>NC_090446.1:1541555748-1542189498 GCF_031143425.1 Pleurodeles waltl
ACACGATGTCTTGACACAGAAGAATGATGTGAATGAACAGAGGGAGACCTGTCCCTAACAGTTGGCACCCTAACAACCTGGCCTCCAGGAACAAAAACATCCCTACTGTGATGGGAGCTTCCATTACTACCAGCTATGCTAGGTGGTCTGCTAAGGGGCAGGTTAGGAAGGGCACCCTCTAACACTCTTACTGGGGGTTCCCCTGAGTCAGAGTGTGAGTTATCTCCTAACTTCTCAATTGAACGGCCAGCTAAGGCCTTATCATTTTCAATAAGCATGTTGGAAAATAATTCTCTAGAGGGGTTCTTTCCTACCCCTAAACCTCTATCAATGCAGAGACTCTTTAGACCCTTAAAGTTAATGTGGTCATAAGCTGTACTGACCAAATTAAGAGGAGTTCCTACACCAGACATGATAGAAAAAGATTTAGGGACAGATAAAAGAGAGAAAATGTTTTAGGACTTTTTAAAGAACAGGAAAAAAAACTTTTTCAACTTTTTGAAACTTTTAGAAAGTTTAGGAGTACTTTTCAACACTTAGCAGATAGTGTAAGAGAAGAAAAGCAAAACGTTTTGGTTAGGTGTACATACACTGAACTTGTTTTGTATATTATTCTCTTATGAAAAGTACGAAGTGACAAAGTGGTAAGTAGTTGCAAGTACTTATCCCAACGCTGCACAACCAATGTAGGAGGCTGTCCTGGCTTGTAGTGGGTACCAAGGGGTACTTACACTCTGTGCCAGGTCCAGTTATCCCTATTAGTGTAGAAGAGGTGTTTCTAGCAGCTCAGGCTGATAGAAGGTAGCTATAGCAGAGCAGCTTAGGCTGAACTAGGAGACATGCAAAGCTCCTACTATACCACTGGTGTCATATGCACAATATCATAAGAAAACACAATACACAGATATACTAAAAATAAAGGTACTTTATTTTTATGACAATATGCCAAAAGTATCTCAGTGAGTACCCTCAGTATGAGGATGCCAAATATACACAAGATATATGTACACAATACCAAAAATATGCAGTAATAGCAAAAGGAAGTAATGCAAGCAGTGTAAAGTTACAATAGATTGCAATAGGAGCACATAGGCAATACAAACCATATACTCCAAAAGTGGAATGTGAACCACGAATGGGCCCCAAACCTATGTGAGCTTGTAGAGGGTCACTGGGACTATAAGAAAACAGTGGGGGTTAGAAAAATAGCCCACCCCAAGACCCAAAAAAGTAGGTGTAAGGTGCACCTGTATTCCCCAGAGAGCACAGAAGTCGTGATAGGGGAATTCTGCAAGGAAGACCAACACCAGCAATGCAACCAAGGTGGATTTCCGGACCTGAGTACCCGTGGAACAAGGGGACCAAGTCCAAGAGTTGCGACAATGTCGAGAGAGGGCAGATGCCCAGGAAATGCCAGCTGAGGATGCAAAGAAGCTGCCACCGGAAGCTGTGGATTCTGCAAGAACGAAGAGGACTAGGAAATTCCCCTTTGGAGGATGGATGTCCCACGTTGTGATGAAGCTTGCAGAGGTGTTCCCACACAGAAAGACTGCAAACAAGCCTTGCTAGCTGCAAGGGTTGTGGTTAGGGTTTTTGGATGCTGCTGTGGCCCAGGAGGGACCAGGATGTCAGCACTTGGATGAGGAGACAGAGGGGGCGCCCAGCAAGTCAAGGAGCCCTCACAGAAGCAGGCAGCTCCCTCAGAAGTACCGGAACAGGCACTTAGAAGAGGAGTGAACCGGAGTCCACGAGAAGTCACAAAAGGGAGTCCCACGACGCCGGAGGACAACTCAGAAGGTTGTGCACTGCAGGTTAGAGTGTTGGGGACCCAGGCTTGGCTGTGCACCAATGAATTCCTGGAAGAGTGCACAGGAGCCGGAGCAGCTGCAAATCACGCAGTACCCAGCAATGCATTCTAGCGTGGGGAGGCAAGGACTTACCTCCACCAAACTTGGACTGAAGAGTCACTGGACGGTGGGAGTCACTTGGACAGAGTTTCTGAGTTCCAGGGACCACGCTCGTCGTGCTGAGAGGGGACCCAGAGGACCGGTGATGCAGTCTTTTGTTGCCTGTGGTTGCAGGGGGAGGATTCCGTAGTCCCACAGGAGATTTCTTCAGAGCTCCTGGTGCAGAAAGGAGGCAGGCTTCCCCCAGAGCATGCACCACCAGGAAACAGGCGAGAAAGCGGCAGGATCAGCGATACAAGGTTGCAGTAGTCGTCTTTGCTACTTTGTTGCAGTTTTGCAGGCGTCCTGAGCAGTCAGCGGTCGATCATTTGGCAGAAGGTGAAGAGAGAGATGCAGAGGAACTCTGATGAGCTCTTGCATTTGGTATCTGAAGAATTCCCCAAAGCAGAGACCCTAAATAGCCAGAAAAGGAGGTTTGGCTACCTAGGAAGGAGGATAGGTTAGTAACACAGGTAAGAGCCTATCAGAAAGGGTCTCTGACGTCACCTGCTGGCCCTGGCCACTCAGAGCAGTCCAGTGTGCCAGCACACCTCTGAATCCATGATGGCAGAGGTCTGGGGCACGCTGAAGGAGCTCTGGGCACCTCCCCTGGGAGGTGCAGGTCAGGGGAGTGGTCACTCCCCTTTCCTTTGTCCATTTGCGTGCCAGAGCAGGTCTGGGGGATCCCTGAACCGGTGTAGACTGGCTTATGCAGAGATGGGCACCATCTGTGCCCATCAAAGCATTTCCAGAGGCTGGGGGAGGCTACTCCTCCCCAGCCCTGACACCTTTTTCCAACGGGAGAGGGTGTAACACCCTCTCTCTGAGGAAGTCCTTTGTTCTGCCTTCCTGGGCCAGGCCTGGCTGGACCCCAGGAGGGCAGAAACCTGTCTGAGGGGTTGGCAGCAGCAGCAGCTGCAGTGAAACCCCGGGAAAGGTAGTTTGGCAGTACCCGGGTCTGTGCTAGAGACTCGGGGGATCATGGAATTGTCTCCCCAATGCCAGAATGGCATTGGGGCGACAATTCCATGATTTTAGACATGTTACATGGCCATGTTCAGAGTTACCATTGTGACGCTATACATAGGTAGTGACCTATGTATAGTGCACGCGTGTAATGGTGTCCCTGCAGTTACAAAGTCCTGGGAATTTGCCCTGAACAATGTGGGGGCACCTTGGCTAGTGCCAGGGTGCCCACACACTAAGTAACTTAGCACCCAATCCTCACCAGGTGAGGGTTAGACAGATAGGTGACTTATAAGTTACTTAAGTGCAGTGGTAAATGGCTGTGAAATAATGTGGACGTTATTTCACTCAGGCTGCAGTGGCAGGCCTGTGTAAGAATTGTCAGAGCTCCCTATGGGTGGCAAAAGAAATGCTGCAGCCCATAGGGATCTCCTGGAACCCCAATACCCTGGGTACCTCAGTACCATATACTAGGGAATTATAAGGGTGTTCCAGTATGCCAATGTGAATTGGTGAAATTGGTCACTAGGCTGTTAGTGACAATTTGGAAAGCAGAGAGAGCCTAACCACTGAGGTTCTGGTTAGCTTAGCCTAAGTGAGACAGATAGTCATCACACAGGGAACACATACAGGGCACACTTATGAGCACTGGGGCCCTGGCTGGCAGGGTCCCAGTGACACATACACTAAAACAACATATATACAGTGAAATATGGGGGTAACATGCCAGGCAAGATGGTACTTTCCTACAGGTAGTAGGGTAACTTTGCTCCTACTTTTCAGGGTCTTGGGGCGGGGTATCTTGGATACCCTTAGTGTTTTCTTACACTCCCAGTGACCCTCTACACACTACACTAGGCCTGGGGTCCATTCGTGATTCGCATTCCACTTTTGGAGTATATGGTTTTTGTTGGCCCTAGGCCTATTGTCTCCTATTGCATTCTATTGTGTTCTACAGTGTTTGCACACTACTTTTCTAACTGTTTACCTACATGTTTTTGGTTTGTGTGTTTATATTTTGTGTATATTACTTACCTCCCAAGGAAGTATATCCTCTGACTTACTTTTGGCATATTGTCACTAAAATAAAGTACCTTTATTTTTAGTAACTCTGAGTATTGTGTTTTCTTATGATATTGTGCTATATGATATAAGTGGTATAGTAGGAGCTTTACATGTCTCCTAGTTCAGCCTAAGCTGCTCTGCTATAGCTACCTTCTATCAGCCTAAGCTGCTAGAAACACCTATATTCTACTAATAAGGGATAACTGGACCTGGCAGAAGGTGTAAGTACCATAAGGTACCCACTATAAGCCAGGCCATCCTCCTACACCTAAGAATTAAAACTAGCCTGGGCAAAGTTACCTCAACACAATCTCACGTGTACACTCCTCCATGCTGATTATCGCTTAAAGGGTTATACTTAATTGGGAAAAGAGAACAAATGTGGCACATTTATCAAAGAAATCCAGATTCTGCGCTCAGCCATGTGTCCTCATCCTTGCCTGCCCAAAAGTAACGTTCTTTCCTCCCTCACAGGCCTAATTTCTACTCCCATTCAGCTTCTGGCCCTGTCCTCCCTTCTGTTTGTAAAGTCAGAAGTATGCAGAGACTGTAATTTCCCTGGTTTATTTGTCTGTGGCCCATGGACGTGGCCTGAACCTATAAACCAGGTGAAGTGAAGCATAGGTTTGTCTATGTAAGGATTAGTGGTGTGCTGGGCTTCAGACCAACTACTCACAGACCTAGTCCATTGACTGCCACTGCGAGAACCTCTGCACCACCTCCACAACTCTGGAGTGCAGGGATGGCAAATGCATGGGAGGCCTTAGACACAGATCAATCCCATCTCATTCACAGCACCACAGAGGATTTTGGCAAGGAACACTCCCTGCCGCCCATTACAGAGTAGTGCAAACAGCCAAAGGCACACAAAATTGAAAAAATACCAATAAAACGGCTCTAGTTTTCGTTACGTTCGGGCTGAACCAGAACGCATCCATCTACAAAAGCCCATTATTTTATTAACACTTCCTCTGGAGCTAGTCCTTTCTCTGTGTCTGTCAAATGTACATGCTTTACATGCAGCAAAGAACTTCCAGCACGAACGATGACATCACTGACATGATTCGATTATCCATGACCTCTACGATTTTCATAAACTAAGACGGCAATTTTATTCTACAGCATTTCTTTTCTTTCTGATAAAAAAAAAAAAACTAGGTGTATATACTAAATTGTTGATATTCCAAAAGCACTCTAACTTTAAAATCATGTGATATTGATCCTTTATACACCAGCATGCTACCATTCTAAGTCATGCTTGCTTTGCAGAAAATATACTAACATTGGAGCAAGAGGTTAAGTGTTCTACAGCAGCTGTGCAAATGAGATCCTCTCCATGCTTTGAGCACAGTAGTTGGAAAACAAAAGTCCCTATTAACCTGGAGCCAAGACAGGAATTAATAAAAAAAAAAAAGTTCTGGTAAACTACAGATAAACATTTCAAAGTGTAAGTAAACTGTACCTGCCTAGTGCTCCTCTGTCTAGAACATAAGTGAGGTATTGGCTTTGCAAACTTATTAGGAGACAGCAAAGAAGAGGGACGCTGCAGGGAACCTAAAGTAAGCAGGAGGCGGGAGCAAAGTCCTTTATTGAGAACAACAGGTCTTCCAGACAGAGCGTGCGTGCTGCCTAGGCTCCACCTACAAATGTATCTTACACAAACGGTTACTGTAAAACATGCACAAATGGCCCCTTTTTTTCTGAGTAAGGCAGCAACATTGCAGAGATAGGTGAGGAATTACTGATTGTTTTCAGAAGGTAAAGGCTATATTTTACCTTAAAACTTTATTGGACTCCACAGCTAGATAAAGTATAAAAATACTATTCTTCTTAAGTACCCTTCCCTGTACCTTTCCATAAGGCCCCACATCATGCTATGAGGCATGGGCCCAAGTTAATGACCTTTACTGCAGCCCATAGTCACCAGGGGTGCATTAAATCATGTTATTGACATCAGTCCCTGGACTTTCACACTACTTTCCTGTTACAGGCTGCAACATGGAACCAAGGTTCTGATTGTATCTACCTTGTGCTGAGTAGAGTAGAAGGGCCTGGACTCCTGACAGCACTGAGCTGAATGTGTTTACTCATTTACAGACATGCTGCACTCAAGTATAAGACACTTCCACCTCATACTGTTAGACTGGACTCTTCAACTTAACATCCACTGGACTGTCAAGTGACCAAAGTGTCCAACCTGTCAACCAGTTAGAATGCCTAACCTAGTACTTCTAAGCATGGGGCCCAAGTGGTAAATGCACCCCCAAGAACTACTGACTACCCTAGAACCAAACAAAAGTGTGAACGTGTAGGGTAGTTCTCTGTGAGTACGACTGTGTATGTGATTTAGACAAACTAAAGTGTCTTGTATATTCTTCCCTGTAAGACAAAATCACTACTTTTTTCTCACAGCTGAATGTGAATGGATTAATGAAGCATCAGAACTCACTTTTAATCTGCAGTTCTGTATTTTAAAATTAGGGCAGTTAAAGGGTCACTCTTTGTGGACAAACCTTGCTCTCCACAAAGGCTAGTGAACATAAACCACCTACAGTAACTTCTCCATGGACAGGGTCTATGTTTTTGGGTGACTTCCAGGCTGTCAGAACTAGGGTTTCTGGTTGTTGTAGTGTGTACCCTGTACAATCAGGAACCACCACTCCAGTCAGAGAAGCTAGAAAAACACTTAGAGATAACCTGTGCTCATCTTCTGGTAGCTTGGCACAGAGCAGATAGGCTTATCTAAAGGCAATGTGTAAAGTATTTGTGCAACACACTCACCCATTAACACAATGACAAAACTGAAAAAAGAATACACATATTTAGAAAGACAATAATGTTATGAGGAAAATGACGAAATTCCAATCAGTAGAAGTGGAGATATGAATTTCTAAAGACCAAATCCAAATGTAGTGCTTAGAAGTCAATAGCGCTTAAGGGTTACTTGAAGTCACACATAACTGAGGTAATTCCAAAGTTCAGGCTATCCGAGATAGAGGGTATGTCGACTACAGGACCCAAGCAGGGCCTGGTGAGATAGTACCTTGGATGGAAGAAGCTTTAATATCGAGCAATCAATGCGTTGAGCTGAGGAGATGTGTCTCTGCACATCGTGGAGATGCAGGCGATGCATCAGTTCTGAGCTGGGCAGCATTGAGAAAGCGTCAAAGTCAAGCAGCGATGGGCATTAAGGTGATGCATCATCGTCAAGTTGCACATGTTGCATGAGTCTTTGAAGTCCCTGAGACTACAGAAGAACAGGGGGCAACCCAACAAGCCATAGAGTTATTCTGGGTCCAGGTGAGATGGGTCCAGTCCTTATCCTCAACAGGGCAGAGATCAGCAGGCAGCTCATCATAGCAGAAAGCATTCCTTCCATGGCAGCAGTCCAGCAGAGTGGCGATCCTTGTAGCACAGCAGTCCTTTCTCCTGGCAGAGTTCTTCATAGGCCCAGTAGTGTACTGTCTTACCCAAAAGTGCCTTTCAAGTGGGGGTGACTTCAAAGAAGGGACTTTGACGTGTACAGAGGTACTTTCTTCCTAGCCATGACTCCAGACTATCAGTAGGGGTTAATCAGCTCTTTGTGCGGGGACAGGCACTCCTTATTCAGGTGTAAGTGTCAGCTCCCCTCCCTCTTCCTGCCCAGGAAGAGCCATCAGAAGGCAGATGAATAGAGATGAGTTCTCTGTCAAACCATGCTTCCCATGTTTGTGGCTGTCTAGAGGGAATGCACAAAGTGTAGCCTTCACCTACTACAGACGTGTATTGGAGGCATGATTTAAGGCACACAGATCAGTAAGAGTGGAGAAATGCCCACTTTCTAAAAGTGGCATTTCTAAAATAATAATGTTACATACATCTTTACCATTAAATAGGATTTATTATTACCATTCCAAGGATATGAAACATGATGCACCTATTCCTTTCCAATCTGGAATTACACCTTAAAAGTGTATTAAGGAATTCCCAATGCTGGCCTATGAGAGGAGTAGGCCTCACACTATCTAAAAATGAAGTTGGCTAAAACCTAAAACTATATGTCCTGCCTTTTACCTACATAGCACCCTGCCCATAAGGCTACTGAGGGCCTACCTTAGGGGTGACCTATGTGTAATAAAAGGGAGTTTAAATTTGGCAAGTCGTTTTAAATAGCAAGTCAAAGTGGCAGTAAAACTGCACACACTGGCCCTGCAATGGCAGGCCTGAGACAGGTTTGAAGGGCTACTGAAGTGGGTGGCATAGTCAGTGCCGCAGGTTCACTAGTAGCATTTATGTTACAGGCTCTGAGTATATGGTATACCACATTGAAAGGGACTTACAAGTAAATGAAATATGTAAGTTGTGTATACATGTTACCATGTTTAGGGAAGAAACAGATGTACTTTAGCACTGGTCAGCAGTGGTAAAGTGCTCTGAGTCCTAAGGCCAACAAAAAGATAATCAAAAAGAGGAAGTAAAGGCAAAATGTTTCGGGGAAGACCACTCTCAACCTGACAGGTCTACCAAAGGCGCTGGACATTGTGCCTTTCAGCACTCCGATGGATGAACAGTGATTTTATTTTTACAAAGTGCAATGACTCAGGTAGGAGAGGACTCAAGCTCCGGGGAAGGTGGGGCTGGTCAGTGAAAGGACCTTTGTCACAAAGGGAATAGAGGTTTGTGAAGCAGGGGAAGGAGCTGGATTAGGGCTCTGATCAGGAGATGTGCTTGGGAAGGGTCTCCAATGGGAACAGCTTCTCACTGCACATAAAACAAAAGCAGCCCTAATATTAATCCTATACACTGATCTCTGATGCAAATCTCATGCTTATTTACGTACATTAGAAAACACACAATATGCAGATATTTTTTTGTTTAGGAATCAGCAAAGAATTTTGAAATCACCCAACCGGTGGTGCCTTCAAACCCACTTCTTGGAGAGGGCTCACCCTCATACATCTCTGAAGCTCCAAAAGGAATAATACATAACCTACCCCAAGTAAAGGAGAAGGGACCGGTGCCTTTCACTACTGACCACAATGAGTTGGAATCATTCCAAAAAAGCATGTTAGGAGTCACACAACGGTGTCAGAGTAACTCACATCTACGAGGTGAGGGGATTGTTCTGGAAGCCCTACCTTGGACTCCACAACCATGATATGTGCAAGGCTATCTAAAACACACGGACAACGTCTATTGTCCATGAACGCTGATTCAGGATGCTGGTGACACCCCTCTATGAGGTGTATGGTATGCATCCTCATTGTCTCCATGATCCCTGTGGAGGTGCCTCCTGCCCAGTGTTCCATTCCTCCCCATCCTGTACCTCAGGAACTAGCAGGCTGCCTCCTTGGAACTGGTGCCCAGGTCTCGTCCTTCCTTTCTCGACCCCCCTCCATATTCCTCAGCAGCACACTGTGCATCCCCAGTGCCATGGGCCACCTCCCCATCAGCAGCTCCCCCTGGGGCTGCAACATTTTAATTGTTTTATGACTGCCAGCTCTGCTGCTCACTTCCATCCTCAGAGTACATCTGAGGGGTGCCAATGCTAAGGTACTTGGGGTAATTTCTGCAAGAACAAGCATTGGCAAAGCCAATAGGTCTTGCCTATGTGAAATCCATTGGCTTTGACAATGTTTTTTTGGCCATGTTGCAAATGGCTGGAAGTAAACATAAAAAGCTTTATGATACAGCCAGTGCTGGCTGCGTTATAGAGCTTGCTTTTTTTACTTGGAGCAATGCTGCACTTAAGCCAGCTCAGCTGTATAATCTATAGTAGAATATTCCTGAAGATCTATGGTCTGGGGTCTGCAAGTACATTCCTGAACTTTGCATGTGGCCAGCTGTTCAAAACAGGCAAGCATTTATTTACAAGTTGATCAATGTAAAAGAAAGCAAGTAACTAGGGCATCCTACACAGTTAACTTTTGAGCCACCTTCATTTTTGAAGACATTATGCAACAAATATGTCAAATATGAAATCTCTCTCTTCAACAATTCCAAAAATGCATTTTGTTCACAGGCATAATAGTTTCACCTTAGTAGTAGTTGTACATTAGTGCAAGTATTTTTTTTAAGGAATAGTTTTCAAACATGAGTTTTCAAGCGTTTATGCTTCCACCCACCCGCACAATGCCGACAATGAACTAAGAGGCAAGTCAGTAATGTGCACACTTTGGATGGCCTGGGTTGCTATTCTACATGGACAATATTTTACTAAAATCAAGTGTTGAAGTTGTTGTACAGCACACATCCTGAAGGTATATATTTCAAGGTCTTTTTTTTATATGTAATAATAAAGAACAAGCTTTGGCAAAAGCAATAGATTTTGGCAAGTTGAAGCCTATTCGACCTTGAAGGTATACATTTTATGACCTTGAAGGTATATATTTCAAGGTCTTTTAATAATAAATAACAAGCATTGGCAAAGCCAATAGGTTATGCCTTTGTGAAATCTATTGTTTTTGTTAATGTTTTTTGTATAGGTTGCAGAGGACTATAATAAAGATGTGAAGTAACAAAAAGAGCTTCCGACTTAGGGAAATGGGTTTGATTCTCGTGTTTGCTCAACATTCTGTGATCCTGGCCAAATCATGTAATCTCCTTAGTGCCATAAAAAAGTGTCTTTGTGCAATATAACTGGTGCTCTTAAGTACTGAGATACTTTATAGAGCTTTTAAGTGATTTAAGTTGTGCCTTTGTCCTAGGTGAGTAGAAGAGAAAGCCTGCGAGGGAGGAAGCCTATGAGGGGTAGACGAAAGGGTCAGGAAGCACGGCGGTGGTGGAGGAGGAAACACTCACACTGTGCCACAGGAAGCACTGCGAAAGGAGACGGTTCCTAGGGAGCGAGGCGATATCGGCCATAGATGGTTTTGAGTTGGAGATAGTAGTAAAATATAGTAATATAAGGTAAAAAAAGGGGTAGGTTGTTGCGATTGATGCAGACTGTAGCCAATTTAGTTGGGGTTTACCCATGTGGTAGTTATCTTATAACCGGTGATTTTAACATAAACCTGTTTCAGGATACAATGGAGGCTCTTGAGGGTCAGGCTTTTGAGGGTCGAGACTGTGTTAACCGCCAGTTAATTCCTGAACAATTAAGGCCCCAAGGTTGTCTGCACTGCCCTTTGGGAGAGTACTTAGTCATACATCTTAATAGTATGGGCTTTAAAGTTTTGAATGGTTGCTTTTGTGATGATGCCCCCCCACGGTGGACAAGGTCCGATGGTCAACTCGCTGCTATTTAGATTATACCATCTGTAATATTGAACTGTTTCCTCTCATTGAAAAGTTTCAGATTTCCCCTCAGAGTGAGAGAGATCATTGTCCACAAATTGTATTTATTAAATCAAGATTTCCTGTTCATGATGTCATGCTGGTTGTGGGTGGTGGCGTTTGTTTCGAATCACTAAAGCGCATAAAATGGAATGCTTCTATTGGTGGCACAATATTGACTGAATGCATCATTTTTTTTAACTCTGAGAGTTTGGGTTGTGTGTTCCCTATTGAGTCATGGGTTAAACTTTCTTGCCTCCTATTGTTAAAGTTTCACCAACCCATGAGCAATTGTGCTCCACCCCAGTCCTTTGTTGTCTCCAGGGAAACTAAGAATTTGGGGCCAGATGTAGCAAGATCAGAATTTGTGATTCTGAAATTGCGAGTCAGTGCGACTCACAATTTCAGAATCACAAATCCTGATGCAGAACGGTGTCTCAGACATCGTCTGCGACTCGCTATGGGGTCGCAAAGACCCACCTCATAAATATTAATGAGGTGGGTCGCATTTTGCGACCCCATAGTGAGTCCCTGCACTCACAGGGGTGGTGGCCTGCTGAAGTCAGCAGACCTCCATGTCTGTGACTGCTTTTTAAATAAAGCAGTTTTTTTTAATTTATCTTGCAGCCCGTTTTTCTTAAAGAAAAACGAGTTGCAAAATAAAAAAAATAAAACCATTTGGTTTCGTTTTTTCAGAGTAGGCAGTGGTCCATTGGACCACTGCCTGCTGTGAAAAAACCTTTTGGGCAACATTCACAAAGGGGAAGGGGTCCAATAGGGACCCCTTCCCTTTTGTGAATGAGTTACCACCAGTGTGACACTGGTGGTAACTGCGAATTGCTTTGCGACCGCATTCGCGGTCACAAAGCAATTCTGCATTGCGATGCGAGTCGCAAATAGGAAAAGAACACCCCTTCCTATTTGTGAATGTGCATCGCAGAAGGCTGTTTGCATGGTGCAAACTGCGATTTTCGCAGTTTGCACCATGCAAACGGCTTCCTACATCTGGCCCTTGAAGAGAGCACGGAATAGGCTAGCAAGGGCAATCAGGAAAAGCCCCATTGCAGAGCGTTTATTCATGGAATATAATCAATTAAAGAACGATTATAGGAAGGCTGTTTATGACGACCATCAGACCTATCTCGGTCAGTTTTGGGTTAAACTTCTAAGCGCAAGCAAAGATTCAAACTCCACAAAATTTTGGTCCCTTATTAACAATCTAACCAGTAATCAAAGGGGCACAGGTGTTGTTGACATTTCAGAAGGAGCATGGGCATCTTATTAGACCAACCATTTTTCTGATAGTGAGCAGGATGGGGAACCATTGGATGAGGGGGCCCACAGATCTACTCCTGCTTTGTTTAAAACATGTTCTTTATCTATATGGTCTCTAATTCCCATGCAGGGAGTAAGGAAGTCCTTCCAATCATGCCTTCCCCACATCATCTTCAGGGCTAAGCAATTTGGAGCCCCCAGACCCAGTGGTCTTCCACAGGCATTATTTAAACAGGATCCTCTCTTTTGGGCTAATCATTTCGCACATTTGTTCGAACATTATTTCCTAACCTCAACAATACCTGAGTCCTGGCATAGTGCCACCCTCCACCCTTTATATAAAAACAGTTCAAGGTCTGATCCTGCTAATTTTAGGATGATAGCCCTGCTGGACAATGAGGCTAAGTTTTATTCCAGCCTTTTGTTGCAGGATCTTCGAGCTTGGCCTGAATCAAAGGCCTTAATCCCCATAGTTCAAACGGGGTTCTCAGCTGGCTCAGGTACCTCAACCAATTTATTAGCCCTTTCTATTTTGATTGATAGGGCGGTTTCATCAGGCTTGACGCTGAATTGCTGTTTTGTGGACTTCAAGGCAGCATTCCATCGGATCCCCCGGAGTGCTCTCTGGGCCAAATTACAAAGCTGGGGCATCCCTCCTGTACTTTTGGGTGCTATTATAGAACTTCACACTAACACCTGGGTCCGTATTAAGCTTGGCGATGGGTGCTCCCTTTCTAGGAAAGGTTTGACCACTCGTGGTGTGAAACAGGGCTGTGTACTCGCTCCTCTTCTTTTCAATTTGTTTATTGCTGATATGTCAACATCTCTTGACGCCGTCAATTCTCATCCCCCTAAGATCGGTGGCCTTAGGCTTAGTCACTTGCTTTATGCCGACGATCTCGCTTTGTTCAGATCGGCCTTCAACGGTTGCTTACTCAACTTGCAACGTATACTTCTGCTCACCAATTAGAAGTTAACTTGTATAAAACAAAAGTGGTTCCCTTTGGGAGGAAAGAAAATTTGGGCTTTAGCTGGTACTATAAGAACCGCAAACTTGTTTCCGACCAGTCTTACAAACATTTAGGGGTACATTTTGATTCGAGGGGCAGCTTTGTTAATCACAAGAAGGCAATTGAACTTAAAACTGTGGCTTTGCAGGTGACCTTTTCCAAATTAGCAAAAGTGTTAAAGGGGCCAACCCTCATTCCTTTAATGAAAGTCATGAAAACAAAGATTGCCCCCTCGTTGGTCTATGGTCAAGAAACTCTGTTGGGCAAAGAGTTTTTCATGTTCCGCACCTGGCTTCACCGGCGCAGGTACGGTTGGAGTTTGGGTTTCTGGATCTGGTGGCAGTTGATGCTGGTGCTTTCCTGAAGTTGTGTCATAAACTGCATCAGGCCTCAGCTGGCCATCTGGAGGCAGTCCTGTGGCAAGAAATTAGTGAGCTGAAACCGAAGTGCACTTACTCCCAATTTTTGGTTGACTGTAAACGGCGATTGGATCCCGGCGATATCTGGGAAAGCAATCCCCCCTACTCCTTGTTTAAATCAGAGATTAAGAGGCTTATTCAACTATATTCTTAGCACTCTGACTGTTACATTCTTGCCCATCTGAAGCATGCCTGGGCAGTAATTGGCTCTTTTAAACCAGGAATGTCCTCCAGTTTCTTCTCCTGCCCATATGGGTTCTGGTTGAAAAAGGCGTTTTTGGCCCTAAGGATGGATGATTGTTTTTTTTAAAAACATTTGCCTCAATGGCAGCTATCCCCTGGGGACAGTGTGATATGCAGAGGCTGTAGCGATGCAGAGGAAACCATTGATCATGTGGTCTGCCTATGTCCAGCCTTATCAAAGGAGCGTAGACTTTTGCTCCAGAGTAAATGGAATGAATTAGGAATAGCCTCTTGCCGACAAACAATCATTCAGTCTCTGGACCCAGGCAATCCAATGTTAAATGTGTTACTGACCAAATGTATTACATTTGCACAATCTAAATTTAATGGCACTGCGAGCAATGAATACGCCTAGTTGATATTTTTCCATGCTCTTGCCATTTTGCCAGTTATTGGTTAGGACAAGGAATTTTATCGGTATTTGATGTTCAGTGAAATTATTATTTTATGCACCATGCACTTTAGGGCTGTGCCTATTTGTATTAGCCTGTGTCTATTGGGGCTTTGGGTCAGGTGGCCGGTATTGTACTGTATTGTTTCATAATGTTTTTAATATGTTGCATGCACAATTTATGGTGTGCTTTTAGTTTGAACTCAGTTCTTGAGGGCATTTGTTTTTGATTGTTTGTTTTTCTTTTTTCCTTCTTCCTTTTGTCTTGATTATTTGTATTGTATTTTATTATCTGTACGATAAATTATTACTTACTTACTAGTAATATTAGGTGTTCAGTGGGTTTCCTAGAGCTTGGCCCCTGTGCCACTGCCCCTGCTGTAACATTCACATCATGACCCTTGTGCCTGCATGGTAGCTGCACACTTGTTTAGTGGTGAAATATAGCACTACGTTGTGTTCAGTGAATTTCTTAGCGCTTTTGGTCCCTGTGTCACTGCACCTGATGCACCATTGAAATCATGACCTAGTACCTGCAAGGTAACTGCAGTTGTGACTGCTTGCTCAGTAGTGAAATATAGCAATAATTGGTAGGAGGGTGAGAGCACACTGCCTCATATCACTGAACAGTTTCACCCTTAGCATTGTGGTACTGCACCACAATGTTTGCACTTACTCAGTGAGAGGTTCTGATACCTGAGAGGACTATGGCAGCATTCTCAGCAACCCCTGACGAAATGCGTTTTTTGATCTCAACTGATGTAGTATAAAATCCTGAAACACGTGTCTAGAGATGTACAACACTATCCGCACATTTTGTACTGCATTTACCACAATGCAAAGTGGTGAACTGTGCTGTTAGGTGAGGCAGTGTGTGCCCATCCCCCTTCTACAGCATTTATTGGTGTTCAGTAGGTTTCCTAGATCTTTTGGCCCTGTGCCACTGCACCTGCTGCACCATTCTAATCATGACCTAATGCCTGCAAGGACAAATGAGGAAATTGTTTGTATCAAGTAATATATGTATTCCGAAAAAGGCACACTTGCAGGCAGAATACATAATTATTGTGTAGCTAAACAAACATTAAAGCTACAATACCAGTTGCACAGATGTCCTAAATAAAACACAAGCTTTACTCATCAAAGTGAACAGCAAGCATTGTTAAATTGTGTTACAATGTGGCTGGCTCGTTCCTGTGAGAAGATCTCATGACAGTGAATGGGCCATAAACAGTGTAAATTGCCCTAGATCACCATATGTTAGGCTAAAGGTGAGACTGAAGCACAGTTTTGTACTTTGCTCCTAAAAAGGAAGTTTTACAAATTAAATGGACTCACCAAAGAAGATGAATTTAGCAAAAAACGTGTTAAATCTGAAAAAGTCTCTGCAAAAATTACAAAAATGTATTTCATGGACATGGCAAACTGTTTCATCCTAGTAGTGCCACCACATCATACTAAATCACCGCAAGATTTTTTGTTAGTGATAGTTTTTAAAGATGAGTTTAAAAATGTTCATGCTTCCACCCACCCTGACAGTGCCAATAGTGAACTTCATGCCCCACGAATGAAAGGCAAATGTTTAGTGCAGCTGAAGAATGAGATACCTTAAGAGATGGCTATGTCTAAAATATTATAAACAATAGCACAAGGAGGCTTCGTGGAGAAAGTACGCTGCATTCTTCTTTCCTGTAAAGGCTCTCACTTTGAAGTCAACCAAAAACAAAATAAATACCAGGCTCCCTCAAAAACACAGCTTGTCATTTGTCCTTGGTCTCTGAGTGCCCAGCAAATGTGATGGGATAAGAGCAAGATTTACAGATTTGTTTATTATAGAAAACGTGTTCATGGAAGAATAGTACAAACACGGCTTTAGCATGAGGAGAAATGAACTCTAGCTGGGGAGCATAAAGCAAATAAATCCAGCAAATGGAAAGCAAGAAATTACAAAGCCAGTGGCAAGCAATGGGCAGAATGTATTCCCAGGTCCACTTTCTGAATTTCACCAAGGTGTCTTTAGCAAAATGGACAGCTATGCTGTGTGGTAGGCTGTGACCTAAAAAAGATAGAAAGACAGAGATCCTCACAATATTATCAGTCCATCTTTAATAGGCATAAACAGCACACTGAATAGCTCTATCAGATAGTTAAACATTTCAAATGTCTGCGGTCTGCACAATATCGTGAGTATTTTGTGAGTACAGTATAAAGCTAGACTGTATGTGCTACATATGTACTGTTTTTGTTTAATTGTTCAATTAAAATATAAAAACATGGAAGATCACATTTACTATTACTATAGACCCAAAAGATGAAATAACAAACCAAAAACCCCGATAAAAACAGACAGAATTCTACTACAACAGCCTCTCGAAAAGCAGCAACAATACATGACTGTGTGTGAACACTACAAACTGCTGTAATGAAATCAAATACACGGCTCATAGGGACTGACCTGAAGTACTTCTTCTCTCTATCCTGTTAGTGTTTTTGAGGGCTCATATCATGAGCTTTTGAGTAAAGATAATCTGTCTTTAGCCAGGCCACAAAATGTGTGTAGTTATGGTGCTGTGTTGTTTGTTGGCACACTGCTGGAGAGGATATGACTTGTAGGCCAGATGTGTGAAATGCCAATGCATGTGTGTATTTGCCTCTTGGGTGCACTTTTAGCTTTGATTGTTGCTAACATGGTTTGATTGCTGCAAGTGTCACTTTGTTCCTATCTGCAGCTATAGTGGTGCAGCTCTCCTGATGAGTGCACCTGAAGTGGTATATATCTTGCCCTTTGTCCACGGTCCAGTTATGGTACTGTACATGCCCCTGATACAGTGCTGAGATTCAGTGCGGGTGAAATAATGACATTTATATTTAGATTTTAGTACAGAGCAATGTATTGGTTGGAACAAACAGCCAGTAGTCTTGCTCCCCTTGCCTGCTGAAGGTAGTTAGGATTCAGAGGTGCTCAAATGGGGAGGGATCGAACAACCATAATTGAGGCAGTGCGGCCAAGCACTGGAGAGAAAACATGCCCCTGCAATTTGTTGATTTAATTATGAAATTAAACAGAAGACAGGTGGCTGAGCAGATGGGTAAAGGAGTGATGCCATCAACAAAATAAACATAAATGATAGAAAAGAAGCTAGAAGCGTAGTTTGAAGTCTAACTTGCCGACATTGATGGCTGGAGTTTGGAGCTACTACAATCTCGGCTCTGACACTTGACCAAAATGCATCATGTGATGTATGGCAAATCACAATATCTCCCTGTGTCTCATGCGGTCTAGTACGGTCCTATTTGGTTAACTTTTGAGTGCATGGCTCTGTTATGACTATGTTTGTGATGGTAAACTTACACAAAAAATAAAAATGCACTTACCATCACAGCTCCCTCGTCTCCTTCAGTCCTCGTGCTTGGGTCCCTCGGCGCTCTGACTGCAGCAATTTTGAATTCTCCACACCAATCCAGATGCTGCTGTCATGGTGCTGGTAATGTTAAGCAGCATGAGAGCAGAAACAGGAGTGGCTGAAACGGGCTTCCTTTAAGCTTCTGCAGGCACTGTGGGCCTGTGACTGCTCTCCACCTAGTGGTCTAAGAAAGGTAGGTTGAGAGGTTTAAAGTGTGCCTGTCAGGCTGTCTGTCAAATGACCACCAGTCAAAATGATATGCGCACTCTAAACTGGTGGGGTGAGCACCACTCCCCTGCTGCCAGTTTGCAGCAGTAGCCCCGCCCCCAAACACAGCTTGGGCTAGGGAAAGAAAACAAAATAAAATGGTAATAAATTAAGCAGAGGGGCGACACTACTCCGCTCTAAAGGAGGGGCCACCACTGCAGAAAACCCTTGTGAACACACCTCCCCTCTTTGCAACCCAACAGTCCCTTTACAGAGTTTAACAATCACAAAACAATAAAAACATATACAAGAAAGTCCAAAAATGGAAACTCTCAAATAGAAACCTAAACTATGTATGTTGTAACTAAAGAGGCAATCAATTTTAAGGAGCAACTATACAGTGTGTAACTGAACTAATACATCTTGTAGTTTTGCATTTTATTTAGCAAAACTTCACTCCGTGTGGTCTACAATGATTAGTTAAAAGCAGCAATAGCATCACCTGCACTACAGGAAGATTTATCGTTAACAAAAACCCTTGAGTGCACTCAGACCCACAAAATGTATGCACTAATAACATTTTTGCACATTCTCTACTTACTTTCACAATTTTAGTACAATTCCACCATTGACCATTCTTCAATTTCACAGCACTTGAATGTTCACTAACTTCCTGAATATTATGAGCTTGAGTAAAAGTCACGCTCTCTTTTCTCACACTGACCTTGGTTAATTTCGCTCACACCCAATCACCTTTATTGTCCTGCAATTTCTTTGCACTCTTAATGGAATCAAATCTGACCATACTCTGACTGCATCTGGAGGTATCATTTTTCGGAACCATCCTCCTCGCAGAACTCCCTGCAGATGCATCTTCCACCAAAACACCAGACCTGCACAGCCATGCTGGTTTAAGTGAATCAAAAGGTTTCCTTCGCCTTAAAGCAAAAAAAGAGGTGATCTCTGTCTCAATGTTGGTCATGTTATGATGCTAAAGCCATTCTATTCCTTTGTTCTACAACACTATTTGCTCATGGGTGATATGCACTGCAGCATTTGTGTTTAATACCAAACCCACTCAAATACTCCAGCATTTCTTTTCACCTAAACAGCACCACATTGTCTGATATTAATTTGGCTAGAAAACCCACTCTGGCAAAAATATCAGCCAAAAAATTAATGACATCTTTCATGTGAGTTTTTCTTACAAACTTAGCTTCCAGCCATTTTGAGACATAGGCCCTCATTACGAGTCTGGCGGTTTTAGGACTGCCAGACTTGCGGTGGCAGTCTGACCGCCACCAAAGCAGTGGTTTGAGAGCTTTGGCGGCGGTCAGACCACCACATTATGACAGGGGCAGTTCGGCCACAGTCGGACCGTCAGCACTGACAGTTTCCCTCCACTGGAGGGACTGGCGGTGCTGGCGATCATAATCCGCCAGAGCAGCACTGCACGCAGTGCCACCCTGGGGATTACAACCTCCCTCTCCGCCAGCTTTTACTTGGTGGTAGCACCGCCATGTTAAAGCTACCGGAGACAGGGTTGTAGGGTGCCCCATGGGGACCCCTGCATGGTGCATGCACTTGGCATGGGCAATACAGGGATCCCCATGGACAGCCCCATTGCTCTTATTACTGTCTGCTTAGTAGGCAGTGAAAAGCGCGACAGGTGCTGTTGCACCATATGCACCACAACATTGCCGCCGGCTCGAATACGAGCCGGCGTCAATGTTGTGGGCTGTTTTCCGCTGGGCCAGTGGGTGGAAACTCTGTTTCTGCTCACTGACCCAGTGGGAAACTCGTAATAGGGGACAGGGAAGATCACTGCACTGGTGGTGACCTGACCGCAGGAGTTTGGCGGGCGGCTAAACTCACAATGAGGGCCATAGTCTACTAAAACAACAGCATGCATATATTCTGCTGTAAGATAATAAAATGGCCCCACAAAATCAATGGCAACTCTTTCCCACACACCTTTTTGTGAATCAACAAATGTCAAAGGCAGTACTATCGTTGTAAGACATTTGTCATTTTGCTGACAATGGCCACACTTGGAACCCAATGTATCTGTCCAAACCTGGCCACCAGTGCAAAACCCCTAATCTTTTCTTGTTGGAGGTCATGCCTAAATGCCCTTCATTACTGAAGGGCAAGTAACTTATTTCTAACATTGGAAGGTGTTATTAGTTTATCACGAAGAAAAAGAAAATCACCCTTCACCGACAATTTATCCTGAATCTTAAAAAAACTCTGTACTATAAACAATTAATTCATCTCTCTAGGCCAACCACCGGTCACATAGTTTTTCCCTTCCTTCAAAATACTACCTTCCTTCCTTCAAAGCATCTCTCTACTCTTGTTCAGACACACAACCCACATCCAACTAACAAATATTAGCCACCAAACATTCCACATCATTTTCATCCTCTTCAGTCTGGGTAATCACATCAGGCTCCAATGGAACCGGAAGAAATCAGAGACAATCCGCCTTCTTGTTCTTACCCAGGATGTGTACAACTTCAAAATGATGCTCCAAACGTTTCGAGCTAAGTCTAGGTGATCTGTCTGTCTACTTGTATTGATATTGAAACCACCCAAAATGGGAATCAATGGCTTATGGTCAATTCTAATAAAGAAATGAGTACCCCATACATAAAATTTGAAGTTTTCCACAGTTCACGTTTAGGCTAACATAGTACATCCTCTCCTGAGGTTTTAATGCAGGTAAATCAAATGCAACAGTATTTTCTTTGCCTGCACATTACTGTGCTAACACTGCTGCAACCCCAACAGTGCTCAAATCTACTGTAATGCATATCTTTCCTCCCGGTAGAAAATTACTCAGTAAAGGTGCATCACTAAGCTTCTTCTGGAAACTATCAAAAGCTCCTTTCTGGTTCACACGCCAAACAAACTTTGCATTTTTTAAATAACTTTAACAAAGGTTCTGCAACCGTGACAACATTGTGAATAAACTTTGCATAGAACTCACACATGCCCATGAACACATGAAGTTCACCGCGATCCCTGGGTTTGGCTATATCAACAATGTCACTAAGTAAACCTGGTCTTGGTGAAATTCTCTTGCAAGGCACTACATGCCCGATTATTCAACCTCTATAGCTCAAAATATATATTTTTCTTTTCTCAATTTCAGGCCTCTTCCTGCTATGGCTTTTATCACCTTACTAAACCTATGATTGTGTTCAGATTCATCCTTACTGTGGACTAGCACATCGTCTTGAAAAATAGAAATACCAGGAATACAAGTTAGTGCATCCTCATTCACTCTCTGAAACGTAGCAGCCACTGAAGCTAAACCAAATGGTGCTCTACAGAACTGTAAAACACCATCTGGAGTGGCAAAAGCAGTTAAATGCTTGGACTCCGAACTAAGAAGAAGCTGATAATATGTGGATCACATGTCCAATTTGGAAAATATAGATGCTGTATATAATGACACAATCAACTCATCAATCTAGGAAAGAGGATGCCCATCAACATATAGCCTTGTTTAAGCTCCTTTAGTAAATGCACAAATGTAGTTCATTGTTTTTCTTGCGCGCCACCATAATAGGAAACAACCATAATGAGGACTCTGTAGGTTCAATAACACCCTCATAACATAGATTCTTCAACAATTCACATAACTCTCTTCCAATACTCAACAGAACACTACATAATTTATGCTTGAGTTTTAGTTTATTATGATGCTCAAAATTGCCCAGCGAACACAATTTCTCTGCAAAAATATCCATTTAACACTGATTCATCAATTTCACTTATACTCAGGACTTGTGGGTAACATCCAGGTGTCAATTGAAGAACCAAACACCCTTGATGGTGCCTCCCTAAAATGTCCGGCCCAGCAACCAACACATAATTCTTTCCCACAACTATGCAATTTTTAAATTGTATAGATGATTCAGAATACCCTTCAAGATCTATCTTGTGTCCATTGTAACCTCCCAGAGTAACATTATGGAGTAAAAGACCTTGCATAAGACCGCAGCCTAACATGGTTTGTTTCAAAATGATAGTAATTTTGGAACCTGAATCAGCCAACAAAGGAATACTAGTTCCAAACTTTTAAACAGGGTCTTTGCAAAGAGGTATATCTGTCTTGTGTACTTTTAAACAAAGCAGCATATTTCTCATTACATTACCTAGAGAATCTGATTCATCACCCATCGCAGAGTTGACTTTGAACATTTTCATATTGCTATATACTCTTGCAAAATGATCCAAGACTCCATATTTTTTACATTCTCTGCCAAGTGCAGGGCAGTGTTTATAAGATGCCCGATGCCTTTTTTTATCTACACCTGTAACACGTGGACTCACTTGTGGCTTTAGGTTTCTGCTGTGGACTAGTGTTAGGAAAACTAGGCTTCTCATTTTTAATGATAACAAGAGTATCAGATGAAGCTTTGTTGATTTCTTTTCAGATATTCTTTAGAATCTTGTATGCTGTTGGCTAGTCCAATAGTTTCTTCAAGAGACGGATTCTTGTAGGTTAATAGGAGTTCTTGATTTTTTTATTGAAGCATCTAGTAACCAACTGATTTCTAATCAGCTGATCAATAAAAATTCCAAATTCACATTTGGCTTCTAACACACTTACAAATGCTAGATACATATCAATATATTTTCAGAACCAGATTGTTCTCATGAAAAAAATGTGTCTTTCGACAATTAAATTGGATGGTTTATCAAAATGTGTCTCCAAGCATTGAAAAGCCTCCTTGTGTTCATCTAATCCTTCTTCAAATCAAATCTTAACACATTTATATGGTTAAATGCTCTGAACCACTCTTTACATATAATTGGAAGATCACCAGGTAGTTGCAAAAATGGTGAAGGTTGTGCGATAGTTTGCATAATGCTAATAATAATAATGCAGCTAAAAAATAAAATAAAAATAAAAGTAATTATAATGAAACCTCTACGCAAAACAAATGTAATGCCAGTGTACAATTTACAATTAGAATCAGGTAGCATTGCCAAATTATGCTCCACAGATCATTACACAAAAAAACCTTACTCCTTGACATTGGTTAACAGTAGTATAAATGATGCACAGTTATTTAACCGGTGTGCATATCACTGTGAAAGTGTTAAACAGGTAACTTTTTGGTGTGTGCACAACAGTGGATTGAAACTTGTATTTCTTCCAAAGAGCACGGGTGCGCAAAGATCTACAATTTATGCCTGCTAAGTGGCACACAAGGACACTTTTGCATAGTATAGGTATCACTGTTCTCAGATGTGAAACGTATGAAGTATGTATGGTGAAGTGGCATGCGTAGCACTCTGTTTGTGGCCAAAGCTTGCCTGGCATGCTTATCACTATTCTCAGCATCAATAAAATGGCCACTAATACCCATGAAAAGCTGGAAATGCATATGTCAATACAATGGAATGTGTATCGCTGTGTCTGTGACCAAAACAAAATGAGCACCAGACAACGTGATACATAAGTAAAAGAATAAATATGCCAAAGCAAATGGTGTGTGTATCGCCGAGGATAAGACCACGGAAAGATGGTCGCCCGTCAATGTGACACGTACAAGAAATCAACTAGGAGAAACTCAGTCCCCATGGCCCAAATGTTACCGGGAGATGCTTTGTCTCCTGCCTGCAGCAATAATGATGAGCTGCCACAAACAGCAATAACGAAGGTCCTGATTACGTCAACAGAAGCACAGCATGGAAGAAGGAACTGAGGACTCTGACATGGAATCTGCCAAGCCCCTTGTCACCAGTGATGAAAGACAATGTAGCCAGGTAAGCTACCCGTGAAGTATGTATTAATAAATTCACAGAAGGACAAGATGATACGGGAAAACAATGAACAGCACAACATCCTTTTTCACAAGCTGACACCTTAGAGAAGGCAGTTTGCTGCTTGGATCCAAACTGACCGGATGTCTTGCATCGTGGGTGTGACTACTGGATAATAAATCTACTTGTCATTCTTCTGCATCTTTGTTGGATTGTTTGTAAATGGATCTACTACATAATGTCAACGATTGAAAAAGCATTAACTGTGCCACCCACCGACTGTTGTTTGCTGCTTTTGCCGGTGGCCCTCGTTGCCTTCAGTTCAGAGGAACGTTGCTGCTGTCTTTTCTGTTTTTGACAGTTTACCACCAGTACCAGCACCGCCTGGAGATAGTCAGTTGAATGTGTATGTGGAGGCCATGGCCAAGTTGCGCAAAGAACTGTTGGATGAACCTAGCATCATGCTAGAAAGCCATAGATTCTGTAAGAACAAACAACAAATAGAGAAGAATGTGAAGGAATATATATCAGCCCTTATGGTGTTAGTTACTAACTGTGAGTTCAGGCCAAATATTGCCACATACATACATGACCAATGTGTCTTCAATTGCTATTCAAGGAAAGTTCAAGACTCTTGAGTTGCAGGAATACAACTTTGAATAAGTTATTGACTTAGCCCAAAACATTGAAAAATTACTCATCTCATCCAAAATTACTCATTCAGAAGTAAGTCATTCAGAACCTGGTGTCAATGTGGTAATTCCCAATGATAATCATTTAGAGTCTGTATGTGTTGTTAACACAAAAGGGAAGCCATTCAGAAACACAGAAAAGTATGTTATAATTCCTGTTACAGATGAGGCGCAAACAATCACCTCAGCAATTTCTCCGGATGTCCTGCTGTCAGCAAGAGATGTGTCTCATGCAAAAAACTGGGTCAAGTGTGTGTAAGAGTCATAAACAACCCATGAAAATCAGTAATGTGGATGTGGATGTTGTTTCTTGTGCAGAATCTTAAGCAGTGTTGTTCTCACATTAGAATACTGATCAACCCAAGCATGTTAAAAGTCCTTCTGTGTGAAGCACACAACATTGATGTCTCATTAGGGAAACATCCCTTACAAGACGGCAAATGCAATCAGATGCATTTACCACGCATATGTGTTTACAACGAATTTCCTTGTGAAGGCATGAATGGTAAAAGTGTATGCATCGTAAAGGTGTTAAAGGTAAGTACAGGTAAGTATTAAGGCCCGTATTTATACTTTTTTTAGCGCCTCATTTGCACCGCTTTTTGACGCAAAACGGCGCAAACCTACAAAATACAATGGTATTTTGCAAGTTTGTGCCGTTTTTGCATCAAAAAACAACGCAAATGCGGCACTAAAAAAGTATAAATACGGGCCTAAGTGGGTTGATTGCTGCATATATATATCTGACATTTGGTTGGGACAGCGTGTGTTTGTTGTATGGTGGGCACATTATTGATTTTCTTTTTGTGCTTTTGTACCAACCTTTGCTGGTTTAATTTACCTGCATTTAAATCCTTTTCAATAAATAGCAGCCGATGAAATTATTTATAAGTGGCTTTTTGATTATTTTACCAGCTGGTTTTGGATGATGTGCAGCCCTTGGTGTGCGATTAAAATGCACCAGTTTTTCTGAATACATATATATATATATATATATATATATATATATATATATATGTGAAACACCAACGTTGCCAGACATCCGAGGCTGCTAATTCAGTAGCGGTCCGGGCATGGACCTAGCCATCCACAAACTATTACCAACATTCCTCCTGTTACATACAGAAAGTTCCCGGACACCAGGTGGAAGTCCAAAATGCTTTATTCACCAATGCTTCCTCCCAGAACAACGCATTTCAGCCGTAGCCTTGATCACGTAACAATTGGGAGTATCTGACATGTCAACTATATATCACACCCAGCATACACATCAAGATAAAAAGAGGACTATCAGACTACATGACTGCCCTGCATTATGCAAGTGTCAGCACCATCTTAAAATATCCAAAAATACCCATATACAATGCTAAAAGTGATCTTATAATTACAAATGTATCCACATTGCTTACTTTATTTGAACATTAATTAATTATAATCATTTAAATAATTTAAATATTAAATAATAAATATTAAATAGTATTAATATCCAAAGTGGTCCAAACATATAAAAGCATAATATACATTAGATAACATTGTATTCATGAACGTAAAAATGCGCATTGATGTACACATGTACCTTGACAGCCCTAAATTGATGTTCAAAAGTTATATATATGTGTATGCAGATTTGTATATCTTGCTGCCTACCACATATCAATTCACCCCTACACGTGTCACCTCTATCATAAAATATACCATAAAACCCACTAAATGCAGTTAAAATACAATGAAATAAACTAATAAAAATACATATCCAGCAACTTCAATTAACCTAAATGTAGATTCATCTCCTCACTTGAATTCAAACCCCCAGGGCTCAGGGTGTTAAGCCTAATAATCATTTTAGATTCCAAAATCCTCATCTTTTTCTCTCTGTTGCCTCCCCTTATACTGGTTTTAATCTGATCAATAACTGCAAAACATAACCCCATTATGTTTTTCATGGAAATGTCTTGCCACTGGGTATGTTCGATCAAAATTACGAATCGCTCGAATGTGTTCAAGAACCCTCTTTTTAGCCTTGTGTATTGTGCTACCCACCTACAGTTCGTACGTGATCAAGGGTACGGCTGAAACGCGTTGTTCTGGGAGGAAGCATTGGTGAAAAAAGCATTTTGGACTTCCACTTGGTGTCCGGGAACTTTCTGTATGTAACAGGAGGAATGTTGGTAATATATATATATGTATATATATATATATATATATATATATATATATATATATACATACATATATTATATAAATGAGAATGGGTTTGAGGCGATCACTGCCGCACCGTTACACTCAGTTATGTGGGTGTAAACGTTAATCAATATACATGATGCACGAATCTTGAGGATCAACCCCCTAATCCTCAAAACACCAGGACAATTCTGGTACAACAAAATTAATGAAGGACTTAGCACTCAAATGTATTCAATGTTATTGAGAGAGAATTTTCTTGTGTATCACATAGCCTTGTGAGATGCCATATGTTATAATATTCCACCAATCAAATCTTCATAAAAAAATATTTATTGATTGAGCGACATAGCCATCTTGCCTCTGCTTGTCTAAGTGTGAGTTCCCTATTTCCTCCCCTTTCATGATGTGGCAGATATTCCAAACCATGAAACCATATTTGAGTATTGGTGGGATGGATCAGTTGTATACGAGTGGCCCCAGGATATCTCACATCGCCATTTTTTATGGCCCTTACGTGTTCCTTCACCCTCGTTTTCAAACTCCGAATACTACTGCCTACATATAATTTTCCACATAAACATCCTAACACATATACTACACACGTGGTGTTGCAATTGATGAAAAAGACAATAGTATATTCAATCTGAGTATTATATTTAAACTTCTTTATTTTGTTAATTCCTATTTGGCATATGGAGCATCCTTCACAAGTAAAGAAACCCATTGGTTTTGCTGACAACCATGTTCCAACCTCTGATTCACTATGACTATCTTTAACGTAGCTAGGACATAATATGTTTCTTAATGTATTGACCCTGCGATAAACTATTTGGGGCTTTTTTGTTAAAATCTCTTCAGGTAATGTAGATGAATCTAAGATGTGCCAATCTTTCTTTAATACATTAAAAATATGATTGCTGTACATATTGTATTTTGTAATGAAACATATCTCTTGTTTCCTATTGCTTTTCCTATTTTTCTTTTCTTCTATCTTTGTGCAATCTTTTCTCAATGTGAATCTCCTATCTAATCTTTTGATTTTAGTTTTGGTCCTTCTTAAGTCTCCCTCATCATATCCTCTATCACAGAATTCAAATTCTTTTGCCAAAAGTCTCTTTTCAAAATCTTTTTCTTGACTACAATTGCATCTTGCTCTTACCATTTCACCATATGCTATTGATACAATAGT
This sequence comes from Pleurodeles waltl, assembly GCF_031143425.1. Classification (NCBI taxonomy): domain Eukaryota; kingdom Metazoa; phylum Chordata; class Amphibia; order Caudata; family Salamandridae; genus Pleurodeles; species Pleurodeles waltl. The sequence goes on from NC_090446.1 coordinate 1,541,583,778, forward strand.
CTTTTTAGGATGTGCACTCGTAGCGTGGAGTACATTATTGCAGGCAGTGGGTTTTTTTTAAGGCCCTTTCTGACCCCCCCGGGGGCAAAAAACCTCTAGACACCAGGGCTACATTTTTGTTTTTAATGTGTGGGGAGCGACCTTTTAAGGCAAGGGTTGCTCCCCGGGGGGGGCCAAATTATTTTTAGGCCATTTCTGCCCCCAGGAAGGGCAAAAACCACTAGATACCAGGGAATTATTTTTTTCATTATACTTATGCATATGGGGAGCGGCCCCTTGGGCAAGGGCCGCTCTCCAGGGGGCCAAATTATTGTTAAACCATTTCTGCCCCCAGGGGAGCAGAAAACCCCTAGACACCAGGGATTATTTTTGTTTCTTTTTTTTTATATATGTGGGGAGGCAAGGGACTCTCCCTGGGGGGCCACATTATTTTTAGGCCATTTCTGAACCCCTTGGATGCAGAAAACCCCTAGACACCAGGGATCATTTTTTTTGTTTAGTTTTTTTATATGTGGGGAGTGACCCCTTAGGCAAGGGTCGCTCCCGGTGAGGCCAAATTATTTTTAGGCCATTTCTGCCCTCCCTGGAGGCGGATCGGCCTACTATCATTTTTTATATATGTGGGGAGGCAAGGGACTCTCCCTGGGAGGGCAAATTATTTTTAGGCCATTTCTGCCCCCCTGGGGGCAGGTCAGCCTAATATAATTAGACCGATCTGCCCCCTGGGAGGCAGAAAACCGATAGACACCAGGGATAATTTTTCTTTTTTTAGTTTTTTTCTTTATATATGGGGAGGCAAGGGTCGCTCCCCGGGGGGGCAAATTATTTTTAGGCCATTTCTGACCTCGGGGGGTGGAGCAGAAACTACGAGACACTAGGGAATTTTTTTTTTTTATATACTTACGCATAAGGGGAGCGGCCCCTCGGGCAAGGGCTGCTCCCCAGGGGGGGCAAAATATTTTTAGGCCATTTAGACACCAGGTATAATTATTTTTTGATTCTTTTTTTTATGTATGGGAAGCGACTCCTTAGACAAGGGTCGCTCCCCTGGGGGGCAAATTGTATTTAGGCCATTCCAGTTTGTTAGACCAATCTGCCCCCTTGGGGACAGAAACCAATATACACCAGGGATTGGTGTGTGTGTATTTGTGTGTTTTGTTCGGGGAGGCAGCCCCTTGGGCAAGGGTCGCTCCCCATGGGGGCACATTACTGTTGGCCATATCTGCCCAGATCGGCCTATTTTTGATAGGCCCATCTGCCCAAAGCCCACCAGGGAAGATTTGTTTTTCTTCCAAATAAGAGATTGGGGGTATGTCCATACCCCCACCCCAAATAAATGGGGCCAAAGTTATTCTGCCCTCCAGTGGGCAGATTGGGAAACTACCCCCGAGCCACACCGCGGAGGGCAGAAAGTCTACTAGATGACAGGGAATAAAATTTTAAAAAAATAGTGGGGTGGTGGCTACCAACCAGTATGGGCCTGGGTATGCCCCCATCCCAACGGAAGGGGGTAACAGTCTTTCAGCTCTCCCCATTTGATTATTTTGGGTTTTGGTTTTACATTTGGGTCATGAGAGCTTGGTAACTCTCAAAATCGTCCCACTTGAAATGGTGAGGGCTGCACTTTTTTGATTTGGGACGCTGCGATGTAGAAAAATCCAATAGACCCGGACACATCTGAAAACTAAACATCTGGTTGATTCCCGGGTGGTGTTCTTCATACTCACCCCACACCATTTTCTTACCCACAATGCCCTGCAAATTTCCAACTTTGCTGGAAATCACACATTTTTCCCACATTTTTGTGATGGGACCTTCCGGAATCTGCAGGAATCCACAAAATTCCTACCACCCAACATTGTCTCATCTATAACAATAAAAATTCTGCTGCACTTGTCAGCCTAAAAATGATTTTTTTCAAACTGCTTTTCTGGACCCAATTTGGTTCCCCTACAATGTTGGCATGTTTTTGGCTCTTCCCTGTCACAGACACTTGGTCCACCTACACAAGTGAGGTATCATTTTTACTGGGAGACTAAGGGGCACGTTGGGTGGTAGGGAATTTGTCCCAGTGCGGTGATTTTGATTTTTGTGCTACATTGAGGTTTGTTGAGGATTCTGGGTAAGTGGGGGATCCACGCAAGTCACACCTTCCTGGATTCCCTCGGGTGTCTAGTTTGCAGAAATGTCTGGGTTTGGTAGGTTTCCCTAAATGGCTGCTGAGCCCAGGACCAGAAACGCAGGTGACAACCCCCCCACCCCCAGAAAAACAGGTAGTTTTATTTTTGATAAGTTTGATGTGTCCAGATAGAGTTTTGGGGCAAAAGTGCAGGTTTGCTAGGTTTCCCTAGGTGCCGGCTGAGCTAGAAGCTAAAATCTACAGCTAGGCACTTTGCAAAAAACAGGTCTGTTTTCTTTGGGAAAATGTGATGTGTCCAGAACTTTCTGTCACCAAAATGAGAGGAAAAATTGTTTTTTTTGGCCAAATTTTGAGGTTTGCAAAGGATGCTGGGTAACCGAACCTGGTGAGAGCCCCACAAGTCACCCCATCTTCAATTCCCCTAGGTGTCTAGTTTTCAAAAATGCGCAGGTTTGGTAGTTTTCCCTAGGTGCCTGCTGAGCTAGAGCCAAATTCTACAGCTAGACAAAAAACACTTCAGATTTCAATGTAAAAATGTGATGTGTCCATGTTGCTTTTCCTGTCGCGAGCATTAGGCCTACCCATGCAAGTGAGGTTCCATTTTTATCGGGAGACTTGGGGGAACACAGAATAGCTTAACAAGTGTTATTGCCCCTTGTCCTTCTCTAGATTTTTTCCTTCCAAATGTAAGACAGTGTGTAAAAGAGATGACAATTTAAGAAATGCCCTGTAATTCACATGCTAGTATGGGCACCCCGAAATTCAGAGATGTGCAAATAACCACTGCTTTTCAGCAAATTAATTGCTTTATACCCGGTATAGCATGAAAACCCATTGGAAGGTGCAGCTCATTTATTGGCTCTGGTTACCTAGGGTTGTTGATGAACCTACAAGCCCTATATATCACCACAAGCAGAAGAGTCCAGCAGACGTAACGGTATATTGCTTTCAAAAATCTGACATCGCTTGAAAAAGTTACAGAGTAAAACATGGAAAAAAATTGCAGTTTTTTTACCTCAATTTCAATATTTTTTCATTTCAGCTGTTATTTTCTGTACGAAACCCTTGTAGGACCTACACAAATTACCCCTTGCTGAATTCAGAATTTTGTCTACTTTTCAGAAATGTTTAGCTTTCTGGGATCCAGCATTGGTTTCACACCCATTTCTTTCACTAACTGGAAGGAGGCTGAAAGCACAAATAATTATAAAAATGGGGTATGTCCCAGTAAAATGCCAAAACTGTGTTAAAAAATGTGGTTTTCTGATTTGCTTGTTCCTGAAAGTTGGGAAGAAGATGATTTTAGCACTGCAAACCCTTTGTTGATGCTATTTGCAGGGAAGAAAACACAAGCCTTCTTCTGCAGCCCTTTTTTCCCCATTTTTTTGAAAAAACAAATTATTCGCTGTATTTTGGCTAATTTCTTGGTCTCCTTCAGGGGAACCTATAAAGTCTGGGTACCTCTAGAATCCCTAGGATGTTGGGAAAAAAGGACGCAAATTTGGCGTGGGTAGATTATGTGGACAAAATGTAATTAGGGCCTAAGCGCAAACTGTGCCAAACAGCCAAAGAACAGGCTTGGCACCTGAAGGGGAAAAGGCCTGGCAGCGAAGGGGTTAAAGGCCTTCAACTTATGTTCTACTGTGAGTGCAATTTTTTCTGTGTCTATTGTGACCCATATGCTGACAAACCAATCATTAAAGTTCAGAGAATAGTGTTTTCTCCATGGCACTAATATTGCTTGAATTGCCACTATCAACGTCATGGCCAATTGTTTACAGCTCAGAGACTTTGAAATCTGCATCCTTGCAATTGCAGACCTAGGAGATTCACCCCTGGTTCTCTTGACATTGATATCCCAAAAGCTGTTTCTCCTTCTCATAATATCACTGCAGTTGTGGGGCAATGCCAGAGTAAGTGAATTAAGGAGTCTGGTGCCCTACATCTTCTCCAATAACCCCTTTTCTCAGCTATGTACCAGCAGTCCTGTAGCAGTAGGTTAGGTTCCTATTTTGAGTCTCATGTATTTTCACCCTGCACTGAGATCTGAGCAGTGCCAAATCTTCTCCCCCACTTCTCTTTTGTAGATCCTTGCCTCTGCTGTGTTAGGTTAGGAGGTTTTTAATTTCTCACTTGTCCAATAATTTTAGGAACATCCATCTGAGGATCTTTGCTTGACTTCCTCATAAAACTGCTTTCATAAATAAGTTGAAAACATATTTTTTTATTTGAATTTGCTTTCATGTTTGATACTTATCCTACAGTTATTTAGCACGGGGATGATGTACTCTGGGGTATCTGTAGCGCACATCAGATTTATTTTCAGTCATTCATTCTATTCAATTAATGCATCTATATCCAATTTGTCCTCCAATTTGTAAGAAGAATCAGAAGATAATTGTCAACACTTTGTGTTGATGTACATCCAAATGGTTGTCAGGGGACTGCTGTGGATGAAATGAGACATGTGTTCTAGCATTAACATGAGTCAAAACCCTTGAGATAGCCATCTATGATCATTTGTCAACAATTGGAGGAATACTTTCATATTCTACTGAAATACAAACTTTATAGTTCAGAGAATAGTTTACCACTTCCCCTGGTGTGTTGGAATAGGAGTGGCTAGGCTATGATGGGAGTAGGTAGTGGAGGGATTAAACAGTTGCTGGTGACCATGTAAGGAAATTGAATAAGAAAGATACACATAATGAATAAGAATATCCCCTAAGAAACCAAGGGTACAGGGTTTTTCCAAAATGAAAGTGAAGGAGGTTTTCTCCAGAATTAAAGAAAATATATTTAATCCCAAGCCTTATCAATTCACCACTTAACTCTTGCATTCTATTCATCCTCTTTATCCACACCAGCAGGGCTATACAATCTGAAGACAATTAACACTTGCATAAAAACATAAACATATGAACTAACTATGTATTATTTTCAGAGGAACATTCTATTAATTCATTTTGACATGAAAAAAAATCAAATAAAAACAGACACCATGTACTACAGGAAGATATACTGAAAACCAGCTCATGCATTCAGGCCCTTATTTATTCTTTTTGATGCTAAACTGCGCTAACGCAGTTTAGCGTCAAAAAGTATACCGCAGGCTAGCACCATCCCAAGACGCCGGCCGGTGGAGGCGTAGGGAAAAATGGAGGTGGTGCATCAAAGAATGGCGCTAGTCAGGATAGAGTGAACAGAGTGACTCTAACCTGATTAGCACCATATTTTGTCACACAACCCCCACTGGGCCCAGTTCCATGTAGGGAGGCCCAAGTTAGGCCCCCATGGCACTTAAAAAACAAATTAAAACATACTCACTTCTACTTACCTGGGATGGGGTCTCGCATCCTTAGGTGTCTTCCTGGTGTGGGTGAGGGTGTGCCTGGGGCCAGGGAAGTGCACCTGTGTGCTCTTTCCATGGTCTCTGACCAGGTCCCGTAATGCCTGCCCAGACCCAGGCATTAAATAATGGCCCTAAGCAAGCTTAGTGCCATTATTTAAGACCCCCTGTGCATGATTTTAGCACAGGGGAATAAATATGGCACAAGGGCCAACAAGTTGTTTTCTGCACAGGAACGCCTACCCTGCATCTCATTGACGCAGGGTAGGTGTCCATGTCCAGAAAATGATGTTAACTCTATAACTTTGGCGCTAGACGTGTAACAGAACTGTCATTCTACCACTGCTGGCTGGTTCCAAAGAAAACCACTTTGTTTCAATTGACAATGTCATGTTACAGCATATGGCCAGTCCTACACAGTAGACCACAGGGAATGCTGAGCAGTTTCTGAAACCCTTTCACTGACAGTCAGTATTTGCCTCTTCAAAATTTGACCATCAATGATGAAACTTCCCCGAGCTTGGGGAGGGTGGAAAATGAGCTTTAAATAGTATCTGTAACTGCATCTACAACAAGAGATGTCCAAAGCTCTGACATATTTTACCCAAATTCAACACAAACTGATGGAATTGTTTAATATGAACCACCAAGGGACATAGCTGCCAGTTCTGATCCTCCGACATCGGCTCCAGTTTTTGCATAAACTGCTTCTGGTTATTTTGCCAACATGAATGACTCCTTTTCTGATTCCTCAGCATCTTCAACTACACCTGTTACAAATAACCGTAAGCTATTTCACTGGCTCAAAACTAGCTATTTAGTTCATCCATGGAAAATCTATGACCTTTGTTAACTGTACTTGCCTTCCTCCTTTGAATAGGGTTGTCATTGTTTTCTTCCTGCTGATACATGGTCACTATCTACCTGAACGCACTGCTGTCAGACTGGTGGATGAGGTTTTGATACCTCACCTGTCCTCACATAAGTCTAAAGGGACCTGTCCCTAGTGAACATTTCAGCTTTTCCGATTCCTGATGAGATTGTTTGAGATAAAGTTGCATTTGATATATTCGGGCCAACAGAAATTATTCAAATTCCAAATGTTTAAAAGTTTCTACGAATTATATACTAACACCTGGGGTGGTATCTGATGACTGGGATGTGAAAACAGTTGATGTTTTGCTTTTTGAGCTTGAATATTATACTGTGTTTGAAAGTGAAGATGTTCACCAAACAACGGCAAATTATGCGGACATTTTCTGTTACCATCATTTTGAACATCACTTTATGCACAAAGCCAGCACCCCCAGAAGTGTTTATAATTATACACAATGGAAACATTGCCTGACTCTGCCAGTGGGGAGTTGTAAAACATATGCAGAAACATTTGCAAATTTTCCTGGGCATGATGTCACAAATGCAGAGTCTTATTATTTTAAATTGCCCCCCTAAGAAACTGCAAAATGTCCAGTTAGCTGACACAAAATTAATGTATTCTGACTCCTTTATTTCCCAGTTGGCTGTTGGAGTCTATGAATACTGGTTAAAGTAGATTGACTTAAAGAATGTGTGGGGAACTTGAAACTGGCAAATACAGGGAAGGGAAGCTTTGTTCAGAGCATGGCTGATTCTGTTGCAAATTATGGCCCTCATTACAACATTGGTGGTATATACCGCCTACCGCCGTGGCGACAGCCACCAAAAGAACATCACTGCGGCTACCAGCCATCTGCCAAATTATGACCGTAGCCGGTATTCCGCCAGAAGGATGGCGGAAATCCAGCTGCGTCCATGGTGGCAGATGGCGTTAAGGTGGCGCTGCTGACAGCAGCAGTGCCATGCCAGTAGACCGCCGCAGACCGTATCATGACACATTAATCGGCCTGGCGGTGCTCTGCTGGTGGACACTGCTGCTGGCAGCAGCGCCCTGTTCCACCTTATGCCGGAGGACCCCCTGAAATTAGGTAAGGGGGGTGTTGGGTGTTTTGTGTGTGTGTGGGTGTGTAGGTGTATGTCTGTGCATACGGGTATGCGGGTGTGAGATGCGTGTTGTCCATGTGTGCGTGTATGGATGTGTGAGTGCATGATGTGTTGTGTGCATGCCTGTGTGCACGTATGTATGTCAGTGTGTATGGATGTATGCATGCATGGATGAATGTGGGTACGAGTGGGTATATGCATGTGTTTTATGGTGCGTGAAGGTGCGTGTATGTCGTGGGGGGTCTGGAGTGGGAGCGGAGGTGGGGGGGAACCAGGTGAGGGGGAGGGGGGCAGGGAAGACCCCTATCAGTGACAGGGAAGGGACTACCTGTCACTGATAGTGCCTACCGCCATAGTTTTTGTGGCGGTAAGGAGGCCACGAAAACCATGGCAGTAGGTGGGGTCATAATCCCGCGGGTGGGCTAGTGACGGCCACCTGGCTGGAGACTGCAGTCTCCAGCCTGGCAGTCGTTACCGCCGTGGCAGACAGTGTGGTAAGCCAAACCGCCAATGTCATATTATGGGGAAAAGTACCGCCAGCCTGTTGGCAGTACTTTTCTCCATTTTACCGCCGTCCAGCAGGGTTGTAATGAGGGCCTACATTTCTAAATGAAACTGTACAACAAATAAGTTGTTTAGGCTTAGCAACAATTAAGGAATTGAAAACTCTCAATATCCTGTCACCAGCTAAATGTGACAAAATACGAAAACTATTAAATGCTACTGAAGAACAGCTTGATGGGTGGGTCCGAAATGGGACATTTAAATTGACTCTTTCAGGTCCTTACACATGGGTAGTTTGGCCATTAGACACAAATGGTTGTCATGCACATTTTTTTGACTCCACAGGGGGTTTTAGAGTGAGCAGACCTGACCCTTGTTACATATCATCAGAACTCTCTGATATTGGCATCACATATAGCATGGGTAAGCTATGTTAACAATGGTTGAAATCTTCCACATTGACAGACGTCAAAGAACACCTTAGTCTCCTATCAGTGAACATACTGAAAAGATTTCATACTATTTCCAAGAAACCATGCACTGAGTGGTTCTTATATGGGATTTATAACAAAATTTGGAAGCTTTCACAGAAGGAAGCTACCACCCGATTAAGGTAGATAGATCAGGAAAATTTGCAGAAAGCGTTAGCCATTGTAGAAAATGGAATAAACACCTTGTCCAATCTTATATACACACTCAATAACATTGTTTCCTCCACAATTGACAGCATATAGAATGACATGTCATTTTTACAACATGGACAGAGTCAGCTCAGGTCTATTATGCAGTTAGGTTGGATGTTACAAATCTTGAAAAGTGGCTGCATGCCTTGACAATATGACAATGACAAATACATATTTGCTGTGTTTAATTTGACCAGACAACAACAAATACTTGCTGAGAAAGAAGTTGCCTTTTACTGTGGCGGAAATAGTATCTGCATTGTGATTAACACACAGGGTCATTAATCTTCCCATTTCAGCACTTCAGTTCACCTCATGTTTGAAACACATTCCTGTCAGCAGATTTGAAAAAGCTAGAAGATAGTATATCCATGAGGTGTGGGAGCTACCCTTCCCGTTAAATGGCATGAATGATGTCTCTATTACCGGCAGTGAATGTGAGAATTTAGTGAGCCATTCATCCAGATTCTGCTAGCTTGGAAGTGTGGATTCAGCCTGTCTGTATCCAAGGAGATTCTGAATAGAGCAGCAGTTGCCTTTGCCCCTGACCACAGGGACTGGACTTACCTGATTGGCTCCCTGTGTCCCTGCTGCACCTGAGACCCGCCCCCACACCTGCTCTGGCCCCTTAAGTTTGTGGAGGGAAGCCCAAGACAGCCACCTCCATTTTGTGAGCCTCTGAGCATCTCCCCTGTGTCCTGATACAGCCTAGTGTTCAAGGATTGCAAAAAGACCTAGGTAAGGAGCCCTGAGATTTTTCTGGGTAAATAGTATTATTTGTTCAAATGTGTTTATTTCAGCTACCTGTGTCTGTTTTACTGTGGACTCTCTGTGTTTCAGGCAGCCTGGCCTCTTTTAAAGTGGGTTTTTTTTTTAATTAGTTTTTGCCGTAACTGTGAATTGCCTTGCTAGTTTAGGGCACCCCCCCACCCTTTTTCTCTTCTAAGTAAAAAGGCTACATACATCTTGCAGAGAGTGTTTTTAGGAGACTGTTTTAATCTGTTTCTGTGATTTAAATTGTGCTTAAAAACTGTCTGCCACCCTGTAATTTTGCCTTTAAAAAAGCCCGATTTCAGAGTGCACGCCCAGCAGTATTCCAGTGTTTGTTTCTTAAACAATCTCTCCCTTACCTGGAAAGTAGACTCTGCTAGCTTGGAAGTGTGGATTCAGCCTGTCTGTATCCAAGAAGATTCTGAATAGAGCAGCAGTTGCCTTTCCCCCTGACCACAGGGACTGGACTTCAGTTATCTTGCTCCTTAAATAAGTTCCTATTGGTTGTTGCATATGTTGTTGTGATAGGTTGTTGGGAGATGGTCTTTCATTGGTTGCTGGCTCCAGGGCTGGGGTTATGATTGGTGGATAGGGCTGGGAATCTGATTGGCTGTTGGTTCTAGGGCTGAGATTCTGATTGGCTGTTGGTTCTAGGGCTGTGAATGGTGGATAGGGCTGAGATTCTGATTGGCTGTTGGTTCTAGGGCTGTGATTGGTGGATAGGGCTGAGATTCTGATTGGCTGTTGGTTCTAGGGCTGTGATTGGTGGATAGGGCTGAGAATCTGATTGGCTGTTGGTTCTAGAGTTGTGATTGGTGGATAGGGCTGAGATTCTGATTGGCTGTTGGTTCTAGGGCTGTGATTGGTGGTTGGGGATGAGATTCTGATTGGCTGTTGGTTCTAGGGCTGTGATTGGTGGATAGGGCTGGGAATCTGATTGGCTGTTGGTTCTAGGGCTGAGAATCTGATTGGCTGTTGATTCTAGGGCTGTGATTGGTGGATAGGGCTGAGATTCTGATTGGCTGTTGGTTCTAGGGTTGTGATTGTTGGATAGGGCTGAGATTCTGATTGGCTGTTGGTTCTAGGGCTGTGATTGGTGGTTAGGGTTGAGATTCTGATTGGCTGTTGTTTCTAGGGCTGTGATTGGTGGATAGGGCTGGGATCCTGATTGGTTGCTGGTTTTAGGGCTGGGGCTGTGGGAAGTGTGGGTTTTTTGTTCTGGCCAATGTTGTCTTGTTTTGTATTTTGGCGGCCATATCCGCCGCAGCGGTGTTCACTACCAATGGTTTACCGTCATTGAATGTCCGCTGTGGTATTTCTTGGATCATTATTCGAAGGGCTTTGTTTTGGTGGCTTAACAGTATGGGTGGTAGTTCATTCAGTTTATCTTGTTCAGTGGGTCTGGTGGATTTGTGGTTGGGGCTGGATTTTTTCGGTGTTGTTGGTATGTGTCATAATGTGGCGGATGGATGTTCGCCCCTATGGCTGTATGCTGGTGGCAGTCACTGTGGCGGTATTCGGTATTTACTGCTAATGTCATAATGAGGGCCTATATGTCTAATATCTTACAGAGTTCAGTAATGCTCATGTAATTTATATAATTTCACAAGTTTAAATTATGTTAATTTCTTTACATTTCATACAGTATGAAGGTATTTTTTGGCTGAGAGGACAGGATCAAGGAGAAAATATCTTGTGGGGAACCAATTTGAGCAGAAAATGCCTAAATGGAGATGCCCCCTTGCTGCTATCCCAAGTATAAGAACTTGAGTTATTCCCCTTGGGTGTGGAATGTTTACTTGAGATACACCCCAAAGAGATTTTCTTTAAATGTAGTTTGTCATTTCACATAATTTTCAACATTTTAAAATATTTTTTCTAAAAAAACATCCATTTTGTACACCTTCAGTTAAGTGCAGTTATTTTATGGCAACAAATTCAGTGGCTATGAAACTCTGGTCATTCCCTAGACTTTAGCAGTGCTCTGCTGCAGAGGGTAAACATCATAGAATGTATGAAAACTCAATGACCTGTTCATGGAAGCTAATGAGAGCTAAGGTCCTCTTTCTAGAGCTTCTGCTGAAGCAGTGGAGTAGTTGAGGCAGTGAAGGGTTTGATGCATTGTAGTCTTAGTCACTTTACCTGTGTGATGATTAAACATTTGAGGCAGAAATGTTTTTGGAGTAGGTGAATCCTGGGGATCGTGGCATATTTTATACTACTTTTCAGTATGCACAAAGGCGAGTTACTTCTAGTGAGTTTACTACTAGTAATCTTACTAGTAGTAAAATGACTACTAGTAAAATTACTTGTAAAGTTACTAGTAGTAACCTTTGTGAATATCGAAAAGTAGTAATGTTTGACTTTTGGCCCAAGTTAGAATTTTAGTCCAACTTTCACTTTGGGAATCAGTCCCTCAATCTCCCGCTTAAAAAATGAATGTGAACTTGTGTGGTAAAACAGGTGGTAACCTAAAGTACCCCAATACCGTCAGATCCCGTTTGCCCTATTTAAGAACGCAAAAAACAGAGGTCTAACTTTACCTTTGTTAATACCGAAAAGTAGTAGAGGTAGAATTTTGGTCTAAGTTAGACTTTTAGGGCCTGATTTAGAACTCAGCAGAAGGGTTACTCTGTCACAATGTGACAGATATCGCATCTGTTAAAATCTAAATCCCATTATGTCCCATGGGGTTTAGATTTCGTCAGACGTGATATCCATCACAGTTGTAATGGAGTAACCTGTCCACTGAGTTGTAAATCAGGCCCTTAGTCTAAGTTAGAATTTTGGGTAAAGTTAGGCTTTTGGTCTAATTTTACCTTTGTGAATACCAAAAAGTAGAAAAGTTAGACTTTTTGTGTAATTTTGCCTCTGAGAATCAGGCCCTAAGAGAGAGAGGCATACATTAAAAAGAGAGAAGTAAAATAAGTAGAGAGAGAAACAAAAGATTGCTCTGTTTATTATGGTACCATATCTACACTGCTGTTCCTTCAATGGCCCATATTTAACCAGGGCCCATATTTAAGAAAATGTGGCTCATCAGAGCTGATGCAGCACTTTTTTTGCGCCTCCATACTGGCACCTAACGACACCATAGTTGCTCTGTATTTATCATACAGTGCACCATGGCGGTCATTAGCACAATAGCGGCAAACATTTTGATACTATTGTGGCACTTTGCTACACTAGCATCAAAAATGTTGACGCTAGTGAAGCAAAGTGTAAAGAAGCCCCTAGGTTTCAATGAGAGCATCATTTTAACGGCTGCTTTAAGCAGGAAATAAAAGGGATGAGAAAAATGGTGCTGTGAAATCTGTTACATTTCACTGCACCATTTTTGCAAGCCTCCTAGCACCGGAACAACACCTTTGCATACATTTTGCCTGGCACAGGCATAATGTGGCACAAGGGTTTACAAAGCAGTGCTTTGTAAATATGGCACATGAAAAAAGCCACTTTAGCGCCACCTTAGCGTAAAAAATTTTATCTTCATGCACATACCCCTTCCTTCTCCTCGGTAACATTTTCCTATTCCAGAATATCCCCCTGACATCTGTTTCTTTTTGTGTACTAGATACCGCAGTGCTAATAATAATGCTTCTGGCCAGTCCCCTCTGACCATTCATCGTAGGCGGAGGTAATAAAAGCTACGTTAAAAAAAAAAAGCGGAGGTCACATCGCATGAGTGTTACTCGATAAACACCCATGATTAAATGTTAAAATAAATCTTATGCACATATTTATATGGCCCATCATTACCCAAGAAGCAGTTCAATATTTTCAAGCAGTAACAGAAAACATTGAAATTAGGGACATGAGACAGAAAAGAATAATATGCAGCAGGGGGTAAATGGTGGTAGAACTGGGAAACTCTTTTCAAGGGGTATGGTTTGAAGAAGAGGCCTTAGAGACTTGTGACTTGCATCATTAAAATTATGGACAAAGAGCACAGGTTACAAGTGTAATTTCGGACAACGGACATTGGGCTTCAATTACGAATAGTCCATGTGACTTGTGGACGGATGGTCATCCTATTATGGAGAATTCGCCACCAATAATATACAAGAGGACAAGTCATGTGAGATTGTGGGAAGTACCAGGGCAGAGGGTCGTCCTCTCCCTTGCCCTTTATTGTCTATTTCCTGATTTATCCTTGAGAAACAGTGCACAGCTCACAACATAATCCTATCTCTTTGTTCTGGTTGCAGAGCCGGTGACTACACCCACAGTGAAATATGCGAGCTCGCAGCTGGTAGAGAACCAGGGTCCTGCAGAAATAACATGTGATACCCCGAGTGTGCCTGTGACAATACTCTGGTCCTTTAATAGCAACCCAACACTACCTGGAAATATCATTCAGTCAGCAGACAACAGAACCCTGACCATCTCCAATGTGTCCCGGGAGGATTCAGGGATCTACCAGTGCACAGCCCTGAACCCTGTGAGCCGTAGTATGAGTGACCCCCAGACTCTGACTGTCACACGTAAGTAATCCTAGAGTTCCCCCTTTCCTGTCTCCCATTCCTTTCTCAGGTAAAGACATTCAGAGCTCAGAGGCCCTCTCTCTCTCTTTGATCACAGATGGGCCGGAGAACGTGAAGATTATTCCACCAGTCTCTCAGTTGTTACAAGTAGGGGATAAACTATCTTTATCCTGCACTGTTGAGTCTGTCCCAGCACCGCAGTACCAGTGGCTTCTCAATAACTCTGATCTAAACAGACCTGGTAACACATATACAATTGAGAAGGTATCTTTGAGAGATAATGGGAACTACACGTGTGTGGCGTACAACACGGACACCGGCCTGTCTGCAAAGGCTTCTGTCTCCATAGCTGTATATGGTAAGTACTCACTCCAGGACAAAATAGACCCCAGGCCAATTTCATCCAGGTCAAAACCATTTCTGAAATTGGAGATGTCAATTTAGCATATTTCAACTTCCTTCATCGTCCATTGTCTGTGTCTCCTCCATTTTCTGATTTACTACATTGTTTCCTTTCTCTAAATGTTCCTTCTTCAAATATACGTATTCTCTCTTTGCTTCATTTGTTCCTTTGGTAGTTACTTTGTCCTTTGTCAAATAAAGCTCTGAGAAGGATAGCTTTTGAAAATTCCAATACTAAGCATGACATTGCAATTTCAAAGATCCGGGCGGAGCAGGAACAACTCCAGCTCAGGTTGGATGAAACTCAATCTGAGATTTGTAAGTGTACCTGAGGACTATGAGGCTGGGACCCTGGTTAATAAAGTGATTTCCGACCTTATTTTCAAGCATATTCTACCGGATAAGCCCTCTGGCACCTATGATTTAACAATCATACGGGCCCATTGGGTTCCCGTTACAAGATCTTCCAATGCAAAGTTTCCTCGTACGATTTTAGTAAACTTCAGCCAGGGCACCCCCAGGCAGACTGGGAGCCTGTGAAGACTCTCTCCAGCCCGGCAACTGTGTTCCACTGTGAGTCCACTGAGCATGTGTGTGTGGCCGGCCCAAGTAGGCCGGCCGGCCAAACACACATGCACTCTGAGGCGGAGTCCTGCACTCCCTCTCATTGCTCGTTACCCCAGTGGCCCGCCCCTTTTCCCAAAAAACTATAATAACACAGTTTATTATTGTTTTTGGGAAAAGGTTTTTCAGCTGCTGATGGTGGGGGGGAGGGCGGGGCGACGCTCCTCCGCCCTTATGGAGGAGCTGCCCCTGATTAAATAGAAAAACAGGATTAAAAACGGTTTATTGTTTTCAGTAAAATAAAATGTCACCGCAGAAACAGGCAGGTGTGCACATCAACATGGACCGTCCTTCGAGCTAAATGAGGAGGCCTTTATTAAAAACAGAACACTAATGACAAACAGGACAAGAATTGTGGTTTAACTCGCATGCACTTCACGTGACACAATGCCGAACATTCAGGGATGAATGCCGTGCCTATGCAGCCTGATGATGCCTTGGTAATGGGCAATGCCTGGTGCCCTACGTTTGTTTCTGTTCCCCAGGCTCGGCCTAGATTAAAAAGCCATCATTAGTGTATTGAGAGCTCTCAGCATAAACTCAATCATCTATAAGAGGGCACGTGTCTAGTTCATATTTTCACCAGCACTTTTATTCTTGTGGACCGAGGACACCTGGTGGCTGAGACCTTTAAGTACAGAGAAGAACACGCGTTGAGGCAGCTAGACAATAAGGGGGGTGGATGTTTACACAAACAAGGAGAAATAGTATTAATATGTCTGCCCAATTTAAAGTATTCATTGCCCAACTGATCCCAGAAGAATGGTCGTATGAGCCAACCCTTCTGTGACCCATACCCATCCTTCTCACCTTGCATGTTAAAACTTGTCTCATATTCTGACACACAACCCACTGAATATATTACAGCACAAGTTGCATACACTACAAATTGATTTATTTGGTGAGCAATGTTCAGACTTTAGCCACCATTTTGCAATTGTTTTTATTTTTGATCACATTTAATTATGTTCCTCAAAACAATACCAGGTTGAGGAATACAGACACACTCTCAAAGACACAAATTTGATACCACATAAACAATTAATTAATGCCTGTCTTATGTATTAAATGTACATGAATTCCATGATATGAATTTGTACATTGAAAATGAGTTTAGATAATGTTGTCCCATATAGGGGAACTCTCACAGTCTCCAATAATTAAGTTGATGCCAGCTTGAGTTATGATGCTTGAAAGTTGATGAAAATGGCATAAAGGTACTCCACATTTAAGCCTACATTTTTGGATCTCTGTTGGGGTGACCATAGTTCAATGATCTCTTCCTGTGGACTCTTGAGATATTTTCACTGCACAAGTCAGGTATGTCTGCAAAATACTAACTAAAAATCAGGTGTACTGAAGTGCCTGAATAAATATTTTTATAAACATAAAATAAAGTTAGATCAGAGGCATATTCAATGTTTTAGGTAAGAAGAAAAAGGGAGAAAAAGTTATTGGACTGAGCTCTATTTATGTTCCCTTCACCTTCAACCTCTGTCAGTCCCTTTTGTGGTCTCACCTGCTGTCACTAATCAATGATTGGAAGGGTACTGCAGGAAACGACATGTCAAGTAAAGGTTACTTTGGTTTGATTGCACAGAAGAGTCCTGAAATGAGATGTCAGTTAGTTACATTCACTCCAGAGAACTTAATTTGTTTATTTCCAGCATTCAGTCACTTCGCTGGTGGAGCCTGATCTCATATGTCAGCTGTTACAGCACCAATACATGTGCTCAGACCAAGTGTATATAATCCACACACTTACTGGCTGTTTTAATTCTGCTCCGTCCCACAGGCAACCCTTGCCCCGCCCCCTGCTCCTGCTGGCAGACCACCCTGGGGGTGGCCTGCGGAGTTCTCCTCGGCGCTGCAATCATTGTGGCAGGGATGGCTGTTCATTATGAGAGACGCCTGAACCAGAAGGGCACAGACAAAGGTAAAAGTCCATTACATGGCCCTCATTTTATATCCCTGTATATTATATGACACAACAGTAATGTTTCCATCACTCTTTGCATCAGATGCAAATGTGTTCCAGAATCCCAGTGTTATCAAAAACCCCAATACCCAATATGAAAACATGAGAAAAGGGCGCGAGGGGCAGTCAGCGGTGAGTAGCAGGCAGTGATGAAGTCATGTTTCAAGTAATGTAAATAATGCATCATATAAACAAATCCAATGTATTCATTTTGTTTTTGTTTTTAATTTTCATACAGTATGGAACAAACTGCATAGGGCTTCCAGTCTGTGAAGGAAGAGCATAGCTTTGGTGTTTTTTTTGATCCCTGCACAAACTAAACAGTCAAATATGTCAAAAAAATTGCCTCCAAAGTTCCCTGCTGTGACAGTCTGGGAGTGGCTACTGTCAGCTAAAGATGCTGCAGGAAATATATCTTCCTTCATTAGGGGTAGCCTTTCTTGACTCTTTAGTGAGTTACATTTTAGTAAATATAGATGAGATGTCTGCACTGGGTCCGAGGGTGCAACCTTATCTGAAGGTACAGTAAACAGGGACCCCTGCCTGGTTCTTGATTGTACATGATGCTGGCAACACACCTCCCTACATATGTTGTCTGTACCCATATACCTAATCTCCATCATATGATGTGTTAAGGAGAGTCTTGCCTATCACTTTATAAAAGAAACACCCACTTGTTTTAAAGTCTTTCCCTCTTTTCATGGTAGAGTAAGAACTGCTGCACATGTTGGCAGTCTGTATACTGTAACTGGGATGGTGGAAATGCGTCCACCATGAGTTGACTTAGCAATGATTATTAGTAAACCAATCCTGGAAGCAAAGGGGTCTCCACCAACAGAACATCCTCCAAGTAACACAACACCAAATTGGATGGCAATAGGCTACTAGGGGAATTTGAGTCCTATCTAAGTAATGATCCATAATCTTGTCAGATCAAACTATATAATCCTGCCCTTCCCCCGATGTTATGGCACAGAGAAGCCAGGCAAAACTTTGAGAAAATATAAAATTATTTAGTAGTACCACAAGCAGTTACAGGGTCAAAACAAAACACCATAAAACCCACAACTAAATTCTAATACTTAAGAAAAATGTAGTAAGAAAATTGAGACAAAATTTTTAAAATGGAAATATATAATTGTAATGTTTGTTAGACCTTGCATCCTTGGCGTAGTCTCCCCTGTCTTCTTTGCATCTGGGTTTTAACTGTGTGATGGACTATGTTTTTACTGATTTTGGTACTCCTGACACTTTACAACTGCTGACCAGTGGTAAAGTGCAAGTGTTCCCTGTGTAAATCGTGTGTGTAATTGGCTTTTCAATGATTGGCATAGTTGATTTCCTAGTAAGTCCCTAGTATAGTGCACTCAAAGTGCCTAGGGCCTGTAAATAATGTGCTTTTAGTGGGCCTGGAACACTGATTATGCCACCCACATTAGTAGCCGTGTAAACATGGGTCAGACTTGCCACTGCAGTGTCTGTGTGTGCAGTTTTAAACTTCCAATTCAACCTGGTAAGTGTACCACTTGCCAGGCCCAAACCTTTCCTTTTTGTACATGTAAGGCACCCCTAAGTTAGGCACTAGGTAACCCCATTGTCAGGGTACAGTGTATGTTAAAGGTGGGACATGTACTGATGTGTTTTACATGTCCTAACAGTAAAATACTGCCAAATTCGGTTGTTGCTGCTGCACGCCCTATCTCTCTCACAGGTTAACATCGGGACTGCCTTTAAATATCTTTTAAGTGCAGTTTCCCTTTGGGAGGAGATAGAGATATGGAGTTTGGGGTCTCTAAACTCATACTTAAAAATACATTTTCTTGCTTAAACCATTCTGTGTCTCTGCCTGCTTATGTATTCCATGTCTGGGTCAGACTGGCAGTAGGGCTGTTTTTGAGTCTCCACTAGACAGTGACACAAAAGGAGCTGGGGTGTAGCCTTCATATCCTGATGGGTCATCTGGGCTAGAGTGGAGGGAGGAGCTGACACTTACACCTGAATGGGCTGTGCCTGGCCTAACACAATGCAGTCTCCAACACCCTGGTATGAGTCTAGAGCCAGGCCTGGGCAAAGCAGGATCTTGTGAACAACTGAGACTTTCCTTTGAAGTTTGCCTACTACAGAGGCAGAGAGAGGTATAAGTAGTGGACTTAAAAACCCATATTTTCAGTTTACTTCTGGACTCAAGAGGAACCTCTGCAAGAAGAAGAGGAGGAGTGTTGCCCCTTTGCCTGTGAGTGTGCTTTGCTGGGTTGGCCTGCAGTTGCTGCTCCTGCCTGAAAGAGGACAAAGACTGGACTTTGTGGTATATTCCTGCTTGCGAAGTGTCTCCAAGGGCATCACCTGCATCACGGCTGGAAATTGATGCATTGTTCTCTTGTGGGAGAGAAAAACGACAAATCGCCTACCTCACTGGAGAAGAAATGATGCACTGCCTCACTTGCAAGTAAGGAATCGAGTAAGGAATCGACGCATCGCTGACCTTTGCTACGCATGCACACCCATGCGGCTTTATTTTTGACGCAAATGAGGTACTTTGTGTAACATCACCGCCTCCATTGTTTTCTTCGAAATAAAACTCTTTGTAACTTAAAAATTCATAACTTTACATTTGTAAGTTGGATTTTTGTTGGTTTGGTCTTGTTTATTTTGGATAAATATTGGCTATTTTACTAAACTGTTTTGGTGCCCATTTTGTAGTGTTTTCACTGTATTACTGCGAGTTTTGGTACAAATACTTTACACACTGCCTTTGAGATAACCTTGACTGCTGGTGCCAAGCTACCGAAGGGGTGAGCAGGGGTTGCCTTAGGAGTAACTCCCTTACCATGACTAGAGTGAGGGTTCCTCCTTGGACATAGTGCAAACTGACTTCCAACCTTAGACCACATTTCTAACAAAGGTGCTAGGTCAAAATCACAACAAAACAGTACAGCATCTATAAAGGCAGGAGACAAGGACACAGGCTCTAGCTGAAGTCAACCACGATGCTTCATAACCGAAAATCCCCCCTCTGCTGTTCCAAGCCGAATATCTACTAAATGGATCCTTGAAAACGTTCCCATGCCCCTACATTCGATGTTCTTCAATATGGGGGTGGTACTAGTCAGGGACAAGGTCATCGGAATTATGAAACAAGGAAGTCCCAAATTATGCATCACTGTTGACTAAGCTATGTAGCTTAATGTGGCGAATTTTGTGATAGTACCACCTCATTATTTTGTCATTTTTACACAGGTTAGCATCATCTGGGCAAAGGTTCCGCTTTGTTAGTACCAGTTCCACGGCCAAATATAGCTGTAAGTAACTGAAGGTGACCAGTCAACTTTTGTGTTGGACCTTCCACTGCACAGCAAGCAGATGGTGCAGCATTTCTTTTAACTTGTAATATGTTTGAGCTAGACCCAAAATTAGTTTTTTTCTAAAATCTGCAGATTATGCAGCATATGATTGCTAACGTGACAAATGCAGCGAAATTCATAATTATGGGGAAAATGCAGCAGATTCAGAATCACATAATTAAAGTTGCCTTTCATACAGAGGGTGCAAAAAGAAATACTGTAGGCCACCAATTTATTTCTAATTCACTAAAAACTTGTAAATGAACTCTACAAATATTTCATCATATACTAGCAGTTATGAAAGCACAAATAAAGCACATTTTATGTTATTATTCTAAAAAAATCAAAAATAATCTTGGTGATGCACAAATTATAAATATAATCTATTGTATTGCATATTTGTATAGTGCTACAGTGCACTTGCTACACTGCATTGTGTGAAAGGTAGACAGCAGAAAGGTGCCCTGTTTACAAAGATATGGCACATTTCTGCTGTCTATATTGCTGGTACATTGTGTGCTGCCTAGGACCAAAACGAGCACCATTGCACCATGGAGTGTAGGTGTCTGTATTACAGCAGGAGACATCTACCAGCACAAAGCAATCCTTAAAGGCATATACCTCTTTTTATGTGTGGTGCAGAAAGTAGCAGACACAGAATGTGGCAGTAACAAGGACATATTTCTCCTTATGTCGCACTGGGAAAGGCATAGCATTTTGATGCATTCCCAGGCTTACTTGTTTACTAGCCTTAATGAATCTGGGAATGCACCAAATTCCTTGGGGGCTGCATGAGAATGCTCATGCTCTACCCATGGAATGCCTTCTCAATGTAAGGTAACACAAGGATTTTCTAAACTATACACAGCCAGAACAAGTGGCTTTGCATGTCTTAGTAAATACCCAAAATTATTTTACATCAGGGCTGTGCCACAAAAGTGATGCAACCCCAACTCATAATTTTAGTAAATCCACTCTCTAGTTTATAGTTCTGGGCCAGGGCTGGCATTGTTGGAGGGTGAGAGAAGTTGAGTGATCTGCTGCAATGTGCATTAATATAATCGTCTCATATCTGAAAGCCATTGTGAGATTTAAAAAAGAGGCTATAGTGTATATATATTTGGGACTTGCAGTTATGGAGTTAATTAAAGTCCTCTGATTAACCTGCAGTGTGTGACAGATCTCTTTAGGTATTCAATGCCTGTTCATTTAGTGATGGCTGGTTTATTGGCTGCACAGTACTGGTGATGGACAACCCTTGTAGCGTGTGTGCCTTAATTGAATGTAAAAAGTGCAAGTTACAGTTGGCTGCCGACCACCAAGTGTTATGGTATTAGTATTACTGTAGCCCAGAAATGCTAAGTATGAACTTACATAACTGTATAATACCCCATACACACACCTGACACACATACACACACCACACCCACACACCACTATAAAACACCCACCCACATTACCCACAACCCCTTACAACGAAGACTTTTGAAGAAGCACATAGAGAGAAAAGCAAAGACCACACCAGCATCCAGAGGCACACAACACCATCACTCATACACCATCCATGCACATCACACACCCCAACACATCACCCCACACATCACATCAACCATCACCTCACACATCACTCACACCACATCATGGCACCTCAAAGACACCCCAGGTTTTCTGAGGGGGGCTCAGGGTCATGGTGGAGGAAATCATCCAGGTAGAGCCACAGCTATTCGGATCACAGGTGCAGCAGACGTCCATTACTAGGAAGATGGAGCTATGGCGGAGAATTGTCGACAGGGTCAACACAGTGGGACAGCATGCAAGAACAAGGGATGACATCAGGAAGAGGTGGAATGACCTATGGGGGAAGGGAAGTTCCGTGGTATCTAGACATCAGGTAGCCGTACAGAGAACTGGCGGTGGACCCCTACCTCCTCCCCCACAACTTACAACATGGGAGGAGCAATTCTTGGCAATGATGCATCCTGAGGGCCTCGCAGAAATAGCAGGAGGAATAGACTCTGGTAAGGCAAATCTTTACTATTATATCCCCCCCACCCTACCTGCATGCCATCACATACTCCCACCCTCACCCTTACTCCCATCAATCCACCATCTCCCACACACCCCACCACTCCCACAACCAAGCCTTGCGTGCAACAACAATGCATGGACACCCATCACAGACATGCATGGACACCCATCACCAAAGCATGTCCAATAGAGAGACTCACCCAAGGCACACAATCACCCCTCACACAAGGGCTAAGGCAATAGTGCAAGCACAGTAATAGAGGAAAACACACCCATTGCACAAGATGCCACACACAGATAAAATAACAATGCATTTACAACCCAACAGGACCCCTACCCAACGTCACCAGACAGGAGGTGCCAGCTATATCCAGTCCCCCACAGAAGAGACCCACAGTGACGACAACAGCTCTGCACGCCTGGATCAAGATGACCAGCCTGGCCCATCAGGGACCTTGGGACAGTCGGTTCCCCCCTCTGGAAACACCAGCACAGCACCCACCCAGCGGGCCCATACCTCTGTCCCCAGGACACGTCAATCAGCAGTGTGTCCACCACTACAGGGACCCCAGGCAACCCCACTAACACAGGACGATTGGGGACCTGGGGTCAGTGGCAGTGGGCACACGGTTCAGGGGACAGAAGCACAGGACAACAGGGAAGCTGGGAGGACTGCTGTACGACAGCGGGAGGACAGGCCCAGGGAACCGACCCTCCACGAGGCACTACCAAACATCATGGGAGCAAACCACCATTCCCAGGAGACCACGGGCACGGTACTGGCCAAGCTGCAGGAGACCCAGCGGCTGCAGGAGGGACAGTATATGGGGATAAAGGAGGACTTGAAGGACATCAACACCACCCTGAGCTCCATTGCAGGGCTGCTGGCTGACATAGCCAACACCATGAGGGAGGCAATGGCACAACAAAGGGCCCTGACACTAACCAAACCGATGAACAGCCTTCCACCTCCGCCGACGCTAGTGGACATGCGGCCCCACCACAGGACCAACAGGCAACCATCACCCCACCCCCTGCAGAAGGAGAACCACCCAGCAAACAGTCCCTGCGATCCAGGCACAAGACAGAGAACATTGCCAAGACCCTCGCCATGAAATAGGACCCTCCTGATTGTCACCCTTCTGTCCCACTATGTCACCCTGTCCACCTAGAACTGCCATTACTCCCCTTCCTATGCCCCATTGGACAATGCACCTGTGATACCAAGAGACTGGACTCTACTATGGACCTTCCTCCACCATCACCCCAGCCTCGTCCACATACCCCTATTCACATTAGCCCCTAAATAAACACCCTTGAATCATAAACCAATCTGGAGTCAGTCTGATCTGTCACAAATTTATTATTACAACATCACCAACAAATATCAATGGAAATGTTCATTTGCTCATACCAATGTTTTCCAGTTGTTGGGCAGCAGCACATATAGCAGAAGACAGAATGAGGTACCCAGATATGAAAAATTGAAAGGAAAAGTGAACTGTCAGTGTCCAAAGACAGAGGTTAAGAGGCTGACTTATACAATGTACTACAGTATTCAGAAATGTGAGGAGCACTTACAGTCTCTTACCTGTGTGTCACTGGAAGTACTGCATGATGATGTTAGTTCGGTTGTCAATCTCTTCTTTCTCTGCCTCCTCTTTCTCACTGACCACAGGCTCCACCGCTGCCACAAGACCATCATCAGGCCCATCCTCCTGCAGAAAAGGCACGTGGTGTCGCAATGCCAGGTTGTGCAGCATGCCACGATTATCTGGCACACCTTCTTCGGTGAGTAGTACAGGGAGCCACCTGTTAGATGGAGGCACCGGAATCTTGCCTTCAGGAGGCAGAACGTCCTCTCAATAATACGCCTAGTTTGCCCATGTGCCTCATTGTAGCATTCTGCTACCCTTGTCCTGGCATTTCTCACTAGGGTTAGTAGCCATGAGAGGTTGGGGTAACCAGAGTCACCTGCAAATGCCGAGGGATAACTGTTAGACACACACTAACCCTTAGGGACTACCCCATACCCAGACACCTACTCATACTGTGTGGGGACCTTGGGCTCACTTATTAGCAACACACGGTGCCTCTGGAGTTGGCCCATCACATAAGGGATACTGCTATTCCTCAAAATGTAGGCGTCATGCACAGAGCCAGGATACTTGGCATTCACATGGAAGATGTACTTATTCGCCAAACACACCATCTGCACATTCATCGAATGGTAGCTTTTTCAGTTTCAGTACACTTGTTTAGTTCTGCGGGGGGGGGGGACAAATGCCACATGTGTACCATCAATGGCACCAGTGATGTTGGGGATATGTCCCAGGGCATAAAATCAGCGTTCACTGTGGGCAAATCCTCCACCTGGGGAAACACGATGTAGCTGCGCATGTGTTTCAGCAGGGCAGACAACACTCTGGTCAACACGTTAGAAAACATTGGCTGAGACATCCCAGATGCAATGGCCACTGTAGTTTTAAAGGACTCACTTGCACGGAAATGGATCACTGACAGGACCTGCACTTGAGGGGGGATTCCTGTGGGCTGGTGGATAGCTGACATCAGGTCTAGCTCCAATTGGGCATACAGCTCTTGGATTGTGGCACAATCAGGTCTGTAGGTGATAATGATGTGTCTGTCTTTCATTGTCGCTAGGTCCACCAGGGGTCTGTACACCGGAGGATGACGCCATCTCATCATCTGGCCCAGCGGATGTGCCCTATGGAGGAGAATGGTGAGCAGAGGGTCATTTACCACATAGGTTGCACAAGTGTATTTGCAGTATTGTGAGTAAATCCGTGTGTGGCGTAGTTTGTCCGTATATCTGCCAAATTGTGTTGTGACGCAGTTAGGTGCCATGCCATGTGCCCCTCTGAAATGACGGCTGCCTGACTTGTGAGGAGGGACAAGGGGAAATTAGGTAACTGCGCTGGCGTTGTGCAGCGTCATGGTGGGCGGTCAAAGACCGCCACGCAATTCAGCATTGGTTATCATTGGGCCCTATGGGTTCCAGGAGCCAATGACGTGACCGCCATTTTCTATCTGTTCACTCACTTGATACCTAACCTTCAACAGGAGAGGACCTACACTGCAAGTGCTGCTGTGACCTAAGTCTGGAAGCGACAATGGCTCGAGTGCCTGGGGAAAGGGCCCTGTCTTCACCGCGGAGGAGTTGGACAAACTGGTGGATGGGGTCCTCCCCCAGTACACACTACTCTACGGTCCTCCAGACAAACAGGTGAGTACACTGTGAGCATGATGCATGGGCAATGCCTATTTGGAGTCGTGTGGATGGAAGATACATGTGGGGGGGTGAGGCCTTCATTTGAGGATGGTGAGTGTATGTGTGTCAGGGCATGGGTGACAACTGGTGGGCATTGAATATGACGGTCCGGACAGGTGAGTAATTTCCTTTCCTCCTGTACCTTTCCTCTAGGTCAGCGCCCACCAGAAGAAGGGTATTTGGCGTGCCATCACCAAGGAAGAGGGGGTCTATCATAGACGGAGCACCCGCTGCCACAAGAGATGGGAGGACCTGCGCCACTGGAGCAAGAAGTGGGCGTAGGCCCAGGTGGGTCTGGCCTCCCAACGTGGAAGGGGTGCCCGTCTCACCATGACCCCACTGATGTTCCGGACCTTGGCGGTGGCATACCCAGAGTTAGATGGGCGCTTGAGGACTTCACAGCAGCCACAAGGTGTTGAGTACAGTGTCATTAAGCTGACTCTGCACGCTTTACGAAGTGTCTGGGAGTGGGATTTGGGTTGTGGGCTCCCCTAGGCCAGGGTAAACTTGATAGGGTGGGTCCCTTGTTGGCCAGGCTCTGAGGCACTCCAACCCCAATATTCTTAGTGGGCATCTACAACTGGGCAGGCCCCCTGTGGGTTCCAGGTGTGCAGCAAATGGTGTGAGGCATTGTACCCCATGGCCTGGTGAATTTCCTACTAACTGCTAGTGCATGGCCTAGTGCATAGGGCTACTCCCTGTGTGTTGTGTCCGCCAACGGTAGTGGTGTTGCTGGCATTGACCATGTGTGTTTTCTGTCTTTCCCCTCTTCTTGTTTTGTCACCCTGTCCCAACCATTCTGAATGCCATCCAGTGTGTCGAGAGGCATTTGCAGCAAACAAATGCATACCTGGAGGGCATTCATTCTGGCGTGGCGGCCCAACAGAGAGCATTTCAGGCTCTGGCCTCAGCACTGATGGCAGCCATTGTCCCTGTGTCCAGCCTCCCCCTCCAACTTCCACTACCCAGACCCAAACCCCTATACCTCAGCCTATCCCAAGTACACCATCAGACCAGCATGCACATACATCAACACACAAAAGTGGCTCAGGCAAACATAAGCACCACACATCCCACAGGCACTCACACAAGCACCATACCCATGGACACATACCAACATCCACTTCCTCCACTGTGTCCCCCTCCTCCATGTCCTCCACCTCCCTCCCAGTCTCGTCTCCACTCACACCTGCATGCACTACCTCATCAGCCACTGCCTCCATAACAAGCACGCCCATCACTACACACCGCTCACGTGCAATCACCACCCCACTACCATTCACACGTCCCCTGTGTCCTCTCCCAGTGTGTCTGTGAGCCGTCCTCCCAAAGTACAGAACCGCAGGCACACACCCACTCAACAGCCATCCACCTCACAACAGCCTCCAACCCATGCACCTTCTCCTAAACTCAGCAGACATACATCTCCTACAACCACTACCTCTTCCTCCACTCCCACACCCCCTCCATCTTCCCGTCCCAGTGTGTACACAAAACTTTTCCTAGCTAACATTGACCTCTTCCCTACACCTCCCCCCGTCTTTCCCCTAGGGCCAGGATGTCTAGATCCCAGCCCAGCACCTCAGCCACCAAATCTGCATCTGCTGTGGTCCCTGCTACACCACTACGGGCTATGGGGGCACCCGTCAGAGTTGCCAGTGTACCACCGACAAAAGAAGGACCACCCTATTCTACCACCTGCAAAGGTCAAAAAGGGGCCGGCTTCCAGCAGGAGAAAGTCAGACCACCCACCCAGCAAGGCCTCGCCCAAATCCAGAGTAGACAGTGGCAAGGTTCCTGCAGTGACTGTCAAGTTGGGGAAGGGCCACAAGCCAAAGGGCACATCACTTCTGGGCACAGTGTCTCCTGGTGAGGGGCTGGTGACCACCAGATCATCAGGGATGGCAGCCACATGCACCACAGTCACCACCGCCACAACGCCCACCACCTGCACCGCCGCTGCCACAACGCCAGCCAGCAGCATCCTCCCCAGGGATCGGCCATCCGAGACTGCCAGAGACAGTATGGTGTCTCCATCCACCACAACAGTCACTTGCACCACGGTCAGCACTGGCAGCATCTCCGCTGCAGACCCTGCCACTTGCACCACCATAAGCACCGCCACCTGCACAGCTGATGCCACACTGTTGGACCTCAACCCCAACGTGCAGCTGTCAGAGTCTGCAGGTGATGTCCTGGACACGCCATTTATGACACCACCTCCAGCACTGACATGAACCAGCAATTGGCACCCAGTCCTTGGCAGGATGAAGCACTCTGGGCACAAAGCCCCCTCCAGAACCAGTGGAGAAAGGCATCCACTCACCCAGTCATTGGCAGGATGAATCACTCTGGGCACAAAGCCCCCTCCAGAACCAGTTGAGACAGGCATCCACTCACCCAGTCCTTGGCAGGATGAAGCACTCTGGGCACAAAGCCCCCTCCAGAACCAGTGGAGGCAGGCATCCACTCACCCAGTCCTTGGCAGGATGAAGTACTCTGGGCACAAAGCCCCTTCCAGAACCAGTGGAGAAAGGCATCCACTCACCCAGTCCTTGGCAGAATGAAGCACTCTGGGCACAAAGCCCCCTCCAGAAACAGTGGAGAAAGGCATCCACTCACCCAGTCCTTGGCAGGATAAAGCACTCTGGGCACAAAGCCCCCTTCAGAACCAGTGGAGAAAGGCATCCATTTGAGAGACTGTGGCTTTGCACTCCCCAGGACCAGGCAGTTGGCGGTGAGCCCACTTGAGAGACTTGTGAGGCTGTGGCTTTGCACTCCCCAGGACCAGGCAGTGGTCGGTGAGCCCACTTGAGAGACTTGTGAGACTGTGGCTTTGCACTCCCCAGGACCAGGCAGTGGGCGGTGAGCCCACTTGAGAGACTTGTGAGACTGTGGCTTTGCACTCCCCAGGACCAGGCAGTGGGCGGTGAACCCACTTGAGAGACTTGTTAGACTGTGGCTTTGCACTCCCCAGGACCAGGCAGTTGGTGGTGAACCCACTTGAGCGACTGTGGCTTTGCACTCCCCAGAGCATCGGTGTGGGCATAGAGGCACCTCCAGGAGCGGTTGAGTCGTACCATCGTCCGGGTGAGGTTCCCCCCCCCCCTCCCCTTGAGGTGCCTGTGTTTCTTTCGATCTGATGCCCCTGCAGTGTTCTCTCTGTTTTGAGGCAGGTGTCTTGTGTGGGCTTGACCCATGCTTTTTAGGACCACTGGTCCACGGATATTTCATGGGACAGTGTGCGGTCTTGTGTACTTGGTGTTCTCTTGCTCTTGCCAATATTACACTAGTTACACTCATTTTGTGTGGTCCTTGTGTTCTTCCAGGGGGTGACGGGGTGTATCTGTGATGTTATTGGATATGTGTGTGTGTGTGTTGTTGTGGGTGGGGGGTGGATGTGTTGCGTGTCACTTTCTTTTCCCTCCTCCCATCCCCTGTGTGCTAGCCGCCTTCTTTTCCACTTCGTCGTGTATTAATAGATACAGCAACATGGGCAGGATCTGCAATTCGGGCTCCATGGCGTCCTGGTTCTTCCTTGGGTGTCGAGAGGTGAGTGGTTTCCCTTCTCTGTTCTGTTTCCGCCGTGATTTTGATGTCATTAGTACCGCCCTGGAAAAGTTGGTGGATTGGTGCCTTGTAATACCGTGGGCAGTACATTGTCTTCCACCTGGCTGTTGGCGGTAACTGCTGCGGTGTTTGTTGCTCCCGCCCTGGCGGTCGGAGTGTTAAAGTGGCTGTCTATGTTGGCAGTTTCTGCCATGGTCGTGATCCCATTTTATTTTTACCGCCGGCCTATTGGCGGTATTACCGCCACTTTAACACCGACTGCCAGGGTTGTAATGAGGGCCTAAGTGTCTTTTCTCGCCTGTCCCATAACATATCCATAACTCTGACAATCCTTGACTTATGATCATTGTAACAAATCTAAGCAGCACAACAATACCATTGATGTCATTTGACAGTACAATACTCTATTTGAACCATTTTGAACAGCTTACTCAACATGTGGCACAACATGAAGGTCAGTTTCCTCCAATTTGCTGTTAAGTTCTTGAACAATATTGCCTGTACTGTTTGAATATATCTCTGCAGGCACCAACTCCTTATTTTAGCAACACAAAAGGATGATTGACGGAGTGCTGAACAATGCAAACACTCACCCCAGTCACAGATCTGGGTTTAATCCATTGTTTTTTTGCTCACCATGCTGCCCCAGCCATATACAAATCAGTCTTGACCCTGTTCCTCATGGGAACAGACCAGCCCAGACTGCCAAGCCAGGTCCTCACTGGACCGGCAACAAGCATCCTGGGACCGGTTTCAGGGTTTCACCCTTCATCAGCCAGGCTAGCTTGAATCGAGTGGCACAATGAGCAAGGGACCCACGTCTGGGCAAACCCTTCCCACTTAGGGCAACTTTAGCAACACAAAAGGATGATGGACGGAGTGCTGAACAATGCAAACACTCACCCCCAGTCACAGATCTGGGTTTAATCCATTGATCTTTTGCTCACCATGCAACCCCAGGTTGGAACCAGCCATATGCAAATCAGTCTTGACCCTGTTCCTCATGGGAACAGTCCAGCCAGAACTGCCAAGCCAGGTCCTCACTGGACTGGAAGCAAGAATTCTGGGACTGATTCCAGGGTTTCACCCTTCATCAGCCAGGATAGCTTAAATCCAGTGGCACAGTGAGCAAGGGACCCACGTCTGGGTATACCTTCCCACTTAGGACAACTTTAGCAACACAAAAGGATGATGGACAGAGTGCTGAACAATGCAAACACTCACCACCAATCACAGATCTGGGTTTAATCCATTGTTCTTTTGCTCACCATGCCACTCCAGGTTGGACCCAGCCATATGCAAATCAGTCTTGACCCTGTTCCTCATGGGAAACGTCCAGCCCGAACTGCCAAACCAGGTCCTCACTGGACCGGAAACAAGCATCCTGGGAACAGTTTCAGGGTTTCACCCTTCATCAGCAAGGCTAGCTTGAATCCAGTGGCACAGTGAGCAAGGGACCCACGTCTGGGCATACCCTTCTCACTTAGGGCAACTTTAACAACACAAAAGGATGATGCATGGAATGCTGAACAATGCAAACACTCACCCCAGTCACAGATCTGGGTTTAATCCATTGTTCTTTTGCTCACCATGCCACCCCAGGTTGGACCCAGCCATATGCAAATCAGTCTTGACCCTGTTCCTCATGGGAACAGTCCAGCCAGAACTGCCAAGCCAGGTCTTCACTGGACCGGAAACAAGAATCCCGGGACTGATTCCAGGGTTTCACCCTTCATCAGCCAGGATAGCTTAAATCCAGTGGCCCAGTGAGCAAGGGACCCACGCCTGGGCATACCCTTCCCACTTAGAGCAACTTTAGCAACAGAAAAAAATGATGGACAGGGTGCTGAACAATGCAAACACTCACCCGCAGTCACAGATCTGGGTTTAATCCATTGTTCTTTTGCTCACCATGCCACCCCAGGTTGGACCCAGCCATATGCAAATCAGTCTTGACTCTGTTCCTCATGGGAAAAGTCCAGCCCGAACTGCCAAACCAGGTCCTCACTGGACCGGAAACAAGCATCCTGGGAACAGTTTCAGGGTTTCACCCTTCATCAGCCAGGCTAGCTTGAATCCAGTGGCACAGTGAGCAAGGGACCCACATCACCAGTGTGCCATTTCTTTAATGCTAAGACTGCGCTAATGTAGCTTTTTCCATGCGCCATATTTACAAAGTGATACAATACATGCATTGTGCCACTTTGTAACCCCTTGCGCCACATTATGCCTGTGCCAGGCTTAATGTATGCAAGGGGGGCAAAAAAATAATGCAAAGAAATCTAAAAGATTAACATCAAAATATAGGAGTTTGCACCATTTTTTGGATGCCTGCACCTACCTTGCTTCAGTGAGATCTGCCCACAGCCCAATATTTATCCCCCATGCTAAAATAATGCACGGGTGGTAGGAGGGGCTAAATAATGGTGCAAAACGTGCTTTTCACCATTATTTAACGCCTGGGTCAGACCAGGTGTTAGGGGACCTGTGGACCCATTTCCATGGATAAACACCATATAATGGGTCCACAGGTGCCCTCCTGAAGCCCCAGGAACACCCCCACCTCCACCAGAAGGAAACCGGAGAATGGGGGACCCCAATCCAGGCAAGTATTTTTTTTTTTGTTTTTGCCATCAGGGGCCCTAAATTCCTAACCTGGGGCCCCCTGCATGGCACTGGGGTGGTGGGCATGACTCCTGTCTTTCCTAAGGCAAGAGTCATGTTTTTGGTGGTTGCACGCCAGGATATGGCGCTAGTCTGATTAGTGGCATTTTTTTGCCTCTAACCAGGCTAGTGACATTTCTTGAGGCACAACACCCTCGTTTCCTACCGGCACCTCCACCCGGTTAGCATCTTCTTTTAAGTTGCTAGCCCAAGTTTAGCGCTGGCTTGCGCCATTCCTTTGATATGGCACCCGCTGGCGCTGTGGAGTGGCGCAATACGGCACTATGGTGGTCATCACGACCCTGGCGGTCTCTAATGTGGCGTCCGTACCGCCAACAGGCTGGTGGTACGGAGACCAGTATTACGACCGCGTCGGTAGCGCCGCGGTTGCACCACCGGGGCCGGCGGTTTCCCGCCGTTTTATCCCCGGCGGTGATAATCCGCCAGGGCAGTGCTGCAAGCAGCGCTGCCCTGGGGATTATGACCCCCCTACCGCCAGCCTGTTTCTGGCGGTTTGCACCGCCAGGAAGAGGCTGGTGGTAAGGGGTGTCCTGGGGCCCCCTAACAGGGCCACCCGTCGCATGGCCGCAACACCGCTGTCTCCATTAGGAGCCGGCTCCTATGTTGCGGCCTCATCCCCGCTGGGCCGGCGGGCGTAAACTTGGTTTGCGCCCGCCGGCCCAGCGGGGATGTCGTAATGGGGTCCACGGGAGTGCGGCCGCATTGCCCCCTATATTCACGGCTCGTAATGGCCCCCTATATTTTTTGCTGCAAAACTGCGTTTGCGCAGTTTTATGGCAAGAAGAATAAATCAGGCCCTGAGTGTGTGTTGAACATTGCCTGCCTTTGCATTATGTCTTTTGAATGAAGTGCACCCTGTGCCTTGTTCACTTCTGAGATAAGATTTGCAAAACCTAATTTGTCATTCTTGTTTTCATAAAGCATTCCAATGCAATGTTTCTATAGCATCATGATGAGCATACCTTGTAACAAACTAACATAATGTGTTCCGCTCAATACTGACTAGACACTTTTGCTTCCAAAGTTTTCAGCCTCAGTAAGTGCATTGCCTATGCCACACCCACTGAGATACCTTCCTGCACACGGCAACACAACTTTTGTCATGTGAAAAATGCCCATCATTGGATAGAGTTAATCAAATTCTACTGGAATGCTCATAAAAAATGTCAGCTACAATACAGAAATTGGCAGAAAAGGCTGGTCTTCAAGCTGAGGATGCGTATTTTGGAAATGTTTTAGAACTGTGTATACTGTTTCGTAGTTTGTGAATGTAGATGTATTACTGGTGAAAACCCACTCTTCTTCAGTGGGATGGTATTCTGGGAGATCAGAGCATAAATTCCAGGCCAAGGAGGAACTGGCTTTTCTTTTATCTTTCAGTCTGCACCGAATAAGCAATATGATAACTTCAGTTAAATCAGCTTTGTGGACCACAACATCAGCTAGTAGAAGATTCATGTTCTTAGCCACTGTGAAACGTCCTGGTAGACTGGAACATGTGAATGTCTTGTAGTGATTTTGCACTTGTTGGCAAGGCAATTGGCTTATAAGTTTGCAGCTTCCTTTGTTTATGCCTACAGAAGGCACAGCTTGTTTTCCAGCAGCTACTTCATTGGTACAGTCTTGAAAAAGCACCATGACTGTATCATATGTGCTGGATGTTCCAGGCAAAGAAGAGCTGTCTTTTTATTTAAAATTATCTAGCAGCAATTGTAAATAATTTCCCGGTAAAGTGACTTGGAAGTGGTGTGCTGTTGGATTCACAAGATTTTATAGCATGAGCTGGTAACAAGTTCCTGCTCCGTATTATGTCATTATAACTTGCTGATACACCAATCCTATTTATTGATCTGATTAGCTCTCTACTTTTGCACTTATGATCAGTGCTTTAAATGGGCCGGTACTCTCCGGTACTGAGTACCGGCACTTTTTTATTTTGAGATGGAGAGTACCGGCTTATCTCAAGAAAAACGTAATACTTTTAATTGGAGGGTACCGGCACTTCTCAGAAACAAGCAGGTACTCTATTACAGAGTACCTGCACTTCTATTTTTCCATTTAAAGCACTGCTTATGATAGATTGCGTAAACAGTCATTATCTGTAGCTGAGTTTTTTTTCAGCTGTGATGTTATTCATAAACATTGGATACTGGGATTGTCTTCCACTTCTTTGCTTATATCTTCAAAGCCATCATCAATTTTGTCGGCTTCTGTTCCAATCTCAAGAGCTTTAGTTTTTAACCATTTTTGCTTTGCTGATGTTAAACAATAATGTAAAAAATGTTAAGACAACATCAAGTATTCTTGTGACTCCAATGATTTGTGCAGCTGTAGGGCATCACAAAACCTAAATCTTTCAGGACATTTCTTAAAATGGTTCCTGCTGAATTTACTGCATCCTGTGATCTTATTTTGGCAACATGAACTTCAGGAGTCAAATCAGCTGAGAACACCATAAGTGGCTCATTTGTTTTGTTAGATTCTGAGACTGTATGTTCTCACCAGAAAAAAATCTTAATTTCATTATTACGGATCAATACAATTTCATCAATGTCGACCATTATTTCTCTGACTTCACTGAGTGTGAACCTGTAGCCAGCCTTATGTTCACCTCACTGTTTAGATCAGCTACTCAACTGAAAACTTTTTCTTGGAAGAAACTAGCTGTAGATAAAAACATGTTTGCTCTTTGAGAATCACATATTCCATACTTTGTTCTTTCATCAGCCCCCTTGACCCTTGTCCTGGACGAGGGGTAGCCATTGATCTTCTAAGTAGATGTGCATTGGGTTTGGTTGTCATCGCTTTCTCAGAACACTCAGGGGCATATTATTACTCTGTTTGCGGTGAATGTGGGTCAAAAATGTTGACGCACATTCGGGCAAACCTTGCGCCATATTTAAAAAAATGACTTTAAGGCCTGTACGCCTTATTTATACCCCAGCGTCATTTTGACGCACAGGAGGGGGTAGGCCTTAAAAAATGGTGCACAGCCTGATGTGTGCTGTTTTTTAATGCCTGGGTAAGGGCAGGCGTTAAGGGATCTGTGGGTGCGGAAGGAGTCAAGAGGTGCCCTTCCCTGCCCCCAGGGACACCCCCTGCCACCCTTGCCCACTCCTGGAGGACACCCATGGATGAGGGGACCCATCCCAGGTAAGTACAGGTAAGTTGAGGTAAGTATTTTTTTAAATATTTTTTAAGTGGCAAAGGGGGGCCTAATTTGGGCCCCCCTACATGCCACTGTGCCCAATGACCATGCCCAGGGGATGGAAGTCCCCTGGGCATGGCCATTGGGCAAGGGGGCATGGTTCCTGTCTTTGCCAAGACAGGAGTCATTTCAATGGGGGTTGTGCCTCATAAAATGGTGCAAGTCTGGTTTGAGGCCTGATTTTTGCCGCAGACCTGACTTGCACCATTTTTTGATGCACAACCCCCGTTTTCCCCTATGGCGGCGCTGCCTGGTGTGCGTCATTTTTTTTTTACTCAGACCAGTCCGCAGCACTGGCTAACGTCATTCCTTAAATAAGGTACCCGCATGGCGCATTGGAATGTGGTTAGCCGTCGGTAAAAATTTTGCCACACAACTGCGTCGGCGCAGTTGTGCTTCAAAAAGTATAAATATGGCCCTCAGATTCTTGCTGTGATCCACACATTTCTGCTGATTTTTTAAAAGAAAATTCCAGGCTTTTTTCCATTGTTTATGACTTGTTGTTTAACAATACATTTTTGACCCTCTTCACCCATCAGCTTTAATCTTTTGTGAACTTCATCTTGGCGTATTTATGCAACATCTCAGACTCCTTACTGTCTAGCCGCAGTTGACGTTAGCTGTTCTTTTGGGTTAGTTTGGCAGATGACAAACCGGACAAGCCCTCTCTAAGCACGACACTCTTCAACAACTACATGGACCTGCTTACAAAAATCGTCAGACAACACGGCCTAAATATTGTCTCCTATGCCGATGATACCCAACTAATCGTCTCCTTGACCGAAGATCGATCAACAGCAAAGAGAAATTCCTGCAGCGGAATGAGAGCAGTCACCTCCTGGATGGAAACCGGCTGCCTCAAACTCAACTCGTACCCAGCTCCACCCCCTCTGCCTGGAACAACTCCTGGTGGCCAACAGTCCTAGAAAATGCCCCCGCCGACCAGGCACACAATCTAGGCAACATCCTGGACTCCACACTTTCCATGACTCCTCAAGTCAGCCCAGTCTCATTGTCATGCTTTCACACCATGCGCCTCCTTCAAAAGATTTTCAAGTGGATCCCCACCGACACAAGAAGGACGGTCACCCACGCACTTTTCAGCAGGCAAACTGGGCTACGACAATGCACTCTATGCCGGCATCACAAAGAAACTTCAAATAAGACTTCAAACAATCCAGAACGCAGCAGCGAGACTCATCCTTGACATCCACAGCCACATCTCCGCCCACCTCATAAACCTGCACTGGCTCCCATTCAATAAACACATTACTTGGAAGCTACTGACTCACACCTACAAGGGACATCACAACATAGGAGTGGCCTACCCCAACCACCGCCTGACCTTCTTCACCCCCACCAGCAGCTCCAATCCACCCAACTCGCCCTTGCTGCCATCCCCAGAATCAGGAAGAGCACAGCTGGAGGCAGATCCTTCTTTTATCTCAAAACCTGGACGTGGAATATGCTCCCTCTCAACCTCAGACAGTCCGCCTCCTTGAAGCAGTTCAGGAAAGACCTCAGAACCTGGCTTTTCAAGTGAGCAGCATGCCCACAACTGCACCTTGAGACCCCACGGGTGATAAGCCACTCTCAATAAGTCTCTGATTAATTGATTGATTTGGTATGACACATTTTTCTTTGTTGAAGTAATCCTCAGATTTTGTAGTAAGCAACACTCTGTCAGGAGGTAAAGATCCTCTGCTACCCCGTGCTTCCCTCATGTTTACAAATTTGAATCAACGGACAACTTCAAACAAAAACAATATTAAAATAAAATACCAATGTGATGGCTAAAACACAGAGGAGTTATTTTCTGTCTGTCTCTATAAGACTACATGTCCTCCAAAACCTATGTTTTGACACCAAAATGAAGTATTTATGACTCATGATTCCTGAAATATTACATCACTGCAGCACATCTGCCATTTTTTATATTGTGGTCCAGAAAACATCTGCCCGGATTAGCAACGTCTACCTAAGCTAAATTACTTCTCTGATGATCCAAAAACACTAATCATGAAAATCTCTGGACAGCATTTTTTTTTACAGAGGATTCTCAAGGCGACAGGACTATTGTGGCTTAAGGGCCTTTCTTTTCATGGGCATTGCTCAGTCACACAGTAGGGTACTATTGTTATGTGGAGCAGTGTAGGAACGCTGTGAGTTAGGACACTTGTGGATCCCCGCAGATTCTATTAGCACAGTCTACTTACACATCAGTGTGCACAGTGTGCTGTGCAATACAGCAAAACAAAAAATCAAAGTTGGGACTTGTGAGAAGCATTTCTCTTGCATATCAACTTAGTTTTGGAAAAAAATGTTTTGTTTCTGGTGTTTTGACCAGAAACATTTTCTTTTCCAGTTGTGTGGTGGAATTTATCAGGTCATTGTCTGCCCTAAAGCAGTTAAAACCCACCACACCTATGCTGCTTTGTGTCCTATCCAACAAGAATTTACCCCGTGCTGCAGGGATATGATGTCCACATTGCACTGCCTTCTTTGTTTGAAGATCGTACAGAACTTCTCCAGTTCCAGGAGGCCCCATGGTGATAAGCTTCTGGGGCTGGGAAACAGTTAAAAGCACAGTGGTCAAAGAAAAGTGGCAGATGCTGCCAATGGCCACGGACAGCCAAGAGAAAGTTTGTTTTCATACATGGTTTAAAAAAGAGGAGGGCTAGAGAGAGAAGTGCAAAGAAGATAGAGGAGAAGCTAGAAAGAAGAGGTTCTAGGAACGGAGAGAAGCTTGAGAGAAAGACAGGAGAGTAAATATAAAAAGTACGAGAGAGCAGGAGAGGCAGAAATGAGAAGCTAGATGAGGCAGCAAATAGAAAGGGTTAGTTGGGAAAAGGTTAAGACAGTCAGCGTGGACAGAGATTAAGAGACTGGGAGAGAATAAGTACTGTAAGAGAGAACCTAAAGAAGCAGAATGTGAGCTAGGTACACATAGAGAAATAGTGATTGAAGATTTTAGGCAGAATTTATAGGGGGTGATTCTAACCCTGGCGGTCGGTGATAAAGCGGCGGCCAACCCGCCAACAGGCTGGCGGTCAAAAAAATGGTATTCTGACCCTGGCGGGAACCGCCAACAGAGACCGCCACTTTAACACTCCGACCGCCACGGCGGAACAGACAAAAAGCGCGGCGGTCACCGCCAACAGGCAGGCGGCAGACAATGTACCGCCCACACTATCATAACTCACCAATCCGCCACCTTTTCCTGGGCGGGAGCCCCGCCGATAAAAACACGGCGGAAACAGACTACGAACGGGAAAACGCTCACCAAAACACACTCTACGAGGAAGGAGGACAGCATGGAACCCGAATTGAACATCATACCTGCTCTCGTCTACCTTCTCATCTACCACGAGTACGAGCTCCGCCGCAAACGACAACGGTGAGTACTGCACCTACGACACATGGGAGGGGGAGGAGGAAAGGTTACGGGCACACACAAATGCGACCCCCCCAATATGTCAACACCAATGCAGAGCAACAAGTCACAGTGACACCACCCAAACACCCGTAAAAAATGCTATGACATAATCAAATTTGGAATAAATATTTATGTACAAAAAAGCTCCTGAAAATTATTGTCCAACCATGATAAATATTTACATCGAAAATTATTATATACACATCAGTGTATAACTGAAGTAACAAGTCCTGCACATCCTACGAATTGAACATGTCCGTGGGCCAAACTTCTGCGAAACAAGGGCAAAGCCCACACAGGAGACCTGAGTCCTTTGGAGAGAACACTGCAGGGGCATCCGATGTAAAAACTACAGGCACCTCAGGGGGAAGGGAAGGGGGGAGCACCACAGCCACATGAGTCCACGACGCCAGATCCACGAGGAGCCACCATGCCCACTGTACCATCCAGGGGAGTGCAAAGCCACAGTCTCTCAAGTCTCTACAGTGGGTGGGCTGCCCACTATACCATCCAGGGGAGTGCAAAGCCACAGTCTCTCAATGTCTCTACAGTGGGTGGGCTGCCCACTATACCATCCAGGGGAGTGCAAAGCCACAGTCTCTCAATGTCTCTACAGTGGGTGGGCTGCCCACTATACCATCCAGGGGAGTGCAAAGTCACAGTCCATCAGGTGGATCACAGTCTCCACTGGTCAAGGAGGAGGCATGGTGGCCACAGTGAACCATAAACAGGGCTTGAGATGAAGGGCCCAGCGGAGCGGTGCTTGAGACGGCGGTGCCCAGCGGAGCGGTGCTTGACAGGAAGGGCCCAGCGGAGCGGTGCTTGAGATGAAGGGCCCAGCGGAGCGGTGCTTGAGACGGCGGTGCCCAGCGGAGCGGTGCTTGACAGGAAGGGCCCAGCGGAGCGGTGTTTGAGATGAAGGGCCAGCGGAGCGGTGCTTGAGATGAAGGGCCCAGCGGAGCGGTGCTTGAGACGGCGGTGCCCAGCGGAGCGGTGCTTGACAGGAAGGGCCCAGCGGAGCGGTGCTTGAGATGAAGGGCCCAGCGGAGCGGTGCTTGAGACTGCGGTGCCCAGCGGAGCGGTGCTTGAGACGGCGGTGCCCAGCGGAGCGGTGCTTGACAGGAAGGGCCCAGCGGAGCGGTGCTTGAGATGAAGGGCCCAGCGGAGCGGTGCTTGACAGGAAGGGCCCAGCGGAGCGGTGCTTGAGACGGCGGTGCCCAGCGGAGCGGTGCTTGACAGGAAGGGCCCAGCGGAGCGGTGCTTGAGATGAAGGGCCCAGCGGAGCGGTGCTTGAGACGGCGGTGCCCAGCGGAGCGGTGCTTGACAGGAAGGGCCCAGCGGAGCGGTGCTTGAGATGAAGGGCCCAGAGGAGCGGTGCTTGAGATGAAGGGCCCAGCGGAGCGGTGCTTGAGATGAAGGGCCCAGCGGAGCGGTGCTTGAGACGGCGGTGCCCAGCGGAGCGGTGCTTGACAGGAAGGGCCCAGCGGAGCGGTGCTTGAGATGAAGGGCCCAGCGGAGCGGTGCTTGAGACTGCGGTGCCCAGCGGAGCGGTGCTTGAGACGGCGGTGCCCAGCGGAGCGGTGCTTGACAGGAAGGGCCCAGCGGAGCGGTGCTTGACAGGAAGGGCCCAGCGGAGCGGTGCTTGACAGGAAGGGCCCAGCGGAGCGGTGCTTGAGATGAAGGGCCCTGTTCAGCGGTGCCTATCTTCACGGCGGGGCCCTGTTCAGCGGTGCTCTTCTGCACGGCGGGCCCTGTTCAGCGGTGCCTATCTTCACGGCGGGGCCCTGTTCAGCGGTGCCTATCTTCACGGCGGGCCCTGTTCAGCGGTGCTCTTCTGCACGGCGGGCCCTGTTCAGCGGTGCCTATCTTCACGGCGGGCCCTGTTCAGCGGTGCCTATCTTCTCGGCGGGGCCCTGTTCAGCGGTGCCTATCTTCACAGCGGGGCCCTGTTCAGCGGTGCTCTTCTGCACGGCGGGCCCTGTTCAGCAGTGCCTATCTTCACGGCGGGGCCCTGTTCAGCGGTGCTCTTCTGCACGGCGGGCCCTGTTCAGCGGTGCCTATCTTCACGGCTGGCCCTGTTCAGCGGTGCCTATCTTCACGGCGGGGCCCTGTTCAGCGGTGCCTATCTTCACGGCGGGGCCCTGTTCAGCGGTGCCTATCTTCACGGTGGGGCCCTGTTCAGCGGTGCCCATCCAGTAGGTCAAGGGAGCCAGACCTGTGCTGGACTCCCTGCTCAGTCGCCCTCGGACCGTGACGTTTCTGGACCCTTCGGGGACGGAGTCCTGGGCTCTTTAGTGTCCTCCTTCCCAGCTGGGATGTGAGATGTGGGGCCCACCTGCTCCGCGCTCCTGCTGCCCTTCCGCTCCTTAGATGGGGCTCTCGTGCCCTTGCCTCCCCTAGACGTTGTGGCTGGTGAAGTGGGCGCACATTGCTCCTTGGGGGCAGCCGTGTCAGTCCTCGCACGGCGGCCCTTGTTTTTGCGGGTCCTCTTGCCGGGGTGGGGGGCTGGATGTGTCCTTGCTGCTGATCGAAGTGTCACTGCTGGCAAAGGGTGGACTCCAGTACCCATGCACAACAGTGACACTAGAAGCTGGGCTGGTGGTGGCTGCGGTGCTCTTGGGACTCTTTGCAGATGGAGGGGGTAGGTCATCGGAGGAAAAGAGGTTAAGATTAGCCAGGAAACCTTTTTTAGGGCCTAGGTAAAGGGTAGGAGAAGTGGTGATGGGAGTGGAGGAAGAGGATGTGGTTGTAGGAGAGTCAGGTGTGCTGTCATTGGGTGAAGGTGCTGGTGCTGTAGGCTGTTGTGAGGTGGATGGCTGTTGGGTGGGTGGCTGCCTGCGTTTGTGTGTCTTGGAAGAGGGGGTGACAGACACAGTGGGAGAGGACACAGGGGACGTGTACATGGCAGTGGGGGTGGTGACTGCACGAGTGTGGACTGTAGTGGAGGGTGAGGTGGTGATGGAAGCACTGGCTGATGTTGGGGTG
Organism: Pleurodeles waltl; assembly: GCF_031143425.1. Lineage (NCBI taxonomy): Eukaryota > Metazoa > Chordata > Amphibia > Caudata > Salamandridae > Pleurodeles > Pleurodeles waltl. The sequence continues at coordinate 1,541,625,238 of NC_090446.1, forward strand.
CATGCAGGTGTGAGTGTAGACGTCACAGGGAGGGAGGAGGGAGACGAGGAGGAGGGGGACACAGAGGTGGTAGTGACTGCTGGAATGTCTGCATCTGGGTGTTGCTTGGGTGAGTGCTTGTGGGATCTGTGGTGCTTGTGTCTGGATGAGCTGCTCTTGGGTGTTGAGGTGTGTGCAGGCTGGTCTGATGGTGTGGATGGGATAGGCTGAGGAACAGGAGACAGAGACAGGCTGGAGGCAGTAAGAAGAGGGAGGCTGGAAACAGGGACAATGGCTGCCGTCAGTGCTGAGGCCAGAGAAGTGAACGCTCGTTGATGGGCAGCCTGACCCGAATGAATGCCCTCCAGGTACGCATTGCTCTGTTGCACCTCCCTTTGCACCCCCTGGATGGCATTCAAAAGGGTAGTCTGCCCAACAATGAGCGTCCTCACCAGGTCAATGAGCTCCGCACTGAGGGCAGCAGGGGTGACAGGGGCAGGGGCTGAGGTGCCTGGGGCGAAGGAGACGCCCGCCTTCCTGGGCGAGCGGGCACGGAGCGTAGGCTGAGGGGCTGCTGGGAGGGCGGGGCTGGTGTGCTGGGTGGCGGCTGTACCTGTAGAGGCGGGGGCCCGGATGTTGCCACCACCGCTAGGGAGCACCCATCCGAGGACGTGTCTGTGTCGCTGGTCTCACCACCGGTCCCCGTTGTGGTGCTCCCCTCGCCCTCCAGATCACTGGTGCCCTCGGTGTCTGTTCCTGGGCCCACCGGGGCCTTGTGACCTGCAGCTCCCTCGTGCTCCGATGCAAAATCTCCTCCGCCTGATGATGCTAATGCACACATGCAGAAGAAGAGGAAGAAAAAGGGTGGGGGGAGAAAAAAAGAAGACCAGGTTGAGTGCATGCAATGTCAACACCGTTGGCGGAGAGGACAGACACAGGAGCCTCATGCACTAAGCCGCGCGTTCGGGGTACACTACTCAGTACTACTGACTAGGACAACAGGTCAAGAGACGTCTAACGCGCACATGGGTGATGCTGGACCATCAATGGCTGTACTTGTCACTCTACAGAGGTGGGGGCCGGGGGCACAGGGCCATGCCTAAGGGAGAGGACTACACTACAGAAAGCGCCCTGGCCTAATGTCACCCACAGCCCTCCTCCCCCACCCAGACGCCTCCACTGCGCAGAAAGATAGGAGAATGTGCTGATACTCACCCCCTTGTGTCTGCTGTGATGTCTTAAAGCGCCCATCCAACTCCGGGTAGGCCACCGCCAGGATCCGGGACATCAGGGGGGTCATTGTGCAACTGGCACCCCTCCTAGGTTGGGAGGCCATCCCCAGCAGTGATTCAGCGGTCTTCCTTGTTCCGCGGCGGATGTCCTCCCACCTCTTGCGGCAGTGGGTGCCCCGTCTGTTGTGGACCCCCAGGGTCCGGACTTCCTTGGCGATGGCACGCCAAATATCGACTTTCTGATGGGCGCTGACCTATTTGACATGTACAGGGTGGAAAGGAAACAATCATCAATGACCTGCATGTTAGATGTGAATGCCCCCCCCCACCAACTTTGCTATATGGCACATGCTCTCATCTGTCGTACGTTGCAATCCTCATTCGCCCCCCACCCCACCAACTTACATCCACCCCACTCCACACAGGCATAGCCCATTCCATGTGCACCCGGTGTACTCACCTGTTGGTCTGGAGGACCGTAGAGTAGCGCATACTGGGGAAGGACCCCATCCACGAGCTTCTCCAACTCTTCAGACGTGAAGGCAGGGGCCCTTTCCCCAGTCGCAGCAGCCATTGTATCTCCCAGACCGAGGTCACAGCAGCACTTGCAGTATAGGTCCTCTCCTGTGGATGATCAGGTCTCGAATGATTAAGCTGATAGAAAATGGCGGTCACGCCCGCGGCGGTGCGTACCGCGACCGCCGGCGCACATCGTCATTGGCTCCTTAAACCCATAGGCTTCAATGTTAACCAATGCGGCTTCGTATAGCGGTCTTCGACCGCCTACCGCCACAGTGTGCCACGCCAGCGCTTTGACCTCACATCCCATTGTCCCACTTCACAGGTCAGGCAGCCGCCATTTCAAGGCCCCACATGGCTTAATTTTGACTGCGTCACACAGGCCTAGGCCTCGCATTGCCACATATACACGCCTTTCAACCCATTGCGATTCTTTAACTGTGCAAGCTGTGTGAACGTACCTGTGGTTTTCCTGACTCTGTGCTCCAAGTTGTCGTTCCTAGGCACCGTCCGCTGGGACTTGCGATGAGAAGGAGGAATCCTCGCGTGTACCGGCCGCTGGTGGACCTGTCAACAATGGAAGAACGCCATATTATACTACGCTACCGACTTGACCGTGCCACTATCCATGAACTGTGTGCCCAGCTGGAGCCAGCCCTGGTGTCCCCCATCCGCCAACCCACAGGCATCCCCCCTCTAGTGCAGGTTCTGTCAGTCCTCCATTTTTTTGCAAGTGGCTCATTCCAGACAACAGTGGCCATGTCATCTGGAATGTCTCAGCCTATGTTTTCCAAGATTTTGTCCAGAGTGTTGTCTGCCCTGATTAAACTCATGCGGAGCTACATCATTTTCCCAGAGGAGGGTGATTTGCCTACAGTGAAGGGTGATTTCTATGCCCTTGGACATATCCCCAACATCATTGGTGCCATTGATGGGACCCATGTGGCTTTAGTGCCCCCAAAAGACGATGAGCAGGTGTACAGAAACAGGAAAAATTACCATTCTATGAATGTCCAGGTGGTCTGTTTGGCTGACCAGTACATCTCCCATGTAAATGCCAAGTTCCCTGGGTCAGTGCATGACGCGTATGTTATGCGAAATAGCAGCATCCCCTATGTGATGGAGCAGCTACAGAGACAACGTGTGTGGCTAATAGGTGACTCTGGTTACCCCAACCTGCCTTGGCTATTGACCCCAGTGAGGAATCCCCGGACAAGGGCAGAGGAACGGTACAATGAGGCCCATGGGCGAACTAGGAGGATCATAGAAAGGACCTTTGGCCTCCTGAAGGCCAGGTTTAGGTGTCTACATATGACAGGGGGATCCCTGATGTACTCACCAAAGAAGGTGTGCCATATCATCGTGGCCTGCTGTATGCTTCACAATCTGGCATTGCGACGTCAGGTTCCTTTCCTGCAGGAGGATGGTGCAGATGGTGGTGTTGAAGCAGCTGTGGAGCCTGCGGAGAGTGCAGAGGAGGAAGACTCAGAGGACGACACAGACAACAGGGACAGAGTCATAGAACAGTATTTTCAGTAGCAGAGAGGTAAGAATCACCCATGCCATTTTACATTTCCTGAAAGCCTCCTGCATCTCCACTTTGTCTATTTCCCCCCAGTTCTGTTACACTGATGTTTTGTTTTCCCTTCCCTTTTCAGTGCTGTATGACCCACTGCGTGACTTCTGCTTGGTTAGCCCATGGACTAATGCTAATTGACCTCGGTATGTGTACAGCACAAAGTTAACCGAACGTAGTTGATATGTAATGTGTTCTACATTTGTAAATAATACAGGCTGACTCCTGATTGAATTAAGTGCAATGAGTGATTTATTTTTAGTGCAAGAAAATGGTACAAGAAAGTAAAACGGTGATGGGTGGGGGTGGAGTAATATCCATGGGGGAGTCCAGTTCTCAGTCTCACAGGTGCATTGTCCATATGCCTGTGGAAGGATGGAGCAGGGGCAGTTCAAGGTTGGACAGGGTGGCAATGTGGGACAGTGGGATGACTACAGGGGGTATCTCATGCTGGCGGGGGTCTTCACATCCTACTCTGTCGGCTTTTTGGATCTCAGGCTCCTCTTGCGGGGAGGTTGTTGTTCAGCAGGAGGTGGGGTTCTGGTGGCCTGTCGTTGTGGTGGGGCCTCCTGTCCACTAGCGCCGGCGGAGGTGGTAGGCTGTTCTTGGTCCGGGCTAGTGACAGGGGCCCTGTGTGATGCCACATGGTCCCGAAACGTGTCCTCCATTCGGTTCAGGGCCTGGACAATGCTCCCCATAGCGGTAGATATGTTGTTGAGGTGGTCGCTGAACCCCATGTAGCGTTCCTCCTGCTGTGCCTGGATCTCCTGGAACCTGGCCAGTACCGTCGCCATCGTCTCTTGTGAGTGGTGGTAGGCTGCCATGATGGTGGTGAGGGCCTCTTGGAGAGTGGGTTCCCTGGGCCTCTCCTCCCCCCCCCTGTCGCACGGCAGCCCTCCGAGTTGCCCTGTTTCCCTGGGCCTCTGTCCCCTGGACGGTGTGCCCACTACCACTGCCCCCAGGTCCCTGTTGTTGTTGGGGTGGTGGGTTAGCCTGGGTGCCCTGTAGTAGCAGACACACCCCTGATTGACCTGTCCTAGAGACAGAGGCATGGGCCCGCTGGGTGGGAGCTGTGCTGTTGTTCCCAGAGGGGGTTGGGTCTGGTGTGGCCTGTGTCTGGGTGAGGGGAACCGACTGTCCAGAGGTCCCCGATGGTCCGGGCTGGTTATCAGGTTCCAGGTCGACAGAGCTGCTGTCATCACTGGTGGCCTCTTCCGGGGGTGGTATGGACATTTCTGGACCCTCCTGACCGGTGTGTTGTCGTTCGGGTCCTGCATGGGGTAAGAGAGTATGGTTATTGTTGCTGTGTGTGCAATTGCGTGCGATTTATGGGTGCCCTTGTCCCCCAGTGCTGGCATTCCCTTGGGAGAGGTGTTGTGAGGGTGGTTTGTGGGGGGGGGAGATGGGTATGTGCAGTGGTCATGCTTAGGTGATGGGTGTCCATAGTTATTGGTGGCATGCAGGGGTTGGTGTGGGGTGGGTTGTGCTGGAGAGACATTCTCGTGGAGGATGTGTGATGGGGGTTGGGGTGAGGGTGGGAGTGTGGGTTAGCATGCTGGGGGGGGTGAAGTAGTTGAGCTTGTACTTACCAGAGTCCATTCCTCTGGCTACTCCAGCGAGGCCATCAGGATGCAGGATGTTTAGCACCTCTTGCTCCCAGGATGTGAATTGGGGTGGAGTGGGTGGTGGTCCCCCGCCAGTCTTCTGCACTGCGATGTTGTGTCGGGAGACCATCGAGCGCACCTTCCCCCGTAGGTCGTTCCATCGTTTGCGAATGTCCTCCCGATTCCTGGGATGCTGTCCCACCGCGTTGACCCTGTCCACGATCCGCTGCCATAGCTCCGCCTTCCTGGCTATGGTGGTGTGCTGCACCTGTGAGCCGAAGAGCTGCGGTTCTACTCGTATGATCTCCTCCACCATGACCCGGAGTTCTTGGTCCGAAAAGCGTGGGTGCCTTTGGGGTGCCATGGGGTGGTGTGTATGAGGTGTGGGGTGTTGTATGTGGTGATGAGTGTGTTGGTGTGTGGTGCTTTGTGCTTCTATGTGGTGTGTGTGATGGTGTAGTGTGCCTCTGTGTGATGTCGCTCTCTATTGTGTGAATTGTGTGATGTGTCTCCCTCTCCTTCGTCTCAGATTTTTTGTTGAAGGGGTTTGTGGGTGATGTGGGTGTGTGTTTTATATTGTAATGGGTGTGTGGGAGTGGTGTGTGTATGTGTTTCAGGTGTGTGCCTTTCGCATTGTCCAATGTGGCTGTGTTTTGTAAAGGTGTGTGTATTTTGACCGCGGCGGTGTGTACCGCCAATGGACTACCGCGTTTGAAAGACCGCCGCGTGGATTTGCGGGTCGTAATGGCATGGGCGTATTTCTGTTGGCGTGGCGGTGGAGGTTTGGTCTTCTCCAATTTACCACAGGCCGCTGATGTAGCGGACTGCAGTGGAGGTCGGATTTTTGGAGGTTTGGCAGTTGTGGGTCAGAATGTCCGTAGCGGCTAACCACGGCCGCGGCGGTATTGTGGCGGGCTTCTGACCGGCGGTAAGCGTCTTTTACCGCCGAGGTCAGAATGACCCCCATAGTGTAGCATGCTTTGGCAAATACACATTGCATTTTATTTTCTAAAATGAATCTTAATGTAAAATCCAACCATCACTTTTCACAGTGTTCTTTAAAATCCTAATAAGGTCAAACCATTGTTAATTGATTCACATTGCTTTTTGCAAATCGCTTAGTAATGACACCCACTTGTTATTAGTGAAAAGTGCTGACGTTTGTCTTAAAATGCATGTCAGCCATGTCTACATTTGCTGGTATATTTACTGGAAATTACAACCTACTTGCTGAGAAGTCAAAGTTCTATTAAGGAGGTGGTTTGGCTTTCTAGTTTACATTTGGCAGTCTCTTAACTGTTTCATTGCAAGAAGCTTGAGTTTTATCTGCTCCTGTAGTAAAGCTGAACAATCCCTCTGTAAGTAAGTATTTTAACAATCCCTCTATAAGTAAGTATTTTACATTTGTAGTACACATGTGGGGCATTCATGTTTTCTACATTCACTACTCAGAAAAGTGCATGCTCTTTCCAAGCAATGTTAGCCATATAAAGTGTGCCATCTTGAGGTTCCTATGCAAGAAGTCTCCTGCATGTGAGTAGGAATGTCCATAAGTCTTGAAGTGGAGGTCTCTTTCTCTCTCTCTCTCTCTCTCTCTCTCTATATATATATATATATATATATATATATATATACGCACATGGTCTGTCGGTGTAGGTGAGGGTCCTAGTTTGGAAGGCCATCAGGACGCCTTCCATGGGTAGGTGTTGTTCCCGAAGACCAATACTTCTGTTTTTTTCTGTGTTGAGTGTTGAGTTCAGGCAGTTGTCTTTTATTAATATGTGATGCTCGTCATGCACCTGTGGAAGGGGTTTGCTTCTGTGAGGGTAATGAGGGTGAGTATGTCAGTGGCGGTGGGTTGGGGCTCAAAGTTTTTGTAGATGTCAGAGATCTTGTCATGAAAGAAGTCTGCCAGGGAGGCGCAGAGTGCCTGGGAGCGGGGTGACAATGTTTTCGAAGAATGAGGGGCTGGAGAACTCTCTGATGTTGAATAGTTCTTTGCTGCAGTTGGTACTGACATTGATGCGGTTGGCAAGGGTGCTCTTTTTCGTCTTTTTCAGGAGATGGTGGTACTGTCTGAGTGATGTTTTGTAAAAGGTTCAGTCTGTGGTGTCCTTGCTGGTATGCCATCTTCTTTCAAGTTGCTTGCAGTTGCGTTTGGCAGTTCTTAGTAATGTGGTATACCAGCTGGCCTATTTGGAGGGCTTCTTAGGTTTAGTGGGCCTGATGGGTGCAACTTTGTTGATGCAATCGGTGATCCAGGCAGGGAACTTCTTGACAGCCTGTTCTAGGTTGGTTGAGGTGTCTCAGTGGGAGGAGTTGAGGCCGATGGTCCATTGGCTATCTGATACTTTGTTCCAGCTTTGATGAGGGTTGCTGGCTGGTTTGGTGGTGGTGCTGGGGATAGTGATGTTGAAGTGGACAATGCTGCGGTCTGTCCATGTGAGATTAGTGACGTTACTGTATTTGACTCTGTCGCTGGCCATGAAAATGAGGTTGATTACATGTTGTGCAATGTACATCAGGTTAGTGACTAGATGAGTGAGACCAAGTGTGTTTATACTCTAGAGGAGGTGGGGGGTGTTGGTGTCAACAGGGTCATCAAGGTGGAAGTTAAGGTTTCCTAGGAAGATGTAGTGCTTGGAGTCAATGACTAGTTGTGCAATGAAACCAGGGATGGCGTTGCAGAAGCTGGGTCAGGGACATGGAGGTCCGTATGTGAGAGTGCCTCTGATGGTGATTTTGCCATTGGTGAGGAGTTTAAAGTTGAGATGCTCCATGATCGGAGAGCTGTCGGTGGTGGTGCAGAGTATGGATTCCTTGTGGATGATTGCGATCCCACATATGTTTCTTGTTGCGGTCTTGGTGAGTTATCTTGCAGCCATTGGGCATTGCTGAGGCTATGTCAGGTAAGGATGTGGGGTTGAGCTAGGTCTCAGTGAGAAAGATGAAGTCAGGAGGAGATGGTGTCCCAGACCTCGGTGGCGTGTTTGCACAGAGATCGTGTATTGAGGAGGAAGCAGTTGAGATTTTCTGGAGTGGTAGTCGTTGGCAGGGGTGGGGTTGCTGTGCAAGAGGGAGCTCCAGTGATGCAGGCAAGGAAGCAGTACTAGCAGGCAGAAGATCCTACTATTGATTGGGGTGAACTGTGGCAGCAGTTGTTGTTGCGGGCCGCAAAGGCACGGAGCTCGAAGGTGGTGTAGCTTCAGGTGGTGGGAGAACCAGAGTTCCTGGCACTGGGTGTGGTCCAGGCATTGACAGGCGCATATGGGCTTGCCTTTGGCGTACCAGTGGTGTGTCTGCTTCATGTATCCAATGAGCGACCATGCTGATGCCTCCAGTAAGTAGGTCTGGGGAGGAGTGAGGGGTGCTGAGAGGCAGGAAGCTGCTAAGAAGGGCACGAGCACGTGGGAGCAGCAAAGCAAGTAAAACCAGAAAATCTGAGCAAATAGGTGAAAAGACAACAAGTCAAAACAGCAAGTACACTTTGACTAAGAAGTGCAAAGTTAAAGGCTTTTTAGGAGGAAAAGAGTTAACAGGGTGATAAAGGCAAAGAAACAGTTACAACAGTAGAAAATTAATAACGTGTTAAACAGTTAAAGGCTATACCAAAGGGGAAACACATGCAGCAGGAGCCTGTACATACACCAGAGGTTTGGTAGTCAGAGGGCAAATGTGATTTATTTTTGTTTAATTTTTATTTATTTTATTTATTTTTACAACCCACCTTCAAGGAGTATAAATTATGGAAACAACTGAATATGATTCCAATCAAGAACGCCCCCCGTCTGTCACTACTCATTTAGCAAATCATATCACAAAAAAGTGAATTTATTGCTCATAGGCAGGTAGGATGAAATATACAATTGGGTATTACTATGTCTAGGGCGCTGTGATCGCTCTGCTCCTCTGGGTAGTGTCTGCATCAACAGTAGCCACTCCCTGAAGTGCATCTTTTCATCATCTTTTGACAAATATATCTTTGTGCCTTGAAGTGGAAGGTTACAATGTAGAGAGGGGCTCATTTATGGGGATTGGCGTAGGGCAGCGCCACTGCTCTATGCTAATGTGAAACGGCAGGAATTCAGTATATTTCCAAGTGCATTTCTGTCCTTTCCCTCTGTGCTGGGGCGCATGTGGCTGCTTAGCCCCAATGCAGGCATCCTTGCAGCATGGTGGTGAAAGGGTGTCTGCATTGCATGCAGGATTGTTTTGTGCAGGAAGGCACACCTTCCTACACAAAAACAAGCCAGAGAGGTGTTTTCTGCAGCACACATACTTTGGGAAGGCATAAGGTTTTGCTGCTGCCCCAGGTTTATGTGATAAAGTAAATTTGGGGCAGTGCCAAAATCCATGGGTGTTGCTTGGGAAAACTGACCCCAACACCCATGGAATGCCTCCCTGGCAACCTGTGCTGCTTTGTCTTACTCCATATCTATGAGGTCATTCAAACTGGCTTAGTGTGGCCTCATAGATATGATTGAGGGGCTTCTGCTGGAGGGGTATCAAAAAAACACCACAAGCCTCTCATAAATACATTCCCCAGAATGTCTCTAATTTTCTGTTGCATGTGTCTTGATCCCTCAACCAGTCTTCCCATTCGGAACAGTATTCTTACACCAATTCAAAGCAATCCTGCACTCAGCCAATAGAAATGCAGAGGCTCAAATCTTTTGTTCTCCTGTGTAATCATTTTAACATAGACTAGCAGAGATAACAAAGGCTTGGGTGAAATCTGGCTCCCAGTCTTATTTGAGATAATGCTGATGATCCCTTTCCAGTATTCAAATATGATGGCAGGACCTAACCAGGTGAACGAACCCCAGATGGACTTCGCAACAGCACAGACATTGGTGAGACCTGGCTGAATCTATTCTGTGCTGTTTTCCATGAAGTATACACAATCCAGGAAACTAAAAAGCAGCAATGTATGCCTATTGTTCCTGGATAGCTATCTATTTTGTGCCAGGCAGTTCCTCTCCAATGTCTGTTTACCAGGCTTGTTTATTATGGGCAGTACTGTCCATCCTGAAAGTGGAGACCATTGTGTATAGTTGTGGAGTCCTGGGGCCTAGGTCCTGGAACCTGAGTAAACTCCTGTGGCTCATCCCAGTAACCCTAGGAGTTTTTCTTGCATAGTATGCTTCAGTCTAATGTAGGTGAAAATATCCAGCAGGATGGGATCTCATTTAGTATTGGACTGCTACTGTAGTGTAGGAAGCTTCCCCCCTATCTAGGGATGCTTCAGCAGAGCTAAAGCTGCCCAGTCAGTACCACCATCATCATTTGTTAATCAGTGAGCAGGACAAAAGTATAATATGCCAGAGGTGTTGCCAGTGAGCGCTATCTGTCTGCTTTTCCTCTGTATTGTAGTGAGGGAGTCTGATTTCGAGATGACACTAATGTCTAATTAAATGGCACTGAGCTAGTAGATGACACAATTCTAGATCTGGGACCTCAAACTATCCCTCTCAAATCAAAGAGCATCATGGATTCCCAGGTGCCCTGTGGTTGTTTATCTGCCCTCACCTGTCTGCTCAACAGTGCTTTATGTTTTTGAAGAACTTTCTGCTCAAATATATAGGTATATTCATAAGCAGTGAAATAACTTTTGGGAGCACTGGATTTTTATAAGGTGGCTCAGTCTGTACACAGCTGGTCTATAATTCCATCTGTTAACCTCCTAGCTGCTTGGCCTACCCCCCCCCCACCCCCCCCCCCCCCCCAGAGCTGAGCCCTTTTTTGGCTATTTGGGATGGTTTGCGCTTAGGCCTTCATACCTTTTTGTCCACATAAGCTATCCATGCCAAATTTGCGTCCTTTTTCCCCAACATTCTAGGGATTCTAATGGTACCCAGAGTTTGTGGTTTCCCCTGGAGGAGACCAAGAAATTAGCCAAAATACAGTGAAAATTTAGTTTTTTCCAAAAATGGGAAAAAGGGCTGCAGAAGAAGGCTTGTGGTTTTTTCCCTGAAAATGCCATCAACAAAGGGTTTCTGGTGCTGAAATCACCATCTTCCCACCTTTCAGGAACGGGTAGACTTGAATCAGAAAACCACTTTTTTCAACACAAATTTGGCATTTTACTCGGACATACCCCATTTTTACTATTTTTGGTGCTTTCTGCCTCCTTACAGTTAGTGACAGGAATGGGTGTGAAACCAATGCTGGATCCCGGAAATCTAAGCATTTCTGAAAACTAGACAAAATTCTGAATTCAGCAAGGGGTCATTTGTGTAGATCCTACAAGGTTTTCCTACAGAAAATAACAGCTGAAATAAACAAATATTGAAATTGAGCTGAAAACAATAGCCATTTTTCTTTATGTTTTACTCTGTAACTTTTTCCTGCGATGTCAGATTTTTGAAAGCAATATACCGTTATGTCTGCTGGACTCCTCTGGTTGCGGGAATATAAAGGGCTTGTAGGTTCATCAAGAACCCTAGGAACCCAGAGCCAATAAATGAGCTGCACCCTGCAGTTGGTTTTCATTCTATACTGGGAATACAGCAATTCATTTGCTGAAATATGAAGAGTAAAAAATAGGTATCAAGAAAACCTTTGCATTTCTGAAATGTGCTCAAGATAAGGTTTTGAGGAGCAGTGGTTATTTGCACATCTCTGAATTCCGGGGTGCCCATACTAGCATGTGAATTACAGGGCATTTTTCAAATATACGTCTTTTTTTACACACTCTCTTATATTTGGAAGGAAAAAATGTAGAGAAAGATAAGGGGCAATAACACTTGTTTTGCTATTCTATGTTCCCCCACGTCTCCCGATAAAAATGATACCTCACTTGTGTGTGTAGGCCTAGCGCCTGCGACAGGAAATGCCCCAAAACACAACGTGGACACATTCAATTTTTTTGACAGAAAACAGAGCTGTTTTTTGCAAAGTGCCTAGCTGTAGATTTTGGCCTCTAGCTCAGCTGGCACCTAGGGAAACCATCCAACCCTGTGCATTTTTTAAAACTAGAGACCTAAGGAAATCTAAGATGGGGTGACTTGTGAGGCTCTGACCAGGTTCTGTTACCCAGAATCCTTTGCAAACCTCAAAATGTGACTAAAAAAACACGTTTTCCTCTCATTTCGGTGACAGAAAGTTCTGGAATCTGGGAGGAGCCACAAATGTCCTTCCAACCAGCGTTCCCCCAAGTCTCCCGATAAAAATGATACCTCACTTGTGTGGGTAGGCCTAGCGTCCGCGACAGGAAATGCCCCAAAACACAACATGGACACATCCCATTTTTTGACAGAAAACAGAGCTGTTTTTTGCAAAGTACTTACCTGTAGATTTTGGCCTCTAGCTCAGCCGACACCTAGGGAAACCTACCAAACCTGTGCATTTTTGAAAACTAGAGACCTAGGGGAATCCAAGATGGGGTGACTTGTGGGGCTCTGACCAGGTTCTGTTACCCAGAATCCTTTGCAAACCTCAAAATGTGGCTTAAAAAAACCTTTTCCTCACATTTCGGTGACGGAAAGTTCTGGAATCTGAGAGGAGCCACAAATTTCCTTCCACCCAGCGTTCCCCCAAGTCTCCCGATAAAAATGATACCTCAATTGTGTGGGTAGGCCTAGCGTCCGCGACAGGAAAACCCCCAAAACACAACATGGACACATCCCATTTTTTGACAGAAAACAGAGCTGTTTTTTGCAAAGTACTTACCTGTAGATTTTGGCCTCTAGCTCAGCCGGCACATAGGGAAACCTACCAAACCTGTGCATTTTTGAAAACTAGAGACCTAAGGGAATCCAAGATGTGGTGACTTGTGGGGCTCTGACCAGGTTCTGTTACCCAGAATCCTTTGCAAACCTCAAAACGTGGCTAAAAAAACACTTTTTCCTCACATTTCAGTGACAGAAAGTTCTGGAATCTGAGAGGAGCCACAAATTTCCTTCCACGCAGCCTTCCCCCAAGTCTCCCGATAAAAATGATACCTCACTTGTGTGGGTAGGCTTAGCGCCCGCGACAGGAAATGGCCCAAAACACAACATGGACACATCCCATTTTTTGACAGAAAACAGAGCTGTTTTTTGCAAAGTGCCTACCTGTAGATTTTGGCCTCTAGCTCAGCCGACACCTAGGGAAACCTACCAAACCTGTACATTTTTGAAAACTAGAGACCTAGGGGAATCCAAGATGGGGTGACTTGTGGGGCTCTGACCAGGTTCTGTTACCCAGAATCCTTTGCAAACCTCAAAATGTGGCTTAAAAAAACCTTTTCCTCACATTTCGGTGACAGAAAGTTCTGGAATCTGAGAGGAGCCACAAATTTCCTTCCACCAAGCGTTCCCCCAAGTCTCCCGATAAAAATGATACCTCACTTGTGTGGGTAGGCCTAGCGCCCGCGACAGGAAATGCCCCAAAACACAACATGGACACATCACATTTTTTCGTAGAAAACTGTGCCTACCTGTGGATTTTGGCCTCTAGATCAGCCGGCACCTGGGGAAACCTAGCAAACCAGTGTATTTCTGAAAACTAGAAACCCAGGGGAATCCAAGATGGGGTGACTTGTGGGGCTCTGACCAGGTACTGTTACCCAGAATCCTTTGCAAACATCAAAATGTGGCCAGAAAAACACTTTTTCCTCTCATTTCGGTGACAGAAACTTCTGGAATCTGAGAGGAACCACAAATTTCCTTCCACCCAGCATTCCCCCAAGTCTCCCGATAAAAATGGTACCTCACTTGTGTGGGTAGGCCTGGTGCCCGCAACAGGAATAGATCACACAACTGTCAATGTTGGTCCTTGCATGAGGCATTCCTGACGCAGTCACTTGGTGTAGGAACTCAAGTGGGGTAGTGTTTTTATCAGGACAGGTGAGGAATCACTGGGTGGTAGGAATTTTGTGGATCCCAGCATATTCCTGTAGTTTGTGTGACAGAAATGCCAGAAAAATAGAGTTTTTATTCAACATTTCAGCTTTGCAGGGTATTCTGGGTAAGAAAACTTTGGGGAATCCACACAAGTCACACCTCTGTGGACTCCCCCAAATGTCTAGTTTCCAGAAATGTTTGGGTTTAGTGTGTTTCTCTATATGGCCGCCGAACCCAGGATCAAAAACACAGGTGCCTGCCTTACAAAACCAGTTTGTTTTGCGATAGATAATTTTGATGTCTCCACAATACGATTTAGGCAGTGGAATTTGGGGCTGAACTAAATTGGGGAGCTCCCAAGAGAGCACTCTCTCTCTCTCTCTCTGCTTGCCACCGCATTCACCTGCTCTCTGGGTTGGGCTAACCCACTATTACCCAGTTGCAGAGACTGCTTGCGAAGGGACAGCAGGACTGTCCTCATTACCTCCCTCATAATGTACTGGAAGAGGAGTTATCGAATTGGACTCCTCCGACTGAAAAATCACTCCCCGAGTCTGCGCCATTGTCCTATCCCTCAGATGGTGTCTCAGTATCTGATGTCTCAGTCTCTGATCCTATGTCAGAGCTGTCCTCTATAACCCGAGTGCCGGCAGCAGTCATCCATCAAGGTGCCATCTCTGCTATTGGCTAAACTGTTGCTCTAAAACACTAGCCTACGTAGACAGTCACAAAATCGATGGTGTGTGTGAGATACATGCAACAGTAGAGGCCACCTTACCTGCGCTTCTTCTCTCAATCAGCACTTTCTTTCAAGACACTCAAAAAACACCTTGTCACATACCATTCATCACAGTCTTTAGCACCTCCTGAGCCCAGTCCAACAATCACTATTGGTGCTCCCACTCCCTCCTCCTCGGATTCCCTCATTACCACCCAGCAAAAGTGCCCTTCACCTCTCCATAGCCGCCCCGCACATACATTTCATTTGTATCATAGCGCAGGTAATGGCTGACTTTACTAATGTACTCAGCTATTGACATAAAATACAGATTTGCTCTTTGCAGTAGGCACATAAACCTTCTGCGCTTCTTTATGGCACTAAAACTGCCACTAGACAAAAGTCTGATCCTTTCGTAGCAGAAACATAATCACAATACTTACTTGACTTTTTTATTGCTGCCTAACAGCTACAGGTGAAATGCGTCAGTTGAAGTATGTGCATTGCTTTGAAGACGCAAGCTGCAACTGCAAGACAACTGGTGGCAAATATATATATATATATATATATATATATCACTTTTATATGTGGGTCTGGTTTTCCTGGGGGCTGGTCGCAGCCCCCAGGGAAACCACACACATATTGACAAAAGTGATGTATATATATATATATATATATATATATATATATATATATATATATATATATATACATAGATATATCTATAAATAGATCTATATATATATATATCTATAGATATATCTATAAATAGATCTATATATACAGGGAGTGCAGAATTATTAGGCAAATGAGTATTTTGACCACATCATCCTCTTCATGCATGTTGTCTTACTCCAAGCTGTATAGGCTCGAAAGCCTACTACCAATTAAGCATATTAGGTGATGTGCATCTCTGTAATGAGAAGAGGTGTGGTCTAATGACATCAACACCCTATATCAGGTGTGCATAATTATTAGGCAACTTCCTTTCCTTTGGCAAAATGGGTCAAAAGAAGGACTTGACAGGCTCAGAAAAGTCAAAAATAGAGAGATATCTTGCAGAGGGATGCAGCACTCTTAAAATTGCAAAGCTTCTGAAGCGTGATCATCGAACAATCAAGCGTTTCATTCAAAATAGTCAACAGGGTCGCAAGAAGCGTGTGGAAAAACCAAGGCGCAAAATAACTGCCCATGAACTGAGAAAAGTCAAGCGTGCAGCTGCCACGATGCCACTTGCCACCAGTTTGGCCATATTTCATAGCTGCAACATCACTGGAGTGCCCAAAAGCACAAGGTGTGCAATACTCAGAGACATGGCCAAGGTAAGAAAGGCTGAAAGACGACCACCACTGAACAAGACACACAAGCTGAAACGTCAAGACTGGGCCAAGAAATATCTCAAGACTGATTTTTCTAAGGTTTTATGGACTGATGAAATGAGAGTGAGTCTTGATGGGCCAGATGGATGGGCCCGTGGCTGGATTGGTAAAGGGCAGAGAGCTCCAGTCCGACACAGACGCCAGCAAGGTGGAGGTGGAGTACTGGTTTGGGCTGGTATCATCAAAGATGAGCTTGTGGGGCCTTTTCGGGTTGAGGATGGAGTCAAGCTCAACTCCCAGTCCTACTGCCAGTTCCTGGAAGACACCTTCTTCAAGCAGTGGTACAGGAAGAAGTCTGCATCCTTCAAGAAAAACATGATTTTCATGCAGGACAATGCTCCATCACACGCGTCCAAGTACTCCACAGCGTGGCTGGCAAAAAAGGGTATAAAAGAAGGAAATCTGATGACATGGCCTCCTTGTTCACCTGATCTGAACCCCATTGAGAACCTGTGGTCCATCATCAAATGTGAGATTTACAAGGAGGGAAAACAGTACACCTCTCTGAACAGTGTCTGGGAGGCTGTGGTTGCTGCTGCACGCAATGTTGATGGTGAACAGATCAAAACAGACAGAATCCATGGATGGCAGGCTTTTGAGTGTCCTTGCAAAGAAAGGTGGCTATATTGGTCACTGATTTGTTTTTGTTTTGTTTTTGAATGTCAGAAATGTATATTTGTGAATGTTGAGATGTTATATTGGTTTCACTGGTAATAATAAATAATTGAAATGGGTATATATTTGTTTTTTGTTAAGTTGCCTAATAATTATGCACAGTAATAGTCACCTGCACACACAGATATCCCCCTAACATAGCTAAAACTAAAAACAAACTAAAAACTACTTCCAAAAATATTCAGCTTTGATATTTATGAGTTTTTTGGGTTCATTGAGAACATGGTTGTTGTTCAATAATAAAATGAATCCTCAAAAATACAACTTGCCTAATAATTCTGCACTCCCTGTATCTATAGATCTATCTATAGATATATCCATGTACATAGATATATCTACATAGATATATCTACATATATAGATCTATATATATATATATATATATATATATATATATATATATATATATATATATATATATATATATATATATTTTTTTTTTTGTATGGTTCCCTTGGGGGCCAAAATGGTCCCCAGGGAAACCCTACAACAACAAAAAAAAATATATTGCCCCCACAGGGGGTCGCTCTGCCCACGGGGGCCGACCCCCCCCAAGTAAAATCCCTGGCGTCTAGTGGTGTTTTCTGGCCCCCGATCGCAGTTGTGCCAGGAAACACTTTCAGGAAGGCCTCGTAAGAAAGGGGAGACTCCCCGAACGTGGGGAAGGCCGTTTTCCCCATCGGAGCAGGAAGCGGCCGCAAGGCTGCTTCCTGCTCCGATGGGGAAATCAACTTTGTTATGTCAGCGTGCCTCGCGGCGCGCTGATGTCACAAAGGGGCAGGTAGGGGGCGGGGGGAGACACGGAAGAGCTTCTGTGTCTCCCTGGGGCAAAAAAAACCCAAAAAATGCACCCGAGGATTTGTTAACCCCCTCCCTGGTGTCGGCCACTGGTCGTGACCCGCACCAGGGAGGTAGTGCGGGCGTCGGCCAGTGGCCGACGCCCGCATTGAAGGGGTTAATGACCTCTATGTCTCTGTGTAGGATCACCCCAGAATGTCTGACTGTTTTAACCATCAATTGAATTGGAAATTCTAACTCAATATTTCCTTTCTTACCTGTTAAGGGCAGAAGTTCAGTTTTGTCCCATTTAATAGATATGCAGAAAAATATGCCATATCTTATCACCTGCCTTATCATGGGAGGGATTTGACAGCTTAAGAAAGTGCCTTGCATGCCAATCTCTCGGTGTGTGTGTCCATCAAAAAAGGCTTTAGACACTCAAATCCTTTTTTTTGCATACAGAAACACCACCTTGACCTCTGTTTAGGGATTTAGCTGATGTTGTAGTAAAACCACAATGTGAAGAATAACTGTAGTGAGACAAATCCTGATTATGTGGGTAGACAATGCTTTCCATCAATATGGATAGGTGATTCTCAATTACCTTTGCCAGTACCTTATTGTGATAGTGGACGGCAGGATGCCCATTTATAAAGATTGTTTCCCAGTTTCAGAAACAATGGAATGACAGCTTCACCCGGTGGGGAAGGTAGCTGTCCATGCTCCAGAGTCTCCACATAATCTTCAAGTAGATGTGCTGCTAATATGCTTTTATAGGCTTTTACTAGAACTCAGGCAATAGCCCATGGAAGGCTGGAACCTTGTCTCCTGCCAAACTCTTGATAGTGGCTTTAATCTCTTCAATCAATATTGGTTCACTCAGGAGCTGCCTATGACAGCTTGCCAACCAAACCAAGGCTATCTCATTAAGGCATTTTTGTTTTTGGTTGGTGAACTCATGAAGTATATGGCAGCAAATAGCATCTGACAAATTCTCAAATGATATCCTCAATGACCATGAGTGGTTCCCCCCGGCCACTCTCCATTTATTTTTAAAATATGGTTACTCTTCTCAGCAACCAGGCCAGGGTCTTGCCACAACTCTCACTCTCACTTACATTGTATCAAAAATGATTTTACCAGGTTTTCCACCACTCTGTAATCCAAATCATGGTATTACTGCAATACATTATTCATATCCTGAAGATACATAGTATGTGCCATTACTGTAGCTCTAGATTCTAAAGTCTTAGGGCCTGATTTAGAATTTGTCAGACGAGTGACGGATATCCTGTCCAGTGTATTACGAATCCCACAGGATATAATGGGATCATAATACGGTGGACGGGATATCTGTCACGTTTGTGATTGAGTAACCCCATCTGCCAAACTCCAAATCAGGCCCTCAGTCCAGTTTTAGAGTTTTGCGGATGGCTTACTACATTACAAATGTGATGGAAATCCTGTCCCCCTATTTACAAAAGAGAATCAATTAAATTAAGCAGGCAAACCCCAACTGTAATCCTCCAAGAGTAACACACAGGGACTTTAGAGGGTGTCTCACATTTAGCCTATCTATCAAGGGGGACCATGCACCTCCGCACCAGTGAAGAGCTTCATGGCCCATCACGCAGCTCAGCAGTGCCACACTCTTGCATGCCAAGGCAAGCTCACCTCTGCCGTCAGTTTTGGGGTCTGTAGGGATGGACATGGCACACGGTCCATATCCGATTCAGGAATCAATCTGTGGTGTCAGTGTGCCTGCCCAACTCGGCGGGTGGGCTGTGGAAATGGCCTCATTCTCACTGGTGTCCCCTCTCATGGCCAGGCCTCTAGGGCTCATGCACTGACCTCTTGTAGATATTGAGGTGGTGGCCCTCTCTAGTTCAGGAACTATGTGGTGCTGTTGGATAGTGCATTAGGACACAGAGGGGGTCATTCTGACCCTGGAGGTCTTGGACCGCCAGGGCCACGAATGATGGAAGCACCGCCAACAGGCTGGCGGTGCTTCCTAGCCCATTCTGACCGCGGCGGTAAAGCCGCGGTCAGAAAACCGGGTCCGGCGGTTTCCTGCCGGATTTCCCCCGGCTGGGCGAATCCGCCAGGGCAGCGCTGCCCTGGGGATTCTGACCCCCTTCCCTCTAGCCTGTTTCTGGCGGTTTTCACCGCCAGGAAGAGGCTGGCTGGAACGGGTGTCCAGGGGCCCCCTAACAGGGCCCCAGCCAGCTTTTCACTGTCTGACCGCCGCCCGCTGGGGTCAGAATGACCCCCAGAGTGTCAAGTTATGCAACCATTTTGGTTGCAGATGAAAGTATTTCTCTAAATGTGACCTTTCTATTAGGATTATGGAGTGGTGATGCAAATACGAACATTTACTGGGAATTAGTCAGGAATGAGACAAAGATGAAAAATGCAATGAGGACTACCAAGAGATGGTGCAAATCCAAACATACTCTAAATTAACAGTTAAACTAGGGCAATATAGACTTAGTACATTGACATAAGCACTTTGCCTGGCAAAGTGAATCAGACTTACCTTGTGTCCGGTCTCAGCACTCTTCTATGTCACTCCCGTCCTGCGTCTTCTCTCAGGTGCCTTTGGAAGCACAGTCCAGCCAGCTCTGCTGAAGCTGGGGCTGCTGGGCTCTGTTATGCCTTTTGTTTCTTCAAGGATTGGGCAACAGGCATGTGTTTCTTTTAAACATGAATTCTGGAAAATGAAGGAATGGCATAGGCATTTGCCAGAGACCTTTTCTCATACGGAGCCTTCTCGTAATTTAGACTAAACCAAGAAGGCTGTCTGACTCTTTACCTAACATCATGGCTGTCACTATTTTCACTTTCTGTGGGTCATTAAATGTTTTCATAATTATATGAGAAGCAGGTCAGACTCTATCATTGTGTGTAGTCAGAGCTCCTTCATCTGGTGTGTTTCTAGTTTTAGCTGCAGAACTTTACTAGTGCTTTGGGGATCTTCCATGTCCACAGCAATGGTCTTCCTTGGCCTAACAGGTCTGTGGCCAGTATGTATCTATTGGTGATTCTTCTGCCAATGGTTTTCCTCTAGAGGACAAGGTATCCTCTGTAAAGAGATCTGGTCCTTTTATGTGTTATTGTGGCAACCATGGGGCATCAACCTTACCTCCAAGACTCAATAAGAAATCTACCAGAACTTCATAGTCTGATATATAAATGATGTGGGTGATGGCGATCAGGAATGACTCCCCATTGTCCATAGATTTGGTGGATGGGGTGGCCTTGTCTTTGCAGATACAGAGTGAAACAGCGATCTTGGGTGTATGTAGTCATCACGTGTCTGGTCATATGTATAGATATTTATGAAAATATTTTTATAGTGTGTACCAAACATGAAGAATTAACAGCACCCTTTAAAAGCGTGCCTTATTTACAGTTTGATGAACAGAGTAAAAGATGTCAAGTTTTTGAAGGACTTTAAAGGGAATATTTAGAAGCCCCTTGCGACCCTTAGTGCCCACATAGCATAGTTTTTCTATGCTACGGCAGTGCTAAACAGGCCCATACCCAGCGCTGTATTTACAAGGTGGTGTAATGGTACCATTGCGCCACTTTGTAAACCCTTGCGTCACATTATACCTGCTCCAGGTATAATGTATGCAAGGGAGGCGTTCCAAAGCTGGGAGGCCCAAAAAAATGGTACAGTGAAATCTGCAAGATTTCACTGTGCCACTATAGTGTCATTTTTTAATGCCTGCCCAGCGCAGGTGTTAAACTGATGCTAGTGCTATATCCTATGGGCCTCCCTGAGCTTTGCTGGACTAGCGCCAAAATGTTTGGTGCTAGTCTAGCAAAGCCACACAACTGTGCCAAAAATGTTGCCACAATAGTGCTAATGAGCATCATGGTGCGCTCTATTGCAAATACAGAACTACCAAGGTGTTGTTTGGGGGGGGCACAGGCCAGCACAAGGAAGTTGGCACATTGGAGCCGATGCACCAGTTCCTTGTAAATATGTCTTCCACCCTATCTTTACTCCACCCGACAAATTTAATGGAAAATTGAGGAAACTTTTGTGTTCACGGCTGGTCCTGCAGTGAGCTCTATGGCTTTGTATGAACTAGTATCACTGTGGTTTATATACTGCCATGTAAAAGTTTGGTGCACATCCATCCTTGTGATGGACACAAGCACAAAACATTTAGACTAAAAACAAATTCCCAAAGTGGTAGCTTGTTTCTGTGAAGTAAAAACTAATGGTCACAACTCCATTGTAGTTTTCTCCAGTAGTATTGGAATGCATTTTGCACTCGCTGCAAGGATATTTCTGCTGGTGGGGACAGTAAAAAAAAATATTTTTGACCACCCACTGTAATAGGATAGAAGGTTGAATGGCTTACCTCTGATGGCCCATGCTACTGCAGATCGACGCAGGGAGGTTTACACCACTGGAGGCAATTTTACTCTGTTACCATAAACTTGATTGCCTGCCTGTCTCAAAAGTGGATGGGTGGATCGAGAGTTTGACAGATCTGGTGCTCTGTACTCCGTGACCATTGCAATGGAGTGTCATGTACGCCAAACTCTAAGTCGGTCTCTTAGTATCTAAGGTGATGAACCTGAAACCTAAAGACCTGGGTTCTCCTCTCCTTATTAGTACTTCTTTGTTTATCTCTCTCTGCTTTAATTGCCAATGATTTGCAAACTCACAAAGCTGATATGTTAATATATGCATGTAAATTACAATGAATTTACTGTCATCAGTTTGTTTCACTCTTTGACATCACCTTCATCACTACTCAGTTGTACGCTCCCAGTGTCACTCACCAAATCAATCAAATGTGCTAAGTCTTTTCCTTCTCTCTCCTGTAGATTCAAGACTCAGCTGCAGATCCAGCGTACATGGTGAGTAGGTGACACAGTACACGGAGCCGGGCTCGTCGCATCACAAGACTTTTACCTTAGAGTCATTGTTGTGTTTCACCTTAGAGACAGGAGACAGATTCCTGGCACAGAAGGAGGAGACGTCCTTTCTGAGTGTAGGAGACGTGTCTGCCTGTGGGTCAGAGGAGCAGGAAACAGGCAGTTCAGATGTTCCTGATCCTCAGCTTCGAAGGTTAGAGAAGGAGATGAAGAGTCTCAGAGAAGAAAATAAACAGAG
This sequence comes from Pleurodeles waltl, assembly GCF_031143425.1. NCBI lineage: Eukaryota > Metazoa > Chordata > Amphibia > Caudata > Salamandridae > Pleurodeles > Pleurodeles waltl. The sequence goes on from NC_090446.1 coordinate 1,541,647,662, forward strand.
CATAGATTAAGAGCTAATTCAAACTAACTCAGAGGAGGCAGGAAGATCTTGTAATAATAACTAATAATAATATTTAATAATAGCAATAATAATAATAATAATAATAACAATAACAATAATAATAATAATAATAATAATAATAATACTAATAATAATATTAATACATATAATTAGTATTAGTATTGGTGTTATACCAATACAAGTGGTTATTAATATTATTATTATTATTATTGTTAATTATTCGTACTGTTATTCTTACTATTATACAATTAATGTGTTTTTTTCTTCGTCTACTTCTTTTTATTATTATTTTTATTGTTACTATTACTGTTATTAATATTGCTGTGTATGTATGTATTCTCATTATTATTATAACTATTGTAATGTGTAATTATTATTTCTATTATTATCATCATTGTTACATTTCTATTGTAATTATTATTATTATTATTATTATTATTGATGTGTATTTTGTATTAATATTATTATTATTAGTATAATTATTATTATTATTATTATTAGTATGATTATAATCATTATTATTATTACTAGTAGTATTATTGGTATTCTTATTATTGATATTATTATCAGTAGTAGTAGTATTATTAGTATTATTATTAATACTATTGTTATAAGTATTATTTTAATAATGTTTATTATTATCATTATTTATATTGCTGTTGTTATTTTTATTGCTACTCATATTTATGCTAATAGAATTCCTCATACTGCACCTTTCATAGCAGATGTAAGTATCAGGATTGTACTTCACTCATGGGTGTAGGAAGGATAAATGGAGAGTGTCCTGGATTCCAACACATGATCTGCAGACGTCAGAAGGACACGTTTGGTAAAGGTCAATGACTGATAGTTATCAGATTTACTGAACACTGATCAAGTGTTTAATAACCTAACGGAAGGCTAGTGAGCACCATGGTCCCTGCTCAATGCAGACCTGTCCATTGTGTCAGGCGTTTCTTCCTATGTTTTGTAAAACAAGAGCTTGAATGATCCTGGCACACTGGGAGAGTGGTGGAAGGGGGTTCTCAAAAATGCATAGAGAAGGGGGAGTATCTGAGGGCTCATTGATCCCTGGCAATGCTCTATTTTACTAATTTAACATCAACCTAAGGGGCATTTCCCTTGCTTGCACCACGGTCCATGGCATCCTTACTATGCCCCTGACATAGGGGACATTGTTTCCTCCCAGATCCATGAAGTCTGTGGCTCTCTGGGTTCTGGCAGCTGAGCCGACTGATGTTAGATTATTCATGCCTCTTGATTAGACTGCAGACCATGAAGAAGGGGGACAAGCTATTCACTGATTGCTGATGGATATAGCCAACTCCAAGCTGTACAACACGAATGCCAGACCGTGGTCTCTACAGTAGATGAACCATTGGATATAGCCATCTCCAGGCTGTGCCACACTTATGCCAGACTATGCTCTCTACAGTAGATGAACCATTGGACATAGCCATCTCCAAGCTGCACAACACTAATGCCAGACTGTGCTCTCTACAGTAGATGAACCATTGGACATAGCCATCTCCAGGCTGTGCCACACTAATGCAAGATTGTGCTTTCTACAGTAGAAGAAGCATTGGATATAGCCATTTCCAAGCTGTAGAAAACGTATGCCAGACTGTACTCTCCACATTGTAGTGTCCACGTGCCCAGGGCCAGTTCTCCCGACCATGCCACGGTGTCTGTGTGATTTATTCTAGTAGCATGAGGGCCTAGGGCCCCAACACTACACACATTAGATGAAGCATTGGATATATCCATCTCCAGGCTGTGCCACACTAATGCCAGACTGTGCTCTCTACAGTAGATGAAGCATTGGATATAGCCATCTCCAGACTGTGCCACACTAATGCTAGATTGTGCTCGCTACAGTAGATGAACCACTGGATATAGCACTCTCCAGGCCGTGCCACACTAATGCCGAACTGTGCTCTCTACAGTAAATGAACCATTTGAACAACTGATGATCCCCTAGAACAAATTAAATCTACTAAAGTCTTTTTACTTCTAATGATTGATTATTTATTTTCCAGGAGCTAAAATATGGAGATCAAGCAACTTACGAGCAGATAAAAAGGTAAAATATAAAATATTAAATTTAAATGTATTATTGTTTCTTTATCTTAAGCAAAACCATTAGTACATTGTAAGAGGTCTCTGGGGGTCATTTAGACCCTTAAACCTGGCAGACTGCCCCATTAGATAATCACTGCCTACCCTGCCTGCCAAGTGGGGATCCTACTGCCTTCAATGTATCTGTCGATGAGATGCAGTGATTGCGGTGAAGCTTTGTCAATCTAGCGACCGTGTTGCATTTATCTCACTTGTCATTTTTTTTGTTTTCTATATTAAACTCCCACAACAGGATTTTGTTTTTGAAAAACATGAATTTAGAGACCCTTATGCGGAGGGACCCTCACTCTGCATTCATTACTCTTGTGGCATTCATGACCCAGTGAACATCGGACTTTGGGCCTATTCCTGAGAGCTGTTACCTACTGGCAGTCACCAGTAGGTAGTTATAGTTAGGTCTGTTTTTCCATGGATGGAGTGCTTTTTGATTTGCTAATAACTTTGGCCCCGTTTGAAAAATCTGCACAAAACTTTCCAAAAAATGTCATCCAGCTCACTTCCTTCTGGGAAAGTTTTGTGTGATCTGTCAAGAGAGGTTCAAGAAAAAAGGGGCGTTTCCAAAATTCAATATCCCTATGCATTTTCCATAGACTTCTGTAGCACAACCTGCAATGGGGAATTGCACCAAATTCATCAGGAAGCTAGATCTTGGTATGCAGATTGTGCACTTTGTGATATGGCATAAATCCTTTCTGTAGTTTTTTAGATATTAAGGGTAAAAAATAATTGTCTATTATAGCAGTTTGCCTTCCGAGAGTCCATCAGGTGTCTCACGAGAGCACAAAATACAAAATAGAGACCTGTAATTGGTCGAGTGGCCCATTTCTCCCCTGAGCCTTCATGCTCTCTCATGAATGAGAGGCTCCTGTGAATCCCACAAGGGTTCTGATTGACTGTCTGTTGGAATGTTAGAAATGAAACAGCCGCCATTACTGTTTTGGAGGTATTGCGGAAATTAAGTAAAAAAGCTACATAACGGGCAGCAGCGAGGCATGCTGTCCCCCTAGATTTAGAGGGGAAGTTCCAAGGGATAACGACTGTGAAGAAAATAAATGTAAATTGTTTTAAACTAATTTTTATGATCTTGCATGACTCGCAGGATCATGAATAGTAAAGAGGAGTCGAATGCTGAATGCAGAAGGGTAGGAATGCATACTGTGGTTCTTGTTTCTGAGTGGAAATGAGCAAAAGAGTTAAGCACTGTGATGGGTAAATAGTTTATTCTTATTTTAAAAAAAGTTACGCTATCTCAAGATTCTCATGAGTTTGTGAAAAGTAAAAAGGAGTAGAGGTCTGATTTAGAACTCAGCAGATGGGTTACTCCTTCACAACGGTAACAGATATCCCGTCTGCCGAAATCTACATCCCATTATGTCCCATGTGCCAAGTTCTAAATCAGGCCCTAGGTGATCTTTCAGTGCACTGTAGTATGCCCGCTTGCTACTGTAAGAAGGAGTACCATTGGACATTGTGTTTATAAGAGTGTGCTATCTACGCCCATTGGCTTAGTAAGAGCTGTGAATGTAGTACAGTCTCTTTCCATACCTTACTATGCTCATCTATTGTCAGAGAGACAGGTAGGACAGTTCCTCCCCACTCACTGACAGGTGTCAGCAGATAGGACAGTCTCTCTCGATAAAAACCCTTCTATACAAACCTGTTATCTGAGAGAGAAGTCTAAAGGGACAGGACTGTCATCCTCCATACCCTACTACACACACCCGCCATTCAAGAGAGGGGTTGCTTTCTAAATGTCACCAAGTTAGTTGCTAGTAATTGATTTAAAGGAAGAGAGTTCTGTGCTGTTGCTGAGAAACAGCGAGATCCAAAAGTAACAGTAGGGGCTCTGGATATGTTTTAAGGTGAGCTTGGAAGTATGCCATGTGAAATTGGCAGCTAAGAGGTCCTGTGTCTTTAAACAGACAAATATATGAGTAATCACCATGGCCTTGCTGGATATTCAGCCAGTGCTGCTGTCTTGAGGCATGATATGCGGTAGGAATATTTAGTAGGATATGCTTTTGGTAACGGCATGTCATCAGCCGAAGCTTTCACAGCAGCCAGTGTTTCTTCATCCAATGTCATTCTAGAATGAGTTCCGGCAGCAACGGAAGCCTCATTAGCCAAGGTGTTGCCTCAACGTGTATTCCAACACGCTGGTGTCCAAGTGTGTGTACAACATGGACATTAGGTAGCGTTTCCTTCAGATCCGCTACTTTCCCCCATAGAAGTCTGTGTTTGATGGTGTTTCCTTTTGAATCTCTGAACCCATTCTGGTGCCAGTAATGCAGATATTCATTGGAAGACTGGACACAATAGTACAAATCACAGACAACCAGCATTTGTGTGTGCCAGTGCCATCACAAGAGCTTTAAGTGCTGCCAATTGTGCACTGCAGTCCCCTAAGGTCTGCGTGTAAGTGTCTTGTGGATGGAACTCACCATCCTTCATGTACCCACTCACGACTGCACAAGCAGTGGAGTATTGATGTTTTGTGCCCATAGCTGGTTGGGCTGAACCATCAGTGTATATTACTGTTTGATATTGTTCAATAGGCAATTTGTTTGCTGGAACTGGGTATTCAAGTTCGTATTGCAAAAATTCTTGAGTTTGTAATTTTGAGTCAAGAACGTAGTCAACAACAGCGGTCCTCAAAGATGTTGGCCATTGGATCCAACATGGATATAATGCTTCAGCGATGGGAATGCTAGCTTTGGTACCAGCCTCAAGGGCTAGGATGGGGCATACGACAATGATGTGTTTCCCCTGGGCCAGAGGTCTCTCTTTGATGACAGCCATCTGAACAGCAGTGAAAATGTTCTTAGTGGGAGCAAAGCGTTGTTCTGCTGTAGAGTACAAATGTGATTTGTATGCTATTGGGACAGTCTCACCCTCATTGAATGTTACATAGGTGAAACCAATGGCACCAGGTGTTTTTTGTTGTCCCTTGTATGTAGATGTTTTGCTGCAAGCGTGTCTTGTTCTAATGGTCTGAAAATGCGTGTGTGTTCGACTGTCCAGTACTTGCTGGGAAAGTCCCCATCTATCAAGTCACATAAAGGTTTAAAGCATTGTGCATAGTCTAGAATATATGTTCTGCCAAAATGTAAAAGGCCAAAAAAGCCTGGAACTTTTTGATGGTGTTTGGAGGTTGTAGTTGCGCGCATTTTTCTAGAAATCGGGGCGCAAGGCTCTTGCCTCCATCTGATAATTCACATCCCAAGAACAGGACACCAAGGAAGGCTATTTTTGTTTTTTTACAAATAAATTTGTAGCCAAATTCGGCAAATCCCACAACAGTGTGAGCTACCCGTCTTATATGCTGCATGAGGTCGTCGTCTGTAAGGTAGATATCATCCACGTATAACAATGCCTCAGGGTCAATGTTGCCAATTGAAATTGGTAAATGAAGTCACTGGCCTACAGTGACAAATTTAAAAGCAGAGAGAGCATAAGCACTGAGGTTCTGATTAGCAGAGTCTCAGTGACACAGTTAGGCACTACACAAGCATACATATTAGGCCACAAACTATGATCACTGAGGTCCTGCCTAGCAGGATCCCAGTGAGACAGGCAAAACACAATGACATATAGGTTTTTATCTATGAGCACTGGGGTCCTGTCTAGCAGGATCTCAGTGACACAGTAAAAACACACTGACACACACTCACAAACAGGTCAAAAGTGGGGGTAACCATGCTAGAAAGAGGCTACCTTCTTACAGTTACGGAATCGCAACATTAGTTTTCCACATACAAAAAGGCTTTTTTGCGATTTTGAATAGACTGATTCTGCGAATTGTGTTGTTTGCTGATTCGGAAAACCTCCGTACTTGCGCCTTTGGTATGCTAATTACAAACTAATTCAGAAAGTTCATGCACTTCAGCCAACCAACCATTTTTTTAGGTATTGTTATGAGTATGATTATTATTATTACTAGTAGTAGCACTATTAGTAGTAGTAGCAGCAATAGTAGTAATAGTAGTAGTAGAAATAGTAAATGTAGAAGTAGTGGTAGCAGTAGAAGTAGTAGGAGTAATAGTGGTAGCAGCAGTAATAGTAGTAGTAATAGTAGAAGTAGAAATAGTAGCCATAGTAGTAGTGTTAGCAGTAGAAGTAGCGGAGTAATAGTATTAGCAGTAGTAGTAATAGTAGTAGTAGAAATAGTAGACATAGTAGTAGTGGTAGCAGTAGTAGTGGTAGCAGTATTAGTGGTAGCAGTAGTAGTAGAAGTAGCAGGAGTAATAGGAGTTGTAATAGTAGTAGCAGTAGTAGAAGTAGTAGCAGTAGAAGTAGCAAGAGTAATAGGAGTAGTAATAGTAGTATTAGAAGTAGTAGAAGTAGCAGGAGTAATAGGAGTAGTAATAGTGGTAGCAGTAGCAGTAGAAGAAGTAGCAGGAGTAATAGTAGTAATAGTAGTACCAGTAGTAGAAGTAGCTGGAGTAATAGGAGTAGTAATAGTAGTAGCAGTAGCAGTAGTAGTAGATGTAGCAGTAATAATAGTAGTAGTAGCACTAGTAGAAGTAAAAGGAGTAATAGGAGTAGTACTAGTAGTAGCAGTAGTAGTAGAAGTAGTAGTAGAAATAGCAGGGTTCATAGGAGTGTAAATAGTAATAGTATTAGTAGTAGAATTAGCAGGAGTAGTAGGAGTAGTAATAGTAGTAGCAGTAGTAGTAGTAGTAGCAGTAATAGTAGTAGTTATGAGACAGATAAAGCAGCATTTAATGCAAGACCTAAAAATTATAGAAACTATGGACAGCAGTTTTCAGCATCAGGGGTCTTTTCCTTTACTTAAGAAGACAAGGATTCCATCTGAAAAAAAGTAATTTATAACTCTTTCCTCATTTTAGGCCCTGATGCTTTGGCTGAAAGGACTCTGTGTGTTGGAGAAGAAACTAAATGCTATTAAGAACCAGAAGATCCCCGCTTACATCAATGTACAGAAAGACATAGCTAATAATTGCACATTTTGTGATGATGTTATCAGCTTGAAATTATCCGGTTTCATAAGTGCTGCAAATGTGACCAATTATAGTCAGGCTGATTTCAGTTAATTTATATGAAGTGCAACAATTAATAATCGTGTTATAGAAAAAATGATATTTTGTACTTAAACAACAAGGTGATTATCTTTTATTTTTAAGACTGGAAATAAAATGCTTAGTTCATACAATAAATCTATGTTAATATGTAAAAAATATATAAAAACAAAATTAATGGCCTATTAAAATAAAATTGCAACCATTTCACCAATGATGTTTTACCTGATAAGGAAATTAGGACACTGCACAAAGAAAAGGATGAAACAATTGTCAAATGTAAACATGACGAGGGAGAAAATAGAAATAGTATTTTTAATGGCACCTGAAAGCAGTTAAATTGTACAGTGTGAACTAGATTAGGTTGGTTACCTGGCAGCACCTTTCAATGTCCAACTGTACCCACTTTTATGAGTGGAGTAAATGCCACCGGCATCCTTATCTTTCCCAACTGGACGTAAGTGTTCTCCCCTCCACCTTATCAAACACAGCGCAGAAATCAAGGGAGCAACAAATATTAGGTAATGACCTCTGTGTAAAAGGCCACCGGGTAGAATCCCTGGTCCAAAGTGTTGCATCCAGCCCAGCATCCATTCTGATGATAAAGAATAGACCCGTCATCCTGGATCCATCGCTTAACTCATTAGCGCAGTTTTTCAAAATTCTTAGTAAAAATGTTCAGCAACAAGACCATTAGGTTCTTTATTCCCACCTTTTTATGATCTAGGTTGACAGACAATTATGTGAGAATCATCAGCAGAGGGGATTGGGAGCAATATTTTCACATTGTGATTAGGTAAACTGAAAGAGTGGTTGTATTGCACTCCCATTGGCTGTTGGAGGGTTCCCACTGACCTAATATGTCCCCTATATTAAATCATGATGTCACAGAGGTGCAATGGAAACCCTCCATAATGCTACAATCCAATTGTGTGCGCATCTCCTCTGGTTCTCCACAGAGGTCCAATGTGTGTGCCTTGTTTTAGGCAAGTAGTGTTTGTAATAAAGGAAAGCCTGTGCTCACCTCCAAACTCACTCATATTGGTAGATGCTAGTGCTTCTGCAATTAACCATCAAACATGGCCTATCCATCCTCTGTCCATCACACATCCTCTAGTTGGGATGGGATTAGTTCCAGTAGACAGCTAGTAGAAGGCCCTCACCTGTCCCTCACCTGTCCTCCTGTCAATGGGCCTACCTTCCTCTGCCCAACTGGGCCTGCTGGCTTGTAATGTCCCTAAATACAGAGGGAGCCTTGCTGGTTGGGGCGTGGAAGGGCGAGGAGGAGACAAAGAGTGCTTTTGCATTCTAGCGTTTTATCTCCAGATGATATTCCCTCACAAACCTCATCTTAACATGTTTAAAGTAGCTTGTGGACACTGCTAAGTGAGCACCAGTTGTTCCAAATTGACATGGCATTTTCAGGATATGAAGTAGAATTGATACATGAAGCATTCACAATAAAACGGTGGCATCCACTGAGCTCTGGAGTTGACCCTCACTGGTATGAATAGCATAACTACTACTGATTGTTCTTTGGCATTACAATACTTGTGGTTTTGCCTCTCTGGTCATAAAGGTAGGAATACAAGTATCAGAATGCAAAGGTAAAAAACTGAACTAAATGATCTTCTCAAGTCTGGCATGGGAAAGCCATGATGATGGCATCGGTTTAACTTATGAAATATACACATTGTGTACATTGTGAGCTAGAGGGTTTGATGCTCCATTAACATTATTAGCCCTGCCTGCTGGAAAACGAGAATTAGGTGCTGTGTAGAGGCACGTTACTAGTGAGCCAGACAGACTGAAGAGGACAAGAGTCCAGGACACAATTAATGTGCGGAATTAGTTTGCGGACAACATTGGCACAATAGACGCATATTTTGGGCTCTTTCTGATTCATGGCTGTAATCTATAGTCTCTTCTTCATTGACCTGGCGTGCAGTGGCATAATTTGACATATGATTGTAAGGAGTGGATTTATGTATTTAAAGCAATGTCTACAAAAGCAGACAAATACTTCAATCTTCATAAACAGAACAAACACAACATGACATAGTCCTTGGATCATACATGCAATTATATCCTGGTTACACGGTGAACAGGTCTCATGTAGCATCCACAGACAAGCTACCTTACAGGAGATATGCTGAGAAGCCTGACCAGATATTTGTAAGCACATCTACCTGTACAATCAGTATTCAATAAGTGTCTTCAAATTCATTTACATATGCCATGCCTTCAAGTCATTCTGAATATTTAGGTGTAGGGCCTCAGAACCACTCAAGAGCTGCCCCATAACTATGAAGAGCCATCCATAAACATCAGTATAGCAAGCATTAGCAGCAAATGCTCTGATTTGCCCAGTGTATGCATAACCTTGAATATCAACTAAAACAGTGATATCTGAAATTATAGTTGCTATGTCCGCCCACCCATGGTGCGTTCTTGGTAGGTTGACTCTATTAAGGGATCAAAGCACCATGCACTTGCTGGGGGGACAGGATTTGGGGGTATCCTTTGCCCAACTGTATTCACCTGTATTTTTATGCAGTTCCCACAGAGTAATTGTTGGTCAGGTCACTGAGTGACTTTCAATTCACCTGTCACTGGAAATGCTGCAGCAACACCATCCCAGACTTGCACGGCCATCAGGCGGCATGGTTATGCTCAATGATACGCTCCAGGGTATTTCAAGTTTTCTTTGCACCTGAGAAGATGGGTTAAATGTATCCTTGTTTTGTGTGATCCCTTGTTGAAAATATATGATTACAATCCCAGCATTGAAAGTTTAGGAGCCCAAATAAAATAAAACTGACTAAGGTTTTTGTAGGAGGCTGGCCTGGCTTATAGTGAGTACCTTGTGGTACGTAAACCTTGTGCCAGGTCCAGCTATCCCTTATTAGTAGATTAGAAGTGTTCTAGCAGCTTAGGCTGGTAGAGGTAGCTATAGCAGAGCAGCTTAGGCTGAACTAGGAGACATGCAAAGCTCCTACTATACCACTTTTATCACTTAGCACTATAGCATAAGAAAACACAATACTCAGAGTGACTAAAAATAAAGGTACTTTATTTTAGTGACAATATGCCAAAAGTATCTCAGAGGATATACTCCCTTAGGAGATAAGTAAGATACACAAAATATACACACACACAAACCAAAATCAGATAAGTAACAGTTAGAAAAGTAGTGCAAACACTGTAGAACACAATAGAATGCAATAGGGTGAAATAGGCCTAGGGGCAATACAAACCATATACTCCATAAGTGGAATGCGAACCATGAATGGACCCCAGGCGTAGTGTAGTGTGTAGAAGGTCGCTTGGAGTGTAAAAAAACACTAAGGGTGTCCAAGATACCCCACCCCAAGACCCTGAAAAGTAGGAGTAAAGTTACCCTACTACCCCAGAAAGACAGTAAAGTCAAGATAGGGGATTCTGCAAGGACAACAACTGAATGCAAAGCACTGAAGACAGATTCCTGGACCTGAGGACCTGTAAAGGAAGGGGACCAAGTCCAAGAGTCACGCAAGTGTCCGGGGGGGGGGGGGCAGGAGCCCACTAAACCCCGGATGAAGGTGCAAAAGGGCTGCCTCTGGGTGGAAGAAGCCGTAGATTCTGCAACAACGGAAGGTGCGAGGAACTTCTCCTTAGGTCAGAAAATGTCCCGGTGTGCTGGAAGATACAGAGTTGTTTCCACGCAGAAAGACCGCAAACAAGCCTTGCTAGCTGTAAGAGTCGTGGTTGAGGATTTTGGGTGCTGCTAGGGCCCAGAAAGGGCCAGTAGGTCGGAGACAGAGGGGGCACTCAGCAACACAGAGATCCCACGCAGAAGCAGGCAGCACCCTGCAGAAGCACCTGACCAGGCACTTAGAAGATCTGAGGACGACGGTTGACTCAGAACAACAAACGAGGGTCCCACGATGTTGGAGTCCAACTCAGCGAGTTGGGCAATGCAGGACAGAGTGCTGGGGACATGGGCTAGGCTGTGCACAAAGGAAGTCTTGCAAAAGTGCACAGGAGCCCAAGCAGCTGCAGTTCATGCACTGCACAGGATTACTGTCTGGCGTGGGGAGGCAAGGACTTACCTCCAACAATTTTGGACAGAAGGGCCACTGGACTGTCAAAGACACTTGGACCCAGCTCCTGTGTTCCAGGTACCCTGCTCGTCAGGATGAGAGGGGGCCCAGAGGACCAGTGATGCAGACGTTTGGTGCCTGCGTTGGCATGGGAAAGATTCCGTCGACACACTGGAGATTTCTTCTTGGCTTCCATTGCAGGGTGAAGGCAGACAGCCCTCAGAGCATGCACCACCAGGAAACTGTCGAGAAAGCCGGCAGGATGAGGTGCTACAATGTTGCTGGTAGTCTTCTTGCTACTTTGTTGCGGTTTTGCAGGCATCCTGGAGCAGTCAGTGGTCAATCCTTGGCAGAAGTTGAAGAGGGAAGTGCAGAGGAACTCTGGTGAGCTCTTGCATTCGTTATCTGGTGAGATACCCACAGGTGAGACCCTAAATAGCCCACAAAGGAGGATTGGCTACAGAGAAAGGTAAGCACCTATCAGGAGGGGTCTCTGATGTCCCCTGCTGGCACTGGCCACTCAGAGCTGTCCATTGTGCTCTCACACCTCTGCATCCAAGACGGCAGAGGTCTGGGACACACTGGAGGAGCTCTGGGCATCTCACCTGTGGAGGTGCTGGTCAGGGGAGTGGTCACTCCCCTTTCCTTTGCCCAGTTCCGTGCCAGAGCAGTGCTGGGGGATCCCTGAAGTGGTGTAGACTGTCTTATGCAAGGAGGGCACCGTCTGTGGCCTTCACAGCATTTCCAGAGGCCAGGAGAGGCTACTCCTCCCAGGCCCTTCACACCTATTTCCAAAGGGAGAGGGTGTAACACCCTCTCTCAGAGGAAATCCTTTGTTCTGCCTTCCTGGGACTAGGATGTCCAGGCCCCAGGGGGGCAGAAACCTGCCTGAGGGGTTGCAGCAGCGGTAGCTGCAGAGGAGACCCCGGAAAGTTAGTTTGGCAGTACACAGGTTCTATGCTGGAGAACCGGGGATGCCTGGAATTGTCCCCCAATACCAGAATGGTATTGGGGTGACAATTCCATGATCCTAGACATGCTACTTGGCCATGTTCGGAGTTACCATTGTGACGCTACATATAGGTGTTGACCTATATGTAGTACACACGTGTAATGGAGTCCCCGCACTCACAAAGTCCGGGGGATTTGGCCTGAACAATTTGGGGACACCTTGGCTAGTGCCAGGGTGCCCACACACTAAGTAACTTTGCACCTAACCTTCACCAAGTGAGGGTTAGACATATAGGTGACTTATAAGTTACTTAAGTGCAGTGTAAAATTGCTGTGAAATAACGTGGACGTTATTTCACTCAGGCTGCAGTGGCTGTCCTGTGTAAGAATTGTTTGAGCTCCCTATGGTTGGCAAAAGAAAAGCTGCAGCCCATAGGGATCTCCTGGAACCCCAATACCCTGCTTACCTAGGTACCATATACTAGAGAATTATAAGGGTGTTCCAGTGTGCCAATCAGAAGTGGTAAAATTAGTCACTAGCCTTCAGTGACAATTTTAAAAGCAGAGAGAGCATAAACACTGAGGTTCTGGTTAGCAGAACCTCAGTGATACAGTTAGGCACCACACAGGGAACACATACAGGGCATACTTTATGAGCACTGGGGTCCTGCCTAGCAGGATCCCAGTGACACATAGGCAAATACAAACATGCATACAGTAAAAATGGGGGTAACATGCCAGGCAAGATGGTACTTTCCTACAGTTTTCTCACATGATATGGGGTAGTTGGGTCAAAGGAGACTGAAAGCCTCATGCTCTGTACGAGATAAGAATGGTACCCACCCTAATGCTTCAATAAAAGCTCAAGCACTGATCTAACAGCTGCCTTATCAGTAGACTACTACCGAAATGTTTTCACAGCTGATTCTGTATTGTTCATTCGAAAAAGCATGATGTACATAATTAAAAATCCTTTATCTTCACAAGGTTCACCTTCAGATGTTCAAAAGACAAATAATTCACAAAAAGGTTTTGTTTGTGAGAACTGGATGGGCTAGGATGGGGTGGAGGTTGAGGACACAATGATCTGTTTGCTTTGAGGTGGGTGGTGAGTGTATTCACAGTACAGAGATGGTTTTCACAGGCGGGTCAGTACACAATTGCTAACTGAAGAGCGATAGAGGATACCCTAGTGGAACTGATGAAAACAGTGGACCATTGGTAGAAAACAGTTGTTTAGAGAGAGACTTGAGATGAATGAATGGTGCAAGAGTGCATTAAGGACAATTTTTGTAGGGACAGAAGTGAGAGAGAACATGGGGGGAGGTGGACATGCAAATACCTGAAAAACAGTAGAGATATTATTTGTAAATGTGGAAGGCAGAGATTACAGGAACAGCCATAAAGTAGAGGGTACCTGAGATGGGATGGAAAAGAGTGCACAAGGGCTAGGCAGAAGAGAAACTACCAGTGTGGGAAAGAGAAGAGAAGCTATCTACAGGTTATGGAAAAGAGACCGAGATGATTCAAGGGAATCACAAGAATTGGCTTTGAACTTAATTATTAGTATTGGAAGAGTTTTTAGCAGCTTAAAGGTGTCTCTATTTAACAGTAAAACATAGATGAAATTGCTTCAGCTAGCCTTATGATAAAGTGTTACACAAAGTGTCACACATAGGATATGCATATGTCACCCATAACTAAAAAGAAAACATAGTAGTGTCACACGTTAGCAAACTGAAAACTTGTCAGTCCTGTAATTGTGTAGCAATAATTCTTATACTTAATAAGATCATCTTTATCAGTGGCCTAGGGTATTTACTTTTTATTACTTTTAAATAAAAGATTGTTCTTGGCTTTGGAAGTGACGCTAGGATAGATAGTGAAGGCAAGTTGCAATTTTTTGTAAGGACTAGAACTCTGCTTCTGTGACTCTAATTCAAGAATGTATATTTAAGTCATCGCTGCTTAGGCCCTTTAGTCATATCAGTGTAGCATATGACAATCTCTTAAATAATTAAAAATTGATTTCAATTAAGACCGCTAAATGATTAAATCCCAGTTCTAATCTGATGGGGACGTGAGCTGTTGATGTTCTTAGACTGAATTAAGGCTAAACAATTTAAGCAAAAATGACTTTTATCATTTGTTTTTTTCAAAAGCAGTGGCTCCATGTAAAAGAATGGGGCAGATTTTCTTGGTCAGAACAGTGAGTGTGAGGCTAATTGCCCCCCAACATAAAGATGTTATCAGTTTGTTTGTAGTCTGTCCTTTATGTGTAGAGCAATTCAATTTTGGACCAAAGGTAACTCTGAGATAGGTGCATTCTATAACTTGCTCTATTTCCTTGTCCAGTTTCCAGAGGTAACATGACTTTGAATTTTCGAAAATTACTTTTTGTTTTATTATAATGTATGAATAATACATTTTCCATGATATAGGTGGTCTTTATGACATTGGCGGTGACTGTTAAAGTGACTGTTAAACAGGCTGGCAGTAATCACCACCAAATTAAGACCATGGCGGTGATAAATCCCATAGACAGCCAATGTACCACACCATCCGCCAGGGCAATAACACCCAACACCACGGCGGTAGCCATCAACAGCCAGGTGGAACACAAGGTACCACCCACCATATCATGACACTGTAAACGGCCACGATTTTGGGGGCAGTACCAACGCCATCAAAAGCCTGGCGGAAACAGAACACAGAAGACCAAAGACTCACCATCAGAGACACAGAGAAGAACAATGCCGCCATGGAACTTCAAATCTTCCCAATGCTCTTCTATGCTATGCTCCACCTGGAACACCAACGAAGACGCCGACGGTGAGTACAGCCGCCTAGCACATAAGGGAGGGAGGAAAATGAGAGTGACACACACACGCACGACACACACTATGCACACAACCAGCTTCAGACATAAAACAATGGCACAGGACACACTGCAAAATAATAAAAGGACTACAGTAAGGCAGTAAGGAGAATGTATTGAATGGGAACAGCCACCATATGAATACAATTGGAAACAAAGATATATGTACAATTGTACAGAAAGGCCAATGCCCAGTCAAAAGTACAAAGGGCCCACATGGCCGCAGGGCACAGTCCAAGCCTCAACTTGATGCTGACTAACTACGCACAAAACTGTCCAGGGTAACATCTCTGAAGTGGATAGGTACCTCGTGGGGAAGGGGCACCTCAGCTGAAGTCGGGAACTTGCCCACTTCTTCTGGAGGGGGGTCCATGCCCATTTCCCAATGCTGGGGAGTGCAAGGTCACAGTCTCTGATGTGGGGAACTTGCCCACTGCTTCTGGAGGGAGCTCCATGCCCATTTCTTATTGCTGGGGAGTACAAGGTCACAGTCTCTGAGGTGGGAAACTTGCCCACTGCTTCTGGAGGGGGCTCCATGCCCATTTCCCAATGATGGGGAGTGCAAGGTCACAGTCTCAGAGGTGGCGAACTTGCTTACTGCTTCTGGAGGGGGCTCCATGTACTACTGTCCCTGGAGGGTGGCCTACATACCCTCTGCTGGAGGTGAGGGCTGCATTGCCTCAGCAGGGGATGAGGGCCCGTGCTCACTGGTGGTGGTGTTGGTACCCTGCCAGTCTCTGCAGGAGGTGAGGGCTGCTGTGTCTCAGCAGGGAATGAGGGCCCCGTGCCCACTGGTGGTGGTGTTGGTACCCTGCCAGCCTCTGCAGGAGGTGAGGGTTGCTGTGTCTCAGCAGGGGATGAGGGCCCCGTTCCCACTGGTGGTGGTGTTCGTACCCTGCCAGCCTCTGCAGGAGGAGAGGGCTCATTACCTTTCCTGGCTGCAGGTGAGGGCTTCGTCCCCTTCCTGGCTGGTGGAGTGGGCTCCTTGTCCTTCCTGGGTGGTGGAGTGGGTTCCTTCCCCTTCCTGGCTGGTGGAGTGGGCTCCTTCCCCTTCCTGGCTGGTGGAGTGGGCTCCTTCCTGGCTGGTGGAGTGAGCTCCTTCCCCTTCCTGGCTGGTGGAGTGGGACCCTTCCTGGCTGGTGGAGTGGGACCCTTCCCCTTCCCGGCTGGTGGAGAGGGATCCTTCACTGTCTTGCCTCAATGATTAGGAGGTGTCCCCACTGTCCCCGTGGACTCTTTGGCTGAGGAGCTGGGCTGGGTTGTTGGGACCCCACTCCTACGGGGTGGACGGAGGAGGGAAGAGGTCAAGTTGGGGAAGAAAAAGCTACATAGGGACGGTGGGACGGGATGAAGGAGGAGGGATGGGAGTTGAGGTGGAGGGAGTGGTTGTCGGAGGAGTACGTCTGCTGTACTTGGGTACGGGTGCATGGGCAGTGTGCTGATGTGAGGTGGATGGCTGTTGAGTGTCTGAGTGCCTGCATTCGTGTCCATTAGTAGGGGGGACAGACAGGGTGGGAGAGGACACAGGGGACACGTGAATGGATGTTGTGGAGGTGTCTGCTAGTGAGGTGTGTGTGCTGCTTGGTGTGATGATGCTGGTGGTGGATGTTGAAGCAGTGCATGCAGGTGTGAGTGTGGACGTGACTGTGAGGGAGGTGGAGGAGAAAGAGGGGGAGACAATGGAGGTAGTGGATGTGGATGTGTGTGCAACTGTCTGGTTTTTGTGTGTGTGCTTTTAGACTGAAGTGTGGTGCCTGTGTTTGACTGTGCCACTCTTGTCTGATGTCTTGTGTGCATGCTCGTCTGTATGTGTGCATTGGATGGGTTGGGGTTGAGGAGATTGGGACTGGGAAGTGGTAGTTGGAGGGGGACGGTAGGAACAGGGACAATGGCTGCCATCAGAGAGTAGGCCAGAGCCTGAATCAATCTCTGTTGGACCGCCAATCCACCATGGATGCCCTCCAGGAATGCATTGCATTGCTGCATCTGGGATGCCAGCCCCTGGATGGCATTCACAATGGTTAACTGCCCTACAGAGATGGATCTCAGGAGGTCAAGAGCCTCCTCACTCAGGGCAGCAGGGCTACTGGAGCAGGGTCGGAGGTGCTTGGGGCAAAGGAGATGCCCACCCTCCTGGGAGAGCGGGCATGGGCAACTCGCTGAGGGGCTACTGGGAGGGTGGTGCTGGTATGGGGAGTGGCAGCTGTACCTGCAGCTGGGGTGGTCACAGAGGTGTCCGCCACTACCAGGGAGCTTCCATCAGAGGAGGAATCAGAGTCTGTGCTGTCACCTCCTGTCCCCGCCGTGGTGCTCCCCTCGCCCTCCCTCCCACTACTTCCCTCAGCACTGGTGGACTCTGCCTCTTGAGTCCTGTGGGATGCAGCTCCCTCTGTCGCCGGTGCCCCTGCTCCTCTGCCAGATGGTGCTAATGCACACATGAACAGGATGACAGAAGGAAAAAGAGGGGGAGGGGGAGAAAGGGAGCACAGGGTCAATTCAAGCACGAACACCACAGTTGGCATACACAGTTCCGTCACACACAGGGATCATGATTGAGCACTATACATTGCATTTAATTGGTTAGATGCCACAGCAAGATGAGGGCCAACCTCCGCCAACTGCATCTCTCATAGGACCCACTAAGCCCTGTCTGACTTTGAATGCAAACTAGCTAGGTTACCTGGATTTGCCAGACATCCATTACCCTTGAGCTGGATCACACTGCAATGTCTAACCTGGCATTAAGGGGCACCTACTAACTCACACCCACCACCCGGATCCCATGCCACCCACCAAGTATTGTGGTAACGCCCACTGTACTCACCCCCTTGTGGCTGCTGTGATGCCCTCAAGGGCCCATCCAGCTCTGTGTAGGCCACCGCCAGTAAGCGGGCCACCAAAGGGGTCAGGTTCTGACAGGCACCCCTTCCTCTTCGGGAGGCCATCCCTAGCTGGGCTTCCACGATCTTCCGTGCCCATCTTCCGTGCCCAGTGTCTCAGGTCCTCTCCTACAGTGGGTGCTCCACCTGGTGTAGACCTCCTGGGTCTGCATGTCCTTGGCGAACGCACACCACAATCTCTTCTTCTTATGGATGCTGATCTGCAGAGGCAATACAGACAGGAGGACACCATTACACATACGATCCAGACTGTCACACATATGGCCCACCCATCCCGTTTCCATCTCGATTGGCACACACATCTCCATGCATCCTTCCTACATGAATCATGCCCAAGGTGTACTCACCTATTGGTCTGGAGGCCCATACAGCAGTCCATACTGGGGTAGGAACCCATCCACCAGTCGCTCCAATGCCATCAAAGTGAAGGCAGGCGCCCTGTCCCCGGTCACACGGGCCATGGTAGGTTCCAGACACAGGTCACGGCAGGACACGCAGTGTAGGTGTTCTCCTAAGGAAAGTCAGGAATCAAGTGAGGATTCAGATAGAAAATGGCAGTCACATCCGTGGCGGTGTAGACCGTCACTGCCACCGCTGATCCCCCTTGGCCACTGTACTACATAGAGCCCCATATTAGCCAATGAGGAATTGCACTGTTGTGCAAGTCCTCCTTCCGCCACGATGCCCAATGTCAGCAGAGTTACCTCACTTCCACCTGTCCCTAGATACAGGACAGGCGGTCGCCATTTCATGGTGGTGGACAACATTCAGATAATCTATTACTGCGTTCCATTGTTCGAATTTTGACAGCCTGCTCACTCTTGTGTCCCTTTGATACCTACCGCTGTGGATGAATAGGAGGAGGACGAGACAACCCCTGTGTACAGAGGCACAGGGTGTGGCTAATAGGTGAGCCTGGGTCCCAACCCACTGTATGTCAGTGTATGCCTTCAGGTGTCATCCCCATACCATTGTGTGAGGCTAATGTTTGTCCTGCAATACTTGGAGGTGGCTCTGGCTACCCAAACCTATTGTGGCTCCTCACCCCTGTTAGGAATGCCTGGACAGGGGCTGAGAACCATTATAATGAGGCACATGGGCGAACCAGAATAAGTGAAAGGTCCTTTGGCCTCCTGAAGGCCAGGTTCAGGTGCCTCAATCTGACAGGTGGATCCCTGTGCTACTCACCCGGGAAGGTCTGCCAGACAGTAGTGGCATGCTGCATGTTGCACAACCTGGCCCTCAGCCGACATGTGCCTTTTCTGCAGGAGGAGGAGACTGGAGATGCCCCTGTGGGAGCAGTGGACCCTGAGGACAATGAGGATGAGGTGGCAGAGGATGAGGATGTGGACAACAGGACATCAGTAATACGTCAATACTTCCAATGGCACACAGGTGAGACAGCGTAACTGATCATTGCTCTGAATATTTATTTCATCTGTGTGACTGTAGCATGATGGCATTCACTTCCTTTGCATCTCAACTTACTGTCACCTATGGCTTGTCATTTTATAGATGTTGGTGATATGACAACAGTGTCCTGATGTGATTACTACAGAGAGTTACAGGTCATTAATTGTATGCTATCACCGTGTTCAGATCATTTGCACTAGATGTGACTGTTCCCATAAATGCACATCTTCAACACATAAAATACTATCAGTCGAGTTGTGTTCAAGGGTGTTAAATGTAGTGCTATAAAATTGAGGGAAATGTGCAATGGAATGTGGTGATGGTTGAGGAAAGTCCAGGGTATTGTTCCATTCTGTTTGTAGCACAGGTCCAGTGTCCAAGGGGCCATAGGAAGGGTAGCAAAGGCAGTTCAAAGTGGACAATGTGACAGGGTGGGAAACAAGGGGGACAATCAGGAGAGTCTCATTTCCTGGCAGTGGTCTTGGTCTTGGCAAGTGTCTCTGGCTTCTGTCTGGGTCGCAGGGAACGTTTACGGGGTGGTTCCCCTTCTGCAGGGGGAGGGGTGCTGGTGGCCTGTGGGTGCTGTGGCGGGGCCTCCTGCCCACTAGCTGCAGCAGAAGTGGAGGGCTGGTCAATGGACAGGCTAGTGGTAGGGGCCCGCTGCTGTGCTGTTGATTCCCTCATGATGTTGGCTCTATCTGCCAGCACCCCTGCTTTGGAGATCCCTGATCTCCTGATGGTGATCATCCTGCAGCCACTTGTTCTCCTGCATGATGTTAAGGATCTGGCCTATCATGCCCTATCATGCCCTAGGATTGTTGGTAGGCCCGCAGGACATTGGTGAGTGCCTCCTGGAGAGTCGGTTCCCGTGGCCTGTCTTCCCCCTGGCGCACAGTGATCCTCCCTGTGTCTCTGTTCCCCTGTGCCCCTGTCCCCTGAACAGTGTGCCCACTACCACTGACCCCAGGTCCCTGATTGTCTTGGGGGCAATGTGTGGACTGGTGTTTCTGTACAGGTGGGCACACTGCTGATTGACGTGTCCTGGGGACAGAGGTGTGGGGACGCTGGGTGGGTGCTGTGGTGTTGGATACCGATGGGGTAGGATCTGTGGTGGGCTGTGAGTGGGCTGGGGTGACCGACTGTCCAGTGGTTCCTGATGGGCCAGGTTGTTGATCCAGATCTAGAAGTCCAGAGTTACTGTCATCACTGGGGGCATCTTCTCTTTGGGGAATGGATAGTCGTGGCACCTCCTCTCTGCTGACATTGGCTGGGGCACCAGCGGGGATGTAAGTGATGTATATGCTTCTGGTTTGTGACAAATTGTACATCCCTAGCTTCCCCTCTATCTTCTGTTGCCCTGCCACCTTTGTTTGTGTATGGTGATGTATTGTGGTATTGTTAGGTCTCCTATTGTAGGGAAATGCCTCCTTGGCATGGTTACCCCCTGAGTTTTTGCCTTTGCTGATGCCAAGTTATGATTTGAAAGTGTGCTGGGGCCTGCTAACCAGGCCCCAGCACCAGTGTTCTTTCCCTAAAACTGTACCTTTGTTCCACAATTGGCACACCCTGGCATCCAGGTAAGTCCCTTGTAACTGGTACCCCTGGTACCAAGGGCCCTGATACCAGGGAAGGTCTCTAAGGGCTGCAGCATGTCTTTTGCCATCCTGGGGACCCCTCACTCCGCACAGACACACTGCCTGCCAGCTTGTGTGTGCTAGGGGGTAGAAAATGACTACGTCGACATGGCACTCCCCTCAGGGTGCCATGCAAACCTCACACTGCCCATGGCATAGATAAGTCACCCCTCTAGCAGGCCTTACAGCCCTAAGGCAGGGTGCACTATACCATAGGTGAGGGCATAAGTGCATGAGCACTATGCCCCTACAGTGGCTAAGCAAAACCTTAGACATTGTAAGTGCAGAGTAGCCATAAGAGACTGTCATACAGGAACTCCACAGCACCATAATGGCTACACTGAAAACTGCGAAGTTTGGTATCAAACTTCTCAGCACAATAAATGCACACTGATGCCAGTGTACATTTTATTGTAAAATACACCCCAGAGGGCATCTTAGAGATGCCCCCTGAAAACATACCGACTTCCAGTGTGGGCTGACTAGTTTTTGCCAGCCTGCCACACACCAGACATGTTGCTGGCCACATGGGGAGAATGCCTTTGTCACTCTGTGGCTAGTAACAAAGCCTGCACTGGGTGGAGGTGCTTCTCACCTCCCTTGCAGGAACTGAAACACCTGGCGGAAAGGCTCACCCCCTTTGTTACAGCGCCCCAGGGCACTCCAGCTAGTGAAGATGCCCACCCCTTCCGGCCACGGCCCCACTTTTGGTGGCAAGGCCGGAGGAGATAATGAGAAAAACAAGGAGTCGTCACTGGACTGGCCAGTCAGGACAACCCCTAAGGTGTCCTGAGCTGAGGTGACTCTGACTTTTAGAAATCCTCCATCTTGCAGATGGAGGATTCCCCCAATAAGATTAGGGATGTGCCCCCTCCCCTCAGGGATGAGGCACAACGAGTGTGTAGCCACCCTCGGGGCTAGTAGCCATTGGCTACTAACCCCCCAGACCTAAACACACCCCTAAATTGAGTATTTGGGGGCCCCCAGAACCAAGCAAGATAGATTCCTGCAACCTGAACACGAAGAAGGGCTGCTGACCTGAAGCCCTGCAGAGAAGACGGAGACACCAACTGTTTTGGCCCCAGCCCTAGCGGCCTGTCCCCCCCTTCAAGAAAAACTGCAACAGCGACGCGTCCCCCAGGGTCCAGCGACCTCTGAAGCGACTACCCTGCATCTAAAAGGACCAAGAACTCCCGAGGACAGCGGCTCTGCTCCAAAGAAGAAACAACTTTGCAACAAAGAAACAAACTTTAAAGGACTGCACGTTTCCCATTGGAAGCGTGAGACTTTCTACTCTGCACCCGATGCCCCCGGCTCGACCTGCGGAGAAACAACACTACAGGGAGGACTCCCCTGAGACTGTGACCCTGTGAGTAGCCAGAGTTGACCCCCCTGAACCCCCCCAGCGACGCCTGCAGATGGAATCCAGCGGCTCCCCCTGACCGCGACTGCCTGCTCTAAGAACCCGACGCCTGGTAAAGACACTGCACCCGCAGCCCCCAGGACCTGAAGGATCTAACCTCCAGTGCAGAAGCAAGCCCCAGGTGGCCCTCTCCCTTGTCCAGGTGGTGTCTACCCCGACGAACCCCCCCCTTGCCTGCCTGCTTCGCTGAAGAGACCCCTGGGTCTCCCAATGAACTCCATTACAAACCCGACGCCTGTTTGCACTCTGCACCTGGCCGCCCCCTTGCCGCTGAGGGTGTACTTTCTGTGCTAACTTGTGTGTCCCCCAGTGCCCTACAAAACTCCCCTGGTCTGCCCTCCGAAGTCGCGGGTACCTACCTGCTGGCACACTGGAACCGGGGCACCCCCTTCTCCATTGAAGCCTATGCGTTTTGGGCAACACTTTGAACTCTGCACCTGACCGGCCATGAGCTGCTGGTGTGGTAACTTTGGGGTTGCTCTGAACCCCCAACGGTGGGCTACCTTGAACCCAACTTTGAACCCTGTAGGTGGTTTACTTACCAGCAAAACTAACCAATACTTACCTCCCCCAGGAACTGTTGAAAATTGCACTGTCTAGTTTTAAAATAGCTTATTGCCATTTTTGCCAAAACTGTACATGCTATATTTCTGATTCAAAGTGCCTATGATACCTGAGTGAAATACCTTTCATTTAAAGTATTGATTGTAAATCTTGAACCTGTGGTTCTTAAAATAAACTAAGAAAATATATTTTTCTATATAAAAACCTATTGGCCTGGAATTGTCTTTGAGTGTGTGTTCCTCATTTATTGCCTGTGTATGTACAACAAATGCTTAACACTACCCTCTGATAAGCTTACTGCTCGAACCACACTACCACAAAATAGAGCATTACAATTATCTATTGTTGCCACTATCTTACCTCTAAGGGGAACCCTTGGACTCTGTGCATGCTATTTCTTACTTTGAAATAGTGCATACAGAGCCAACTTCCTACACCTATGCTATGCATGCTTTTGTGATGGGTGTCCATGCAGGGCTGGGAGGGCTGTCCATGCATTGGTAAAGCATGCAGGGCTTGGCATTGGGGTTAGTCATATGTGTAGGTGTAGTGTGTGGGATGGAGTGGAGTGATGGGAGTGAGGGTGAGGGGGTGAGATGGCATGCAGGTATGTGGAGTGATAAGTAGTATAAATTGACTCATCAGTGTCCAGTCCTCCAGCTACCCCAGTGAGACCCTCAGGATGCAGTATTGCCAAGACTTGCTCCTTCCATGCTGTGAGCTGTGGGGGAGGAGGTGGGGGTCCTCCTCCAGTCCTCTGTATGGCGAGCTGGTGCCTTGCTGCCATGGAACGCACCTCCCCCGTAGGTCATTCCATCTCTTCCTGATGTCGTCCCTTGTTCTTCGATGCTGTTCCACACCGTTCACCCTGTCCACGATTCTCAGCCACAGCTCCATCTTCCTGGCAATGGATATTTGCTGGTGCTGTGCTTCAAACACCTGTGCTCTACCCTGACTATTTCCTCCACCATGACCAGCAACTCCTCATCAGTGAAACAGGGGTGCCTTAGTGGGGACATGGGTGTTGTGTGGTGTGTGTTGGGGTGAGGGTGTTGAGTAGTGTGGTGAAGTGTGTGATGTGGGGTGCGTGAGGAATATATGGGTGTATGTGGTGTATGTGTCTAGTTGGATCAGTGGTCTTGGTGTCAGTCTGGTGGCAATGATTTGTATTTGAAAAGGGTTGTGAATAATGTGGGTGTGTGTTTTATAGTGCTGTGGATGGGTAGGTGTGGTGTGTGCATTAGTGTCAGGTGTGTGTTTTTGGTATTGGCCAATGTAGTGTCATTTTGTGTTTGGGTGTCCATTCTGAGCGCGCCAGTGTGTACCGCCAATGGTTTAGCGCCATTGAATGTCTGCCTTGGTGATTCGTGGGTCATGATGTGGTGGGTGTTGTATTGTTGGCATAACAGTATGAGTGTTGGAAATGACACTTTAACACTGACCTTTGGGCTGGTGGATTTGTGTATGTGGCAGTATTCTGTGGGATTGGTGTGTGTGTGTGTCATAACATGGAAAACAGATATCCGCCACCGCGGCAGTATGTTGGTGGCCGTCACTGTGCCAGTAAGTGGGATTTACCACCAATATCATGATGAGGGCCAGAGTCTCTTAGGCATTTTACTTTTTGGTGTTACGCCTTTACTGTTGATTAATTTGACTTAGATACCGGTACTTGTATAAAATTCTATTAATAGGCATTGACATAGTTTTGACCAGAACTTGTGTCTCAAAATCTTGTCAAAGGCCGTGGAAAACGCCACAAAGTCGATAACCAGATTATTTTTGTTTCCCGTGAGCAAGTGGCCAGGGCTCCTAATCCAAGTATGTTATTGACTGTGGAACGATTAGGTCTAAAGCCAGTCTGGCTGATTGGAATTATTTCTCCTGCATTGGCCCATTTCATAACGTGTTACAGGAGGTGTTTGGCAAATATCTTGACATCCGAATCCAACAGAGGGATGAGATGATAGGTACTTTGATCTATTGATGGCCATTTTTTGAAAGGGGCTGGATGTAGGACTCTTTCTACGATGTTGGAACTTGACTGTGGAAAACAGTGTAGCTAAATAGTGAGGAAAGAAGCTGTAAGAAAGTATCATCTTGCCTGGCATGTTACCCCCATTTTATACTTGTGTTTCAGTTTGTTTTTGCCTGTGTCACTGGGATCCTGCTAGCCAGGACCCCAGTGCTAATAGTTTGTGGCCTATATGTGTTCCCTGTGTGGTGCTTAACTGTATCACTGAGGCTCTGCTAACCAGAACCTCAGTGTTTCAGCTCTCTCTGCTTTTAATATTGTCACTGCCTGCTAGTGACTATTTTCACCAATTCTAATTGGCACACTGGAACACCCTAATAATTCTCTAGTATATGGTACCTAAGTACCCAGGGTATTGGGGTTCTAGGAGATCCCTATGGGCTGCAGCATTTTGTTTGCCACCCATAGGGAGCTCAGACAATTCTTACAAAGGACTGGCACTGCAGCCTGAGTGAAATAACGCCCACGTAATTTCACAGCCATTTTACACTGCACTTAAGTAACTTATAAGTCACCTATATGTCTAACCCTCACTTAGTGAAGATGAGGTACTATATTAATAAGTGTGAGGGCACCCTGGCACTAGCAAAGGTGCCCCCACATTGTTCAGGGCAATTTCCCCGGAATTTGTGAGTGCGGGGACACCATTACACGCGTGAACTACATATAGGTCAATCCCTATATGTAGCTTCACAATGGTAACTCTGAACATGGCCATGTAACATGTCTAAGATCATAGAATTGTCCCCCATACCAAATCTGCTATTGGGCGCCAATCCCATGCACCCCGGAACTCCGGGTACTGCCAAACTAGCTCTCTGGGGGTTTCTCCGCAGCTACCGCTGCTGCCAACCCTCAGACAGGTTTCTGCCCTCCTGGGGTCTGGGCAGCCCAGCCCCAGGAAGGCAGAACAAAGGATTTCCTCTGAGAGAGGGTGTTAGACCCTCTCCCTTTGGAAATAGGTGTTAAGGGCCTGAGAGGAGTAGCCTCTCCTGGCCTCTGGGAATGCTTTGAAGGGCACAAATGGTCCCTTCCTTGCATAAACCAGTCTACACCGATTCAGGGATCCCCCAGCCCCTGCTCTGGCGCAAAACTGGACAAAGGAAAGGGGAGTGACCACTCCCCTGTCCATCACCACCCCAGGGGTGGCGCCTAGAGCTCCTCCAGTGTGTCCCAGACCTCTGCCATCTTGAATGCAGAGGTGTGAGGGCACAATGGAGATCTCAGAGTGGCCAGTGCCAGCAGGTGACGTCAGATACCCCTCCTGATAGCCTCTTACCTGGTTAGGTAGCCAATCCTCCTCTGAGGGCTATTTAGGGTCTCTCCTGTGGGTTCCTCTTCAGATAACGAATGCAAGAGCTCACCATCGTTCCTCTGCATCTCCCTCTTCGACTTCTGCCAAGGATTGACCACTGACTGCTCCAGGACGTCTGCAAAACTGCGACAAAGTAGCAAGAAGACTACCAGAAACATTGTAGCGCCTAATCATGCCAGCTTTCTTGACTGTTTCCTGGTGGTGCATGCTCTGAGGGCTGTCTGCCTTCACCCTGCACTGGAAGCCAAGAAGAAATCTCCTGTGGGTCGACGGAATCTTCCCCCTGCTAACGCAGGCACCAAACTCCTGCATCACGAGTCATCTGGGTCCCCTCTCATCTTGACGAGCGTGGTCCCTGGAACACAGGAGCTGGATCCAAGTGACCCCGACAGTCCAGTGGTCCTTCTGTCCAAATTTGGTGGAGGTAAGTCCTTGCCTCCCCATGCCAGACAGTAATCCTGTGTACTGCATGATCTGCAATTGCTAGGGCTTCTGTGCACTTTTGCAAGGATTCCTTTGTGCACAGCACAGCCCAGGTCCAAGCACTCTGTCCTGCATTGCTCAACTCACTGAGTTGACCACCGGCTTCGTGGCACCCTCTTTTGTTGTGTTGGGATGACCGCTGTGCTCAGATTTCTTGAATGCCTGTTCAAGTGCTTCTGTGGGTGCTGCCTGCTTCTGCATGGGCTCTCTCTCTTGCTGAGCGCCCCCTCTGTCTCCTCCTCCAAGGGACGACATCCTGGTCCTTCCTGGGCCCGGGCAGCACCCATTATCTTCAATTGTGACTCTTGCAGCTAGCAAGGCATGTTTGCAGTCTTTCTGTGTGGAAACAACTCTGCATCCTCCAGCACACCGTGGGACATCTTCTGACCAAAGGAAAAGTTCCTGGCGCCTTCCGTTGTTGCAGAATCTCTGGCTTCTTCCACCCAGAGGCAGCCCTTTTGCACCTTCATCAGGGGTTTAGTGGGCTCCTGCCCCACACTTGCGCGACTCTTGGACTTGGTCCCCTTCCTTTGCAGGTCCTCAGGTCCAGGAATCCTTTGTAAGTGCTTTCCAGTCATTGTTACCTTTGCAGAATCCCCTATCTCGACTTTACTGTCTTTCTGGGATAGTAGGGTAACTTTACTCCTACAGTTCAGGGTCTTGGGGTGGGGTATCTTGGACACCCTTAGTGTTTTCTTACACTCCCAGCGACCCTCTACAGACCACACTAGGCTTGGGGTCCATTTGTGGTTCGCATTCCACTTTTGTAGTATATGATTTTTGTTGCCCCTAGACCTATTGCATCTTATTGTGTGCTATAGTGTTTGCACTATTTTCCTAACTGTTTACTTACCTGATTTTGGTTTGTTTGTATATTTTGTGTATATTACTTACCTCCTAAAGGAGTATATCCTCTGAGATACTTTTGGCATATTGTCACTAAAATAAAGTACATTTATTTTTAGTAACTCTGAGTATTGAGTTTCTTATGATATGGTGCTATATGATATAAGTGGTATAGTAGGAGCTTTGCATGTCTCCTAGTTCAGCCTAAGCTGCTCTTCTATAGCTACCTCTATCAGCCTTAGCTGCTAGAACACTACTAATCTACTAATAAGGGATAACTGGACCTGGCACAAGGTGTAAGTACCATTGAGGACTCACTATAAGCCAGGCCAGGCTCCTACAGGAGCTATCTCCAATTTTTTGATGCTAATTTCATGACTGATTTTGGAATGCCATTCAAGCCAGAGGCCTGGGAAATTGAAATAGAATATAGATTCTCCAAAGTTATGATGAGAGAATCTGGATTTTATTAAACATGGAGGCTATCATTGTGCATACGTCTTTTATTTACTACTCCAATGAATGCAGCACTTCAAAGAAAACATTAACCAAACTCACAAATCTAGAATTAGAATGTTCCACAGACTATATAAAGCCTAGAACATCAGCCATCTCCCTCTTTTCAGCTGCACCATCACCAAAGACTCCTTAAACTTGTGGAATGATTACAAAACATAAGAACTCCTGTGACATCTTCTAAACCAATTCTTCTTTCTTCTATTGAATAACTGAAATGTAATGATTTGTGAAAAATGAACCATACTATCTCAAAACTAATTTCTTAAGCCACTAACAGTACCTTAAACACATTTATTTAATGTAAGAGGATGGCTTGGTTTGTAGTGAGTACTTAAGGTACTTACACCTTATAAAAGGTCCTGTAATCCCTTATTAGTGAAATGTAGTCAGTGTCTAGAAGCCAGGCTCTCTAGTGGTAGTGTGTATGAGCAGCCCAGGCCCAACTAAGAGACATGCAAAGTTCATGCAATACCACTGTAGTCACACAGTACTCACACCCATGAAAGAAACACTCAGTGTTACAAAAAAAAGTACTTTATTTTGGTGACACAAATGCCCAAAATACCATAGAGACTATACTCCCTTAGAGCGGTAAGTGATACACAAATTATATACACTAGCATGTAGAAATAGGCAAGAAAACTGTTAGAAAACAGTGTAATTAGTGACAATCACAATAGTTATAAATGGGCGTGGGGGAGCACAAACCACATACTAAAAAAGTAGAATATAAATGTTGGTTTCCCATCTAGGCAAGTCTAGTGTGTAGAGGGGCGCTGGGAGTATTAGAAAACATCAAAGGTAAGTAATAGAACCCACCGAGAGCCCCGGAAAGCAGGAGTAAATCACAGTATCTTTCCTAGAACACACAAGAACACAAGAAAGACGATTATGCAAGAACCAGAAGAGATTGCAAAACACCAACAATGGATTCCTGGAGTCTAGTGAGAACAGGAGCCCCTGCTAACCCCAATGAGGGTACAAAAGAAGAACCACTGGTGAAGAACAGTCAGTACTTGTAGGAAAGTACCATCTTGCCTGGCATGTTACCCCCATTTTTCACTGTATATATGTTGTTTTAGTTGTATGTGTCACTGGGACCCTGTTCTCCAGGGCCCCAGTGCTCATAAGTGTGCCTGAATGTGTTACCTGTGTGGTGCCTAACTGTCTCACTGAGGCTCTGCTAATCAGAACCTCAGTGGTTATGCTCTCTCATTTCTTTCAAATTGTCACTAACAGGCTAGTGACCAATTTTACCAATTTACATTGGCTTACTGGAACACCCTTATAATTCCCTAGTATGTGGTACTGAGGTACCCAGGGTATTGGGGTTCCAGGAGATCCCTATGGGCTCCAGCATTTCTTTTGCCACCCATAGGGAGCTCTGACAATTCTTACACAGGCCTGCCACTGCAGCCTGAGTGAAATAACGTCCACGTTATTTCACAGCCATTTTTCACTGCACTTAAGTAACTTATAAGTCACCTATATGTCTAACCTTTACCTGGTAAAGGTTAGGTGCAAAGTTACTTAGTGTGAGGGCACCCTGGCACTAGCCAAGGTGCCCCCACATTGTTCAGGGCCAATTCCCCGGACTTTGTGAGTGCGGGGACACCATTACACGCGTGCACTACATATAGGTCACTACCTATATGTGGCTTCACAATGGTGTGAGAAAGTAGCCTCTTTCTAGCCTTGTTACCCCCACTTTTGGCCTGTTTGTGAGTGTATGTCAGGGTGTTTTCACTGTCTCACTGGGATCCTGCTAGCCAGGGCCCAGTGCTCATAGTGAAAACCCTATGTTTTCAGTATGTTTGTTATGTGTCACTGGGACCCTGCTAGTCAGGACCCCAGTGCTCATAAGTTTGTGGCCTATATGTATGTGTTCCCTGTGTAGTGCCTAACTGTCTCACTGAGGCTCTGCTAACCAGAACCTCAGTGGTTATGCTCTCTCATTTCGTACAAATTGTCACTAACAGGCTAGTGACCAATTTTACCAATTTATATTGGCTTACTGGAACACCCTTCTAATTCCCTAGTATATGGTACTGAGGTACCCAGGGTATTGGGGTTCCAGGAGATCTCTATGGGCTGCAGCATTTCTTTTGCCACCCATAGGGAGCTCTGACAATTCTTACACAGGCCTGCCACTGCAGCCTGAGTGAAATAACGTCCACGTTATTTCACAGCCATTTTACACTGCACTTAAGTAACTTATAAGTCACCTATATGTCTAACCTTTACCTGGTAAAGGTTAGGTGCAAAGTTAATAAGTGTGAGGGCACCCTGGCACTAGCCAAGGTGCCCCCACATTGTTCAGGGCTAATTCCCCGGACTTTGTGAGTGCGGGGACACCATTACACGCGTGCACTACATATAGGTCACTACCTATATGTGGCTTCACAATGGTAACTCCGAATATGGCCATGTAACATGTCTATGATCATGGAATTGCCCCCTCTATGCCATCCTGGCATAGTTGGCACAATCCCATGATCCCAGTGTCTGTAGCACAGACCCTGGTACTGCCAAACTGCCTTTCCTGGGGTTTCACTGCAGCTGCTGCTGCTGCCAACCCCTCAGACAGGTTTCTGCCCTCCTGGGGACAAGCCAGGCTTGCCCCAGGATGGCAGAACAAAGGACTTCCTCTGAGAGAGGGTGTTACACCCTCTCCCTTTGGAAAATGGTGTGAAGGCAGGAGAGGAGTAGCCTCCCCCAGCCTCTGGAAATGCTTTCTTGGGCACAGATGTGCCCAATTCTGCATAAGCCAGTCTACACCAGTTCAGGGGACCCCTTAGCCCTGCTCTGGCGTGAAACTGGACAAAGGAAAGGGGAGTGACCACTCCCCTGACCTGCACCTCCCCTGGGAGGTGTCCAGAGCTCCTCCAGTGTGCTCCAGACCTCTGCCATCTTGGAAACAGAGGTGCTGCTGGCACACTGGACTGCTCTGAGTGGCCAGTGCCACCAGGTGACGTCAAAGACTCCTTCTGATAGGCTCCTTCAGGTGTTGCTAGCCTATCCTCTCTCCTAGGTAGCCAAACCCTCTTTTCTGGCTATTTAGGGTCTCTGTCTCTGGGGAAACTTTAGATAACGAATGCAAGAGCTCATCAGAGTTCCTCTGCATCTCTCTCTTCACCTTCTGCCAAGGAATCGACTGCTGACCACGCTGGAAGCCTGCAAAACTGCAACATAGTAGCAAAGACGACTACTGCAACTCTGTAACGCTGATCCTGCCGCCTTCTCGACTGTTTTCCTGGTGGTGCATGCTGTGGGGTTAGTCTGCCTCCTCTCTGCACTAGAAGCTCCGAAGAAATCTCCCGTGGGTCGACGGAATCTTCCCCCTGCAACCGCAGGCACCAAAAAGCTGCATTACCGGTCCCTTGGGTCTCCTCGCAGTACGACGAGCGAGGTCCCTTGAATCCGGCAACTCTGTGCAAGTGACTCCCACAGTCCAGTGACTCTTCAGTCCAAGTTTGGTGGAGGTAAGTCCTTGCCTCCCCACGCCAGACTGCATTGCTGGTAATCGTGACTTTTGCAGCTACTCCGTCCCCTGTGCACTTCCGGCGGAAATCCTTTGTGCACAGCCAAGCCTGGGTCCACGGCACTCTAACCTGCATTGCATGACTTTCTAAGTTGGTCTCCGGCGACGTGGGACTCCTTTGTGTAACTTCGGGTGAACACTGTTTCACGCATCCTCGTAGTGCCTGTTTCTGGCACTTCTTCGGGTGCTACCTGCTGCTGAGAGGGTTCCTTGTCTTGCTCGATGTCTCCTCTACCTCCTGGTCCAATTTGCGACCTCCTGGTCCCTCCTGGGCCACAGCAGCGTCCAAAAACGCTAACCGCATGATTTGCGGCTAGCAAGGCTTGTTGGCATTCTTTCAGCGGGAAAACACTTCTGCACGACTCTCCATGGCGAGAGGGACCGTCCACCAAAGGGGAAGTCTCTAGCCCTTTTCGTTCCTGCAGAATCCTCAGCTTCTTCTGTCCAGTAGAAGCTTCTTTGCACCTACAGCTGGCATTTCCTGGGCATCTACCCATCTCCGACTTGCTTGTGACTTTTGGACTTGGTCCCCTTGTTCCACAGGTACCCTAGATTGGAAATCCACCGTTGTTGCATTGTTGGTTTGTGTCTTTTCTGCATTATTCCTCTATCACGACTTCTTTGTCTCTTGGGGAACTTTAGTGCACTTTGCACTCACTTTTCAGGGTCTTGGGGTGGGCTATTTTTCTAACCCTCACTATTTTCTAATAGTCCCAGCGACCCTCTACAAGGTCACATAGGTTTGGGGTCCATTCGTGGTTCGCATTCCACTTTTAAAGTATATGGTTTGTGTTGCCCCTATCCCTATGTGCCCCCATTGCATCCTATTGTAACTATACATTGTTTGCACTGTTTTCTAAGACAATACTGCATATTTTTAGTACTGTGTACATATAACTTGTGTATATTTGCTATCCTCACTCTGAGGGTACACTCTGAGATACTTTGGCATATTGTCATAAAAATAAAGTACCTTTATTTTTAGTATAACTGTGTATTGTGTTTTCTTATGATATTGTGCAAGTGACACTTGTGATACTGTAGTAGCTTCACACGTCTCCTAGTTCAGCCTAAGCTGCTCTGCTAAGCTACCATTATCTATCAGCCTAAGCTGCTAGACACCCTATACACTAATAAGGGATACCTGGGCCTGGTGCAAGGTGTAAGTACCCCTTGGTACTCACTACAAGCCAGTCCAGCCTCCTACATTGGTTGTGCAGCGGTGGGATAAGTGCTTTGAGACTACTTACCACTCTTGTCATTGTACTTTTCATAAGAGAAAAATATACAAAACAAGTTCAGTGTGTGTACACATAGCTAAAAAGTTTTGCATTTCCTCTTTTCACTGTTTTCTAAAGTGCTGAAAAGTACTTCTAGACTTTCAAAAAGTTCTTAAAAGTTTAAAAAGTTTTTTTTTTCTGTCTTTCTAAAAAGTTCTGAACACTTTTTTCTCTTTTTCTATCACTTTAACTCTCTCTAAAAATGTCTGGCACAGGCCAAAATGTTGATCTGTCCAAACTTGCATATGACCACCTTAGCTGGAAAGGAGCAAGGAGTCTCTGTGTAGAGAGAGGTTTGAGTGTAGGGAAGAATCCTTCCTTGGAATTGTTGCTTAATATGCTTTGAGAACAAGATAAGGCCAAAGGGGCCACATCTGTTGAAAAAGTAGCAAATGGTTCCAAATCTGATCCAGTGACTCCCCCAGGAAAAGACTCAGGAAAGAAAATTCCTAGCCTGCCCATTACTAGACAGTCTAGCATAGTTGGTAATGATGAAGAGCCACACCATACAAATAGTGTTGTCTCACATCATAGCAAGAGCATTTATTCACACCACAGTGGAAGTGATGTTTCTGTTAGCCAAGCTGTTAGGGTGGCTTCTGTAAGGGACAGGTCTCCTTCTGTTCATTCTTCTGTGTCTAAGAATGTCCCTCCCACCAACCCTGATGACAGAGTGTTAGAAAGGGAACTCAACAAGTTGAGAGTGGAACAAACCAGACTGAAGCTTAAAAAGCAACAGCTGGATTTGGATAGACAGTCTTTTGAACTAGAGAAGGAAAGACAGAAGTTGGGTTTAGATACCCATGGTGGCAGCAGCAGTATTCCCCATAGTCATCCGGTAAAAGAGCATGATTCCAGGAATCTGCATAAGATACTTCCCCCTTATAAGGAGGGGGATGACATTAACAAGTGGTTTGCTGCACTTGAGAGGGCCTGTGTTGTACAGGATGTCCCTCAAAGGCAGTGGGCTGCTATCCTATGGCTATCATTTAGTGGAAAAGGTAGGGATAGGCTCCTTACTGTGAAAGAAAGTGATGCCAATAATTTTACAGTTCTTAAGAATGCACTCCTGGATGGTTATGGCTTAACCACTGAACAATACAGGATAAAGTTCAGAGAGACCAAAAAGGAGTCTTCAGAAGACTGGGTTGATTTCATTGACCATTCAGTGAAGGCCTTGGAGGGGTGGTTACAAGGCAGTAAAGTTACTGATTTTGAAAGCCTGTATAACTTGATCCTGAGAGAGCATATTCTTAATAATTGTGTGTCTGATTTGTTGCACCAGTACTTGGTGGACTCTGATCTGACCTCTCCCCAAGAATTGGGAAAGAAGGCAGACAAATGGGTCAGAACAAGGGTGA
The DNA here is from genome assembly GCF_031143425.1 of Pleurodeles waltl. Classification (NCBI taxonomy): domain Eukaryota; kingdom Metazoa; phylum Chordata; class Amphibia; order Caudata; family Salamandridae; genus Pleurodeles; species Pleurodeles waltl. The sequence continues at coordinate 1,541,682,086 of NC_090446.1, forward strand.
ACAGAAAAGTTCATACAGGGGGTGACAAAGATGGCAACAAAAAGAAGGATGGTAAGTCTTCTGACAAGGGTGAGGACAAATCTAAAAATGAGGCTTCATCAGGCCCACAAAAACACTCTGGTGGGGGTGGTGGGCCCAAATCCTCTTTTAATCAAAACAAAGAAAAGAAACCATGGTGCTATTTATGTAAAGTAAAAGGCCATTGGACAACAGATCCCAGTTGTCCAAAGAAAAGCACCAAGCCTCCTACCACTACAACCCCTACTGCTACCACTAGTGTCCCTACTAATAGCAGTGGTGGTGGGAGCAAACCTACTAATAGCCAATCCAAGGGAGTAGCTGGGCTCACTATTGGTAACTTAGTTGCGGTTGGTCTGGTTAGGGAGACCACAGAGGCTGTGTTAGTCTCTGAGGGGGCGATTGATTTAGCCACCTTAGTTGCTTGTCCCCTTAATATGGATAAGTACAAGCAGCTACCCCTAATAAATGGTGTTGAGGTTCAGGCCTACAGGGACACTGGTGCCAGTGTGACTATGGTCATAGAGAAACTGGTCCACCCTGAACAACACCTACTTGGTCACCAGTACCAAGTAACCGATGCTCACAACAACACACTTAGCCACCCCATGGCTGTTGTAAATCTCAACTGGGGGGGGTTACTGGTCCAAAGAAAGTTGTGGTAGCCACAGATTTACCTGTAGACTGTCTACTAGGAAATGATTTGGAGACATCAGCTTGGGCAGATGTGGAGTTGGAGGCCCATTCAGCAATGCTGGGCATCCCAGGGCATATTTTTGCTTTGACAAGGGCTCAGGCCAAGAAGCAAAAAGGACAGGGAAGCTTGGATCCTGGAACAATGGACCAAGTGCTCCCTAAAGCTAGGGCTAGTAGAAGCAAACCACTTCCTACTATCCCTCCCTCTACAGTGGATTCTACTTCTGAGGAAGAAGAATTCCCTCCCTGTGCAGAACCTACACCAGAGGAGCTTGAAGCAGACACTGCTGAGCTTTTGGGTGAAGGGGGGCCTGCCAGAGAGGAGCTGAGTGTGGCACAGCAAACCTGTCCCACATTAGAGGGTCTGAGACAGCAAGCTGTCAAACAGGCTAATGGGGATGTCAGTGACTCTCACAGAGTATACTGGGAGGACAATCTCTTGTATACTGAGGCAAGGGATCCTAAACCTGGAGCTGCCAGGAGATTAGTGATCCCTCAGGAGTACAGAAAGTTCCTCCTAACTCTTGCTCACGACATTCCCCTAGCAGGACATCTGGGACAAATGAAAACTTGGGACAGGCTTGTCCCCTTGTTTCATTGGCCTAGGATGTCAGAGGACACAAAATAATTGTGTAAGTCCTCTGAAACCTGTCAAGCCAGTGGCAAAACAGGTGGCACACCAAAGGCACCCCCTATTCCACTGCCTGTGGTTGGGGTACCCTTTGAAAGGGTAGGGGTTGACATAGTTGGCCCCCTTGACCCTCCTACTGCTTCAGGCAATAGATTCATCTTGGTGGTAGTGGACCATGCCACAAGATACCCTGAAGCTATTCCTTTAAGGACCACTACAGCTCCTGCAGTGGCAAAGGCCCTCCTGGGAATATTTTCCAGGGTGGGCTTCCCAAAGGAAGTAGTATCAGACAGGGGAAGCAATTTCATGTCTGCATACTTAAAGGTCATGTGGAAGGAGTGTGGTGTAACTTACAAGTTCACCACACCCTATCATCCACAAACAAATGGACTGGTGGAGAGATTTAATAAAACTCTCAAAGGCATGATTATGGGTCTCCCTGAAAAACTCCGCAGAAGATGGGATATCCTGTTACCATGCCTCCTTTTTGCCTACAGGGAGGTACCCCAGAAAGGAGAGGGCTTCAGCCCCTTTGAACTTCTTTTTGGACACCCTGTTAGGGGTCCACTAACACTTGTAAAGGAGGGTTGGGAACAACCTTTAAAAGCTCCTAAGCAAGATATTGTGGATTATGTACTTGGCCTCAGATCAAGGATGGCTGAGTATATGAAAAAGGCCAGTAAGAACCTTCAGGCCAGCCAAGAGCTCCAGAAGCAATGGCATGATCAGAAAGCTGTTTTGGTTCAGTACCAACCAGGGCAGAAAGTGTGGGTCTTGGAGCCTGTGGCCCCAAGAGCACTCCAAGATAAATGGAGTGGACCCCACACAATTATTGAGAAAAAGGGTGAAGTCACTTATTTAGTTGACTTAGGCACTGCCAGGAGTCCCCTTAGGGTACTCCATGTCAACCGCCTGAAACCCTACTATGACAGGGCGGATCTCACCCTGCTCATGGCAACTGATGAGGGACAGGAAGAAGACAGTGATCCTCTACCTGATCTCTTCTCTTCCACAGAACAAGATGCTCTTGTGGAAGGTGTAGTTTTGGCTGATTGTCTTACTGCTGAGCAGAAAGACCATTGCATAAATCTCCTAGATCAATTCTCTGAACTCTTTTCTACTGTGCCAGGTACCACTTCTTGGTGTGAGCACACTATAGATACTGGAGACAGCTTGCCTGTCAAAAGTAAGATCTATAGGCAGCTTGACCATGTCAGGGACTACATAAAGAAAGAGGTGCAGAAAATGTTAGAACTAGGAGTGGTTGAGATCTCCTGTGGTACTTGTACCAAAACCCCATTCCAAAGATGGAAAGAAGGAAATGCGGTTTTGTGTAGACTACAGAGGTCTCAACCTGGTAACCAAAACTGATGCTCACCCTATACCCAGGGCAGATGAGCTCATAGATACACTGGCATCTGCCAAGTATCTAAGCACTTTTGATTTGACTGCAGGGTATTGGCAGATCAAATTATCAGAAGATGCTAAACCTAAAACTGCATTTTCAACCATTGGAGGACATTACCTGTTCACTGTAATGCCTTTTGGATTGAAAAATGCACCTGCCACTTTTCAGAGGTTGGTGAACACAGTCCTGCAAGGGCTGGAAGCTTTCAGTGCAGCATATTTGGACGATATAGCTGTCTTTAGCTCCAGCTGGGATGATCACCTGGTCCACCTATGGAAAGTTTTGGAGGCCCTGCAAAAGGCAGGCCTTACTATCAAGGCTTCAAAGTGCCAGATAGGGCAGGGTAAGGTGGTTTATCTGGGACACCTTGTTGGTGGGGAACAGATTGCACCACTACAGGGGAAAATCCAAACAAAAATTGATTGGGTTCCCCCTACTACACAGACTCAGGTGAGAGCCTTCCTAGGCCTCACTGGGTATTACAGGAGGTTCATTAAGAACTATGGCTCCATTGCAGCCCCTCTTAATGACCTCACTTCCAAGAAAATGCCTAAAAAGGTATTATGGACAGCAAACTGTCAGAAAGCTTTTGAGGAGCTGAAGCAGGCCATGTGCTCTGCACCTGTCCTGAAAAGCCCTTGTTACTCCAAAAAATTCTATGTCCAGACTGATGCATCTGAATTAGGAGTAGGGGCAGTCCTATCACAACTTAATTCTGAGGGCCAGGATCCACCTGTTGCTTTTATTAGTAGGAGGTTGACCCCTAGAGAAAAGCGTTGGTCTGCCATTTAGAGGGAGGCCTTTGCTGTGGTCTGGGCACTGAAGAAGTTGAGGCCATACCTGTTTGGCACTTACTTCATTGTTCAGACAGACCACAAACCTCTACTTTGGCTAAAACAAATGAAAGTTGAAAATCCTAAATTGTTGAGGTGGTCCATATCCCTACAGGGAATGGACTATACAGTGGAACATAGACCTGGGAGTAGCCACTCCAATGCAGATGGACTCTCCAGATATTTCCACTTAGACAATGAAGACCCATCAGGGAATGACTAGTCTTATTGTCCTTCGTTTGGGGGGGGTTGTGTAGGAAAGTACCATCTTGCCTGGCATGTTACCCCCATTTTTCACTGTATATATGTTGTTTTAGTTGTATGTGTCACTGGGACCCTGTTCTCCAGGGCCCCAATGCTCATAAGTGTGCCTGAATGTGTTACCTGTGTAGTGACTAACTGTCTCACTGAGGCTCTGCTAATCAGAACCTCAGTGGTTATGCTCTCTCATTTCTTTCAAATTGTCACTAACAGGCTAGTGACCAATTTTACCAATTTACATTGGCTTACTGGAACACCCTTATAATTCCCTAGTATATGGTACTGAGGTACCCAGGGTATTGGGGTTCCAGGAGATCCCTATGGGCTGCAGCATTTCTTTTGCCACCCATAGGGAGCTCTGACAATTCTTACACAGGCCTGCTACTGCAGCCTGAGTGAAATAACGTCCACGTTATTTCACAGCCATTTTACACTGCACTTAAGTAACTTATAAGTCACCTATATGTCTAACCTTTACCTGGTAAAGGTTAGGTGCAAAGTTACTAAGTGTGAGGGCACCCTGGCACTAGCCAAGGTGCCCCCACATTGTTCAGAGCCAATTCCCTGAACTTTGTGAGTGCGGGGACACCATTACACGTGTGCACTACATATAGGTCACTACCTATATGTAGCTTCACAATGGTAACTCCGAATATGGCCATGTAACATGTCTAAGATCATGGAATGGCCCCCTCTATGCCATCCTGGCATTATTGGGACAATTCCATGATCCCAGTGGTCTGTAGCACAGACCCTGGTACTGCCAAACTGCCTTTCCTGGGGTTTCACTGCAGCTGCTGCTGCTGCCAACCCCTCAGACAGGTTTCTGCCCTCCTGGGGTCAAGCCAGGCTTGTCCCAGGATGGCAGAACAAAGGACTTCCTCTGAGAGAGGGTGTTACACCCTCTCCCTTTGGAAAATGGTGTGAAGGCAGGGGAGGAGTAGCCTCCCCCAGCCTCTGGAAATGCTTTCTTGGGCACAGATGTGCCCAATTCTGCATAAGCCAGTCTACACCGGTTCAGGGACCCCTTAGCCCCTGCTCTGGCGCGAAACTGGACAAAGGAAAGGGGAGTGACCACTCCCCTGACCTGCACCTCCCCTGGGAGGTGTCCAGAGCTCCTCCAGTGTGCTCCAGACCTCTGCCATCTTGGAAACAGAGGTGCTGCTGGCACACTGGACTGCTCTGAGTGGCCAGTGCCACCAGGTGACGTCAGAGACTCCTTGTGATAGGCTCCTTCAGGTGTTAGTAGCCTCTCCTCTCTCCTAGGTAGCCAAACCCTCTTTTCTGGCTATTTAGGGTCTCTGTCTCTGGGGAAACTTTAGATAACGAATGCAAGAGCTCATCCGAGTTCCTCTACATCTCTCTCTTCACCTTCTGATAAGGAAACGACTGCTGACCGCGCTGGAAGCCTGCAAACCTGCAACATAGTAGCAAAGACGACTACTGCAACTCTGTAACGCTGATCCTGCCGCCTTCTCGACTGTTTTCCTGCTTGTGCATGCTGTGGGGGTAGTCTGCCTCCTCTCTGCACCAGAAGCTCCGAAGAAATCTCCCGTGGGTCGACGGAATCTTCCCCCTGCAACCGCAGGCACCAAAAAGCTGCATTACCGGTCCCTTGGGTCTCCTCTCAGCACGACGAGCGAGGTCCCTTGAATCCAGCAACTCTGTCCAAGAGACTGCCACAGTCCAGTGACTCTTCAGTCCGAGTTTGGTGGAGGTAAGTCCTTGCCTCCCCACTCCAGACTGCATTGTTGGTAACCGCGACTTTTCAACTTCTCCGGCCCCTGTGCCATTCCGGCGGAAATCCTTTGTGCACAGCCAAGCCTTGGTCCACGGCACTCTAACCTGTATTGGACGACTTTCTAAGTTGGTCTCCGGCGACGTGGGACTCCTTTGTGCAACTTCGGCGAGCACCGTTTCACGCATCCTCGTAGTGCCTGTTTCTGGCACTTCTCCGGGTGCTACCTGCTTTAGAGAGGGCTCCTTTTTTTGCTCGACGTCCCCTCTCTCTTCAGGTCCAATTTGCGACCTCCTGGTCCCTCCTGGGCCTCAGCAGCGTCCAAAAACGCTAACCGCATGATTTGCAGCTAGCAAGGCTTGTTGGCATCCTTTCGGCGGGAAAATACTTCTGCACGACTCTCCAAGGTTAGAGGGATTTGTCCACCAAAGGGGAAGTCTCTAGCCCTTTTTGTTCCTGCAGAAACTTTTGCTTCTTCTGTCCAGTCGAAGCTTCTTTGCACCCGCAGCTGGCATTTCCTGGGCATTTGCCCATCTCCGACTTGCTTGTGACTTTTGGACTTGGTCTCTTTTGTTCCACAGGTACCCTAGATTGGAAATCCACAGTTGTTGCATTGTTGGTTTGTGTCTTTCCTGCATTATTCCTCTATTACGACTTCTTTGTCTCTTGGGGAACTTCAGTGCACTTTGCACTCACTTTTCAGGGTCTTGGGGAGGGCTAGCTTTCTAACTCTCACTATTTTCTAATAATCCCACCGACCCTCTACAAGGTCACATAGGTTTGGGGTCCATTCGTGGTTCGCATTCCACTTTTGGAGTATATGGTTTGTGTTGCCCCTATCCCTATGTGTCTCCATTGCATCCTCTTGTAACTATACATTGTTTGCACTGTTTTCTAAGACTATACTGCATATTTTTAGTACTGTGTACATATAACTTGTGTATATTTGCTATCCTCACTCTGAGGGTACACTCTGAGATACTGTGACATATTGTCATAAAAATAAAGTACCTTTATTTTTAGTATAACTGTGTATTGTGTTTTCTTATGGTATTGTGCAAGTGACACTTGTGGTACTGTAGTAGCTTCACACGTCTCCTAGTTCAGCCTAAGCTGCTCTGCTAAGCTACCATTATCTATCAGCCTAAGCTGCTAGACACCCTGTACACTATAAGGGATACCTGGGCCTGGTGCAAGGTGTAAGTACCCCTTGGTACTCACTACAAGCCAGTCCAGCCTCCTACATTGGTTGTGCAGTGGTGGGATAAGTGCTTGAGACTACTTACCACTCTTGTCATTGTACTTTTCATAAGAGAAAAATATACAAAACAAGTTCAGTTTGTGTACACATAGCTAAAAAGTTTTGCATTTCCTCTTTTCACTGTTTTCTAAGTGCTGAAAAGTACTTCTAAACTTTCAAAAAGTTCTTAAAAGTTTAAAAAGTTTTTTTTCTGTCTTTCCAAAAAGTTCTGAAAACTTTTTTCTCTTTTTCTATCACTTTAACTCTCTCTAAAAATGTCTGGCACAGGCCAAAATGTTGATCTGTCCAAACTTGCATATGACAACCTTAGCTGGAAAAGAGCAAGGAGTCTCTGTGTAGAGAGAGGTTTGAGTGTAGGGAAGAATCCTTCCTTAGAACTGTTAATTAACATGCTTAGAGAACAGGATAAGGCCATAGGTGCCCCCTCTGTTGAAAAAGTAGCTAATGGTTCTCAATCTGATCCAGGGACTTCCCCAGGAAAAGGTCCAGGAAAGAAACTTCCCAGCCTGCCCATTACTAGACAGTCTAGCATTGTTGGTACTGAAGTGGAGTCACAACATCCAGATGATGTGCTCTCACATTACACTGTCAGCCAAGCTGTTAGGGTGGCTTCTGTAAGGGACAGGTCTCCTTCTGTTCATTCCCATCATACCTCTGTATCTAGGAATGTCCCTCCCACCAACCCTGATGACAGAATGTTAGAGAGGGAACTCAATAAGTTGAGGGTGGAACAAACCACACTGAAGCTTAAAAAGCAACAGCTGGATTTGGATAGACAGTCTTTTGAATTAGAGAAGGAAAGACAGAAGTTGGGTTTTGAAACCCATGGTGGCAGCAGCAGTATTCCCCATAGTCATCCTGTAAAAGAGCATGATTCCAGGAATCTGCACAAGATAGTTCCCCCTTATAAGGAGGGGGCTGACATTAACAAGTGGTTTGCTGCACTTGAGAGGGCCTGTGTTGTACAGGATGTCCCTCAAAGGCAGTGGGCTGCTATCCTATGGCTATCATTTAGTGGAAAAGGTAGGGATAGGCTCCTTACTGTGAAAGAAAGTGATGCCAATAATTTCCATGTTCTTAAGAATGCACTCCTGGATGGTTATGGCTTAACCACTGAACAATACAGGATAAAGTTCAGAGAGACCAAAACGGAGTCTTCACAAGACTGGGTTGATTTCATTGACCATTCAGTGAAGGCCTTGGAGGGGTGGTTACATGGCAGTAAAGTTACTGATTATGACAGCCTGTATAACTTGATCCTGAGAGAGCATATTCTTAAAAATTGTGTGTCTGATTTGTTGCACCAGTACTTGGTGGACTCTGATCTGACCTCTCCCCAAGAATTGGGAAAGAAGGCAGACAAATGGGTCAGAACAAGGGTGAACAGAAAAGTTCATACAGGGGGTGACAAAGAGAACACTAAGAAGAAAGATGGTGAAAAATCTCAAGATAAGCATGGGGATAAGGGTAAAACCAAAGATCCCACTTCAAATCTTAAACAATCTTCAGGGGGTGGGGATAAAACAAATTCTTCCTCTTCTTCTCAACCTACACAATTTAAAAAGCCTTGGTGCTTTGTGTGTAAAAATAGAGGCCATAGGCCAGGGTATAAGTCCTGTCCAGGTAAACCCCCTGAGCCTACCACCACTAATACATCAAGCTCTAGTGCACCTAGCAGTAGTGGTACTAGTGGTGGGACTGCTGGCAACAGTCAAGTTAAGGGTGTAGTTGGGTTCACTTATGGGTCCATAGTAGAAACTGGGGTAGTCAGTCCCAAGACAGTTGCTGTCACACCTAGTGGCATTGGCCTTGCCACACTGGCTGCTTCTCCCCTTACAATGGATAAGTACAGGCAGACAGTTTCAATAAATGGTGTTGAGGCCTTGGCCTACAGGGACACAGGTGCCAGTATCACTTTGGTGACTGAAAACCTAGTGCACCCTGATCAACACATCATTGGACAACAGTATAAGATTATTGATGTCCATAACTCCACTAAGTTTCTTCCCTTAGCTATAATTCAGTTTAGTTGGGGTGGAGTTACTGGCCCTAAGCAGGTGGTGGTATCACCTAGCTTACCTGTAGACTGTCTCTTAGGTAATGACCTAGAGGCCTCAAGTTGGGCTGATGTAGAGTTTTATGCCCATGCAGCCATGCTGGGCATCCCTGAGGAATTGTTCCCTCTCATTTCTACTGAAATGAAAAAGCAAAGGAGAGAAGGCCTGAAAACTCAGGATCCCTCTCCATCAACAGGTAAAAAGGGTATCACAGTATCCCCTAACCACCCTACCATTCAGGATACCATTCCTGTGGTGGGAGAAACCTCTCCTGGGGTGGCACCTGTTCCAAGGGAATCATCAGCTGGCATAGCTGTACTCCCTGAGGTGGAAGTACCTCTCTGTAGGATAACTAACATTGGTGACAAAAAGAGCTCCATTTTAGTTAACATGGAGCATCCCTCCAACCCTCCCAGAGAAACTTTAGTGCAGAAACCCTGCACTGCCTCACAACACTTAGGACAGCATCCCTGCCCTAGTGTGGAGCTCATAGGACAGCATCCCTGCCCTGCTCCAACTAAAGAGAAACAGCATCCCTGTTCTCTCTTCCAGCCATATGGACAAAGTTTTTGCCCAGCTATGGCTTTTCTGAGACAGCATCCCTGTCTGGCATTTCCATCTCTACAAATAGGTTCAGTGGACAATTCCCACTGCTCTAAACTAAAACTTACTGATAGAAACTCTGAAAATACATCTTCACATTGTTGCTTAGCTAAAAAACTTCAAACAGGGTGGTTTACATCCCCACAGGGAAGTAACCATATAGTGGATGATAAAGGGAGTAACCAGTCTATTGCAGAGCTACTCTCTACTTATCACCACTTAGACAATAAAGTCTCAACTGGCCAAGGTTAGCCTTATTGTCCTTCGTTTGGGGGGGGGGTTGTGTGAGAAAGTAGCCTCTTTCTAGCCTTGTTACCCCCACTTTTGGCCTGTTTGTGAGTGTATGTCAGGGTGTTTTCACTGTCTCACTGGGATCCTGCTAGCCAGGGCCCAGTGCTCATAGTGAAAACCCTATGTTTTCAGTATGTTTGTTATGTGTCACTGGGACCCTGCTAGTCAGGACCCCAGTGCTCATAAGTTTGTGGCCTATATGTATGTGTTCCCTGTGTAGTGCCTAACTGTCTCACTGAGGCTCTGCTAACCAGAACCTCAGTGGTTATGCTCTCTCATTTCGTACAAGTTGTCACTAACAGGCTAGTGACCAATTTTACCAATTTATATTGGCTTACTGGAACACCCTTATAATTCCCTAGTATATGGTACTGAGGTACCCAGGGTATTGGGGTTCCAGAAGATCCCTATGGGCTGCAGCATTTCTTTTGCCACCCATAGGGAGCTCTGACAATTCTTACACAGGCCTGCCACTGCAGCCTGAGTGAAATAACGTCCACGTTATTTCACAGCCATTTTACACTGCACTTAAGTAACTTATAAGTCACCTATATGTCTTACCTTTACCTGGTAAAGGTTAGGTGCAAAGTTACTAAGTGTGAGGGCACCCTGGCACTAGCCAAGGTGCCCCCACATTGTTCAGAGCCAATTCCCTGAACTTTGTGAGTGCGGGGACACCATTACACGCGTGCACTACATATAGGTCACTACCTATATGTAGCTTCACAATGGTAACTCCGAATATGGCCATGTAACATGTCTAAGATCATGGAATGGCCCCCTCTATGCCATCCTGGCATTATTGGGACAATTCCATGATCCCAGTGGTCTGTAGCACAGACCCTGGTACTGCCAAACTGCCTTTCCTGGGGTTTCACTGCAGCTGCTGCCAACCCCTCAGACAGGTTTCTGCCCTCCTGGGGTCAAGCCAGGCTTGTCCCAGGATGGCAGAACAAAGGACTTCCTCTGAGAGAGGGTGTTACACCCTCTCCCTTTGGAAAATGGTGTGAAGGCAGGGGAGGAGTAGCCTCCCCCAGCCTCTGGAAATGCTTTCTTGGGCACAGATGTGCCCAATTCTGCATAAGCCAGTCTACACCGGTTCAGGGACCTCTTAGCCCCTGCTCTGGCGCGAAACTGGACAAAGGAAAGGGGAGTGACCACTCCCCTGACCTGCACCTCCCCTGGGAGGTGTCCAGAGCTCCTCCAGTGTGCTCCAGACCTCTGCCATCTTGGAAACAGAGGTGCTGCTGGCACACTGGACTGCTCTGAGTGGCCAGTGCCACCAGGTGACGTCAGAGACTCCTTGTGATAGGCTCCTTCAGGTGTTAGTAGCCTCTCCTCTCTCCTAGGTAGCCAAACCCTCTTTTCTGGCTATTTAGGGTCTCTGTCTCTGGGGAAACTTTAGATAACGAATGCAAGAGCTCATCCGAGTTCCTCTGCATCTCTCTCTTCACCTTCTGATAAGGAAACGACTGCTGACCGCGGTGGAAGCCTGCAAACCTGCAACATAGTAGCAAAGATGACTACTGCAACTCTGTAACGCTGATCCTGCCGCCTTCTCGACTGTTTTCCTGCTTGTGCATGCTGTGGGGGTAGTCTGCCTCCTCTCTGCACCAGAAGCTCCGAAGAAATCTCCCGTGGGTCGACGGAATCTTCCCCCTGCAACCGCAGGCACCAAAAAGCTGCATTACCGGTCCCTTGGGTCTCCTCTCAGCACAACGAGCGAGGTACCTTGAATCCAGCAACTCTGTCCAAGAGACTGCCGCAGTCCAGTGACTCTTCAGTCCGAGTTTGGTGGAGGTATGTCCTTGCCTCCCCACTCCAGACTGCATTGTTGGTAACCGCGACTTTTGCAACTTCTCCGGCCCCTGTGCACTTCCGGCGGAAATCCTTTGTGCACAGCCAAGCCTGGGTCCACGGCACTCTAACCTGCATTGCACGACTTTCTAAGTTGGTCTCCGGCGACGTGGGACTCCTTTGTGCAACTTCGGTGAGCACCGTTTCACGCATCCTCGTAGTGCCTGTTTCTGGCACTTCTCCGGGTGCTACCTGCTTCAGAGAGGGCTTCTTTTCTTGCTCGACGTCCCGTCTCTCTTCAGGTCCAATTTGCGACCTCCTGGTCCCTCCTGGACCTCAGCAGCGTCCAAAAACGCCAACCGCAAGATTTGCAGCTAGCAAGGCTTGTTGGTGTCCTTTTGGCGGGAAAACACTTTTGCACGACTCTCCAAGGCGAGAGGGATCCGTCCACCAAAGGGGAAGTCTCTAGCCCTTTTCGTTCCTGCAGAAACTTTTGCTTCTTCTGTCCAGTCGAAGCTTCTTTGCACCCGAAGCTGGCATTTCCTGGGCATTTGCCCATCTCTGACTTGCTTGTGACTTTTGGACTTGGTCCCCTTGTTCCACAGGTACCCTAGATTGGAAATCCACAGTTGTTGCATTGTTGGTTTGTGTCTTTCCTGCATTATTCCTCTATTACGACTTCTTTGTCTCTTGGGGAACTTCAGTGCACTTTGCACTCACTTTTCAGGGTCTTGGGGAGGGCTAGCTTTCTAACTCTCACTATTTTCTAATAGTCCCAGCGACCCTCTACAAGGTCACATAGGTTTGGGGTCCATTCGTGGTTCGCATTCCACTTTTGGAGTATATGGTTTTTGTTGCCCCTATCCCTATGTGTCTCCATTGCATCCTATTGTAACTATACATTGTTTGCACTGTTTTCTAAGACTATACTGCACATTTTTAGTACTGTGTACATATAACTTGGGTATATTTGCTATCCTCACTCTGAGGGTACACTCTGAGATACTGTGACATATTGTCATAAAAATAAAGTACCTTTATTTTTAGTATAACTGTGTATTGTGTTTTCTCATGATATTGTGCAAGTGACACTTGTGGTACTGTAGTAGCTTCACACGTCTCCTAGTTCAGCCTAAGCTGCTCTGCTAAGCTACCATTATCTATCAGCCTAAGCTGCTAGACACCCTATACACTAATAAGGGATACCTGGGCCTGGTGCAAGGTGTAAGTACTCCTTGGTACTCACTACAAGCCAGTCCAGCCTCCTACAGTACTGCACCCAAGAAGACTGATGTGGGTTCCTGGTTGGTGCAGATGCTGTCCCACGCCGGATGGATGATTGCAGTCTGGTTTGCCAAGCTGGATTCCACCATCAAGCCATGGCACACGAAAAGCTTGAGGTTATCGAAAAATGGCTCTGCCCGGGACCAGGAATGACCTGGTGGACTCTCCCCAGGATAGGGAGTCAGAGGGAGTGTCTCAGCAACTCAGAGAACCCTCAGAAGACCAGGCAGCATGCACAGGAGTCCCAGTTCACGGGGACAAAGAAAGTGCAAAAGGAGGCCCATGAAGCACTACTACAAAGGGGCCACACCGCTGGAGAATCATGCAGGAAGCTGGGCATCGCAGGAAGGAGTGTTGGGGGTCGGAGCTGCACGGTGCACAAAGAACTTCGTGGAGGGATGCAAATAAGCCTTGGCAACTGAAAAACATGTGGTGCACAGGGGTACTGTTTTGCATGGGGAGGCAAGATCCTACCTCCACCAAAGTTGGACAGTTGGATGTCAGAACTGTCGGGCCACTGTAGTCTACCACCTGTGATGCAGGATCCATGCAGCTCATCAGGCAAGGGGTCCCACACAACCGGTCGTTGTTGCAGAGATGTGCCTGCTGAAGCAGAGGAGTGATTCCTTCACTCCAAGGGAGATTCCTTTGTTCTTTGTTCTGAGGATGCACTACCAGGAACCAGTTGCTGGCAGGAGCTGAAGATACAATGTTGCAGAAGTAATCTTTGCTTCTTTGCTGCAGTTGTAGAGTTCCTGGAGGGTCAGATGAAGTTTTTACAGTAAGAAGGTGAAGTAAAGGATGCAGAGGATTCCTGCTGGAGTCTTGCAATCCGATTCTGAAGAAACACCCAACACAGAGAGATCCTAAATAACCCTGAAAGGGTGATTGGTCACTGCAGGAGGCTGGCCTGGCCTGTAGTTGGTACCAAGGGGTACTTACACTCTGTACCAGGTCCAGTTATCCCTTATTAGTGTAGAAGAGGTGTTTCTAGCAGCTTAAGCTGATAGAAGGTAGCTATAGCAGAGCAGCTTAGGCTGAACTAGGAGACATGCAAAGCTCCTAATATACCACTGGTGTCATATGCACAATATCATAAGAAAACACAATACACAGATATACTAAAAATAAAGGTACTTTATTTTTTATGACGGTATGCCAAAAGTATCTCAGTGAGTACCCTCAGTATGAGGATGCCAAATATACACAAGATATATGTACACAATACCAAAAATATGCAGTAACAGCAAAAGGAAGTAATGCAAGCAATGTAAAGTTACAGTAGATTGCCATAGGAGCACATAGGTATAGGGGCAACACAAACCATATACTCCAAAAGTGGAATGCGAACCACGAATGGACCCCAAACCTATGTGAGCTTGTAGAGGGTTGCTGGGACTGTAAGAAAACAGTGAGGGTTAGAAAACTAGCCCACCCCAAGAACCTGTAAGGTAGGTGTAAAGTGCACCTACAACCCCCAGAGAGCACAGGAGTCGTGATAGGGGGATTCTGCAAGGAAAACCAACACCAGCAATGCAACAACAGTGGATTTCTGGACCTGAGTACCTGGAAGACAAGGGGACCAAGTCCAAGAGTCGCGACAGTGTCGAGAGTGGGCAGGAGCACAGGAAATGCCAGCTGAGGGTGCAAGGAAGCTGCCACCTGATGGAAGAAGCTTGGTGTTTTGCAAGAACGAAGAGAACTAGGAACATCCCCTTTGGAGATTGGATGTTCCACGTCGTGAAGAAGCTTGCAGAGGTGTTCCCACACAGAAATACCGCAAACAAGCCTTGCTAGCTGCAAGGGTCGCGGTTAGGGTTTTTGGATGCTGCTGTGGCCCAGGAGGGACAAGGATGTCGCCACTTGGATGAGGAGACAGAGGGGGCGCCAGCAAGTCAGGGAGCCCTCACAGAAGCAGGCAGCACCCGCAGAAGTACCAGATCAGGCACTTAGAAGAGGAGTGAACCGGAGTCCACCTGAAGTCACAAAAGGGAGCCCCACGACGCCGGAGGACAACTCATAAGGTTGTGCACTGCAGGTTAGAGTGTTGGGGACCCAAGCTTGGCTGTGCACAAAGGAAATCCTGGAACAGTGCACAGGAGCCGGAGCAGCTGCAAATCACATGGTACCCAGCAATGCATTCTAGCGTGGGGAGGCAAGGACTTACCTCCACCAGCCTTTGACTGAAGAGTCACTGGACTGTGGGAGCCACCTGGACAGGGTTGCTGAGTTCCAGGGACCACGCTCGTCATGCTGAGAGGGGACCCAGAGGACCGGTGATGCAGTCTTTTGTTGCCTGCGGTTGCAGGGGGGAGATTCCGTCGACCCACAGGAGATTTCTTCAGAGCTCCTGGTGCAAGAAGGAGGCAGGTTACCCCTAGAGCATTCACCACCAGACAACAGGCGAGAAAGCCGGCAGGACGAAGCGATACAAGGTTGCAGTAGTCGTCTTTGCTACTTTGTTGAGGTTTTGCAGGCGTCCTGAGCAGTCAGTGGTCGATCCTTTGGCAGAAGGTGAAGAGGGAGATGCAGAGGAACTCTGGTGAGCTCTTGCATTTGGTATCTGAAGAATTCCCCAAAGCAGTGACCCTAAATAGCCAGAAAAGGAGGTTTGGCTACCTAGGAAGGAGTATAGGCTAGTAAGACAGGTAAGAGCCTATCAGAAGGAGTCTCTGACGTCACCTGCTGGCCCTGGCCACTCAGAGCAGTCCAGTGTGCCAGCACACCTCTGAATCCAAGATGGCAGAGGTCTGGGGCACGCTGGAGGAGCTCTGGGCACCTCCCCTGGGAGGTGCAGGTCAGGGGAGTGGTCATTCCCCTTTCCTTTGTCCAGTTTCACACCAGAGCAGGGCTGGGGGATCCCTGAACCAGTGTAGACTGGCTTATGCAGAGATGGGCACCATCTGTGTCCATCAAAGCATCTCCAGAGGCTGGGGTAGGCTACTCCTCCCAGCCCTGATACCTATTTCCAAAGGGAGAGGGTGTAACACCCTCTCTCTGAGGAAGTCGTTTGTTCTGCCTTCCTGGGCCAGGGCTGGCTGGACCCCAGGAGGGCAGAAACCTGTCTGAGGGGTTGGCAGCAGCAGCAGCTGCAGTGAAACCCAGGAAAGGCAGTTTGGCAGTACCTGGGTTCTGTGCTAGAGACCCTGGGGATCATGGAATTGTCACCCCAATGCCATTCATGGAATTGTCTCCCCAATGCCAGAATGGCATTGGGGTGACAATTCCATGATCTTAGACATGTTACATGGCCATGTTTGGAGTTACCATTGTGACGCTGTACATAGGTAGTGACCTATGTATAGTGCACGTGTGAAATGGTGTCCCCGCACTCAGAAAGTCCGGGGAATTTGCCCTGAATGATGGGGGGGCACGTTGGCTAGTGCCAGGGTGCCCACACACTAAGTAACGTTGCACCCAACTTTCACAAGGTGAAGGTTAGACATATAGGTGACCTATAAGTTACTTATGTGTAGTGGTAAATGGCTGTGAAATAACGTGGACGTTATTTCACTCGGACTGCACTGGCAGGCCTGTGTAAGAATAGTCAGATCGCCCTATGGGTGGCAAAAGAAATGCCGCAGCTCATAGGGATCTCCTGGAACCCCAATACCCTGGGTACCTTAGTACCATATATTAGGGAATTATAAGGGTGTTCCAGTATGCCAATGTGAATTGGTGAAATTGGTCACTAGCCTGTTAGTGACAATTTGGAAAGCAGAGAGAGCATAACCACTGAGGTTTTGGTTAGCAGAGCCTCAGTGAGACAGTTAGTCATCACACAGGGAACACATACAGGGCACACTTATGAGCACTGGGGCCCTGGCTGGCAGGGTCCCAGTGACACATACACTAAAACAACATATATACAGTGAAATATGGGGGTAACATGCCAGGCAAGATGGTACTTTCCTAAAGTCACCTAAACAAGTAAGCACCTATCAGGGGAGGGCTCTCAAGTCACATGCTGCGCTGGCCACTCCGATTCTCCCAGAGTTCCCTGCCTCCTTGGAATCCAAGAAAGCAAACCCAGGGACCTTCTGGAGGAACTTTGAGCACCACCCCTGGCGTGATGATGGACAAGGGAGTGGTCACTCCCTTTTCCTTTGTCCAGTTTCATGCCAAAGCAGGGACTGTGGGTCTCTGAACCGCTGTAAACTGGATTATGCAAGGAGGGCACCATCTGTGCCCTTCAAAGCATTTCCAGAGGCTGGGGGAGGCTACCCCCCCCCCCAGCCTTTAACAGCTATTTCCAAAGGGAGAGGGTGTAACACCCTGCTCTCAGAATAAATGCTTTGTTCTGCTTACCTGGGACTGGGCTGCCCAGACCCCAGGAGGTCAGAACCCTGTCTGTGAGGTGGCAGCAGCTATAGCTGCAGCGCAAGCCTCAGAGAGCTGGTTTGGCAGTACTGGGGGTCCATGGTGGAGCCCCCAGGATGCACGGCTCCCCAATACCAGATTTGGAATGGGGGGATTTGGAATGGGGGGGACAATTCCATGATCTTATACACGTTACATGGCCATATTCGGAGCTATCATTGTGAAGCTACATATAGGTATTGACCTATATGTAGTGCACATGTGTAATGGCGTCCCCACACTCACAGACTCTGTGTAAATGGCCCTGAACTATGTGGGGGCACCTTTGCTAGTGCAAGGGTGCCCTCACACTTAGTAACTTTGCACCTAACCTTCAGCAAGTGAAGGTTAGACATATAGGTGACTTATAAGTTACTTAAGTGCAGTGAAAATGGCTGTGAAAGAACTTGTGCGTTATTTCACGCAGGCTGCAATGGGAGTTCTGTGTAAGGGTTTGTCTGAGCTCCCTATGGGTCGCAAAAGAAATGCTGCAGCCCATATGGATCTCCTAGAACCCCAATTCCCTGGGTACCTAGGTACCATATACTAGGGACTTCTAGGGGGGGTCCTATATGCTGGCCAACAGTGACAAATTTAAAAGCAGAGAGAGCATAAGCACTGAGATTCTGATTAGCAGAGCCTCAGTGACACAGTCAAGCACTACTGACAACACATACATTAGGTCACAAACTATGAGCACTGGGGTCCTGGCTAGCAGGATCCCAGTGAGACAGGCAAAACACACTGACATCTAGGTTTTCATCTATGACCACTGGGGGCCTGGCTAGCAGGATCCCAGTGACACAGTAAAAACACACTGACACACACTCACAACAGGCCAAAAGTGGGGGTAGCCATGCTAGAAAGAGGCTACTTTCCTACAACAAGCCTGACGATGAGCCAGTCATCATTATGAAAAGTTTAAAATTATACAGCCTAATTTAAATACAGAGTAAAGTTGAGAGACTTTTCTGAATAAGTTTTGAAATGCATTATTCAGTTATGTGATTAAAATTTGGTTTCATTCTAGAGTTACTCCTTGTGACAAATTTGAGAAACATTGGAAATGGTTGTTTGATATCCCTTATGGCTCTTACATTTGGGTATACACATCAAGGACTAATCTTCATGTATATATGACAACTCAGACAGGTCAGTTGATATGTTTGGTCTAATACTTGGCAGTTTTGCAACCCTTTGGGTTTTTTCAGACAGACCCTAATCTCTGCTTTTATATCCTCAATGACTTCTTAGAACTACATTGATGAAGATTGTATATAAGGAGGTATTGATCCATGTCTATGTCAGTCTGGAATTCGGTTATTCACAAAATTGCTTACAAAGACACTCTTTGGGTCTTCTTTTTTTGTTTGACTTCTGGTTTATTTCCTCTTTCTCTTTCTCTAATGGGGACTTTTCATTGGATTAACTGGGTTAGAGACTTTTGTTCAGTTTATTCCACATGCACAGAGTGGTGTTGGTTTATGGTATGTGGCTTGCCTTTCTTGTTTTCTCTTTTGCTTATATGATTCTTTGAGGTGATTATTCTAACAAGTGAATTGGGTACATAGGTCCACATTACAAAATTGGCGGTAAAAGCCACATTCCGCCATGCAGAAGACCGCCAACACACCGCAGCGGCCGCGGAAGACCGCCACAGCTATTATGACCCACAGCACGGAATCCGCCAAAATTCAGACACCCACACAAGTCCGCCACACCAAAGGTCAGTGGTAAACTGGCGAAAACAAAACCTTCACTGTCACGCCAACAGAAATACACCGACACTATCACGACACACAAATCCATGCAGCGGTCTTTCAACTGCGGTATTCTATTGGCGGCACACACTGCTGCGCTCAAAATACACACACATTTACAAAACACATCCACATTGGACAATTCGAAATACACACACCTGATACACATACACACACCACTCCCACACACCCAATACTATATAAAACACACACCCACAAACCCTTATGACAACAAAGCACGAACAAAGGCCAGAGAGAGACACCACCATCGACAATCCAAGCATCCACAGGCACACAACACCATCACCCACAGAACTTCCACGCACCTCACACTACACACCACTACATATCAGCACACTTATCACCCCACACACCACCCTACACATCACTTACACCACCCCATGGCACGGCAACAACATCCCAGGTTCTCGGAGGAGGAGCTCAGGGTCATGGTGGAGGAAATCGTCCAGGTAGAGCCACAGCTATTCGGATCACAGGTGCAGCACACCTCCATTGCAAGGAAGATGGAGCTATGGCAAAGAATAGTGGACAGGGTCAATGCAGTGGGACTGCACCCAAGAAATCGGGAGGACATCAGGAAGAGGTGGAACGACCTACGGTGGAAGGTGCGTTCAGTGTTCTCAAGACACCACCTGGCAGTTCAGCGGACTGGCGGCAGACCCCCACCTCCTTCCCCACAACTAACAACATGGGAGGAGCAGGTCTTGGTGATTCTGCATCCTGAGGGTCTCGCAGGAGTAGGTGGAGGAATGGACTCTGGTAAGTCAAATCTTAACTATTACATCCCCCACCCTACCTGCATGCCAGCACATACCCCTGCCCTCACCCCCATCACTCCTACTCCTCACAAATGTCCCAACATCACAAACCACACATCCTAAACCCAAGCCCTGCATGCAACAACAAAGCATGGACACCCATAACTAAAGCATGCCCACTGCACATACCCATACACCCTCCTAAACCATCATCACACTAGGACCCACACAGGAATGCAAGCACTGGGGTACACGGTCATCCACTTATTGCACACCATGCCACACACAGATGTAATAAACATCCTTTTATACCCCTGCAGGACCCCTACCCAACGTCACCGGACAGGAGGGTCCACACATGTCCACACCACCAACGGAAGAGGCCCACAGTGATGACAGCACCTCTGTCCAACTGGATCTAGATGACCAGCCCGGCCCATCGGGGACCTCGGGACAGTCGGTTCCCCACAACCAGTCACAGGCCACCACAGAGCTTCCCCCCTCTGGAAACAACAGCACAGCAGCCACCCAGCAGGCCCATACCTCCGTCCCCAGAACATGTCAATCAGCAGTGTGTCCACTACTACAGGGAACCCAGGCTAACCCACCACCCCAACAACAACAGGGACCTGGGGGCAGTGGTAGTTGGCACACGGTCCAGGAGACGGAGGCCCAGGAACACAGGGGAACTGGGAGGGCTGATGTGCGACAGGGGTCAGACAGGACAAGGGAACCCACTCTCCACAAGGCCCTCTCCTCCATCATGGGAGCCTACCACCACTCCCAGGAGACGATGGCAACAGTACTGGCCAAGTTTCAGGAGACCCAGCGCCTGCAGGAGGAACAGTATATGGGCTTCAGGGAGGAACTCAGAACCATCAATTCCACCCTGGGCACCATCGTAGGGGTGCTGAAGGAAGTACTCAACACCAGGAGGGACTCTGTGGCACTACAAGGGGTCCCTGACACTAGCCTGGACGATGAACTGCCCACCACCTCCACCGGCACTAGTGGACAGGAGGCACCGCCACAGGACCACCACACCAGCACCTCACTCCCTGCAGATGGAGAACCACGTCGCAAACGGTCCCTGAGATCCAGGAACAAGACAGAGAACGATGCCAAGACCCCCGCCAAGAAATGAGACCAACCTGATTGTCATCCTACTGTTCCACTTTGTCACCCTGTCCATCCTTAAACTGCCCCAGCTCGACTTCCTATGCCCATTTGGGCAATGCACCTGTGAGACTAATAGACTGGACTCTGCCATGGACATTCCTCCGCCATCACCTCTCACCCATTTTGCTACCCCCTCCAATTTTGAGCACTAAAATAAACACCCTTAAAGCACAAAACAATCTGGAGTCAGTCTGTGATTTCGGAATACTGTATTAGCAATAACTGTGGCAAAAAGCTCTTTCATTTGTAATGTCAACATACCTATGTCACACAGCTCTATTCCACGAGGGATCAAAGCAGATGTCACACTGTGATACCCAGATCTGTGAAATCGTAAGGGAAAGTGACAACTCAGTGACCATACACTGGGTGAAAACGACAGACAGTAGAGAGGCAGTGGTGTTTAAGTACATGTAGTAGGCAGGTCTGTATTCTTACCTGTGTTTCACTGGAAATATTGCTGGATCACTGAGTCCCTGTTGTCCATGTCTTCTTCCTCTGCTTCCTCATCTTCACTGTCCACAGGCTCCACAGCTGCAACAACACCGCCATCTGGACCACCCTCCTGCAGATAAGGTACCTGTCGTCGCAAAGCCAAGTTGTGAAGCATACAGCAGGCCACGATGATCTGGAACACCTTCTTTGGTGACTAGAATAGGGATCCACCTGTCATATGGAGGCACCTGAACCTGGCCTTCAGGAGCCCGAAGGTCCGCTCGATCACCCTCCTAGTTCTCCCATGGGCCTCATTGTAGTGCTCCTCTGCCCTTGTCCTGGGATTCCTCACTGGGGTCAGTAGCCATGACAGGTTCTGGTAACCAGAGTCATCTGCAAATGGTGAGGGACAACTGTTAGACACACACTAACCTGTAGGGTTATCACCAGACCCAGACAACCATTTCCACTGACTAGCTTCCAGGTGCTCACCTTATAGCCACACACGGTGTCTCTGGAGTTGACCCATCACATAAGGGATGCTGCTATTCCGCAGGATGTAGGCGTCATGCACTGAGCCAGGGAACATGGCATTCACATGGGAGATGTACTGGTCTGCCAAACATGCCATCTGTACACTCATAGAATGATAATTCTTCTGGTTTCTGTACACCTGTTCACTCCTGTGGGGGGGCCCAAAGCTACATGTGTCCCATCGATGGCACCTATGATATTGGAGATATGTCCCAGGGCATAGAAGTCTCCTTTCACTGTAGGCAAATCCTTCACCTGAGGGAAAACGATGTAGCTCCGCATGTGTTTCAGCAGGGCAGACAACACTATGGACAACACGTTGGAAAGCATATACTGGGACATCCCTGATGCTATGGCCACTGTTGTTTGAAATGACCCACTTGCAAGGAAATGGAGCACCGACAGCACCTGCACTTGAGGGGGGATTCCTGTGGGATGGCGGATAGCTGACATCAGGTCTGGCTCCAACTGGGTACACAGTTCCTGGATTGTGGCATGGTCAAGCCTGTATGTGATTATCACATGTCTTTCCTCCATTGTCGACAGGTCCACCAACGGTCGGTACACCGGAGGATGCCGCCATCTCCTCACATGTCCCAGCGGACGGTGCCTATGAAGAACAACACCGAGCATAGAGTCAAACAACTCAGAGGTACGTACGCACAGCTTACACAGAACACCATTCATAATCTAAAAAGTGGTCTGTATGTGTGTTGAGTCTAGGCCTAGGTATGTGTGACGTAGTTGAAAATGAAGCCATGTGGGCCCCTGAAATGGCGGCTGCCTGACCTGTAAAGTGGGATAATGGGAAGTGAGGTAACTGCGCTGGCGTTGTACACTGTCGTGGTAGGCCGTCGGAGACCGCGGAGCAATGCTGCATTGGTTAACATTGGACCCTATGGGTCCCAGGAGCCAATGACGATGTACGCCGGCGGTGACGGTACGCACCGCCGTGGACGTGACTGCCATTTTCTATCTGTTCAATCACTCGATACCTGTTCTTCGACAGGAGAGGACCTACACTGCAAGTGCTGCTGTGACCTCGGTCTGGAAGAGACAATGGCTCGAGTGTCTGGGGAAAGGGCCCCTGCCTTCACATCGGAGGAGTTGGAGAAACTAGTGGATGGGGTCCTCCCCAGTACACGCTACTCTAGAGTCCTCCAGACAAACAGGTAAGTACACTGGGAGCATGCTGTATGGGCTATTCCGTGTGTGGAGAGGGGTGGATGTAAGAAGGAAGGGGAGAGAGTGTGGCGTGCATGAAACGACGGTGAGTGCATGTGCCACATGGCAAGGGTAGGGATGGGGGCCAGTCACTTTGACAGTGCAGTTGGTAATAACTTTCTCTTCCCCCTGTGCAACTCATGTAGGTCAGCGCCCACCAGAAAAAATATATTTGGCGTGTCATCGCCAAGGACGTCCGGACCCTGGGTTTCTACCACAGACGGAGCACCCACTGCCGGAAAAGATGGGAGGACATTCGCCCCGCAAGAAGACGGCGGAGGCTCAGCTGGGGATGGCCTCCCAACATGGGAGGGGTGCCCGTCGCACCATGACCCCCCTGATGTTCAGGATTCTGACGGTGGTGTACCCGGAGTTGGATGGGCGCTTGAGGGCATTAAAACAGACACAAGGGGGGGAGTACACTCGCATTCTGCTGATTTTTCGTGCAGTGGAGGTGTCTGAGTGGGGGAGGTGGGCTGTGGGTTTCCCTAGGCCAGGGCGGGTTCCGTAGGCAAGGTCCCTCCGTAAGGCAGGCCATGTGGCACCCCACCGCACCTCTGTAGAGTGCCAAGTACACCTAGTCATGCCCCTGTGTCATCTATGTGTGCAGATGACTAGTAGGCCATTTCCCAGGAATTGAACAGTGGAGCCCAAGAGCGCGGCGTAGTGCAGGGGGCTTCTGTGTCTGTTGTGTCCGCCAACGGTAGCGGTAATGCATGCACTCAACATGTCTTTCTTCTGTTGTCCCCCCCTTTTTGTGGTATCCCTGTTCTTGTGTGCATTAGCATCATCTGGTGGAGGAGCAGTGGCACCGGAGCACGAGGGGCTGCGTCCCACATGGCCATGGAGGGCCACACTACGGAATCGGACATCACCAGTGGGACGGAGGGTGAGGGGAGCTCCACGGCAGGGACAGGAGCTGACACCAGTGACACAGACTCTTCCTTTGATGGGAGCTCCCTTGTGGTGGCGGCAACATCTGTGCCCCTCCATCTACTGGTACAGCTGCCACCCCCCCTTCCAGCACCGCCCTCCAAGCAGCCCCTCAGCCTTCGCCCCGTGCCCGCTCACCGGGGAGGGTGGGCATCACCTTCGCCCAGGCACCTCAGGCCCTGCCCCAGTCACCCCTGCTGCCCTCAGTGAGGAGGCCATTGACCTCTTCAGTTCCCTCACTGTTGGGCAGTCTACCATTTTGAATGCCATCCAGGGTGTAGAAAGGCAGTTTCAACAAACAAATGCATTCCTGGAGGGCACTCATTTTGGTCAGGAGGCCCTTCAGCAAGCTTTTCAGACTCTGGCCTCAGAACTGATGGCAGCCCTTGTCCCTGACTCTAGCCTCCCCCCTCCACCTTCCTCCACCCAGACCCAATCCCCTGTACCCCAGCCTATCCCAAGCACACCTACAGACCAGCATGCAAACATGTCAACACACAAGGGAAGCTCAGGCAAACATAAGCACCACACATCTCACAGGCACTCACGCAAGCATCACACACATGCAGACACACCATCATCCACTGCCTCCTCTGTGTCCCCCTCCTCCTCGTCTCCCTCCTCCCTCCCAGTCTCGTCTACAATCACATCTGCATGCACTACCTCCACAGCCACTACTACCATCACCAGCACACCCACCACCACACCCGCACACATGCAGTCACCACCCCCACTACCATTCACACGTCCCCTGTGTCCTCTCCCAGTGTGTCTGCGATGCTCCCTCCCAAGATACACAAACGCAGACACACACCCACCCAACAGCCATCCACCTCACGACAGCCTCCAGAGCATGCACCTTCACCCAAAGTCAGCAAACGAACACCTCCTACAACCACAACCTCTTCCTCCACTCCCAAACCCCCTCCAGTTACCAGTCCCAGTGTTCCCAAAAAACTTTTCCTGTCCAACCTTGACCTCTTTCCTACACCTCCCCCACCCTGTCCGTCTCCTAGGTCCTGAACTAGCACCTCAGCCACAACATCTCCAGGACCAGTGGTGCCTGTAGTCACCGGAATCTGGAGTGCACCGGCCACCAGGGCAGCAAGTGTGGCACGGAGCCACAGCACAGAAAGTCCCCCACCTGTGAAGCATCAGAAGTTGGCCAGTGCCCGGTGGGAGAGGGGGAAGACTCCAGCCACCAAAGCCGCTCCCAGGGATCCGGTGGGAGTGTGGAGTCAGCTACGACACCTTCCAAGGTGGGGAAGGGGCACAAGAAAGTCAGCAAGTCTGGGAAGTTCAGCACGGCGGAGAAGACCGCCATCATCCCCGCTGCCCAGGAGGCCACCGCCAGCACCAGCCCAGCTGCCCAGGAAGCCACCGCCAGCACCAGCCCAGCTCCCCAGGAGGCCACCGCAAGCACCAGCCCAGCTGCCCAGGAGGCCACCGCCAGCACCGGCCCAGCTGCCCAGGAGGCCACCGCCAGCACAAGCCCCACTGGGAAAGAGAGGACTGCCAGCAAAATCCCCGCTGGGCCATAAAGGACCGCCAGCACAAGCCCCACCGGGACAGAGAGGACCACCAGCAAAAGCCCCGCTGGGCCATGAAGGACCGCCAGCACAAGCCCCACTGGGACAGAGAGGACCGCCAGCAAAAGCCCCGCTGGGCCATGAAGGACCGCCAGCACAAGCCCCGCCGGGACAGAGAGGACCGCCAGCAAAAGCCCCGCTGGGCCATGAAGGACCGCCAGCACAAGCCCCGCTGGGACAGAGAGGACCGCCAGCAAAAACCCTGCTGCGCCATGAAGGACCGCCTGCAGCTGAGTCACTGCAAAGGTGACCGCCGTTCCAAGCACCGCTGAACAGGGCACCGCCGTCTCAAGCACCGCTAAACAGGGCACCGGCAACTCAAGCACCGCTGAACAGGGCACCGCCGTCTCAAGCACCGCTGAACAGGGCACCGCCGTCTCAAGCACCGCTGGCCCATGAGCGCCAAGGTCACTGACGCTACTGAGTCCATCATGAACAGAATGAAGCACTCTGGGCACCATGCACCCTCCAGAACCAGTGAAGACTGTCATCCACTACCTATGTCCTTAGTAGGATGAAGCACCCTGGGCACCAAACCCCCTCCAGAACCAGTGGAGAGATCCATCCACTACCTCTGTCCTTAGCCGGATGAAGCACTCTGGGCACCATGCCCCCTCCAGAACCCGTGGAAAAAGGCATCCACTACCTCTGTCCTTAGCAGGATGAAGCACTCTGGGCACCATGCCCCCTCCAGGACCAGTAGAGAGATACATCCACTACCTCTGTCCTTAGCAGAATGAAGCACTCTGGGCACCAAGCCCCCTCCAGAACCAGTGGAGAGATCCATTCACTACCTCTGTCCTTAGCAGGATGAAGCACTCTGGGCAACAAGCCCCCTCCAGAACCAGTGGCGAGATACATCCACTACCTCTGTCCTTAGCAGATGAAGCACTCTGGGCACCATGCCCCCTCCAGAACCAGTGGAGAGATACATCCACTACCTCTGTCCTTAGCAGGATGAAGCACTCTGGGCACCAAGCCCCCTCCAGAACCAGTGTAGAGATACATCCACTACCACTGTCCTTAGCAGGATGAAGCACTCTGGGCACCATGCCCCCTCCAAAACCATTGGAGACTGTCATCCACTACCTCTGTCCTTAGCAGGATAAAGCACTCTGGTAACCATGCTCCCTCCAGAACCAGTGGAGAGATCCATCCACTACCTCTGTCCTTAGCAGGATGAAGCACTCTGGGCACCATGCCCCTTCCAGAACCAGTGGAGAAAGGCATCCACTACCTCTGTCCTTACCAGGATGAAGCACTCTGGGCACCAAGCCCCCTCCAGAACCAGTGGAGAGATACATCCACTACCTCTGTCCTTAGCAGGATGAAGCACTCTGGGCACCATGCCCCCTCCAGAACCAGTGGAGACTGTCATCCACTTGAGAGACTGTGGCTTTGCACTACCCAGGATGGAACAGTGGGCAACCCACCCAGTGTAGAGACTTGAGAGACTGTGGCTTTGCACTCCCCAGGATTGCTCAGGGGGCACCCCACCCACTGTAAAGACTTGAGAGACTGTGGCTTCGCACTCCCCAGGATTGCACAGTGGGCAACCCACCCACTGTAAAGACTTGAGAGACTGTGCCTTCGCACTCCCCAGGATTGCACAGTGGGCAACCCACCCAATGTAGGGACTTGAGAGACTGTGGTTTTGCACTCCCCAGGATTGCACAGTGGGCAACCCAGCCACTGTAGAGATTTGAGAGACTGTGGCTTTGCACTCCCCAGGATTGAACAGTGAGCATGTGGCCCTCTCGTGGATTTGGCGTTGTGCACTCAATTGGCTGAGGTGCCCCCCCTTTGCCTCCCCCTGAGGTGCCTGTTTTGTTGCTCTCTGATGCCCCTGCAGTGTTCTCTCCGTCATGGTCGGGGATCTTGTGTGGGCCTCGCCCATACCGTGTGGGCCCAGTGTTCCACGGACTTAATTGGAGCACTACCTGGACTACCATGCTTGGTATATATTTTGTACATGGTTCATATATATATTTTTGCCTACTCGATTTTAATATATTACAATGGTTACACTCATTTTCTATTGTCTTTGCATTCTTCCGTGGGGGTTGGGGGCGTAACTGTGATGTATCATGCTGTACTAGTGTGTGTGTTGTCGTGGGTGAGGGTGGGGGTGGGGGTTTTGCGTGTGTGTGTCCCTGTTTTTTCCCTCCCCCTCCCCTGTGTCGTAGGTGCAGTACTCACCGTGGTCTTCGTAGCCGGCGTTCGTGCTCCTGGTAGAGGAGCAGGAAGACAATCGCAGGGAGAATTTGGAGTTCCCGGTCCATGGTGTCCTCGTTCCTCGTGGGGTGTGCAGAGGTGAGCGTTTTCCCTTCGAAAACCTGTTTCTGCTGTGTTCTTATCCGCTGGGAATCCACCCCGGAAAAGGTGGCGAATTAGCCTGTTGTGATACTGTGGGCGGTACATTGTCCTCCACCTGTCTGTTGGCGTTGACCGCTGCGCTGTTTGTTTGTACCGCCTTGGCGGTTGGAGTGTTAAAGTGGCTGTCTTTGTTGGCGGTTTCCGCCACAGTCGTAATTTCTAAATTATTACCGCCGGCCTGTTGGCGGTCTTACCGCCGCTTTAACACCGACCGCCAGGGTTGTGGTGACCACCATAGTGTACACACATTGAGAGAAATGTATTTGTCATATTTGTATTTTTGATTGTGTATCCTGCAATAATATGCAATTTCTGTTATTGTTTAAACAGCCTTGATAAAGTCCGTAATAGGACGAAACACGTGTTGGCTGTATTCCATATCTCACAAGCTGAAGGAATCTTTGGATGGACTCATCCTGGACCACATTATTTGATGTTGTGTTGGATTTGTTTCTTTTTATAATCAATCAGATGTTGGGTCCAGGTTGAAATTGTTATATCATTGATTGGTCTCAGTATTGATGTAATGAATAGGTTCGCCAAAAATGGGATGTCGTTTTTAATATGCATGTTTGTACTCATTAAATGTATTTTGTTTACGTTTAGCTCTCATAATTTGCTTGCCCCATACAAATTACTGGGTAAAATTTTTTGGATATTTGATGGCTTGACTATAGAGTTCTTGTGAATCCATTACACTTGATTTATTTTACTTCTTATATTATTGGTGTGCTCCACATGATGTGTTTGTGTATATAGCATCATGGATGTTAGCCCAGCCCCACTGGAGTCAAACATTACCCCATCTTCTCACCTGTTCCAATGGATGTGGCACAGATACCACCATCTCCACCAGCTTTCATATTTACAAGGCCCCAGGTGCAACCTACACCTGCAGCCAACTCAGTAGAAAAGGGCACTGCAGAGAGGCATACGTCATCAAAGCAACATCCACCTTCTGCCACTTTTTCAGACAATGGCAGTGGCCTCAATGTTAGAAAGTTGACCTCCTCAGTTTAGGACTTCTTTACAGTTAGTGAAAAGGAGCCAAACATTGCCATATGCTTCATTTGCTGAGCAAGTGTTAGTAGGGGTAAGCTTGGTTCAAACTATGGTACCGGATGCCAAACAGGCCGTTTGAGAAAATGCCACACAATCCGCTGGGAGGCACACCTTAATGACCAAAAGTCTGCAAGTGGTGAAGGTTTTGAAAGCAGGGAATTTGATCTGATCATGGTGGAAGGGAAAGGTGAAGAAGAGGATAACATTTTGGCTACACAGATTAGCCCTGTCTGTAGCAGTGCAGTAGTATCGTAACACACATCAGCAACATCGCAATGGCACAGGAAGACTCAGAGTCGGGTTGAACCACCAAGAGAAGAACCTACAGAGGCTGCCCCCCTGAGACATACATTGAGCCTACCACCACCTTCTCAGTGGTCTGCATTAGTGGGACCAGCAAAGAAAAAATCCAGGCTACTGCTGGCATGTTTAGGCACGAGGGGCAGTAAGAACACAACCAAGCAACTGCACATTTGTAAAATGTGAAGCTTGCTAAAATGTTAGCGTTAGAATTTCTTTTGTGGAAGCAGTGAGTTTTCTAGAATTTGTGGTGGCTAGCTACCCGAAATGGAAAGTTCCCAGCCGTACCTATTTCGCCAGAGTTGTTGTTCCAGTGCTTCTTCACAATGTGCTGGAATTGGTGGGACAAGCTTTTCAGCTGAGTGCTGTCCACACAATCCACCTGACGACAGATATGTGGACCAGTTGCCAGGCCACTGATTACATGTGCATCAATGCACAGTGGATTTCTTTTGTGGGTGTTAGAAAAATTATATCTGCATTTGTTGACGCAGCTGAAAATCTTAATGGTGCTCGGAAGCATGCAACAGCCAATCAATCAATCAACCACTTTTTGTAAAGCGCAGCTACTCACCTGTGGGGGTCTCAAGGCACTGGAGGGAAGGGGCCTCACCTGAAGAGCCACATCTTGAGGTTCTTCCTGAAGATGGTGAGCAACAAGCTTTGTCTGAGGTGCAGGGGGAGGTTGTTCCAGCTCTTTGCTGCAGTGCAGGTGAAGGATTGTCCTCTGGCAGTGGTTTTTGTTGATGCGAGGGATGGTGGCCAGGGCCATCTGGGTGCAGCGGAGGGATCTAGAGGGGTGTGGAAGGAGACGTGGTGGTTCAGGTAGGCTGTTCCTGCATTGTGAATGGCCTTGTATGTGTGGGTGAGAAGCTTGAAGGTGATTCGCTTCTTGACCAGTAACCCGTGGAGGGTCCTCAGGTGTTGGGAGATGTATTCTCGGCAAGGGAGGTCCAGAATGAGTCTGGCGGCGGCATACTGGATGAGTCATAGTTTTTTATGTTTCTAGAGGTGCCGGCAGAGGGCCTTGCTGTAGTCGAGCTTGCTAGTGACTGAGGTGGGGTGACTGTTCTGCAACAGTCTGCTGGGATCCATCTGAAGATCTTCTGAAGTGTGCGGAGTGTGTGACAGCAGAAAGAGGTGACAGAGTTTACCTGGTGGGTCATGGATAGGGATGAGTTAAAGATGATTCCAAAGTTGCTGGCATGCCCAGTCGGTGCTGGGAGGGGTGCTGAGGGATGTGGTTCACCAGGAGTCATCCGAAATTGAGGTGGTGTTTCCAAAGATGATGAGCTCAGTCTTGATGGAGTTGACCTCGGGACAGATTTTTCTCATTCAGGTAGCGACATCTTCCATTCCTGAGTGGAAGTTCTTTTTGGCCGGGTCTTCAGTAAGGGAAATGACGAGTTGTGTGTCATCAGCATATGACATGATGTTCATACCCTGGCTTCTGAAGATGGCAGCGAGAGGGGCCATGTATACGTTGAACAGTCTGGGACTCAATGAGGGTCCTTGTGGGACTCTGCAGTTGACTCCTTTGGGTCTGGAAGTGTAGGGTGGGAGTCTGACCTTCTGCGTCCTCCCAGAGCAGAAGAAGTGGATCAATTCCAGGGCTCTTCCACGGATTCCTATGTCGTGGAGTCTGATTTGAAGAGTGCTGTGGGAGACCGTGTTGAATGCTGCTGAGAGGTCGAGGAGTATGAGCACTGCAGTGGCTGCCAGGAGGGCAGTCTCCGTGATGTGGTTGCTACGGAAACCAGAGTGGGAGGTTTCCAGGGAGTTGTTGGCCTCAATGAAATTCCGTAGTTGTGAATTAATTGCTTTCTTCAGTACTTTGGCGGAGTAGGGTAGCAGCGAGATGGGCTGAAAATTCTTTAGTTCTGATGGGTCACCCGAAGGTTTCTTCAAGAGAGGGCGTATTTTGGCATGTTTCCAGTCCTCAGGGAAGGAACCCATGTTGATGGAGCAGTTGATTGTGTTCCGGAACTCGGGGGTGATGGATGTGCTGGCTCTGATGTATATGTGGTGCGGGCAGAGATCTGAGGGGGCTCTGGAGTGGGTGCTGTTCATAATGTTAATTGTTTTCTCTGTGGTGAGCCTGGACCATCTGTGGATTGTCTCTGTGGGTTCTGGGGGGGTTTGTTGGTCACAAGTTCCGGTGCAAGGATTTTCCAGAAGGAAGTTATTTTAGATGTTCTGGATCCCGTGGTAGAATAAAGGAGGCAAGCTTGTCACAGAGGTCCTGTGATGGCGGATGCTGTTGGCTTCGGAGGGGGGATCTGGGAACTCGTTGATGACTGAGAAGAGTTCCTTAGAGTTGTGTGCGGAGGAGTTGATGCGCTCCCAGAGTGCGTCCTTCCTTGCGTTATTGATTTTTGGTTACTGGCCGGCGGTTGCGGCTGTGAATGAGGCGAGGTCTTCTCTGGTTTGGCTGTTACTCCATTTTTTCCCTAAATGTCTTCAGGTACGCTTTGATTCTTGAAGTTCAGTGGTGAACCAGCTGGCTTTCTTAAGTACATGTTTGGCCGATGTCAGCCGGAGAGGGGCTAGAGTGTCGGCGCATCTGGTGATCCATGCTTTGAGATTGCGCGCTTCTGTGTTGGTGTCATTGGAGGGAAGAGGGAGGGATTTGGCGAGCAACGAGGTGAGTTTCTCATTGGTGATTTTGTTCCATTTCCTGTTGGGGGTCCTGGAGGTGTGGGTGCTGCTGCAGAGTGGGGTTATTGTGAAGTGTATACGGCGGTGGTTGGTCGAGCCTGGGGTGGAGATGGTTTCAATAGTGATCCGTTTGCTTGAGGTGAAGATGGACTCCAGTGTGTGTCCTGTGATTTGTGTAGGTGCGGAGACCAGCTGTTTGAGGCTGAGGGTGGCGAGGTTGTCGAGTAGAGCGGTGGTGTTTGGGTCGGCGTGGTCCTTGAGGTGGAAATTCTGGTCGCCGATGTGGAGGTAGTCGACTGACGCCAGCGCCTGGGGGGGTGCGATGTCTACGATATCATCTATGAAAGCTGGGCTGGGGCCGTGTGGCCTGTACACCAGGGTGCTGCAGATGGACGAGTTGTGGTTGGAGTGGGCCGATTCTGTGTTGGCGTCATCGGAGGGAAGAGAGAGGGATTTGGTGAGCAACGAGGTGAGTTGCTCATTGGTGATTTTGTTCCATTTCCTGTTGGGGGTCCTGGAGGTGTGGGTGCTGCTGCAGGGTGGGGTTATTGTGAAGTGTATGCTGCGGTGGTCGGTCAAGTCTGGGGTGGAGATGGTTTCAATGTTGATCCGTTTGCTTGAGGTGAAGATGGAGTCCAGTGTGTGTCCTGTGATTTGTGTAGGTGCGGAGACCAGCTGTTTGAGGCTGAGGGCGGCGAGGTTGTCGAGTAGAGCGTGGGGTTTGGGTCGGTGTGGTCCTTGAGGTGGAAATTCTGGTTGCCGAGAAGGAGGTAGTCGACTGACGCCAGGGCCTGGGGGGGAGGTGCAATGTCTACGATGTCATCTATGGAAGCTGGGCAGGGGCCGGGTGGCCTGTACACCAGGGTGCTGCAGATGGACGAGTTGTGGTTCGATTAGACCAAGAAGTGAAGGTGTTCCATGGTGGTGCATTGTTCTTCTGGGATGGCCTTGACACATAGTTAGGACTTGTGTACGATGGCGAGTCCTCCACCCAGATGGGAGGGCCGGTCCCTCTTTAGCATGCTGTAACTGTTGGGAATGGTGATGGTGATGTCTGGTCCCGAGGTGGAGTTGGTCCAGGTCTCGGTAAGAAAGGCAATGTCTGGTCGGGTGGTATCAATCAAATCCCAGAGTTCGTGGCCTTTTTGTTGAGGGAGCAGATGTTTAGGAGCAGGCAGTTGATGGGGTTGTGGAAGTTGTTGGTATCTTTGTGTGCAGGGAGTATACTTCAGCTTGTTGAGGCTGGCGCTGAAGTTGAAGTTTCTGTAGGTGAAAGATTTGTGGGTGTCCTTTTGGGAGACAGTGCAGCAGTTGCTGAGACGTCCGGTGATGAGTCAGAGCAGGGTATCGGAGTTGTAACGGAGACAGTCCAGGGGGTGTTTAATGGAGATCCAGGGTTCCTGGTGCTGGGAGCGGTCCAGGTGTGGACAGGGACAGACGGGCTTGCATTTGGCATGGTGCAGCTGCCATTAAGAAGGGGAGGAGGTAAGGGGGAGAGGTCAGCTGGGAGGCGGAGGGTGGGAAAGGTGATTCACGGGGGGAGGGGCAGAGGAAAGAGGGGAGAAAGGAAAATAGAAGGAATAAAAGGAAAAATGAGAGAAAAAAGGCAGAAAAAGCAAGAGTGAAAGAGCAGCAGTTAGAAATACTTACTTTTGATGGCCACTAGACCACAAGGGATGAGGCACAGGAACGAACTTGCGGTGGAGGAGGGGCTTGAACTGAGGGTCAAGAGACCCTCAGTTCATCCCAGCAAAAGGCAGAGGCAGCAGCAGCAGCCAGAGGAGCCGGGGAGGGCAGCAGACGCTGACCAGGAGGTCAGTGCAGTTGTCCTCTTACAGCTCTGCGGCCGCCATTAAGAAGGGGAGAGGGTGGGAGGAAGGGTCAGCTGTGAGGCAGGAGGGCGGGAAAGGTGCTTCACAGGGGGAGGAGGGCAGAGGAAAGAGGGGAGAAAGGAAAAGAAAAGTAATAAAGGGAAAACAAGAGAAAAAAGGCAGAAAAAGCAAGAGTGAAAGAGTGACAGAGAGATATACTTACCTGTAATGGCCACTAGACCACCAGGAATGAGACACGGGGATGAGCATGCGGGTGGAGGAGGGCCTCGAACTGAGAGTTAGGAGACTCTCATCTCGTCCCAGCAAAAGGCAGAGGCAGCAGCATCAGCAGCCAGAGGAGCCGGGGAGGGCACCAGACGCTGACCAGGAGGTCAGTGCAGTTCTATAGCTATGTTTGTCATGGAGAAATCCCATACAGCTGCAAACTCACTGTCCACATGCAGAAGAATCTGCACTCATATTAGCCATTCTTTTAAGGCCCATAAGCTATTGAGGATTATCCAGAGTGATAATAGAATGTCAGTTACAGCCCTCAAAAAGGAGGTGCCAACACTTTGGAATTCTACATATTACATGTTACAATGTCTGTTTGAGCAGTAGAGACCGATCAATGAACATGGCATGCAAAGAGGGGATGCAACTGTGAAAGCCATGATCATTGAGATGGACTAATGGGGCCTGGTAAAATGCCTGACTTCCTTTTGAAATTTTCACACAGGAAGTCAGCAAGGAGGGACTGTACCATGGGCAAAAACAGGTAAAAGAGGTGTTTGAAACGTATGCAGGTGTGGATGAAAAAACAGACGTGCAGAAGTTGGCAGAGAGCTTAATCCTTCGCTTATCTGTTAATACAAGGTGAAAAGCGACATTGGCCCTCATTACAACATTGGCGGTAAATCCCTATTACTGCCGTGCAGAAGACCGTCAACACACCGCTGTGGCAGCGGAATACCGCTACAACTATTACGACCCACAGCACGGAACCCACCAAAATCCAGACACCCACACAAGTCCGCAACACCAAAGGTCAGTGATAAACTGGTGATAACAAAACCTCCACCGTCACGCCAACAGGAATACGCCCACACTATCACGACCCATGAATCCACGCGGCGGTCTTTCAACCCTAACCCTTAGGGACAAACCCAGACAACTATTCACATGGTATAGGGTCCTTGTCCTCACCTATTAGCCACACACAGTGCCTCTGGAGTTGCCCCATCAAATAAGGGATGCTGCTATTCCTCGGAATGCAAGCACCATGCACTGATCCTGGAAAATTGGCATTCACATGGGCGATGTACTGGTCGGCCAAACACACCATCTGCACATTCATTGAATGGTAGCTCTTCTGGTTTCTGTACACCTGTTCACTCCTGCAGGGGGGTACCAAGGCCACATGTGTCCCATCAATGGCACCTATGATGTTGGGGATATGTACCAGGGCATAGAAGTCACCTTTCACTGTAGGCAAATCCTCCACCTGAGGGAAAACGATGTAGCTGCACATGTGTTTAAGGAGGGCAGACAACACTCTGGACAACATGTTAGAGAACATAGGCTGGGACATCCCTGATGCAATGGCCACTGTTGTTTGAAAAGACCCACTTGCCAGGAAATGGAGTACTGACTGGACCTGCACTAGAGGGTGGGATGACGGATTGCTGACATCAGGTCTGGCTCCAGCTGGGCACACAGTTCCTGGATTGTTGCACAATCAAGTCTGTAGGTGACTATTATGTGTCTCTCTTCCATTGTCGACAGGTCCACCAGCGGTCTGTACACCGGAGGATGCTGCCATCTCACCACCTGCCCCAGCGGACGTGGCCTATGGAGGAGAACAGCGAGCAGAGAGTCAGCCAACACTGAGGTATTACTAAATGTCATTAGCAAACATTTGTAAATCCGCAATGTGCCTGTTACTGTGTGTATGCAAGGCCTAGATAGGTGTGACGCTGTTAATATGAATGCCATGTGGCCCCCTGAAATGGCGGCTGCCTGACCTGTAAGGTGGGACAAGGGGATATGAGGTAACTGCAGTGGCGTTCTACACCCTCGCGGTAGGTGGTCGAAGACTGCAGCGCAATCCTGCATTGGTTAACATTGGACCCTATGGGTCTGAGGAGCCAATGACGATGTACGCCGGCAGTGGCGGTATGCACTGCCGTGGACGTGACCGCCATTTTCTGTCTGTTCACTCACTTGATACCTGACCTTTGACAGGAGAGGACCTACCCTGCAAGTGCTGCTGTGACCTCAGACTGGAAGCGACGATGGCTCATGTGTCTGGGGAAAGGGCCCCTGCCTTCACTTTAAAGGCGTTGGAGAAGTTAGTGGATGGGGTCCTCCCCCAGTACACGTACTCTACGGTGCTCCAGAGAAACAGGTGAGTATACTGTGAGCATGCTGCATGGGCAATGCCTGTTTGGACTGGTGTGGATAGAAGATATGGGGGGAATGAGGCCTGCATGAGCGGACGGTGAGTGTATGTGCGTCAGGGCAAGGCTGGGAACGTGGGCCAATGACTGTGACGGTCCGGACGATTAGAGTTTTTCCTTTTCCCTTGTACTATTCATCTAGGTCAGCGCCCACCAGAAGAAGGATATTTGGCGTGCCATCGCCAAGGAAGTCCGGACCGTGGGGGTCCACGACAGACGGAGCACCCACTGCAGGAAAAGATGGGAGGACATTCGCCGCTGGAGCAAGAAGACGGCAGAGGCCCAGCTGGGGATGGCCTCCCAACCTAGGAGGGGTGCCTGTCGCACCAGGACCTCCCTGATGTTCCGGATCCTGGCGGTGGCGTATCCTGAGTTGGATGGGCACTTGAGGACATCACAGCAGCCACAAGGGGGTGAGTACCATCACATCTATATGACTCTGTGCACATTACGAGGTGTCTGGGTGGGGGAGGTGGGCAGTGGGTTACCCTAGGCCAGGGCGAGCTTTGTCGGCAAGGACCCTTTGTGAGGCAGGCTATGTGGCACCCCAACCCCACCAGTGGTAAGAGTCATCTACACCTAGTCAGGCACCTGTAACTTCCATGTCTGCAGCAATCGGGCATAGGCCTTGTACCCCATAGGCATGTGATTAATCTAGGAACTATAAGTGTATGGTGTAGTGCAGAGGGCTGCTGTGTCTGTAGTGTCCGTCAACGGTAGTGATATTGCATGCACTGAACATGTCTTTCTTCTGTCTCCCCCCCCCCCCTTTTTGTGGGCTCCCTGTTCTTGTGTGCAATAGCATCATCAGGCGGAGGAGTAGTGGCACCGGAGCAGGAGGGAGCTGCATCCCACATGGCCCTGGAGGGCGAGACAACGGAGTCTGAAGCCACCAGTGGGACGGAGGGCGAGGGGAGCTACACGTCGGGGACAGGAGTTGACATCAGCGACAGCATCAACTCCTCTGATGGAAGCTCCCTTGCCGTGGCGGGCCCCTCTGTGCCCCCCGCATCAAAAGGTACAGCCGCCACCCCCACTACCAGCACCGCCCTCCCAGCAGCCCCTCAGCGTGTGTCCCGTTGCCGCACACCCAGGAGGGTGGGCATCTCCTTCGCCACAGGCACCTCAGGCCCTGCCCCATTCAGCCCTGCTGCCCTCAGTGAGGAGGCTATTGACCTCCTGGGATCCCTCACTGTTGGGCAATCTACCATTCTGAATGCCATCCAGGGTGTCGAGAGGCATTTGCAATAAACAAATGCATACCTGGAGGGCATTCATTATGGCCAAGCAGCCCAACAGAGAGCATTTCAGACTCTGGCCTCAGCACCGATGGCAGCCATTGTCCCTGTGTCCAGCCTCCCCCCTCCAACTTCCTCCACCCAGACCCAATCCCCTGTACCTCAGCCTATCCCAAACACACCATCAGACCAGCATGCACACACCTCAACACACAAGGGTGGCTCGGGAAAACATAAGCACCACACATCCCACAGGCACTCACACAAGCATCATTCCCATGCAGACATACCAACATCCACTGCCTCCACTGTGTGCCCCTCCTCCACGTTGTCCTCCTCCCTCCCTGCCTCATCTCCACTCACACCTGCATGCACTACATCCTCAGCCACTACCTCCATCACAGCACACCCATCACCACACACTGCTCACGTGCACTTGCCACCCCCAGTACCGTTCACACATCCCCTGTGTCCTCTCTCAGTGTGTCTGTGAGCCCTCCTCCCAAAGTACACAAACGCAGGAACACACCCACCCAACAATCCTTCCACCTCACAACAGCCTCCATACCATGCACCGTCACCCAAATTCACCAATCGTACACCTCCTACAACCACTACCTCTTCCTCCACTTCCAAACCCACTCCATCTACCCGTCCCAGTGTGTGTAAAAAGATTTTCCTGGTTGACATTGACCTCTTCCCTACACCCCACCCCCGTCCGACCCCTAGGGCCAGGCTTTCCAGGTCCCAACCCAACACCTCAGCCACCACATCACCGGGACAGTGGTCCCAGCAAAAGCGGGCTTTTGGAGTGCTCCAGGCATCAGGGCAGCCAGTGTGCCACGGAGCGAGGGCAAGGACATTCCGCCACCTGCGAAAGTAAAAAAGTTGCCCACATCCCAGAGGGAGAAGGCGAAAACACCTGCCACCAAGGGCTCAGGGAAGACAAAAGGGGATAGTGGCAAGACAGCTGCGCCACCGTCCAAGGTGGGGAAGGGCCAGAAAATCAAGGGCAGGTCAGGAGAGGGCATGGTGGCACCGACAATGGGACCAGTGTCACACCTTCTGTCCACGTCGACGCCAACTGGTACGGTGGGGAAGACCGCCACCTGCACTGCCACCTGCACAACCACATGCACCGCAGTCTCTGAGGCTGCCACCAGCACCGCCGCCACAGAGCCTGCCACCAGCACCGCCACCAGCACCGCCGCCACAGAGTCCGCCACCAGCACCGCCACCACAGATCCCGCTGCCAGCACCGATGCCACAGAGGCCGCCGCCAGCACCGCTGCCACAGAGGCCGCCACCAGCACCGCCGCTACTGACACCGCCGCCAGCACAGCCGCTACTGACACCGCCGCAAGCACCGCCATCGGCCCCGCGACATCCTGAGTCAGTGGCACCACCGCAGACATGGCCGCCATCCCCAGTGGTCAGTCGACCGAGCCTGGTGGTCAGTTCCAGGAGCCTGGGCAGCTTCCATGATGCACCACCTTCAGTGGAGAAAGGCATCCACTACCTCAGTCCTTGGCAGGATGAAGCACTCTGGGCACAAAGCCCCCTCCAGAACCAGTGGAGTATCACATCCACTACCTCAGTCCTTGGCAGGATGAAGCACTCTGGGCACAAAGCCCCCTCCAGAACCAGTGGAGTATCATATCCACTACCTCTTTCCTTGGCAGGATGAAGCACTCTGAGCACAAAGCCCCCTCCATAACCAGTGGAGAAAGGCATTCACCTGAGAGACTGTGGCTTTGCACTCCCCAGGATAAAGCAGTGGGCAGCCCACCCACTGGAAAGACTTGAGAGACTTTGGCTTTGTACTCCCCAGGGTACAGCAGTGGGAAAACTACCCACTGGAAAGACTTGAGAGACTGTGGCTTTCACTCCCCAAGATAATGCAGTGGGCAAACCACCCACTGAAAAGACTTGAGAGACTGTGGCTTTGCACTCCCCAGGATACAGCGGTAGGCATGGAGCCCCCTCGTGGAACAGTGGCACCGTGCACTCATCCGGCTGAGGTGCCCCCCTTCGCTTCCCCCTGAGGTGCCTGTATCATTTTGATCTGATGCACCTGCAGTGTTCTCTTTTCGTTTGAATTCTGGTATCGAGTGTGGGCCTCACCCATGCATTTTGGGCCTAGTGGTCCACGGACAATAATTGGGGCACTATACGGACTTGCGTAGTTGGTGTACATAATTGTATATACTGTATTTTGAGTTTTGACTACTGTTTTTTTCATGATTACAATCGTTCTACTCATTTCCTTTTGTCCTTGTGTTCTTCCAGGAGGGGTGGGGGGCGGTGTAAATGTTATGTTGCAGCATGTATTTGAGTGTATGTTGTAGTGGGTGAGGGTGGGGTTTTTTCGTGTTGCTTGTGTGTGTCACTCTCTTTTCCCTCCCCCCCTCCCCTGTGTTGTAGGTACAGTACTCACCGTGGTCGTCGCCGCCATCTTTGGTGCTCCTGATAGAGGAGCAGGAATACCATCACAGGGAGTATTTGGAGTTCTGGCTCCATGGTGTCCTGGTTCCTCGTGGGGTGTGGAGTAGTGCGTGTTTTCCGTTCCAAGTCCTGTTTCCGCTGTGTTTTTGTTCGTGTTGTTTCCGCCTTGGAAAAGGTGGCGGATTGCCGAGTTGTGATAGGGTGGGCGGTACAGTATCTTCCGTCTGTCTGTGGGCGGTGACGTTTGCGCTGTTTGTTTGTACCGCCGTGGTGATCGAAGTGTTAAAGTGGCTGTCTATGTTGGCGGTTTCCGCCACAGTCATGATTCCAGTTCTTTTTTTCCGACGGCCTGTTGGCGGTATTACCGCTGCTTTAACACCGACGGCCAGGGTTGTAATGAGGGCCCTTGTGTCATCCAAACATTACATCTGTGCCACAAATCTTGACACACGGTATAAACAATTACTGGACAGTTTTATTCATTTTTCAGATATGGATGTTTCAACCCACAAGACATGGATTGCTGAGCAAGCCAGAGATCTAGACAATGAGTGGCTAGAAATTAGAGGCCCACTCACAAGCAGAAGTTCTAGGTTGCAGCCTACAACTTCCATAGAGCCTGTTGACAGTGCTGTTGGCTCGGAGCAGCCAAAATCACACCAGCAACAACAGCAGGAAAAGGAGCAGCAGCCCCAAAATCTGCATTTGGTTGGTTTCTAAAGGCAGGGCTTATGTCCACTGCAGAGGCAAAGACAAAAGAGCTCAAGCAAGGTGGAGCACCAATGACTATTGAGAGATGGTGCAGGCCTACCTGGATGACCAAAAGGAGGTCTATCTGGATCAGAACCCATTGGTGTATTGGTATGGGAAGAGGCACCAATGGCCAGTGCTCATCAGGTTGGCAATAAAGTATCTGGCATGCAGCCAGTGTGTCTGCTGAGTGTGTGTTCAGTGCAGCACGTGTGGTTGTCACAGTGAGTAGGATCAGTTTCTTGCCCCAAAACATCGAGAGATTGACCATGATCAAAATGAATCAGCACTTTATACCACCAAATTACAGAATACCTGAAATACAACAGGAGATGGATGAAGGTGATTATTCAGACTCAGGTCATGGTAGTGTGTTAGCTGACCAACTTCTGGATAACCCACCTGAGCTTAAGGATGAACTTTCTATTATTGATGAACTGTTTTGAGAAACAAAAAGCTAGCTGGGGGAACCTTATTATTTTATACTGTTTGTTTCTGTCCAAATGACTAATTGTAGGAGGCTGGCATGGCTTGTAGTGGGTAGCAAGGGGTATTTACACTCTGTACCAGGTCCAGTTATCCCTTATTAGTGTAGAAGAGGTGTTTCTAGCAGCTTGGGCTGATAGAAGGTAGCTATAGCAGAGCAGCTTAGGCTGAACTAGGAGACATGCAAAGCTCTTACTATACCACTGGTGTCATATGCACAATATCATAAGAAAACACAATACACAGATATACTAAAAATAAAGGTGCTTTATTTTCATGACAATATGCCAAAAGTATCTCAGTGAGTACCCTATGTATGAGGATGCCAAATATACACAAGATATATGTACACAGTACCAAAAATATGCAGTAATAGCAAAAGGAAGTAATGCAAGCAATGTAAAGTTACAGTAGATTGCAATAGGAGCACATAGGTATAGGGGCAACACAAACCATATACTCCAAAAGTGGAATGCGAACCACGAATGGACCCCAAACCTATGTGAGCTTGTAGAGGGTCGCTGGGACTGTAAGAAAACAGTGAGGGTTAGAAAAATAGCCCACCCCAAGACCCTGAAAAGTAGGTGTAAAGTGCACCTATATTCCCCAGAGAGCACAGAAGTCGTGATAGGGGAATTCTGCAAGGAAGACCAACACTAGCAAAGCAACCAAAGTGGATTTCCAGACGGGAGTACCTGTGGAACAAGGGGACCAAGTCCAAGAGTCGCGAAAAAGTCGAGAGTGGGCAGATGCCCAGGAAATGCCAGCTGAGGGTGCAAAGAAGCTGCCACCGGATGGTAGAAGCTGTGGATTCTGCAAGAACGAAGAGGGCTAGAAACGTCCCCTTTGGAGGACCGATGTCCCACGTCGTGTAGAAGCTTGCAGAGGTGTTCCCACGCATAAAGACCGCAAACAAGCCTTGCTAGCTGCAAGGGGCGCGGTTACGGTTTTTGGATACTGCTGTGGCCCAGGAGGGACCAGGATGTTGCCACTTGGATGAGGAGACAGAGGGGGCGCCCAGCAAGTCAAGGAGCCTTCACAGAAGCAGGCAGCACCCGCAGAAGTACCAGAACAGGCACTTGGAAGAGGAGTGAACCGGAGCTCACACAAAGACACAAAAAGGAGTCCCACGACGGTGGAGGACAACTCAGGAGGTTGTGCACTGCAGGTTAGAGTGTCAGGGACCCAGGCTTGGCTGTGCACGAAGGAAATCCTGGAAGAGTGCACAGGAGCCGGAGCAGCTGCAAATCGCGCGGTACCCAGCAATGCAGTCTAGCGTGGGGAGGCAAGGACTTACCTCCACCAAACTTGGACTGAAGAGTCACTGGACTGTGGGAGTC
The DNA here is from genome assembly GCF_031143425.1 of Pleurodeles waltl. Lineage (NCBI taxonomy): Eukaryota > Metazoa > Chordata > Amphibia > Caudata > Salamandridae > Pleurodeles > Pleurodeles waltl. The sequence goes on from NC_090446.1 coordinate 1,541,724,681, forward strand.
ACTTGGACAGAATTGCTGAGTTCCAGGGACCACGCTCGTCGTGCTGAGAGGGGACCCAGAGGACCGGTGATGCAGTCTTTTGTTGCCTGCGGTAGCAGGGGGAGGATTCCGTCGTCCCACGGGAGATTTCTTCAGAGAGGAGGGAGGCTACCCCCAGAGCATGCACCACCAGGAAGAAGGCGAGAAAGCGGCAGGATCAGCGATACAAGGTTGCAGTAGTCGTCTTTGCTACTTTGTTGCGGTTTTGCAGGCGTCCTGAGCAGTCAGCGGTCGATCCTTTGGCAGAAGGTGAAGAGAGAGATGCAGAAGAACTCTGATGAGCACTTGCATTCGTTATCTAAAGAATTCCCCAAAGCAGAGACCCTAAATAGCCAGAAAATGAGGGTTGGCTACCTAGGAAGGAGGATAGGCTAGCAACACAGGTAAGAGCCTATCAGAAGGAGTCTCTGACGTCACCTGCTGGCACCGGCCACTCAGAGCAGTCCAGTGTGCCAGCAGCACCTCTGTTTCCAAGATGGCAGAGGTCTGGAGCACACTGGAGGAGCTCTGGGCACCTCCCCTGGGAGGTGCAGGTCAGGGGTGTGGTCACTCCCCTTTCCTTTGTCCAGTTTTGCGCCAGAGCAGGGCTGGGGGATCCCTGAACCAGTGCAGACTGGCTTATGCAAAGATGGGCACCATCTGTGCCCATCAAAGCATTTCCAGAGGCTGGTGGAGGCTACTCCTCCCCAGCCCTGACACCTTTTTCCAAAGGGAGAGCGTGTAACACCCTCTCTCTGAGGAAGTCCTTTGTTCTGTCTTCCTGGGCCAAGCCTGGCTAGACCCCAGGAGGGCAGAAACCTGTCTGAGGGGTTGGCAGCAGCAGCAGCTGCAGTGAAACCCCGGGAAAGGCAGTTTGGCAGCACCCGGGTCTGTGCTAGAGACTCGGGGGATCATGGAATTGTCACCCCAATGCCAGAATGGCATTGGGGTGACAATTTCATGATCTTAGACATGGTACATGGCCATGTTCGGAGTTACCATTGTGACGCTATACATAGGTAGTGACCTATGTATAGAGCACATGTGAAATGGTGTCCCTGCACTCACAAAGTCCGGGGAATTTGCCCTGAACAATGTGGGGGCACCTTGGCTAGTGCCAGGGTGCCCACACACTATGTAACTTCGCACCCAACCTTTACCAGGTAAAGGTTAGATATATAGGTGACCTATAAGTTACTTAAGTGCATTGGTAAATGTCTGTGAACTAACGTCGACGTTATTTCACTCAGGCTGCAGTGGCAGGCCTGTGTAAGAATTGTCAGAGCTCCCTATGGGTGGCAAAAGAAATGCTGCAGCCCATAGGGATCTCCTGGAACCCCAATACCCTGGGTACCCCAAGTACAATATACTAGGGAATTATAAGGGTGCTCCAGTATGCCAATGTGAATTGGTGAAATTGGTCACTATCCTGTTAGTGACAATTTAGAAAGCAGAGAGAGCATAACCACTGAGGTTCTGATTAGCAGAGCCTCAGTGAGACAGTTAGTCATCACACAGGGAACACATACAGGGCACACGTATGAGCACTGGGGCCCTGGCTGGCAGGGTCCCAGTGACACATACACTAAAACAACATATATACAGTGAAATATGGGGGTAACATGCCAGGCAAGATGGTACTTTCCTACACTAATGAACTACAACAGTTTTAGGCAAAATTTGAGTTGGACCAGTGTGCATTGAAGAAGCCTTCAAAACCCCCAAAACTACTTCAAGGAGATTTGAGAGGCAATGCCTGCCTCCATTCATGCCTATACTTCCTTTTTATTCCATAGCAGGACTGCCAAGGATATTTGATTTACAATTTACTGGCCAATGTGTGTTTTGTTTCCTAAATCGAACAGGATCAGTAATGTGCCACTATGGTTGATTGGAACAGGTAAGTAATGCTATAAGTCTCAACTATTGATATGAGGGATACTTGTTTCAATGTTGAGATGGTTTGTGTTACTCTAATGGTGGCAGATAGTGAAAGTAGATGTTTATTGTCTTACTATATTATCATGCTTGCTTGTCTTTGTGTTGTGGTTGATTTACAATGTTGGTGGCATAATAATAATGGGTGATAATTGTTTTTCCTGAATGCAATTTTTTTCTCTTCCCCTTTGACAAATAGCTAAATTTGTTTGCCGGCGTTTTCACACTCCTTTTTTTCTGATGCTTTGTTTTCTGGTTCACATTTGTCAAAGACGGCCAAACCATCAAAAAGTTACCACCGGGTTGCACCATTCCTGAGCGCCTGCCAGGCACCATATTTATGGAATGGCAAAAGCCAGTGCAAATGGTGGGCTAGCGTAAAAAAAATGACTTTAGTTGGGTGAGGGTGGCGGTATGGGAGAAGGGGGTTTTATGTTAAATGCCTCTAACCAGCCTAGCGTCATTTTCGGGCGAAAAACCATCCATACTACATGACTACTGTCTTAGAAAAGACAGGAGTCATGCCCACCACACCAATGGCCAGTATAGGGGACCAGTGTCCCCTGGGCATGGTCATTGCACCCTGTACCATGCAGGGGGCCCCGATTTGGGCCCTTGATGGCACTTTAATAAAAAAACACAAATACTTACCTCTACTTATCCTACTGACCTGGGATGGGGTCCCCCATTTTCTGGTGTACCTGTGGTGCGGGTAGAGGTGTTCCTGGGGCTTGAGGAGTTTAACCATGGAAATGGGTCCACAGGTCCCCTAATGCCTGGTGTCGCCCAGGCGTTAAATAATGGTGCAAAGCAAGCTTTGCACCATTATTAAGCCCCTCCTCCCACTTGTGCGTCATTTTAGCACGGGGATAAATATGGGGCCGTGGGGATAGCACCATTTTTTAGATGGGAACTCCTACCTTGCATCTCATTGACGCAAGGTAGGGTCACACATCTGAAAAATGGTGCAAACTCCAATATTTTGAGGTTAGACGTGTCCAAATATAAATATGGAGTTAGTTTTGCACCGAATTTGCGCAAATGGAGTGTAAATATGCCCCCAGGTCTAGACCAGAAAAAAACTATTCAATATATCTCTTGTTAAACACAGCTATGTGCTACAGGTCGCTCTGTCTCAATTGGGTTGGGAGACTGTGACTCTCGGGAGCAGTTGGTATGGACTTGGACATAATAATCTTTTATCAGATTCTGGTGGATGATAGAAGGAATCAGAGCATGAATCGACAGCTTAAACAACTGCCAGAAGAAGGAAGCTATCAACTTCATGGAAATCAATATCGATGATGTGAGGATGAGTCTAAGAGGCCTATTCTAATTTGTGGACTGGTGGTGAGAGGAGCATTCATTACTTGATTTGCGAAATGCAATGCTGCTATGTATGTCTGATGGCTGGCTCAAACTTGAAACTATGTGGTTGGGTGGGGGGCCTGTTGTAGGAAGCTGGAGGAGACAGACAATGTCACATTATGCATGTGCTTTAGGCTGAATGTTATGATGATCATGACAGTTGTGAGTTTCATCATCCAGATATATGCTGCCACATGTCTGTGATTGTTGGTTGTTGCAATTGCTCTCACTTAAATGATCACACATCAGTTAGAAAATGAATGATCACAATGGTCTTTGCTGTTGCTCTGCCACTTCTGAGTCTTCTTGGTACACTACTCCTCATGAAGCTTTCCTTTCATTCCATCCTTCTTGATTTTACAATATCATGATAATCATTTTTGTTTTACAATCCGAAGGCCTTCTCTCCTCCTGCACCATAGTATTCATGCTTACCTTATTGGACTGCATCCTGCAGTCCAGCCAAGAAAATTGAAGGGGCAATCCATGAAGGTTGCAATTGCACCACCCAATTTGGCAATACAGACTGGTATCATTTTTCTTTCAATAATCTTTTTTTTTTAAATGTATGTGTTAGCTTCACCCCAAAATTAATTATATGTACTATTTTTCAAACATAGGTGATCGAACATTTTTAGATATATATTATAACAACTTGGATCTCACTGGGGCTGTCGGAATGTAAAGTTATCTGTGTCAACATATTCATTATTTACTACTTCTCCCACAACAGGCTGCTGATCATTTCCCAGATGAATTTTGTGTTTGTGAAGTCTTTGTCTTTTTGTCACACCTTTCCCCAAATCCCTTTCCCATCCATTCATCAAATCCCTGACTCTCTTCCCCCAGGCTGTGTGATTCACTGAGGTGTTACCTAATAATTTACACCATTGATTTATCACACACTTGGTGGGGTGGATGTGGTAGAGGCAATGTCAACTCAGTGTGCAGGATCTTCATTTGAGTTCCCCGAGGTGGAGTGGGAGTCACTTCCAATGCCTTCACGGTTAGTGCGCTAGCATGCTACTACTATACCACCGTGGTACCTTGAGAAACCACGCAGCCCTCGCTTCATCCATTCAGGTAAGAGAATTATGGAGCATTGTTGTACTTTTAGTTTAGGCAATATATTTGGCATTGGCAGAATGCACTACAGAGACAAGGACTGTATTAGGACAAGGTTACCTAACCGCATAAATAATTGTTATACACTATCAGAAGATTTTAAAACATGCTGCAATTAAAGGAATACACTATCAGCAGATTTGAAAAACATGCGCCATAACTGCAGCAGTGTTAAGTAAAACACCCCAAAAAAGATTTTGGGCATAAAGAAGCATTAATAAATATTTATTATCCCCCGTCCCTAACAAGAAGAAGAAATACCCACCCCTTATACCCACAACTGGCTCACCCCTGTCCCTAAACAAATGTCCCTTTCCCAAACCAATGTTCCAAAACAAAACTGTCCAATTTTCCATGATGATATAAAAATAGCACATAAAAAAGTAGAAAAATCCCGCAAAAAAAACATTCCCACCCTCTCCATGCACAACAAGCCCCACCCACCAAAATAAAAGGTTAAAAAAAGGGGAGAGGAGGGCACTAAAGGCAGGATTCTTCTGAGGAGCCCCTCCATACCTGCCTGATGGGCCGATAACAGCGCCAGCCTCAGAAGGATGCAGAATCTGAAAGCAGTTTTTGAGGGGGCGCAGCAGGGATGATATGGCGGCAGGTGGCTACCCTGACACTGCGAGGATCACCAGCCACTGGTACTTGGCCCGTACGTCCTCCAGCTTCTGCCGCCATAGTCAGGCTGCTATTTCTTGCCGTGATGGTGGACCAGCAGGAATAGGTATATTAAGAAAGAAAAAAGAGAAATTGTAAACAATGCAGTGAGCAAAATCATTTAGTGTAGCGGCATTGCTAGCTGAGCTTGGGCCCTAGTCGTACTCATTACTGTCTGCAGCTGGGGCAGCTGCACTAGAAAATTGTCTTATTCCAATGGCCCTCTTTTTCTTTTTACCGGGACTACAAGGCAGTTGAACATTAAGAATGAAACACACCACATAGAATAATAAAATTAATCATGCAGACATCCTGTTTTCCATAAATAGGCGGTGGGAAATGCAATGCACTGCAGTACAGGGAAACGATTAAGGAATGGGATATATGTATAGATTGTATTTGGCACATTGGCATCGTCACAGACCATCCCGTTCAGGAAAATCAAGGTACTTACTTATGGACCACTTTCACTGTCCTCATGCCTTTCCTCCACCACACTTTGTAATAACTACTTTTTCCCAAAAATACATTTGCTTTGCAGTAAGAAAAGGAACCTTCTTAATGTACTAAACTGCAGGGTACAGTAGAGGGGATTAAGATGGGTAGGTAGAGTATACAGTTTACTGATCAATCAATTCATCATCATCATATGCCTAAGATTTGGCTAGCAGTTTGACACACTGTGGTTGGCAAATGTTGAAAGGGAAAAATTAGAACAGAAGTAAATCTGTTATGGAATCCATAGTGAATTATATGTATCACTTGATTTGAAAAAATGTGGCTAAAGCAAAATTTTATTTTTAAAATAATTCAGAAGTCTGGGATAGAAGTTAAGAAAGATTACAGGAGTGATGTAATAGGAAGTAACTGACCCAGTGGGCACTGAGAGGAAAGGGAAACGCACCTTGTTTTTGCTTTGCGATGCATTGAAAAGTGTTTGACACATTAACTGAACTTAAGCAGACAGACACATCTTGCAAAGCCAATATTGCCATAGCAAGGGAGGGAGAAAATGGTAAATGGATGCTGGGATACATATTGCCTAACTTGCTTGAAAAATACTGTGAGTCATGCAAATATTCTGAATTACCATCCAACTCTTCGAATCAAACCTTTGATTTCAAACAAGTGAAGTAGGTGAGAAGAACACCCCCATCCAGCTCCCTTGTGTCTCCATTCCAAGCATTTATCTATTCATCATTGCAAATGTGTTCTCCTAGTACTCGTATTCTTCACCCTTGGCGTTGGTACACACCATTTAAGCTTTACATTCTCTCATCCAGTCCTTCGCCATTTAAAACCATCTACATTCCAAACACAGCTCCCTACTAACCTTTCACCAACATCCATTTACCCAATAACCACCCATGCATCCTTTCACCCATCCAAGAGATCCAACCCACCTGAGGAGTCCCTTCACCCATCTAAGCATGAAATCCTTTCACCCATACCCTTTCACCCACCTGGCTGGCATCCTTTTACTCGTATACCTTTTCATCCATTCTTTACCCACCCATGCATCCTATCATTTTCATTATCACCCACCTATATGATTATTATGTACACTTTCATCCACACATCCTTTCAATCATATTATAGTTATCAACCTTAGGTACAAATATACCAAGCATGTGAATGCATGCGAAAAAAAATTTGAACAGCAGGCAGTGACCCCATGGACTGCACTGGATGCAGCACCACTTTTCCTAAATCTGCCCTAAAGTCTTTCCTGGATTGAAGGTGTCACACTTCCTCCCCCACGATAGAGCCCAGCTCTAGCAGGAAGCTTCAAAGGCCAAGCCGCCTTTGAAGCACCACTCCAGCCATGTGCTACTAGCAGCAGATGGCAACCCCCTGTTCCAGACCCCACTTTGACAGGAGAAAGGGTGGGACAACTAAACAAGGGTAGGAGGAGTGGACACCTCCAGCCTACAACTACCCCTCAGGTGTGGCAGCCAAGGTGACCTCTCTATTTCATTTACCTCCATCTTGGATGGCAGGAAAATAGCCAATCAGTGTCAGGGTTGTGCTCCCTTCCCAGGGGAAGTGGACACGTAGTGGGTGTAGCCACCCAAAGGTAGGTAGTCCATTGGCTACTATCAGGCACTCTCCATAATGCCCTCTAAATTCTGTATTTAGGTGGCAACTCCTGACTAGAACAGATTCGATGGACTCAAGAAGACCAACAAGAAAGAAGACACACGGCACAAGAACAGAAGTCCTGGTGTAGAGAAGAAAAGGTGCCAAACCCTGCCTGCTGCTCTTAGGATGCTAACCTTGCTGCTGTGGTGTTGCCTGGACCCTGAAGGACTCCACAAAACCTCACAGCACCTCCAGGCTCTTCAAATCACAAAGAACTTCCATCTGAGTGAAGGCATCACTCCCTGCAGTCTGTAGGCAACGAACCCATGAAGTACGGTTCTGCGACCTGCTGCTGACCGATGCCTGTGACATAGTTGACTAACCAAAAACTGTGCATCAGCCCCTGAGGATGAGACCTGCCTCCCTGCCAAGTTTGGGGAGCCTATGACTTACACTGGCTGCATCGCACCTAGGGTACCGGACTCCCCATGGAAATCTCCATGACGCTGAGTCCCCAGTGGACTCCCAAAGCACCAGGATCAAGCACCCACTAAGAGACTTCAGGACATCCAAGACCCACTTCCTGTGTGGCCCAACTGACCTGTGAGAGCCCTCCCAAGTTGCCTGTTCCTAACCGCGAGGACCTGAAGATGCACAACACCGGCTGATCTATCCACGCTACTGATCTGTGACTGGGGGTGAACTGAATGTTTGATTTGTTCTGCATTCCATCCATCATCTATTTTTGGGGGCATTTGTTGCCCTAAGTGGGAAGGATATTCCCAGACGTGGGTCCCGTGCTTGGTATGCCACCAGATTCAAGCTAGCCTGGCTGATGAGGGGTGATACTCCGAAACCAGTTCCAGAATGCTTGTTTCTGGTCCAGGAAGGACCTGGCCTGGCAGTTTGGGCTGGACTGTTCTCATGGGGAGCAGGATTAAGACTGATTTGCATATGGCTGGGTCCGAACTGGAATGGCATGGCAAGCAAAAAAACTGCTGGATTAAACCCCGATCTGTGACTGGAGGTGAATGTTTGATTTGTTCTGCATTCGGTTCATCATCTGTTCCTTTTGCATTTGCTGGCCCCAGTGGTCCCGGCATTGACTAGCCACCTGTACCCCGGTGGGCCCCAAGCCCTTGTGACCTTCTACCTTCAAGGAGACCCACTGGACTTACCTGCAAGTCCTCCTGTGGAGTGCCTATCCAAGTGGCCCCCTTCTCCTTTGCGCACAAACTCTCAGTTCTTCAGCTGCTGCTCCTGCCAGAACCGTGAGCCACCTGAACTTCTCCTGCTGTGCACTTGGACCTGTCCACGACCTCGGCCTAAAACCAGAAGGGGAACACTGTAAGATCATTGCCTGAACTGCTATGCATTTTTATGTTTACTTCCATTGACGTTAATAATATGTAATTTTGCATAAAAGTGCAACTTTGAAAAATCATAACTTGAAAAGTACTTTACCTGTAACAAAGTTCTTGTTTTTCACATATTATAGAAAAATCAGTAGTATTTTTGTAAAATTGGACTCAAGTTATTCTTTGTGTGTGTATCTAATTTTTTTATATTAGATGTACAACAAATGCTTAGCATGACTCCTGGATAAGCCTAACTGTTTGCTCACACTGCCATAAAAATAAAACTCTGGATAATCTATTTCTACCTCTATTTCCCCACGTCAGGTTGGCTGGATGGGTTGCCACATTGCACGTCATTTTTATTCACTATATATAGATCCAGATTCCTACAATGTCCACTGCCGACCCCAAGTCAAAGAGATTACACTTCACCTCCAAATCACTAAGGGAAATCTCAGGGATCTGAGTTTATGCAATAGAAACAAATATCTGATCCTTCAAACCTTGAAGCCAATCATATTTTAGCTTTCTTTGAAATTTGTAGAGAGAATGTTGCCTATTGGTTGACCTTAATATAACCTCTCTCTTGCATTCTTCCCACAAGAAATGTATCTTTTTGACAATACATGTACTACATGTACCATAATCTCCTTTAATGGTCTTTGTAAGCTTTTATTTTATCTTAATTAATACTGTTGACAACCTGTGGTTTATTTGTATTGCTTGATGGTTGTTTTAACCAGTTAATGACAGTTGTAATGAGCTTATACATACTTTTTCTCTCCCTGTACAATCCAGCAGCTTGCTGGATCATAAAAATACCTCATGGCAGGGTCACTCTGTAAGTTTCTATGCAACTTTTGCAAGAGTCTCGCAGGATCAAATGAGGTCACACAGCAAGCTCCACCTCCAGAAGCTTGCATTCTACTCTTCCAAGACTCTTGCAGGTATGTAACTGAATTTCAAACTCACCCAATATCAAAGTGCGTACTGCTTAAACCGTAACTTTGCCCCATGCAAACATCATTTGCTCACAACCTAACCTACTTTACTAACTGTCAAAAGTCTACCAATTGGAGGTGTACTTTTGTCTCCCTCCCATTTTCTCTCCTTTCATATTACTCCATCTTCCTCCTTAAGCTTACTCACTCTGCTGGGCACTGCTCTTGGGACTGACCTCTCCATACTACATAACGGTTCGCCTCAGCTTCATCCTTTGGGCTAGAGAATATGCCTTTAATTGTGCTATTGTCAAAAATCTGGGGATTTTCAAACTTGGACATTACATGGATTTGCCACAGAGATATGAAGTGGCCACAAGTGTTACCAGTGGTTGAGATGATTTTGAATTGTGAGCACCCACACCTCATGAGATTGCAATGTGGTGCAAGGACCTAGGCACAGTCATTGGGATTGCACTTGAAATCCAAATGACGGACATCGTTTCACAATTGTTGTTTCTCTCCCTCCCCTGGCAGCCTTTGTATATTCTAATCTATGTCAAAGGAAAAGATGACAAGGGTCAAAAGATTTTATTCTAAGATTGAGAAGTCTCAGAAAGGTTAATAAAACAATTTCTGAATTTTTTTGTGACCATGGCATGGGTTCTATTTTTCATAACAATATCTCTTTTGATGTGCCAGGCGCCTATAGGTGAGAAGGAGTGCATTTCACTGTTGAAGGACACAGGAACTTCACTGTTGAAGGAAACAGGATCTTCCTTCCTAACATCAAGGAATGTATCCAATTGTATGTTCAACTGATTAGTACACACTATAAACACAAAGGCTTGTGTTACAACCTATATAACACTAACACATTTCTGAATAAGCTTCAAGTATTTTTGGTGCCATGTTGTCACAGGAAGTTCCACTAATTTGCAACATTTCTAAACAATGGGCTACACACCAGTAGAAAAGTGCTATCCCAGCAATGGAACTATAGTTTAAGAGACCTTGAGTACTTTGCAACATTAGGAACACTAGAAAGTTCATTCACAATGCAGGCACATTTAAGAAAACTACTGCATAATATAATTTTGTCTTTGCTTTGTGGACCCTTTGGGGAGGGAGAGAAGATGGGAGGCGGAATTTTCAGCAAAATGTGGCTCTTAGAAATGGGGTTTCTAGTTGGCTAGGGTATGCACCTAAGCCAGGCAGAACCCACCCACTCTAGTCAGGGCAAGGGAGTTACATGTCCAAGATAACCCCTGCCCACCCCCTTGGTAACTTGGCACAAGCAGTCAGGCATAATCCGGAGGCAATGTGTAAAGCGTTTGCACAACACACACAACACACGTGACACAAGATGTACACCACAAAGGAAACACAACACTGAGCTATGTAAAAATAAACTCTGTTGCACAAAACATAATTAGACCAAACATTACATGTCAGTAATACCCTGCTACCTTAGCAGTTGTCAGAATGTTACACAAGTTACTAATACTCTGCAAAAATAAGCAGTTGTCACATTAGAACACGTAAGTACTCAGGATTCTGCAACATAAGCAGTAGCCAGGAATCACAGTAAATAAATGCACTTATCATAGAAAATATCATAAAGGCCTGTATCAGGAACATTATAAAATTATATGGCAAGTCATAAAAAAAAACATACATCAGCCTGTCATGCCCATAACAGGAACATGTAGCAAATATATATCCTTAGAAAAAGGAGCCTGGAGCATACCACCCTCCCAGTGTCCCAAAAAGTACTTGGTTCTGTAGAAAAAGACACTCCTATTGCCTGGAAGGATAAGGTGTGGCCACGTTCGGCTCCTGGGGGAGAGGGGCGGTCGGCACCCTCTCTGATTTACCTAACAGGCCCCTCCTTAGGCCTGTGATCTCTGGGTCCCTCCCCCCCCGGGGCTCCATTGGCCCTACCACCCAGGTGGGGGCCACCAAAAATGCCCAAAGTTAAGTTACTGGGGCTATCGCGCTCCTAAGGCAGTGGCCGGGGGGGAAAGGAACTCCATTTCTGCTCCCCGTGCCCTGCATCTTGCAGGAAGCCGCACGCGTCCTCGGTGCGGCTGCTTGAACAAAAGCTATGATGAAGCAGGGACCTCCGATGAGGCTTTCCTCCTGCTCTGAGGGGCGGCTGCACCCGTGACGGAGCGTGGGCCACTTCTCTAGAGGAGGCACCAAGACGCTGCCTGTTGGTACCCCGGGGGTGTGTCTGAAAGCACACTTCACCCCGGGGGCACGGTTGGAGCGCGCTCGCTCCTCTCTTCCTTCTTTTGGTGCCCTGGGGGCACCGGATGGAGTGCATCACGCTCCGACAATAAAAATACCCTCGGGCTGTGGGGGTGAACTCGAGCAGCCCGTGGAGAACTTTTAAAAGTGTTTGAGGCACATCTTGGATCCTGGGCTGCGTCGGTGATCTCTTCACCACATTGCGCTCATCTGAAGTGCCTCCGTCCTCTTACAAGCGCTAGAAGGTGCTTTTGTGGAAAATTGCAGCACTCCTCTGGCTTGTAGAAAGAACATGGGTCAGGAGCCACAGCACCCTGCTCCTTGGGACAAGCAAAAAGTGGGGGGGAAGCACATGGCTGGCAGGCCAAATAACAGGTCAGCACAAGGGGTGCAGGTGATGGCAGTTCCTCCTAGTGACCAGGCAGGCCACAGGTCAGCACAGGAGCAGTGGTCCAAGGTGGTCCTGGTGAGTCCTTTCAACAGCGTCCTGTGTCCAGTTCCAAGAAAATTTTCGGGAGTCCCAAGAATGTCCAAATTGTGGGGGAAATTCCCCTGTACTTATATTCAGTTTACAGTGTCTTTTACAATGAAGAGGAGATGGGGTTTCAACCAGTTACATCTGGTTCTGGGAGTGCCCCTTCTCTCCGCCAGCAAAGGCTCCAAACATCAGTGGGGGGTAAACAACCATATTGTGCGAGGCCAGGTCACAGCCTTTACAAATGCAGGTGTGCCCCACCTCTTTCTTCTCTGAAGACCATACAATATGTAGATGCACCTCTCTGAAACCTCCACCCTACCTGTGTACAGGCTGTCTGAAAAGTATGCACAAAGCCCCAGCTGTCAGTCTGCCCAGACGTGGACTGCAGTCAAGCTGCAAAAAACCAGAGTCATAAGCACAGAGAAATGCTCACTTTCTAGAATTGGCATTTCTGTAATAGTAATAAGAAATACACCTACACCAGTAAGCAGCATTTCTTCCCATCATTACAACCTTACCAAACATGCCTAAGCTACCCCTCATAAATCAAACCTAGGGCCAGATGTAGGAACAAAAAAAATTGCAAGTCGCATTTTGCGAGTCAATGCGACTCGCAAAATGCGACTCGCAATTTGGTATGCCAGGAAATAAACCGGTCCGATTTAGCGACTCGCATCCAGACTCGCAACGCTGTGTGTGAGTCCGCAGATTGCGAGGTCGCTGTTTGCGAGTGTGCAAAAAACAAACTCGCAATTAGCGAGTGGGTGTCGCAAATTGCGAGTGCCCTCAAAATTGCTTGCAGGTGCAGCAGAACACTCCAGAAAGCACACCAAAACACTCTGGAAACACTTCCTGGCACATGATGATGACATCACAGCCAGGAAGTTAACAAATACACCTGGGAGGAGGCTGGACCACACCCTTTTACAACTGCCAGTCTTCACACTGAGCAAGCTGCAGCAGCCATGGAGGGAACCCACTGAAAAAGGAAAATTAAATTCTCTGAGAGGGAGCTTGAGGTGCTGACCGAAGAATGTTGTCAGCACCAAGATGAGCTCTTTGGGAGAGCTGCCCTCACTGTTCCTGAGGCCACCAAAAAGAAAATCTGGCAGGAAATGCAAGAGAAAATCAATGCCCTGGGGGTGAGCCACAGGACAATTGAGGACATAAGGAAGAGGTGGTATGACCTCCGCTCCCGGACCAAGGAGAGGGTGGCAGAAAGGCTCCGGGAGATGAGAGGCACTGGAGGGGGACCATCATCTGTGCCACCACCAACACCCCTTGAAGACATGATTGAGGAAACCTTTGAGCCGGAGGCAGTGTGTGGATTTGGGGACCTGGACACCTCAGAGCCCAGCACATCAACCGGTGAGTACCATGTGATAAGCCTGTACCCCTATCAATGTCATACCCCACCCACCATGTACACAGGTGCATGCACAGCCAAATTAGCTCCATTTCAGGGTAGAAAAAGCCAGAATGATGCATTATGGGAAATGTAGTCCAATAGGCAGTGCATAGGCAAATGTTTATTAGGATTTGTGCAAAAGATACTAGACACTGACAGTGTGTTCCCCATGTCCCACAGGTCTCCAGCAAGACAACCCCTACACCCCAAGCACCCAGGCCCAGGAGGACACCCCAGGACCCTCCAGCACCCCACATGCACAGTCATCAGCATTCCTGCAGTTGTAACGCCTGCTGCAACAACAACGCCAGGAGCTGCCCCAACAACAGCCAGGGAGGATACAGGTGCGAGGACAGGGCAGCCACCACTGCGCAGGCGTCGCAGGGCAAGAGCGTCTGGATCCCGGATTCATCCTCCAACCAGCAGTGAGGCACATCTGCTGCGGGGTCAGCGCCTGCAGAACACAATATTGGGCAGGATCAGTGGGGTACTGCACCGCATTGAAAGACACAACCATGCAAGCATGCGGCACCTCAACAGGCGGATGGACCTGATGTGCCAGAACACTGGGGACATTGCCTCTGCCATCAGGGAACTGGCGGCCGGACTGCTGGGCCAGGCAGAGGCTGGGCGGCGCAGGGATCGCCAGATTATGTTAAGACTGGACAGGATGGCCACATCAATCGGCTGGCTAGCCATCAACACAACAGGCCTGTCGAGGAGGACAGTTGGCCTGCAAATTGAGATGGGCCATTTTGCTGGGGATGTTGCCAGGGGCCTGGGACGTCTCACACATATCATAGAACTAATGGAGACACGTGAGATGTCGAGGGCCACCGGGGAAACACCCCAAGATAGTGAAGAGGGCTCCACAGTGAGCAGTGTATCTGCCACTGACAGTAGGGTGCTAAGGAGTGGGAGGCAGAGCACCATAGATGCGGCAGGGACCAGCCAGGCTGGCAGGAGGGACAGGAGAAGTTAGTCAACAGCCCGGACAAACAAATGTGGCACATGGCGTTAATGTGCCACATGAGTGGTTGGCATTTCCCTGCCCATGGACAATTTCATCTTGTATATAGTTAATTCATTACATAATTAAAACAGTTATTTTTCTTCCACTTAACAAAATGAGTGTTTGGTTAATGGGTGAGTATGGTGGGAGTTTACACGTACCGTCCAAAATATTGCGTTGCAATGTGTTCCCGTCTCAGTCTGCCTTGATTAGCTAGACTCCTATCCCCATGATGGCGGTGTGGTTGTTCTTGCTCTTCCTCATCAGGATCTGGGTCTGCAGGGGTGAGAGGTAGCCCACGTCGGGTGGCTATGTTGTGGAGGATGGCGCATGCGATCACAATTTTGAAGGCGGTAATGGGGGTGTATTGGAGGGCGCCTCCGCTGCGGTGGAGGCATCGGAATCTTGCCTTCAGGAGTCCGAAGGTGCGCTCTATCAGGTTCCTGGTCCTCTTATGCGCACTGTTGTATTGCCTCTCTGAATCATTGCTGGGTGTTAAAAATGGAGTCATGATCCATGGCCTTAGAGCATATGCGCTGTCACCTGTTGGGCACAGAAGTACACTGTTAGTAAGTCCAGATAGTCGTGCACAGTGACCTGTGTGTATGTCTGCAAGGTGTATGCAGCTCTACCTAGGAGGTATCCGTCTCCAAACTCCCCACGTTCCAGGCGTTGATGTATCCCACTATGTCTAAAAATGTATGAGTCATGGGTACTGCCTGGAAACTTAGCTACGATGTCCGTGATGACGTAATGGGCATCACAAACAACCTGTATGTTGAGTGAGTGGGTACACTTTCTGTTGCGGAAAATATGTTCCAGATTAGCGGGGGGCATATTTGAATGTGTGTCCCATCTACACATCCAATGACATGGGGGAAGTGGCCAATCCGGTAAAAGTCCAGCTTGGTGCTGTTAATTTCTGCCTCATTCCTTGGTAAGTATATGAACTGAGACCTGTGCGTGACTAAGGCATCTAGGAATGCCCTGAGGAACCTTGACACTGCACTTTGGGATACCCCACCTGCCACGGCAATGACCCCCTGATAGCTCCCTGAGGCCAAGAGGTGCAGTGCACATAGTACTTGCACATGCGTAGGGATGGCGCAGCCACGCAGAGTCTTGTGTTCTAGATGTGGTTTTAGTAATTCTATCAATTCTAGTATGGCAGCGCTGCTAAGGCGGTATTTATCATAGATCTCCTCTTCAGTTTGCTGGAAAAGGGTCTGCCTTGTTCTATATATCTTCTCCTGTCTGTGGCCCCTCCTCCTCCTCTGCTGGGCTGCGTAGACTCTCCTCCTCACTGCTATCAGGTATATGTCCGCCATCTTGAGTAACCCAGATGTCTTCTGGGTCTCCTTTTATACTTTGGTAATGGTTACCACCTGCTCTGAGTTAGTGGTAAATGCGACTTGCAAACTGGGTTTTTTGCGACTAGTCGCAATTTGCGAGTTGCAATTGCATATGGGTTGCGACACGCAAATTGCGACTCACACATTGCGGGTCGCAAAAGGGGGTCGCAACGGATGCGACTCGCAAACGGGGCACATCGCTTTTTGCGAGTCGGAAATGGGCTTTTTGCATCCCATTTCCGATTTTGCACTGTCGCAAATTGCGAATCGGCCCTTTTGCGAGTCGCAAACGTTTGCTACATCTGGCCCCAGATCCCTTACGCATAAGGCAGGGCATTTCTAATGCAATCCTATGAGAAGGCAGCACTCACAGCAGTGAGACACCAAGTTAGGCTGTTTGTCACTACCAGGACAGGCCACGCAACCTGGCACATGTCCTGCCTTCTACATACATGGCACCCTGCCCATAGGGCTAGCTAGGGCGTACATTAGGGGTGACTTACATGTAGTAAAAGGGGAGTTCTGGGTCTGGCAAGTAAATTTAGATGCCAGGTCCCTGTGGCAGAAAATTGCGCATACAGGCCCTGCGCTAGCAGTCCTGAGATAGTTTCGAAAGGCTACTTCAGTGGGTGGCGCAAGCAGCGCTGCAGGCCTACTAGTAGCATTTAATTTACAGGCCCTGGGTATAGGGATACCACTTCAAAAGGGACATATAGATAAATTAAATATGCCAATTAGGTATAAGCCAATCATACTGTTGGAAAATGGGTTATTGGTAAGGGCAGGTAAGTACCTACACTTAGCAATAGGCCACCTAACCTCCACTTAGGTCCAGTTAGGTCTCAATAAATTAAACCCAGCTCAACCCTTGGTACCTTGGCAACGAGCGACAAGGCTTAACATAGGAAACAGAGTGTAAAGCATTAAAATATCACAAACAGTAATTAAATAAAACACAGAAAACTGTTTAAAAATCCAAAATCAATTTATAAAAATAGATTATATTTTTATCTTTAAAATTTCACAAAAACGAATAAAATTGGATAAGGGGAACCGGAGATCTTAATTTTGAAAGAATTATTGTTTTCTAGCACCTAGAAACAAAAAGCGCCAATCTGGTCATCTGGTCGCAACTTGACCGGGGCAAAGTCAAAGTTTAAGGCCGACCACGATGGAGCCCGGCTCGGCTACAGCCTGCGGGAGGCCTCGGTCAAAAGTTTACCTTGGGACTTCGTCGTCTTTCTGAAGATTTTTTTCAGTGGGACGAACCTGCCAGTCTAGTCCGACCTCCAGGAACTCTTTCTCGGATACGTTCACGGGAACCCTCTGTGGAGATTTTTACCTTTGGACGTAGTCATTTTTTCGAGGTGAAAATCCTTCGACCGGGGCAATCCTGGAATTTTGATCCAACGTCCTTGGAGCCCTCCTCGGATACGCTGGCTGGGAGGTCCCAGTCAACTTCCTACGTTCGGATTTAGGGCCAGATGTAGGTAGCGTTTTGCATGGCGCAAACTGCGAAAATCGGAGTTTGCGCCATGCAAAATGCACATCGCGATGCTCATTCACATTTTGCAAGTCGGTACCGACTCGCAAAATGTGAATGCGACTCGCAAATAGGAAGGGGTCTCCCCTTCCTATTTGCGACTCGCACCGCAATGCTAATTTGCTTTGTGGCCGCGAACGCGGTCGCAAAGCAATTCGCAGTTACCACCAGTGTCACACTGGTGGTAACCCATTCGCAAAAGGGAAGGGGTCCCCATGGGACCCCTTCCCCTTTGAGAATGTTGCCAGAATTTTGAATGGACCACTGCCTACTCTGAAAAAACAAAACCAAATGGTTTTGTTATTTTGTTTGTATTGCAACTCGTTTTCCTTTAAGGAAAATGGGCTGCAATACCAAAAAAATAAAAACTGCTTGATTTAAAAAGCAGTCACAGACATAGAGGTCTGCTGTCTCCAGCAGGCCACCATACCTGTGAGTGCAGGGATTCGCTATGGGGTCGCAAAATGCGACCCACCTCATAAATATTAATGAGGTGGGTCTTTGCAACCCCATAGCGATTCGCAGACGTGTCTGAGACACCGTTCTGCATCCGATTTTGCGACTCCGAAATTGCGAGTCGCACCGACTCGCAATTTCTGATTCACGAAATCAGACATTGCTACATCTGGCCCCTAGTCTCTTTTTTGGAGATTTTGTTCACTGGGACGAACCTGCAAGTCAGGCCGGGTCGCGGTTGAGGCAAGCCGGCTAGAGTTGCGCGGTGGATTGGTCCCTCTATGGAGTTTTTTTTCAAAAGTTCTCCAAACTTTTGCATCTTCTTCCAGATGTTCCTTTAAGGTTCTTTTGGGGTCCACAGCTCACCCAAAGGTTCCAGAAGCTCTGAGATGCTCCTTGGGGGTGTGGACTACAACTCCCAGCATGCACCTGTTGCAAGCTCCTTTTTAGCCACTGGACAGTGGTCAGCTGGTCGGTTTCTTCAGGAGTTGGTGCAGGGGACTCTGGTTAGCAATTTTCCACCTGTAGCAAACAGGGAGTCCCTCCTTGAACCAGTTAAAGCCATGCAAAGTCCTTCTTGTGGTGAAGCCCAAGTGTGCAGCTGGTGCAGTCCTTCAAAGTGCAGGGTCCAGGTGCAGGCCAGGGGTCCAGCAGGGCAGTCCTTCTTCTCCTGTGATTCTTCCTTGTTGGAATCTGATGGGGATTTGAGGTGTGGGTGCAGGTCTGCCAGTTTTATCCCTGCTCCTGGGTGAAAAACAGGGGGGTCCTGGTTCTCCAATCAGGTGCAGGGTCCTTCCCCCTGTGATGACCACTTCCTGGGAAGTGTGGCAAAAATCAATCCCAGGGGGCAACATTCCTCAAAAATCCATCATGGCTGAAAGTGATTATTGGAGGTTACATATGGCTGAGCCCACCTACTGGTGTGGCTAAAAATCCTAAACACACCCCTCTCCTGCCCTCTCCTAATCTAATCAAGGGGGCACCTACTTGTCTGGGTTTGCAGGATGCGGGGGTGTTGCTGGGTTGCTCCAAATGTCCTTCTCTGCCTTTGAAGACCAGTTTGGCAGCCCTACGCCTTCCTGCCTCACCATCTGCTGAGGGGAGATCTCCTCCCACAGGCACATCTCTTTGTGTGAAGCCAGGCCACTTCACACCTCATCAAGGCAGCCTGGCCAGGCTGCCAGATGCTGGCCAATCAGAGCACAGCAGCAAAAACACTGCAGGGCTGAAGTTGGCAACTTTTTAGGTAAAATTTAAAACTCTTTACCTGAACAAGCTATATTAAATCCCACAACTGGAAGTTGCTGGGATTTATTATAACAATTCATTTGATACCAAACTATTGGTACCTGTCACTTAAGGGTACTTTTAAAATTAAAATAAAGTCTCCCCATTCTAGCCTATGGAGGCCATTCACTACAATGAGGGAAAAAGAAATTTGGCTGTTTTACCTCACCAGGGCTTATAAAACTATTTTTATAAGGTCCCTGCTTATAATTACATGACACCCAGCCCTAGGGGCACATAAGGCACACCTTAGGGGTGACTTATATGTAAAAATAAGGTAGTTTAAGACTTTGGAACTACTTTTAATTCCAAAGTCGAATTTGCATGTAACTTTAATTTAAAAGCAGCCAGCAAGGCAGGCCTGCCTTTAAAATGACACTGGGCACCTCAGCAGTGCACCTATGGGGGCAATATCTATGCTGGGGTCCCTAAACCTCCATGCCCTACCATATAATAGGGACTTATAGGTAGGTTAACTTTTCCAATTATAATTAGCCTAATTTGCATATCCACTTTACACAGAGCACTGGCTCTGGGACTGGTAAGCAGTACCCAGGGCACGTCCAAGAGTCAGTAACCACCAGTACCTGTCCAAAAAGTGTGGGGGTTACCAGGGCAAAAAGGAGGACTTTCCTACACATGCGAATTTTACAAGGGAGAGCACATGCACTTTAGCACTGATTAGCAGTGAAAAAGTGCTCAGAGTCATAACGTCAGCCAACAAAGGTCAGAAAAACAAGGAGGAAAAAGGCAAAAAGTCTGGGGAATGACCCTGTAAAAGGGCCAGGTCCAGCATGACCCCCTACCAGCCTAAGGCCACGGGGGACCAATCAATACATTGATGGACTTCCCTGCTTGGGGTGAAAGAACCAGGACCCTGGCCCGCTACTGCAGAGGCATGATCCAGTTCTATACCAATCTGAACCTATTTGAATCCCTCTGTCTATGCTCCCCTGGCAATCTAAGCGAACCCATGGAGACGTCCTAGTTGTCTGGGGCCAGAGCCAGGTCCCTCTGGTCTCTGAAACCTCTCTGAGTGGGGGACAGGAGCCCCAGGTGCATAGCATCCTCTCTCCACTCTCCTTGTCACCAGTTCAGGAGTTACCCCCTGCCACTGGTCTTCTAGCCTAGAGACTGGTCCCATAGCCTAAATAGGGGTCAGGGGAGGCTCTTTTCTCCTCCTGCCCCTCCTTCTAGGATTCCGCCTCCTCATCCGAGGAGTGATACCCCAAGAATCCAGAACTGCCAGGGCGCTGGTGTCAGTCGCTCTGGTCAGCTCACCCAACAGTTGAGAGGAGCGCCCCTGTGACTGGTCTCCCAACCCAAGGACCTTCCCCTCTGGCTGAGCCAGGGTCGGGAATGTACCTTTCCACCTTCTGCCCCTCCTTCTAGAGTTACACACCCTCCTATCAGGAGTGATACCCCCGGAAATACTGGTAGAGAGACTGGTGACAGCTGTCTCTACCTTCAGGTCAAGGGGTTTACCCAGTACCTGGTTCTCCAACATATGTACGGTACCCTTGGGCTGGACATGAGTTAAGGGAGAGTCCTCCCTCTCCCTGAAACCCTTTCCCTCAGAAACTGAATCCCTAGGGAACAAACAGAACAAACTATACCCAGGTGATGCTGGGTATAGTAGTCTCTACTCCCAGACCTAGGGGGTTGCCCATGACCTGGTCCTCTAACCTAGGGACGGTACCCTTGGGCTGGACATGAGTTAGGGGAGAGTCCTCCCTCAAACCCTTCAAAGGAAGCGTCCGCACCCCCCTTTGCGGGGTGGTGCTGCAGGTCTCCAGAGTTGGAGCAACACTGTTTCCAGTTGTCCCTCCTTCTCCTTCAGACGCTAGGGGATCCCTTTCAGAGGATCGACCTTTGGTAACAACTACTTTCCCACTTAGGGGCCCCTTTTGGGTGTTTTCCAAGACAATTGTAAGAGGACAGGTCCCTCTGGATCCTGCACCCTCCCCGTGCTGGATTTGGTTGGGATCGGTAAAATTCCGGCCTTGGGGCACTGTTTGAGAGCCTTCTACAACATACGTAAGAGGAAAGATCCTTCTCAATCCTGCACCCTCCCCACTGAGAACTTGGCCTGGAGTGCCCAGAACCTTCCCCACCCCTTTCACGGGTGAACCTAAGATGGCCCTTGATGTTTGAACAGTTCCTCTGGCACTAAGCCAGCAGTCAGCCTCCTTTGCAAGCTCCCTGGGGTCAGAGAACTCACAGTGTGACAGGTGTTGGCGTAGCTCTGAAAAAACAGCAATGGAACATGTGCTCCCTTATAATGAGGTTAAACAGCCCTTCATAAGTGGTTGCTGTGCTAACCTCCACCCATCCTTCTAGTGCTTTGCAACAATTCCCCATGAAATCCTCCCAAGACTGGTGAGACCGCTTCTTGCTGCCTCCGAACCTCAACCTGTAGTCTTCAGGGGTGAGACCATACTTTTCTATCAGGACCCTTCTGATGTGGGGATACCCCTGCCAGTCATTCCCTTCTGGGGCCAGTAGCGCATCCCTTTCCACCTCAGGAATATAGCTCTCTAGGACAGTTCCCCAATCCTTCTCAGGAATACTGCGCGCAACTAGCGCTTCCTCATACTACCTCAGCCACTGACATATGTCGTCCCCCTCCTTGAACCTAGGTACCAGGTCTGTGGGAAGCTAAGGATTGTGCCTAACACTACAATCTATGCTGCCACCATTGGACTCCACCTGCAGTGCTGGTGAGTCCAGATTTGTCCGACTGCGCTCTAGACCGAGTCTTTCCCTTCAAAGGCCCTTTCAGCCTCTGCCATACTCTCCTGGACTAAGGTATTTTCCACCTCAGCCTGTCTCTCTTCTACAGCCAGCCTGGCTAGCTGCAGCCTCAGATCCCTCTCTTCCTGCCTATCTCTGACACCTCGGGTGTCCAGGAATGGGAGGTGGCGCTGCTGCTAGGCAAGGACCCAGTAAGAGACTCCCTATCTATGGAGTCTTCTCTCTCTACTGGCGTCCCTAGCCAGTCATCGTCTCCCTCAGTGTCTAACTCTCCGGGGTCACTATCCCCCTGGGGTGTGGACTGGGGATCCTCCTTCTCAGAGTCCTCACTACTTTCATGGGTCTCTTCAGGGTCTCCCTCAGAACCATCCCCCCTTGGGCCTTTTCTTCTGTTGCTTTCTCACGTGTCTGCTAAAAATGATATAGGGCTCTTTTGAGGACCATCATATTGGTTTCTCCACTCATAACTCGTATACCTCTATCCCTGCAGACTCCCTTTAACTCTTCTAGAGTGTATAACCACAACTCATCCATATCAAAGGTAGACTCAATTTTGTTACGAGCACAACACTGGCGTAAAACAACAAGAGTCCAAAGTGCAAGTATACAACACAGAAGTAAAAATAAAAATGACTAGTTTGAGAGAACAGGAGAATAATTTAAAAAAAGAATTTAAATCTAAAACAACTTCAACAATGACTATATAAAGACCTATTGTTTCCAGTAGAGCATTGTGAGAAAGTAGCCTCTTTCTAGCATGGTTACCCCCATTTTTGGCCTGTTTGTCAGTGTGTTTGACCTTGTCAGTGGGATCCTGCTAGCCAGGACCCCAGTGCTTATGGTTTGTGGCCTACTTGTCAGTATGTTTCACTGTTTTTGTCAGTATGCTTGACTGTGTCACTGGGATCCTGCTAACCAGAACCCCAGTGCTTATGCTCTCTCTGTTCCCAAATTTGTCACTGCATACTGGTAGCCCAGAACTTCATCCTAAATTGGCATACTGTTGCCCCCTTATAAGTCCCTAGTATATGGCACCTAGGTACCCAGGGCATTGAGGTTCCAGGGGATCCCTATGGGCTGCAGCATTACTTTTGCCACTTATAGTGAGCCTATGCAAAGTCTTCTACAGGACTGCCATTGCTGTGTGAAATGGTGCATGCATCCTTTCACCAGCCATTTTCACTGCACCAGGTCACTTATAAGTCACCTAAATGTCAGGCCTTCCAACCCTGAAGGCTGGGTGCAAAGTACCTGTGGGTAAGGGTTACCCTGCACTGGCAGAGATGCCCCCACGTCATCCAGGACCATTTCCCCAGACTTTGTGAGTGCGGGAATGCCATTTTACGCGTGCACTGGACATAGGTCAATACCTATGACTCTAACTAGTAACTCTGAATATGGCAGTGTAAGGTGTCTAACATCTGGGAATTGTATCCCAATATTGATTCCAGTATTGGTTGCACAATCCCATGCACTCTGGGGGCTCCACAGTGGACCCCCAGTACTGCCATACCAGCCTTCTGAGGTTTTCCAGGCAGCCCCAGCTGCTGACACCTCACAAACAGGTGTATGCCCTCCTGTTGCTTGAGCAGCTCAAGCCCAGGAAGGCTGAACAAAGCATTTCCTTTTGGAGAGGGGTTTTACAGCCTCTCCCTTTGGTAATAGATGTTACAGGCATGGGAGGGGTAGCCTCCCAGAGCCTCTGGAAATGCTTTGAAGGGCACAGATTGTGCCCTCCTTGCATAATCCAGTCTACACTGATTGAGGGACCCCCAGTCTCTACTCTGGCGTGAAACTGGACAAAGGAAAGGGGAGTGACCACTCCCCTGTCCATACCCACCCCAGGGGTGGTGCCCAGAGCTCCTCCTGAGTATCCCTGGGTTTTGCCATCTTGGATTCCAAGGTGGTGGGGCATTCTGGGAGCATCTGAGTGGCCAGTTCTAGCAGGTGACGTCAGAGCCCTCCCCTGATAGGTGCTTACCTGGTTAGGTGACCAATTTAGGGCTTTTAGGGCTATTTAGGATCTCTCCTCTGGGTGTTGCTTCAAAATCGGATTGCAAGACTCGAGCAGGACTCCTCTGCATCCTTTACTTTATCTTCTATTGACAGAACAGCCACTGACCATTCCAGGAACTCTACAACTTGCAACAAAGAAGCAAAGACGACTTCTGCAACCTTGTAACTTCAGCTCCTGCCAGCAACTGCAACAGTTTCGAGGTCCTGAATCCTCCAAGAAGTGCCTGTCTGCAACCTGCACCAGAAGAACCAATGGAATCTCCCGTGGAGTGACGGAGTCACTTCCCTGCTTCAGCAGGCACCTCTCTGTAGCGACCACCCGTGGCGTGGTTCCCCTCTCCAGACAATAATCGTGGATCCAGAAACATGGGTGGTGAACTAAAGTGACCCAGACAGTCTCAACGTCCAGCTGTCCAACTTTGTTGGAGGTAAGAGCTTGCCTCCCCACACAAGACAGTACCCCCATGCACCGCGTGACTAGCAGTTGCCAAAGCTTGTGTACAACCTTCCACGAAGTTTCTTGTGCACAGCACAGTTTAGGCCCCCACACTCCATCCTGTGATGCACAGCTTCCTGAGTGGTTCTCCGGCGGTGTGGGATCCCTTTGTGTTGTGCTGCCTGGGCCTACATTTGTACCTTATTTGTCCCCGTGCTGTGGGACTCCTGTGCATACTGTCTGGTCTTCTGAGGGCTCCCTGAGTTGCTGAGAACCCCCTTTGTCTCCCGCTCCTGGGTAGAGGCCACCAGGACCGTCCTGGTCCCGGGCAGCTTTGTTTTCTGCTAACCCTGAGCTTTGCATGTGCCAAGGCTTGTTGGGGGAATCCAGCGATGCAAACCAGACTGCAATCATCCATCCGGTGTGGGACAATTTCCTACATTATTCTTGTTCCTCCCCATTAAGGAGCATTTTCATTTCACAATGGTTTGATTGCGTAAGTGGTATGCTTCCACTGCATAGTTTTGGGATTTCTTTTTTTTTTTACTTTCTATTGAATACTCTAAAGGGGAACATGTATTTCTATGCTCTCTCCACCTACTTTTTCTTCTGTGCCCAAACCCCACTCTTCTTTGACTCTCCATTCCTTGCACCTAATGCTCTCCAAACAAACTTTTTTTTTAACTTTATTTTTCTCTCTGTGTTATCTATTTCATAATATTTGAAGTCACGTAGAACAGTAAGTTAAAATATAGCTTTAGGTCATCATGATGCATGTGCAAGTAGATGCATGCATTCACAACATATCCATCATGGCATATGCAATCATATTGGCACTCTTCTTGGCAAGGGTTTTTCTGGACATGCATATAGACTGTGACTTTGTGAAATGGATTGGCAGGTCCAATAGCTAGCTCTTTTATAGTCTAAGCCTATGAACTTCACAATTGCTCTTATTTTTTTCAACATGTGTATTTTCATTCCAAATTCTTTTAATTTAAAATATGTTCATTTTTTCCAGTAATCAACAGAAACTAAAATGAAACACAATGAGAATACTGTAAGCGATACAATTGCTGTCATTGTAACAGGATAGGCTACATACGCCTCTAGGATATAATAACATAAAGAAATGGCTACAAGTATCCCAATCTGAATTAACATCAACTTCTGTTTAGAAAGCGAAGAAGTAAAAGAAACTGGAAATATTAGCAAAATAGTACAGAGTAAGATAGTGTATATTAGGATGTTTCTGACCCAATTTAGGGGTTGAGGTACAGTATATAAGGAGTGGATACATGATGGCGATATCTGAGCATTAATGTACTTGTTTGTGAGGGGTACTTAATCTTACTAGTTTTGTATGACACAGTGGGGATTTAGGGCCTGATTTAGAACTTGGCAGTAATGGTCCCACTGTGGACTTTTCAACTGGAAGCCCATTTGTCGCTGTGATGGTCTGCCCAACGTATTTAGATGCTGGTGGTCCCATAGGTGAAAGCCTGCATTCAAACTGCTGTCTCCGGCAAGAAATACCGCCCATGTCAATGGCTGGATAGGGAAATTTTGATGCAGAGGGGACCCCATAAACCCATACTGTGCAGAATTGGATGTGCCTTACCTCTAAGCAAAAAGTGGTGGTCCAACCTCCATATCTGAGTTGACAGATTGGGGAGAAAATGATGGAAAACTCACCTTTTTCCCCCCCTTCCACCACTGTTTTCAACTGGACACGACTGGACAACACCTGCTGTCATTGCTGCCACCTACCCACAGTGAGAACACGACTCCCCCATCTGCGGACACAAAGGTAGGGATGCTGCATTGCTGGGGTACTTTGGGTAATGTTGTGTCAGAATGGCAATGAGTTGTTGTGTGAATGTGTTGTGTAGTGTGTAGTGTGGGGGTGGACATATGGCTATGGGACAGTGTGTGTGTCATTTACTTCTCTTCTCTAGCCCCAACCATAGTATGAAGTCCATTGGTTCCCGACGCCATCGCCTGTATCACCATTTTATCGCCATTCAGTCTGCTTGCAGAAATGTAGCATCTAAATACGGCTGGTGGAACGCTATTTACACGCCAGTCTTTCCGGTACCGCCAAGATCTACATCAAGCCCTTAGACTTTTGAAAGTAGAGATCTAGTTTATTCCATAAAGGTATTGGGTTTATTGAGCTTGGACCGGTGTTTGAGGCGGTATTGTCAGCACTTATAATGAAGCATAACCAAGCCCATCAAGTGTTGTAACAGATTTCTGAAGTATTTCTACTCACATAGTATTATTTTTATCCTGAGTAAAAAATCTAAAGGAAAAAGACCTGAATTGGTGAGAGTATGGAATGGAAATCCATACCATGGGCCTAGAGCAATGCTACAGTGGTTAGTTCAAATGTGTATGTGAAATGTGTTGTCTATGATTTCTTGTATCTGTATCCAGAAAGACTGAACACTAGAGGAGAGAAAGAGCATGCGCTCTAGGTCAGCATTTTCTTTTGCACTAATCCAACAAG
Source organism: Pleurodeles waltl (assembly GCF_031143425.1). Lineage (NCBI taxonomy): Eukaryota > Metazoa > Chordata > Amphibia > Caudata > Salamandridae > Pleurodeles > Pleurodeles waltl. Next base: position 1,541,751,681 of record NC_090446.1, read on the forward strand.
ATGAATGAGTCAGATAAACCCTATTTGAAAAGTTTCTCAGGGGAGCATCAGCGAATCAGTGCCCAATATTTGCAATGGCTTTATATGGAGGAGATTTGGGGTATATTTAACAAAACATGCTTTGCTGCGTGATAGGGAAAAGCCAAGAATGTGCCGTACTTAACACTGTATGGTGCATTTCTGTTTTTTCCCTGTGCTGGTGAACAATGTGCTGCCAGTGCAAATGCAGGCACCATTGCAGACAGAATTGTTTTTATGCAGAAGAGACATTCTCCTCTTTATATCTGTGCTGGAAACTGAAGATATTTCTCTTCGTTACACCTCGCCTGGGGAGGCGTGGGATTTTGATGCATTCCCAAGTCTACTAGTAATGTTAAATCTGGGAATGTGCCAAAATCCATGGATGGGTGTGTGGGAACAATCATGATCCATCAATGTAACGCCTTCCGAGGGCAAAGTAATGCAACTCAGGGAACATGTTCTGCTTTGCGTTCCCTAAATTTATAAAGCCAGGCAAAGCCACACAAGGTGGTCTTGCAGTTGTGCCGTTCATGTGCTCAGTTGTGTGGTGCAAGAGCTACACACCTCTTTGTTAAATATGCCCCTAAGTATTTTATTCCATTAGTCTACATTTTGATCTATTCTTCTTCTGTGGGAGGGCCTAATATTCTCAGTATTACATACAATACTCCATCTTTCAGTTATGGTTCTATTTAACATTATATTATTTTTAAAAGAACATTTGAGCAGTTACTGGCTACATGTGCTAATCTAGCTTTTTTAACTTTACAAACTTTAATGCTGCTCCAAGTTTTCATAAGCAATAAAATCTGTTTTGGTAAGTTATGGATGTCTTTCAAAGACGTGAAGGAAAGAGGATATCCATCTTCATGCATTAGGTACTGAATATTGTGTATACCAAGTTTATCCCAATCTTTTCATAAATGTTTTTGTCCGTTATCTTTAATTTGGGATTGAGCCATAAAGATGATAGTCCGGGACCTTATCATCTATTGGGACAGTTACAATCCATGATCAGAACAGCTTTGGACTGGATTGTAAGATATTAAGAAAGTTTGAGGTCTTTAAACTTGATATGGTGACTAAACTGTGAAAGGACAATGGTTAAGTAATAGATTTCTCTATTCCACCCATAGGGGTAGAGTCCAAAGGAAGGCAAAACCACAAACAAGCTTGTTTCAACAAAACAGTAGTTTGGTAGTTGTAAAAGCTAGGAAGTCTCACAGCGCCTTTGCTTTTCAGGTTTTAAGTTTAGCTAAGGTCATCCTAGATTTTTTGTTCTTCTTCCTAAAAAATGATTTACTATTTTATATATAATCTCGAAAAAATCCACAAGGAAAAACAAAGGGAACATACTAGATTAGAAATTTACTTGGGGGAAATCACCATTTTGACATATTCTTTTCTGCCCCCTCATGTAATGAATTTTGGGGACCGTGTTACATTGCTTATTTAATTTTGACTGTTCTTTTTCTTCTTGGTGTTCCAAATATTGATGGAGTCTAGCTTTCTATTTAAGACTGGACAATCCGATGTCAGGCTGACAGATAAAACTTCTTATTAGTGAGTAACCTGAGGCAGTTGCATATGACTGTATGAAAGAATCCCAGAAATGATTAAGTCAGTCACTTTTGTGAATATTAAGGTACCCACTGTCTGCTTATGGGGCACGTTTGCAAGTTTGAGAGTTTTAACATGTCAATTAGTAGTTGTTTTATGGTTAGTAGTAGTAAGAGTAAGAGAGGAGATATAGGAAAGAGTTTTCTAGTGCCTTGAGCTAGACTGAAGTTAGAGGGTTTCATTGTATTGACTTTTATATGGGCTCCCGGATGTGAGTAAAGTCTCAATGCCATGAGTTAAAAGCCTCGACCCATGTCAAAAGGTCTCAAAACCGAATACATTAAAGTCCATGAACTCTTATCAAAGCTCTTCTCTGCGTACAGAGCCTTAACCATGATGGAAAGTTGTAGGAGGGGAGCTTTCCCTAAAACAAGGGCAAATTCTCTGAAATTTTCCAAAGCATATCCCTAGTGTAAAAACAGATTGGGATAAATTAATTATTTTTTAAGAGTAGTTTCTCTAGTCATTGAGCCAGAGGTTTAGCATAGATTTTTCAATCAAAATTCAAAAGCGATATTACCCTATAGTTCTTAAAACTGATGGGTTTTCACTCTCTTTATAGATCTCAATAATTGTAGCCTCAGGGGAAGTATAGCATAATTTATCTATAATCACTTGATAGGATGTGCATCAGGTCAGCCAGACTCAGAGATACTGAGTCAATAGGATATACACCATATAATCAATCAACATTTGAACTACATACTTTTAAAGACATACATAGACCAACAGCAAAAGATAAAGAGGGCCAGAGTTATAATATAAAGCATTACTATAACATTAAATATAATATCTGGACCTAAATAGAAGCAAGGGTCATTAGTAGCTAGTCAAAATTAGGAAAAGGTTGCTCAGAAAAATATGCAACTGCATTTTCGTGCTATCCAGTCACCTCTGAAGGTATGCTGCTACAATTCCATATAAACTTGAATATTCAAATATCTAAGAATCCTTCCACTCTAAACACACACATCTACTGAAGAATACTTAGAACATAACAATAAGACAATAGTATAACTGCATTTTAAAGCTACATATTAAACAGAAACTTCATTAATCACAGGACCATCACAGCAACCTTGGGACAATAATAATGATAGCCTCATAAACAGTGTTAAGCTGAATCTGAGGTGAACCAAAACTGATTTTAACAATTTAAAACCATTGGTCAATGAAGGTAAAGCATATAAAATAGTGTAGAGAGAGAGTTGATGTGCAGTATAGTTAGGTCACCATACCATTCTCATGCATGTTTTTAAGAAATGAATTCAGTTGTCCTAGTTAATAGAATGACAATGCCTTCATGGACAATTCTCATTTTAGAAGTACCAGTGAAGGAAAATGGATTGTTAAGAGATTTCAATTCAGCTCTCAGGGAGGCAAAACCTTTCTTCCATGTTACTGTTAGATATTGGGTTTCTGGTTGTCTAAGGTAGGCACCTAAGCCAAGTCTCACACTAAAGATAACCTGTGTTCACCCCCTAAATTATTACAGGGAGTCCTACAGCGCCAGAATGCCTGTGTGCCTACTAGGTGAAATATGGTAGTTTGGCAGCAACCTTCTCAAACAGAAAACTATCTTGTGAATGGATGGCTTGTTGGCTTCTCTGGCAGCCTGTTTTTCTCCCCCGGCCAGTGCAAAGGGGGACCAAGCCCCGGAGTCGGTGGAAAGGAGGCGTGAGGAGGGAGGCACAAGAGGCCTTTCTCAGGCTTGCTCTACTGCAGCTGGGAAAGTTGTAGAGCGTGATGCTCTAGCAAGAGAGTGAGAGAGCCTTAATGCTTCCCCAAAACCCACACCAACATTGGGAACAGCACCTTGAGGAGCATACACAGAACAGATTGCAGGCAAAAAGGCGATACTAGGATTGCTGGTGGCTCGTAGACTTCCAGGCCCAACTTGGGCAGCAGGAGGGTCGACACCAGTCCTCAGCAAATCTCTCTAGGGCACAGGGGCTCCAGCGGAAGTCACCTTTCGGCACTCCCGTGTCAGAATAATCACTTAGAATGCTTGGTCCTGATAGGCGGGCCCAGTGCTGCAGGTATAGAAGGTACACTGTTCCTTAGCAGGGCAGAGCACTACATGGGCAGCCACATCAAGCGTGGGGCCTCTTAAATGCTAGTTACTGCAGGACTCAGACTCCCATGACAATTAGGCAGTTACAGAGTCCTTGCCAGTTCTGAGAATCCGGTAGAACAAGGGCAAGTCAATACGCCCTTGGAGAACACTTATGTGCACAAGGGGCAGGCAGGTTAAGAACGGTGGTTCCTCTTGGCAATCCAGCAGTGCCTGGTGAAACCAAAATCAAGGAGGATCTACAGTAGGGCAACAAGCAGATAAGCAATCCAGTGAGTCATTTGTGGCACCCAGGCGAGAGTCCTAGTTCCCAAATTGCTCTAAAACATTGGGTCAGAGCCCCAGTAGTTGTACTAAAAAATGCTTTTGTTTAAGGGGTGACTTCAAAGGAACCCTTTCAATCCTAACACAACCCCTTTTGACCCAGCTCTGGCACCAGACATCACTAGGTGGTAAATCAGCCCATTGTGTGAGGCAGGGAAGCAGCCTTTACAAATTGAAGTGCACCCTGCTTCCTTCTCTCTCAGCCCCCCACATCTGTAGCCATGTAAGCATGGCTCTGACCTGCCTCTTCAGTGTCTGTATGCAGTTTTAAACTGCCAATTTGTCCTGGCAAGTGCCCAAACCTTCCCTTTTTATATATGCAAGGCACCCCTAAGGTAGGACCTAGGTAGCCCCATGTACAAGGTATAGTGTACATTAAAGGTGGGATGTGTACTGATGTGTTTTACAAGTCCTAACAGTGAAATACTGCCAAATTCAGTTTTCACTGTTGCAAGGCCTATCTCTTGCATAGGTTAACATAGGGACTGCCTTTAAATATCTTTTAAGTGCAGTTTCCCTTTGGGAGCAGCTAGAGAAAGGAGGTTTGGGGTCTCTGAACTCACTGAATTATGGCTGCAAAGTAAATAGGAAAGTTTAGAAACCAAACATTGGTGCTATCAATTGTCTTCGATTTTGTATAATGAAAATATTTCTATGAGATTTCCGTGTGTAGTGAAACCACACAAACACACACACACAAATACACACTTGTAGCAGTGCTGACACCTTACATTATATGCATAAAGCCATTGCAGCACAGACAGAGGAGCAAAACTGATAGGTACACCATATGCAGCATCAGTGTAAGCTTGAACCATTGTATGTGATGGTATGTGCTGATGTGAGTGGAGAGTGTTTCTCCTTAAACCAGATTTAAGGGGGCCTAGCGCAATTCAAACACCACATTAGCAACATTTCTTTTACGCTAATGTGGCGTAGGAAGGCCAAAATGCCTTGCCATATTTACAAAGTTGCCCACGGCTTTCATTGCACCACTTTGTAACTCCTTGTACCTCATTATGCCTGCGCCAGGCATAATGTATGCAAGTGGGGCATTCCCATGCTAGGAGGGCTGAAAAAATCTAACAGATTTCTTTGTCTCATTTTTGTAGGCATAATTAATGCCTGCTAAGAGCAGGCGTTAAAGGGAGGCTCCCATTGTTTTCAAAGGGCCTCTGGGTGCTTTCAAGATTAGCGTCAACATTTTTGACTCCAATCCTGCAAAGCGCTGGACTAGTGTTAAAAATTATGACACTAGTAACTCTGACTACCGCCATGGTGCGCCCTATTTTTAATATGGTGCAAACAATGTTAGCGTTAGGGAGGGCGCTACGGGGTGCAGGACAAGTGACACTTCACTAAGTGCAGCACTACTTTTTATAAATCTGCCTCTTATTGCTCTCCTGGCCAGTCACAAACTCCCTCTCCAGTGTTCATGCACTCCATCAGGACCATGTTCCCTTTGTAGTAACATGTACAGGGCATATGGCAGCAGACCTACAGAACAGGCAAAGGAAGGATAGCAGCTATGTCAGTATTCTATCACACACACAACAGGTACCATGGATGCACATGTGGTGCAAGCGTCCCTCATACACCGAATCATTCCAGAAGTAGCAAGGGGATGCTCCAAACACATTCCTGGAGACCTGGGGCAGTAAGTGAAGTACAACAGTGTCTGAGACATTATTTGCAATTCCCAAATGGGTCAAAAGGGACCTACCTTATTAATATTCATGAGGCGACGCATTGGGAATGGCCGCACTCACAGGGATGGTGGCCTGCTGGCGTCAGCAGACCATCATGTCTGTGACTGCTTTCTAAATAAAGAAAAATGGGATGCATTTCAAAAATAAAAATAAAACGTTTTCATTTCATTTTTTTTAAGTGGGCAGTGAACCTTGGGACTACTGCCTGCTCTGAAAAGATGTTGGCGCCCCAATTCAAAAAGGAGAAGGGACCCTTTCTGATTTGCGAATGTGTTAACGCCTCCTTCAAAGTATGAACGTTATGTGATCACATTCCCAGTTGCAAAATATTCAAACATACCAGTGCAATATGATATTAGCAAGGGACGCACTAAACACGCCAGACTTGCATTTTGCCTTTGGTACATGCCAAAACACATTTTACCACTCGCAAATGGCCCTTTGGCAACCGTTAAAATGCGTTATACATTTGGCCTTAGTTGTCTGTGGCTTCACTCAGCATTCCATCTTTTCTCGATTTCTTGTTCTGTTTTGAGATTTTGAATCATTAAAAGTGATACTACCTGTCCCAGAAGGTATTGTGCTGCAGATAAAAATTCAGACATGTGCATCTTAGTTGGTGGTTAAATCACCCCAAAGCCTTCATGTGTACGTACTACAACATACTTTTGCATAACTCTTAAAATAAAAAAAATAGATTCCCTGTTTTGCACCCCTTCTACTATTCTAGCACATCCTTATTTATATGTGACAATACAAGGGAACTCAGAGATCAAAAATCAAAGGAAATATATTTACTGACCTTTTTGGCCAGTGTCCGTCGCTCCCTCCTGTGTGGCCAAAGCGGCTGCTGCTGGCTCTTCACAGAGCCTGCTGGCTCTGTGTTTGAGTCCCGCCTCCCCCACAGGCCCCCGCCTGTGTCTTATCTGTGTCTGTCTGTTTTCTGCTTTTCCCGCTTTCTTCTCTTTTGTCTATTCTTACTACTGTCTACTCCTGTTTTACCTTTGTCTCTCCTTAATTCTCTGTTCCCCTGTATTTGCCCCCCACGTTTCCCTACCCACTGCTGCTGCCACCACAGCCCTGCGCTCATAACGCTTCCTGCCCCCTGCCTACCAGCTGACCAATTCCCCCCCTCCCTCCCCTTTCCTAAGGGTGGCTGCTGCACTGTTGTGAGCGGTGGGTGCACCGCTGGCGCGACAAAGGCATGCCCGTGTGTACCCGTCCATACCTGGAGCACGCCCTGAGCCATGGACCCTGGATCTCACACCATCAACCGATAGAACGCCAGGACCCTCCATGCACTGAACCCTGGATGCCGGAGCACTCGCCACCCTGCTTCTCCTAAGGATACGATGGACCTTTCTCCTGCTGCCACTGCCACCTCTCTCTCTCCGCACGCCAGACAGCACAGCTCCAGAATCACCTCCAGACCACCTTAAGTGCATCCTTCTCAACCGCTCCCTGCGCAAACATGCCGTTGAGATTTGGGACCTACTAGACACCACCCACCCGGACATTGCTTTCCTCACCGAGACATAGACTAACATGCCATCCAAACCAGACATCGCCATCCCCAGCTAGTACAAGCTGCTCCACAAAGACCGTCCATCCAGACCAGGAGGTTTCATAGCCATTACCCACAAGACCACCCTCTGACTGATGAGCAACACACACAAATTCACCCCCCTCTGGATGCACCTCCACTTCCAAGTGCACACCACACCGAAGTCCACCAGCCACAGCACCCTCATCTACAGACCACCCAGACCATGCCCAGTGTTCAGCAACATCATCATTGACATCAAAGCACCCCATGCACTCACCTCCAGCAACTACATTCTCCTCAGTGACCTCAACTTCCATCTCAACTACTTCAATGACCACAACACCTCATCACTACTTGAGAACATGGACACAATCGGGCTCAAGCAAATGGTCACCTTACCAATGCACATCGCCGGACACACCCTCAACCCCATTATTTCCACCAGCAGCAATGTCATCATCAACGACTCAACCCGCCACACTGGACCGACCACCACTGCATCCACTTCTCCATCTCCACACCCACAGTGCACACTCACACAATGCGCCCCCCCCCCTACAGGAAATGGAACCAGACCTCGGAGGAGCAACTCACCAACACCCTTGGCAACTCACCACCCCGACACGACAGATGCCAACAACTCAGCACGCAACCTCCACAAATGGGTTACCAACTGCGCTGACACCCTAGCTCCCCTCTGGACGACCACAGGGAAACACTCCTACAAGAAAGCCAACTGTTTTACACCCACACTTCAAGAATCAAAGCGCTCTTGCAGGAGGCTGGAGAAGAAGAGGAGGAACATCAAATCCACAGAAGACCTTGCAACGTTGAAATCTGCCACTCAATCCCACCATGGCCTCATCAGGTCCACCAGGAAAACCGTCCTGCAGGACCGCATCAACATCACCACACACAACGCTAAAGTACTCAATGTCATGAAAGAATATGCCAAGATGAGACCACCAACATCCCTTCATCTCAGGATCTCTGCGACAGACTTGCCACCTTCTTCCATCAGAAGATCAAAGACATCTACGACAGCTTCGGACCCCAAGACTCGCTGAACTCACCAAAGACACCCCTGCCTGGACCCTCTGAACTCCCAAGGCTACTGCACACCTGGACCCCCCTTATGATGAACGAGACCCACTCAGTCATGAGCAGCATCCTCTCCGGAGCCCCCACCGACCCCTTCCCCCACCAGATCTTCAACAAGGCCAGCGTCTCGATCATGCCCAAACTCTGCAAGACCATCAACTGCTCCCAAGAGTCAGCAACCTACCCAGAAGACTGGAAGCATGCCGAGATCCTATCACTCCTGAAGAAACCCACAGCCAACCCAACGGATCTCAAGAACTAACCCCCCATCTCGCTGCTGCCCTTGCCAGGTAACGTCAACAAGAAACCAATCAACACTCAGCTATGCCAGCACATCAAGGAAAATAACATCCTGGATGTCTCCCACCCAGGATTCAGAACTAACCACAGCACTGAAACCGCCCTGCTTGCTGTCATAGATGACATCAGCCCCCTCCTCAGCCCTGGACATACAGCAGCCCTCATCCTAATTGATCTTTCAGCCACTTTCAATACAGTAACCCACCACACCCTATACGCTAGACTCCACGCAGCAGGCATACGGGGCAAGGCCCTTTGATGAATACACTCCTTACTGACAGGCAAAATACAGAAGGTCAGACTCCCACTACACCTGTCAGAACCAACAGACATCCCCTGTGGATTACTACAAGGATCATCGCTGAGCCCTACGCTGTTCAACATCTACATGACCCCGCGTACCCCTATCATCAGGAACTACGGCATGAACATCGTCTCCTCCTCAACAGCCAAGAAGAATTTCAGGGACGGGCTTGAAGCAGTCACCACCTGGGTGAGGGAGAGCTGCCTTAAACTGAACTCTGACAAAACTGAGATCCTCATCATGGGATATTCCACCTGAGCCTGGGACAACTCCTGGTGACCCTCAACACCCGGCGGGCCCCCCGCCCCCTCAGACCATGCACGTAACCTTGGTGTCATCTTCAACTTAAGGCTCACCATGACCAGAGAGGTAAACTCTTTGCCTCCACTTTCTTTCACACCCTCTGACTCCTATGAAAGATCTTCAGATGGATACCAACTAACTTCCGAAAGACTGTGACACTCACACACTAATCACAAGCAGACTTGACTACGGCAATGCCCTCAATGCCGGAACTGCCAAGAAGAACCTGAGAAAGTTGCAACAAATTCAGAACTCCGCCGCCAGAGTCGTCCCAAACATTCCCCGTCTAGAGCACATCACAGAACACCTGAATAACCTCCACTGGCTCATCATCAAGAAGAGGATCAATTTCAAACTCCTAATGCACAGCTACAGAGCCCTCCACGACAGTGGACCCAGCTACATCAACAACCACATCACCTTGATACTCCCCTTCCAGACCTCTCCGTTCATCTCAGCAGTCACTCGCCAACGTACCTCACATAAAGAAGTCCTCGGAGGGAGGAAGATCTTGCACATAACAAGCAGCAAAAGGTTGGCAGACCTTACCCCTTCATCTCAGACAGTCGCCAATGCTGCCTCAGTTCAGGAAGGACCTCAAGACCTGGTGTCGTAGTTTGGACTCTTGCTCTAGGCAAGACTGCTGGTTAAAGGATGACCGTACTTTTGCTTGTAGGTGACTATGCCTATCCAACAATTAGCAACTGTTGTCCCAACCTTACCGGCTCACTAGCAGCACTTCACCAGAAACACAATAGTAAAAGGTTATTTGTGGCAGCCTTTACGCATGGACTCGAGAATAAGACATCTCAGGTAGTGTCGTGGTTAAACGGAGACTACCCCTTTCTCACAGATATATCATGTCTCATACAAACACAGGTAATGACAAGAATGCAGTGAAGTTTCAAATAGTTTTATTTAACACAACTGTAATTTGCGATATGTTACATGGGCTGCAATGATTAGGATAATGAACAGTGCAAGGAACAGAATTGTGAAGATGAGAGTCATTATCACAAAGATCCCCACCATTTTGCAAAGCATGTAAAAGACATACGAGATGTAAAATGCCCTAATAGCTTCATGTGAGAGGCCTAACCTCCTACCTAAAGGAGGGCTGGGTTTGCTAAACCTAATCTGCCAATGCCATGTCCATGAGAGGAGCCCCCAACCCTCGTTACCTTGGAATGAGGTCTCTATCTCAGACTTCGCAGGGACACGGAGACTGGGTCAGCGGCAAGACGGCGTGCAGCATCGATATCAGCGATGGTGGCGATGCCCTCTGGTCGGAATCCCTCTGATTATCTGTCTAAAGTGCGATGTATTTATACAGATCTACCAGGACCCCTGACGTAGGTGTGTTCCCAAACAATAGATAACAGGCATGCTTGGGACGGCAATTAATATAAACAATCCCTTGAAAGTATAGCGAGGGAAAATCCTACTGTTTGTTTGTCTTTATTGCTTGATCTTGACAACTTAGCGCGGTGGCACTGATAATGCAAAGCATAACAAGTGGCCTAACTATAAACAAGGCCGCCATCTTAGATGAATTAAATATTTAAATGGGCTAAGACAGAGCAAGCTAAGTAGGTTAAAAGTCACTAGGTGACGGGGGCACGAGTCTGCAAGCCAGAGGCTAAGCTAACTCCTGTTATCCCATTAAAACAAACTAGGATTCACTACACTGGCTCTTCAACTGATCTCTGAGGACACACCCCTTAGTGCCTTGAGACCCTATTGGAGAGTAGTGCACTTTAAAAGATATGATTGATTGATTGATTCATTTATATTCTCCAATCAACTTCTATGGGTATTTTAAGTGGAATGAAGAAACACATATTATTATTTTTACTGAATTCAACAAACTGAATCAGAGTGTTGGTATTTGTGCCCTTCTAAAAACTGATTTCTAAAACTCATTATTCCTTGCAGCTGCATTGTGTTCACACACTTGTACCTCTACCTGCAACAGCTGGACTATCATGTATAAGTGGACCTCAATGAGGAGCATGCTTCTAAAGCCCTTTGGTATGTACAACTGGAGGCACCATAAGTAACATCACCTGCTGCACCAAAGTTTGTGCAAACACATGAGGATACGGGAAATATACAATTTCCTAGCTATGGAGAAGGGAAGTTTCAATTCTATTAAGGACTAGGAGAGAAGGATTATGGATATCTTTCTTCACTTTATTAAACAGCAGTTGTTTTAAAGATGACTTCTTCATATAAACAAGAAAAGGAATAAACCAAACTTCCCAGCAACCTCCGGAAATCAGTTACTATTATCTGTCCTTAAATCTCAACACAGGTCAGTCCTTTACAATCCTGTGATATCCGATCCTGTTCCTCTTTTGCAAGTTATCTGTTTTGTCTTCTTTGAACATTCATCTGTTCATTGACTAAAATGATTCAATCGAAAAGTTGTCCAGATCTTCTATGCAAATTCTTGTTCTACTGTAAAAAACACTATTAAAATTGCACAATATCCAAATTCAATGTCCATCATTTGGAAAAACCTGCATCACTATTTTAGTCATGAAAATTGAAGCATCAGTTCCCAATGAAACTGTAGAACTGTAATAAACTTTATGTTTACTGTCAATTCAATTGGTCTCGGTAGAGGATCTTGCTTTGCAAGATCTCCTGGTGGGAAAATCCTCGCCTCTAAAATTTAAACTGTGTTCTTCATATCTAGGAAATTTTATATGGTTATTCAGCCAACATCAAAGGAAGTTGTAGAACTAGAATGACATCTCACAGGCTGGAATATCTGAATTGTGGCAATTTTGTCAGGCATAACCCTTTTATTAATTTACATATCCACGGATGTTCTCCTACTGGTACATCGTTAATGTGAAAATGGTCCACAGAGATAGCTGATCTGAGAAAATTCCGGAGATATATAGACTCACCCCTTCCCCACTCTGGAAATCCAGGTGTCTTGTGTTACACGAACAAACCCACTGTCTCCATGCCGAGCGCTATCTCCTGATGGTGTCGGAGGCCCAGGCTTCATGAATGAAGTTCACAGCGACTTCTGGAAGTTGGCTGTCTTCCCAGCATCCCCTAAAATCCTCTAGGTCATGAGATTGAGATGTCCCTGCAGAACTACAGGAAGTTTGCAACCTTGATCATCCTGAAAAGTGTGATAGGATGACAGAAGCTCTCTTCATAATTCCATCAAAGTCAATTTCTAGGCCTGTGATCTCCATATTGGTGTCACCAGAACACAAGATGCCTTCTGACGTCTGACATGAGATTAAACTGTGGGTGTCATCATGAAAGGGGGAAAGTCATACAACTGACCCTTTCTACCAGTGCTGTAGTAATGCATCCACCCCTTTCAATCTGGGGTCCAGCATCCAGTTGACATATACCAGAATATGAATGTTCAGCCTGGAGGTGAAAAGATTTAAGTTGAAAGGTCCCCTTCTGGCCATCAGTGTTCTGAATATCTTGTGATCCACTTACCAATTGCTGTTGTACGTGATGTATCTGGAGATCTATTCTGCTTTGCTTTTCTGCGCTCCTGACACATTCCTTGAAATCATACCTGCTAAACACTGTATGTGTCATACTGCTGACACATTGTCTACCTTCAGAAGGGTGAAGCAAGTAACCTTGTCCTGGGTGAGGGACCTGATGGAAAAAGATCCTGATGGAAGGTCCAGGCAGTTGATTTGAAACAACAGGTTCTCTTCTCACTATCTGTTGCACATTGAGATGTTGCCGCACCTGGCATACCAGCTCCAATGGCTGGAGTCCAATTCCATCAAGTCGGGTGATGCTCCAAAGATCACCCAGTCATTTCAGCTATCTTTGTGGTCCAGCCAAAACTGAATCTCTGTCTTGGCTTCTTAGGACAACAGAATAAATTCAGAATAAGTCAGTCCTCTCCCGAGATGTGACACCTTGCGTCTTTGCAAAGCTCTGTAGTGGAATGGGCAAGGAAAAAATTCCTGTATCGATGTCTTAGTTCTTTCCTCAATTTTGTAAGAGTGGCCAGGGTCTAATCTATCATGAAACCTAGAAATGACATTACCTGTTTCGGAATCAAGTCTGATTTCCTCTTGTTGATTACAAATCCCAGGTCCTGAAGAAGCGCAATGGTCGTGTTAAGACTGGATTGACAATAGCAGCACTGATCCATCAAGAGGACATCATCCAGACAGTTGATCAGTCTGATGCCTCCTGTTCAGACTACATCCACCACCAGCTGTAAGAGTTTGATGAAACACCATACAGCTTAGGATAAACCAAATGGGAGTACTAGGAACTCTTAGATCTGGCAGCTCCAAAGGAATTGGATGCATCTCCTGTTGGGGGGGCAAAAATAGAGATGGTCATGTAAGCATTTTTTAGATCCAGTCTTACCATTCAGTCCCCTGCCAGGGAGATATCTTACAAGGGTTGCAACCCCCTCCATTTTGAAATGACAATATACTGAACTACTTTAAGTTTATGACAGGTCGGAAACCTTTGTCTTTCTTCTCCACCAAGAAGAGATTGCTAAAAAAAAACCTTGGATGGAATACTGACCTGTAAATTGCTCATTTGGACAAAAAGCATGTTTACCCAATTATCTATCACACTTATTTCCTGATCTGAAAAGTGCAGGGGCCTTGGATGGGAGATCTCCACTCAGGAGCCATGGAACTCTTTGTGGAGCCCCTGTACTGTTTTTATCACCCATGATCCGGACAATATCTCCTTCCATTTGTCCACAAACTAGCACAGCCTTGCCCCTAACTAATGAGGGGAAACAGATTAATTGTTACCAGAGAACCTCCTGGGGTGTTCACTCTACCTTTGTTTCCTCTGTTGCCTCTCCCAGTTTCTCTACAGGATAAGATGGTCTCCGCCTGGTGTCTGTCTTGCCATCCATTGTTTCTCTTGACCTGTTCCTGTTGTTATTAAGGATGGCCGGAAGAGAGGTCCCTGCCTCGCCAGGCCCCAGAAAAATCTTTCCTAGGGAAGTTGTTCTTGATAGAAGTCTCCAAGGTGGATAAAGTTTCAACTAATTTACCGAGCTCTTTCACAAAGTCTTCTCCGAAGAGATTCCTCTGGACAATTGCTCTTGCCTAGAGCATTGCCAGATTCATCAGGTATTATCTTTATCAGCAGGGATTTTCATACACCTGCACACAGGTAGCACAGTTCGCATTGCCTAGGAGGCAAATTGACTTTTGTTCCCAACATGCAACTATTTTCGTAGACATGGTGGTGCCCAGAGTCATGGATTGCTCCACCAGCTTAATGATATTTGTGAGGGGCTTGTCTTGACAAGCTCTCCACAAGTGATCAATGTCTTTCTTGGGGTCCCTCATGTACTTTCATATGAAGGTGCACATTTTCAGGTCAATCTCTGAGGTGGTCATCACTTTTCCCTCAAGTGAAGGCCTAGGACACTCACATCCTTCCCCATGGGTTGCCTCATCTTGTTGGTGATGTAATCTGCCACTTTTTGCTTAGAGAGCCATTCTGAGGACCGGGGATGGAAGAGACCCTTAGACTCAAACATGTTGGGTTGACCTAAGACCCCCTTTTGTGCACCTGCTGCATTTATACCAGAGTGCCATGGCCTGCTTCAGCATGGTTTCTCCTCAGAGGATCTATTATTGTCTGTATCATCCTATCCTAGTACAGGAAACTCTGAACAAGGGTTACGATTCGGGGCAACATTGTTGCTGTGTTCCCCATTTAAGCCTTCGTCCCTGTAAGGTGTATGTTTGAGCTTGTGAACACTCTTACGGAAGACTTCATAAAGATTGGCAAAGCCACCCAGGTGCCTCCAAGTCAAGCCTAGAAGCCTTCTTCCCTTGTCTGCTAGACTGCACACAGGAGGCTGCCACTACATCCCTATTGTCTTCCAAAAAGACCATCAGTAGATGTTCCCCTAGTTTATTTGTGCTTGTAAAAAGAGTCCTACTCCTCTTTGGGCCAATACTCCTCTCCTTCATATTATTGGGAGTACTCATGATCCCTGAAGGACTACATCTCACAGGGTGAGAACACCACAGAGTATAGGTCTGGGGGAAAAACACACTCCCCAAGCAATTATTGCAGCAGCCTATTTTTCTTTGAAAATGAAAACACTGAGGTATTGTAATTATTTACGTGACCTCAAGGTGGCTAGCTTTATGATGGAGGTAAAATATGCCGCTGCATGTCATGTAGCATGGGTTGGAGATAGTTCTCTGACGGACTTCCCAGAGGGAAGCCATAGAGGAGTTTCCATTCCATGCATCTTGTTCTTCTGTTAGCATGTAGGGCTTGGCCGCTGACAGCACAAGCGATGGCAAGATAAGTTCTTTAAGCACAGTCACAGTTAATGGGTGTTAAGACTGCTCCAATGGAGGGGATGCTGCATGAGATGTCCTGCAGGACATTACAGGCACCTCTAACCATAACACCACATTTTTTCCAGGTACAGTTTGGTAGTTCCTAGCAGGTGTATGCATGATGCATACTCAATCAATTAATCAATTAATCAATAGATGGATCAGTGGTACTTGTAGAGAGCTAACTTTTCACTCCGAGGGGTCTCCAGGCACTGGAGGGTGCTGCTGGCATCATCAGGCTGGTAGTGGTGGTCAAAGAGCCAAGTTTTGAGCTGCTTTCTGAAGTCCTTCAGGGAAGGGGAGTTATGGAGGTGGAGGAGGGAGGTCGTTCAAGGTTCTGGTGGCCATGTGGGTAAAGGAGCGCCCTCTGTAGCATTTGTGGCAGATGCAGGGAACGTGGGCCTGTGCGAGGGAGGCTGAGTGGAGGTCTCTTGTTGGTTGGTGGAAAGAGAGACGGTTGTTGATGTAATTGGGTCCGGCATTGTGGAGGACATTGTACACATGCGTGAGGAGCTTGGAGAGACATCTCTGTTGGACGGGGAGCCAAGGAGAGCCCTGAGGAGAGGGGTGATGCTGGGTCTTCTAGGGAGGTCGAGAACAAGTCTTGCTGCTGCATTCTGGATGGTCTGGAGCCGGCTCATTATGTGTTCAGTGGTTCCGGCATAGAGTGCATTTCCGTAGTCAAGTCGGCTTGAGACGAGGGGCTGGGTAAACATCTTCCTGGTAGAGATGGGGATCCACTTGAAAATTCTGCAGAGCATGTGGAGGATGTGGAAGCAGGCAGAGGAAAGGGCGTTGATCAGTTGCTTCATGGTAAGTTAGGTGTCCAGGATGATTCCCAGGTTGTGGGCATGGTTAATGGACGAGGGAGGGGGACCTTGAGTGCAAGGAGGGAGGGAGGAGAATCCTCTGGGTTTGGCCAGAGAGGAAAGAGGCAATCCAGTTGTTTTGGATGCCTATGTGGCGGAGTCTGGAGATGAGAGTGTGGTGTTAGACAGAGTTGAAGGCTGCTGATAAGTTGAGGAGGATGAGGGCTGCCGTGGCCCCTTGGTCGAGGAGCCGCTTGATATCATCTGTAGCTGTGATCAGCGCAGTTACAGTACTGTCACTCGCCAGAAAATGGATTGGAATAGCAGGTTGTTGTATTCAAGGTAGTCCGTGAGCTGGTGGTTGACCTTGGAGGGGATCGGGAGCAATGAGATGGGGCAGTAGTTCTTGAGCACACTGGGGTCGGCTGAGGGTTTCTTCAGGAGGGGCTTGACTTCGACATGCTTCCAGGAGCCGGGAAAGATTGCTGTGGAGATAGAGGTGTTAAGGAGTTCTTTGAGTGCCGCTCCAAAAGCTTCTCCTCCTGGATTGTAGATACGGTGCGGGCACGGGTCTGCGGGGGATCCGGAATGGATGGAGGCCATGATGGTGAGGCTGTCCTCTCTGATCCTGTGATCCTGTGAGGGGGAAGTGGTGGGATGGGCTGCGGGGGTGATTGAGGTTGGTGGGTTGGGGGTCAAAGTTGCTTTAGATGTCAGCGATCCTGTGGTGAAGTAGTCTGATAGTGTGTTGCAGAAGGCTTGTGAGGGTGAATCACGTTCTCTCTGGGGGTGGGGCAGGAGAATTCTCTGACAATGCTAAAAGGTTCTCTGGCATGGTTGGTGCTTTCCTCAAGGAGTGTGGTGAGTGCTTCTTTCTTGGTCTCTCTGAATCAGTGGTGGTATCTTTTGAGTGCTGTCTTGAAGGCATGGAGGTTGTTGGTGGTCTTGTTGGATCGCCAGTCTGACTTTAGTCTTCTGTAGTGTTGCTTGAGGGTCTGAAGTTCTAATGTGAACCATTTGGTTTGCATGGTGGGCTTGCTTCTGATGGTTCTTTTTAGTGGGGTGATGGTGTCGGCAGCTGAAGAGATCCAGTTGTAGAAGTTTTGCACATGGCGTTCAAGCATATTGGTGGGGACAGATCGGCTTTCTTTGAGGGCGGTGATCCAGGGAGTTTCTGTGAAGTGACTCCAGTTGCGGCAGGGAGGGTGGGGGGTCTCTTCGGGGCTTCGAGTTGTCCCTCGATGGCGAAGTGGATGATGTTGTGGTCAGTCTATGTTACTTTTGAGGTGTGAGAGAACTTGGTTATGTTTCTGGAGGAGAAGAAGGGGTCTAGAGTGTGTCCTGCACTGTGCGTGGCCATGGTGACCAGTTGAGAGAGGCGGATGATGCTGATGTTGTCAATGAGTGAGGTGGAGTTGATGTCATTTGGCTCTTCTAGGTGGAAGTTCAGGTCCCCCAGGAAGATGAAGTGGTTGTAGTCAATTACCAGGGTTGTGATGAACGCTGGTATGGAGTTGCAGAAACTGTGGCTGAGGTCAGAGGGTCTGCAGGCAAGAGTTCATGTGATGGTGCTTTTGGTGTTGTGTTTGTTCTGGAAGTTGAGGAGTACCGTGATCTGGATAGTGGCATCATCAGTTGTGGTACAGTGGAGGGAGCCGTTGTGGATGATGGCAGCAAGAGGGAAAAGAGGCAGCAGAAAGGGAAGTCTGGGCAGACACTGAACTGCAGGCACTATGTAGCGCTATGCAGCAGTGAAAGAGGCTCATCTGCCTACTTACTTGTCTGTGCTACCAATTTATTAAGTGAAGGCTACATTTTTTGGCATTCCCTGCGTGTACAGTTTTCACAATGGGGTCCAGTGACTTTTTATAGGGAACATCTATCTCACAAGGTTTGTAGCTCAGGCTTCTAGAGACACATCATCTATGGTGTATGCAAAGCAATTCTTGGATCACTGCTGGGTCAGCTGGGGCCAGGGCATGTTCAACATTTTGGGCCACCGGTGACACGTCTGATGTGTAATGGTGGCAAGAATACTGTATGTCTTTCCATTCATTCTATCTACCACTGGTATCGCTCTCCTTGGGAAGCCATGAATGGAACTTTTTTCCGACTAAAGTTATAGTAAATCACATAATGGGATTAGAACCATGCTCCTTACTTGTGCCCCTTGCCTTGCAGGCTTGTTGATTTTCAGTCTTGACTGTGGTAAGGTATGTGTGTCAGCCATAAGGTCCCAGCTGTTCCCATAGCCACTGCCCCCCTTTTCAAAAAGTTAACCACACTGTTGCTTGGATCTCCCCAGCTCTGCTAGCAAGCATTTCAAATGCCAGTGTTTGCTGTGACACATAGTCACAAAAGTTCACGCAAACCCTTATGCATGTTAACCGAGTCTAGACTTTGTGCACACTCCCAGCCTGCACCAAATAGACACAACACCTGCACTTCCAAAACTGAGTCCATCCATCCACAAGAAATCTCCTCCAGTCCTCCCTCCACAAAGTAGCAATCCAATTTGCATATGTTCAACTAATGCCACCCTGCATTAACATATTAAGGGGACTATTTAAAAGCCCCTAGTGCCACCATAGTGCCACTATAGCGTCATCTTTTTTTACCCTAATGCAGCGTTAAAGTGGCATTTTCCCTGCGTCATATTTGTAAACCCTTGCACCATATTATGCCTGCACCAGGCATAACCTATGCAAGGGAGTGTTCCCCCGTTGGGGGGGCAAAAAGTGGTGCAAAGAAATCTAAGAATTTCCTTTCACCATTTTGCCTGCTCAGAGCAAGCCTTAAAAAGGGGCATGCCATTATTTATAATGGGCCCTCTGTACTCTGCAGGAGTAGAACCAACATTTCGGTGTTACTCCTGCAGAGTACGCCCAATAGCATAAAAAAATATATACTATTGCCCCTACTCTGGACCATGGTGCACTGTATTTGAAATACAGCACACGCATGGTGAGGGTACAGGAGTGCTAAGGGGTACAAGAAACGTTTGCGCTGCACTGAGAGCAGGAACAGGGTCAAGACTGATTTGCGTATGGCTGGGTCCAAACTGGGGTGGCATGGTGAGCAAAAGAACGATGGATTAAACCCAGATCTGTGTCTGGGGGTGAGGGTTTGCATTGTTCAGCACTACGTCCACCATCCTTTTGTGTTGCTAAAGTTGCTCTAAGGGGGAAGGATAAGCCCAGACGTGGGTCCCTTGCTTACTTTCTGTGTTCTTTCTTTGAGCAACCCCATGACTGGTGGTTAGGAAAGAATAAAAGAGAGAAAGAGCACAGACAAGGTTAACTGTAGCACATCAGATCCATATTATGGCCATCTTGCAAAATGTTTATTAACATACGTACTACCAATAGCCCCTGCAGAAAGAAGAAACAAAGATGCATATTTAGGAGAGCGTTGCATCATGTTTGTGCCATGCAATGTGGTAAATGTGTGAGGCAAACCTAAAGTCTTTGAGAGGCTCCAAAAATCTGGAGTGGGGCAGCGCAGTGCAAATTGCTGCCTTGCCTTACTCTGCCCTAGGAAGGCACTCCATAGGTGTTGTGTGGGTGTTCCCACACAACTCTCATGGTTTTTTATGCATCCCCAGATTTACAAGGACATATAAACCTGGAAGTGCACCAAAAAATACTCCTCCCAGCAAAGGCGCAACAAGAAGAAATATATTTATTCTCTTTGTTACTTCCTCTTCTATGTGCGCTGCATTCTGCAGGAAACGTAGAGGAATTTGGCTCTGAAGATTGTTTTTGTGCAGGAAGGTGTTTCTTCCTGCGCAAACTCTTGCATGCATCACAGGCATTGGTGTAACGCTGCCAAAAGTGTTCCTGCTCAGGGACAAGAGACAGCGAGGCGCTGTATTCCTTAAACACAACGCATTCCTGCCCTTTCCCAGTGATGCGACGCGGCGCAGCAAGGTGACTTGTGCTGCACGGCAGCGATATCCAATGATATGCTCCAAAGTGTTTCTATCCGTTCCTTCTGCATGCACCCACGTCCGCCACGGCCTGCACCCAGGGCTTGAGGTGGCTTGGTGTTCCACTGTCAGTTTCTGAACCAAGCTCACCTCTGGGTTGCTCACATTCATGTGTGAGGATGTTTTTTGCACTCTGTGCTTTGTAGTCATTTTTATGTCATTATACAACCAGGAACATAGGCACAGAACTCAGTGGGAAACCAGGGTTGGCACAGCAGGTTGGTCTGATATTGGCCACTAGCTTGTTGGCTTTGTCAGTCTTAGTTTTGGTTTTTCATGGCTTTTGCAAAACTTTATAGTTGTAGTGGGCACTGCATTCTTGTCAACTTAAAAATAAATACCAAAGCAAAGATATAGAAGATGCGGACACTGAAGGGAACTAACTTTGTCTCACAATGTGCTGCTTATGGAAGGAAGAATGGTGTCAGGCTGATGTTAGCCACTGGCTGAAGTGACCTTCTGCTCATGCTCTAGTGGGCGGGACAAAAATGTAAATGACACAACAATTGGCCAGTTGGAGAATAGGAGTAGCTGAACAACCCTGCAATTTTGGTATATTGCGTAAATAATTTCAGTAAAATAGCCAGACATAAAAACACATGAGCTGGGAGATCTACAAAAGAAATTACCCTTAAACATGAGAGCTCTGAAAGGGAATCATTCTGTCGCCTTCTTTAGCCTCTCTCGACCCTGTATTCTCTAATCCCCCTTTCATCTAATACTTCTGTCACACTTTTCAGTCCTTCTGTTGTTTCGCCACCTTTTAAACAATGTCCTTATTTCTGTCATATTCCAGGCTCTTGCTTTCCTACATTTGTTTATCTCGTTAATTAAGCCCGTTTTCGCTGTCTAGTTTTGTGCTGCTCAATGTTGTCCCCGTGCCTTCACTTGCAGCTTTGTTCTTTCCTGCTAGCAGGTGATTGGTTCAGTGTGCAGCGCCCCCCTCAGGGCCTGCTGCCAAGCTGCATTGTACGTGATGAGCATTTCAATGCTATGCAGTGCCAAAATAGATCACAAAGTCTTATTTATTATAAAACAATAATATGCAAATATATTTAATTGTTTCAGAAAACTCAAGTTCCTGATAAATTCCTAAATCATAGTGCAGATGGTGAAAAGCGTCATCAGTCTCACACAGCTGCATGCGGTAAGTGCTGCTCAGACAGGGGAATAGAAACACCAGTCAATAGATTAAATGACATCACCAGCACCATTGTTTGCGCTGCACTCAAAGACAACACTTCGGTGGAGCCAATAAACTACTGTCCCAGATGGATCCTAGTTAGACCCCTCCTCTGTGTGGTACCTGAGGAGCCAGGTGAGCGCTCACCTCTCCCCAGGAGTAGGCCTTTTGGTAGCTCAGAAGTGGCAGAAGTTGTCCTTCCTTGCGTCCCGGACGATGGTGATAGAGGTAAATACATCGAGAAGACACCTTGTGTCTCGGTGCCGCTAACCTATGCTCACATCCAGTAGGTGCTTACACGGTCAAACTGGCCATTCCCCGGTGGGGTTCAGGCTCAGCGGTGGTTAATTTGTAAATAAAAAGGTGCTGGTGCTTAAAGCCCTCCTCTTAAACACACGGCTGCTGCAATTAAATGTGTGAACACGGAATACTGATGTGGTGTAATCCTGAAGCCATCTCGGGTCTCTTTAATCCATTTACAGCCAATCCCTGCCCCTTCAGCTCACTCTTGCAGCTTTCTAATTCCTCCCTTTGTGACACTTTTTCGTTTCTCCCTTTCTCCATCTTTCCTATAGGTGTCTTTTGCTCGCAGCAAATTGTCGAGGCAGAAGAATAAGCCCCGGCCCTCAAAAATAAGTGCCGGTGCTCAGCCCCGGAAACAACAAGCACAAATTAAGCACTGAGGCTCAGGTCAGAGCAGGATAGGGTGCCACCACACAACCCTCTGGAGCTCATTCTAG
Organism: Pleurodeles waltl; assembly: GCF_031143425.1. Classification (NCBI taxonomy): domain Eukaryota; kingdom Metazoa; phylum Chordata; class Amphibia; order Caudata; family Salamandridae; genus Pleurodeles; species Pleurodeles waltl. Next base: position 1,541,774,050 of record NC_090446.1, read on the forward strand.
TTGCAGTTTCATGGCTGGTTTTAGTTCATAGTCTAGCCCTGGAGCTCCCCCTCCCCCTTTTATCCCTCCCTTCCCTCAGCTCTGCTGGTTCACCTCTTTGTCCCCCACTCTTTGTCTCTCTGTTCCTACATCTCTTCACTCTTGTCCCTCCCTATAAATAAGAGTCTACCGGCCTCTTGCATCCCCCTATTCCTCTGCCGCCAAAGGTCTCAGTGTGTTCACATCACCTGCTGCACTTTGGTGCTGGGAATGGCCCTCCTGTGTTGTATGCACCCTGAAGCTGCCACTAGACTTGCTCTCCGTCACGGACACACCAGGCGCTACACACAGACGAGCAGTGGCACTGAAGGGGCATTGTAGGAGGCTAGACTGGCTTGTAGTGGGTACCAAGAGGTACTTACACCTTGCACCAGGCCCAGTTATCCCTTATTAGTGTATAGGGTGTCTAGCAGCTTAGGCTGATAGAAAAAGTAGCTTAGCAGAGCAGCTTAGGCTGAACTAGGAGACGAGTGAAGCTCCTACAGTACCACTAGTGTCATATGCACAATATCATAAGAAAACACAATACACAGATATACTAAAAATAAAGGTACTTTATTTTTATGACAATTTGCCAAAAGTATCTCAGTGAGTACCCTCAGTATGAGGATAGCAAATATACACAAGATATATGTGCACAATACCAAAATATGCAGTAATAGCAATAGAAAACAGTGCAAACAATGTATAGTCACAATAGAATGCAATGAGGGCACATAGCGATAGGGGCAACACAAACCATACACTCTAGAAGTGGAATGCAAACCACGAATGGACCCCAAACCTATGTGACCTTGTAGAGGGTCGCTGGGACTGTAAGAAAACAGTGAGGGTTAGAAAAATAGCCCACCCCAAGACCCTGAAAAGTGGGTGCAAAGTGCACCTAAGTTCCCCAAAGAGCACAGAAGTCGTGATAGAGGAATTCTGCAGGAAAGACCAAAACCAGCAATGCAACAATGATGGATTTCCAGACAAGAGTACCTGTGGAACAAGGGGACCAAGTCCAAAAGTCACGATCAAGTCGAGAGTGGCCAGATGCCCAGGAAATGCCAGCTGTGGGTGCAAAGAAGCTGCCACTGGATGGTAGAAGCTGAGGATTCTGCAAGAACGACAAGGGCTAGAAACTTCCCCTTTGGAGGATGGATGTCCCACGTCGTAAAGAGTTGTGCAGAAGTGTTTTTCCACAGAAAGACCGCAAACAAGCCTTGCTAGCTGCAAGGGTTGCTGTTAGGGTTTTTGGATGCTGCTGTGGCCCAGGAGAGACCAGGATGTAACCAATTGCGTGAGGAGACAGAGGAGGCGTCCAGCAAGACAAAGAGCCCACTCAGAAGCAAGCAGCACCTGCAGAAGTGCCGCAACAGGCACTACAAAGTGGAGTGAACTGGAGGTCACCTGAAGTTGCACAAGAGAGTCCCACGACGCCGGAGGACAACTCAGGAGGTTGTGCAATGCAGGTTAGAGTGCCGGGGACCCAGGCTTGGCTGTGCACAAAGGAAATCCTCGTGGAGTGCACAGGAGCCGGAGTAGCTGCAAAACACACGGTTCCCAGCAATGCAGTCTAGCGTGGGGAGGCAAGGACTTACCTCCACCAAACTTGGACTGAAGAGTCACTGGACTGTGGGAGTCACTTGGACAGAGTTGCTGAGTTCAAGGGACCTCGCTCGTTGTGCTGAGAGGAGACCCAGAGGACTGGTGATGCAGTTCTTTGGTGCCTGCGGTTGCAGGGGGAAGATTCCGTCGTCCCACGGGAGATTTCTTCGGAGCTTCTAGTGCAGAGAGGAGGCAGACTACCCCCACAGCATGAACCACCAGGAAAACAGTCGAGAAGGTGGCAGTATCAGCGTTACAAGGTCGCAGTAGTCATCTTTGCTACTTTGTTGCAGTTTTGCAGGCTTCCAGCGCGGTCAGCAGTCGATTCCTTGGCAGAAGGTGAAGAGAGAGATGCAGAGGAACTCTGATGAGCTCTTGCATTCGTTATCTAAGGAATTCCCCAAAGCAGAGACCCTAAATAGCCAGAAAAGGAGGTTTGGCTACTTAGGAGAGAGGATAGGCTAGCAACACCTGAAGGAGCCTATCAGGAGGAGTCTCTGGCATCACCTGCTGGCACTGGCCACTCAGAGCAGTCCAGTGTGCCAGCAGCACCTCTGTTTCCAAGATGGCGGAGGTCTGGAGCACACTGAAGGAGCTCTGGGCACCTCCCAGGGGAGGAGCAGGTCAGGGGAGTGGTCACTCCCCTTTCCTTTGTCCAGTTTCACGCCAGAGCAGGGCTGAGGGATCCCTGAACCGGTGCAGACTGGCTTATGAAGAGATGGGCACCATCTGTGCCCATCAAAGCATTTCCAGGGGCTGGGGGAGGCTAGTCCTCCCCAGCCCTGACACCTTTTTCAAAAGGGAGAGGGTGTAACACCCTCTCTCTGAGGAAGTCCTTTGTTCTGCCTTCCTGGGCCAAGCCTGGCTGGAACCCAGGAGGGCAGAAACCTGTCTGAGGGGTTGGCAGCAGCAGCAGCTGCAGTGAAACCCCGGGAAAGGTAGTTTGGCAGTACCCGGGACTGAGCTAGAGACTCTGGGGATCATGGAATTGTCTCCCCAATGCCAGAATGGCATTGGGGTGACAATTCCATGATCTTAGACATGTTACATGGCCATGTTCGGAGTTACCATTGTGACGCTATACATATGTCGTGACATATGTATAGTGCACGCGTGTAATGGTGTCCCCGCACTCACAAAGTCCGGGGAATTTGCCCTGAACAATTGGGGAGCATCTTGGCTAGTGCCAGGGTGCCCACACACTAAGTAACTTAGCACCCAACCTTTACCAGGTAAAGGTTAGACATATAGGTGACTTATAAGTTACTTAAGTGCAGTGGTAAATGGCTGTGAAATAACGTGGCCTGTGTAAGAATTGTCAGATCTCCCTATGGGTGGCACAAGAAATGCTGCAGCCCATAGGGATCTCCTGGAACCTCAATACCCTGGGCACCTCAGTACCATATACTAGGGAATTATAAGGGTGTTCCAGTATGCCAATGTAAATTGGTGAAATTAGTCACTAGCCTGTTAGTGACAATTTGTACAGAGAGAGCATAACCACTGAGGTTCTGGTTAGCAGAGCCTCAGTGAGACAGTTAGGCATCACACAGGGAACACATACATATAGGTCACAAACTTATGAGCACTGGGGTCCTGGCTAGCAGGGTCCCAGTGACACATAACAAACATACTGAAAACATAGGGTTTTCACTATGAGCACTGGGCCCTAGCTAGCCGGATCCCAGTGAGACAGTGAAAAAACCCTGACATACACTCACAAACAGGCCAAAAGTGGGTGTAACAAGGCTAGAAAGAGGCACTTCTTCACAGGCATGGAGTCACCGCAGCTCGCCTCGGCCTCCCTCCTTCAGGTGTCAGACTCTGCTGGGGGCATTTTATGAGCCTCTCGCTGAAAGCCCAGACAAGCTTGCCTTTGAGGAACCGCTGAGCCCCATCGCCAAGCAGGAAGCCCGCTCTCATCTTTCTTTAAAAGTGGCCTCTCTTCTTTAGAGGAATTGAACCTGCTATGACACGTTTCGAACACACGCAGAAGGGTGAGGGGGGTCAGGCGGCGGCCCCCTCGCATCGTGATCACCAACCGGGAGGAGGGGGCACCTCCTGGGGCAACAATGTGGACTCAACTCCCTTCAGCCCTTCCGGGGCATCTCCTCAGCCTCGCTCCTTGTTTTTAAACAAATGTTGACCTCGGCCCCTCGTTCCTCTTGTCGGCTTCCCCACTCGGTGCCATCCACATCAGGCCTTGATCTCCCGTCTGTGAAGGGCCACAGCGCCTAGATACTCTTTAGACCAATAGTAGCGTCTACACATGAAAATACCTCTACTATCCCCTTTGAGAAGTCAGGAACTTTTTAATAACTGGCACCGCTGTACTTGTACATTCCACCTAGATGGAGACTCCCGTTCATCCCTCTACCCATGGGGGCTTCGGAATAGGGCAAAAAGTCATTAGTTAGTCAGAAATGCTTTCCTGACTTGCAAAATGAGTTTACTACATAAAAAGCCAATTTACAGTGACTTGCTCATAAATGGCATATGTGTCATCAGAAAAAAAACACATCAGTGAGATGCCCCTGGCACATTGAGATGTCTGTGGCAGGAAGGGTGTGCTGTGTGGTGAGTTGGCTGAAGTGCCACATGGGTGCAGTCATTCACACCTAGCGCACAAGGAAAGAGGGCAAATGATAACATGGAATTGCACCCCTTGCCTCCCACCGGCGACGGTGGCATACTGGTACACTGGTGCCCTCTCCTGCTGATACATTGCAGTAACTCATGCATAGGCCGCCCCCGCAGGGGGCATGGAGGGCCGGCGCCTTAACGGTCGCCTTTGCCCGGAAGGGACCGGTTAAACCGGTTTTGGGGGGGCGCGCACCAAATAGGTGCCAACGCATCCCCCCTACCCCCCAGGAAGGTCTCAGGTGGGTTTGGCCATCCTGTGGCCACCAATTGGGGGGGTTTGCTATTCACAAACCCCCCAATAGAATCAAAGTCGGGGGGATCAGGGGACAGAAAAAGGGATTTAAGCAGCGCTGCCGGCATGAAGAGAAAGACAAGCGTGACTGCCCAGCGCTGTGAGATATATGGGCCTGAGGCCAAGTTATTCACATTATTCATTTGATACATCACATTATCTTTTCCAATTATTACAGTGATTAAATGGAGGGCCTTCAAGTCCTGGCCTCCATTTTTCTTGCCTCCTTTTGGCCTTCGCATATTGCCAGTCCCACCTTTGATTTTGGAGGGGCTCACTCCATTATAGTTTGCTTTACCATGCTTGCGTTGTTTCAGGGGGTAGCTTCCAGTTCTTTGTATTAGGCCCAACTCGCTACCTGGCGTATCTTATGCCCTGCCATCCGACGTGGCGGGTCTGGGCTGCGAGTGCTGTGCTCTGCTTACTCCCCTTGCTTGGCCACCTTACACCCTGCCGTTAAGGCATCCCCAGGTGTGTGGTTTTGCTTGCACACCCCCTTACTGGGTGTGTCTTCCAATCGCTTTTTGGTGGATACGGCAGGTAAGCTATTTGTTTCTATTAACACACAGTGAAGGGGCACATGCAGAAATGAGTTGTGTACAACATATTTGCAGGAACAGTCTGCATTGACCAGATCAAAGATGATAGGAAAAATCCTCAACATCATCAAAAGTATTCAATGGGTAACTCGCAATACAAAGGGTGACTTGTTTTATCCTCCTCCACTCTGGCCTCTTACTTCTGTTCCAATCTGAAGGTATTCTTGTGGACATGCGCCAGACACACCCACTTTATTTTAGTCACTCTTGGGCCTGCTATGCCTAGATGTCTGTTCACTATCCACAAACTACCACGTTATATTTCTAGATTATGTTTAAAATAATATGCAGGCATGCATGTTAATACTTCTTCTGGCTCTCTGCAGGCTGGTGTGCAGAAGCTGGTGAAGGGTTTCCCTGATCCTTCCTGATGCAGGAATGACCTTGTCCCAGAGAGGATCTCACAAGCAGTTAGCGGAGTCCAGGTGTTCTCAGGACGGTGCAAGCTTCCGCCTCCTGGTGACAGTGAAGGACGTCTTTGCCAAAGACAAGCTGCCAGAGGTGGTAGAAAGGCTCAGGTGCTGCACTTCATGATGAAAAGGTTGATATTTGATCTGGTACTTCAGATGTCTTAATCACCCTTCTGTCAGAGCTTTGTGAAAGGACAGCTCTCTCCTCTTCTGCTGAGCAGCAGATTAAACAGTGGAATTGTTCACTTGGCAGATGGACCATTTCTGACTTCACCCTCTAACTATGGACCGCTCTCCTGAATCTGAAGCTTCCTCCATCAGTTCAGAACAGAAAAAATGTTCTTCCTCCTCCTCCCACAATGCTAATGATCTAATATCAACCCTATTCCTTTGTCCACTCACCATGAAGAAACTCTATTCACTGTTGAAAGTGTATGGCTGCATTTTGAAGGTAGCACACTCTTTGGATAAAAGGGTCTAGTCTATGGCTTTGTGTAGGAAAGTAGCCCCTTTCTAGCTTGGTTACCCCCTCTTTTGGCCTGTTTGTCAGTGTTTTTGACAGTGTCGACTGGGATCCAGTGAATCAGGATCCCAGTAGTTATGCTCTCTCTTTTAAATTATGGTTGTTACATACTGGTAACCCAGTATTTAACCCACAATTGGCATACTGGTACCCTATTATAAGTCCCTAGTATATGGTACCTAGGGACCCAGGGCATTGGGATTCCAGGGATCCCTATGGGCTGCAGCATTACTTTTGCCACCCATAGGGAGCCCATGCAAAGGCTTCTACAAGACTGTCATTGCAGCCTGCGTGAAAAGGTGCATGCACCCTTTCACTGCCATTTACACTGCACCAGTTCACTTATAAATCACCCCTATAGCAGACCCTCCAGCCCTGAAGGCAGGGTGCAAAGTACCTGTGTGTGAGGGCACCCCTGCACTAGCAGAGGTGCCCCCACAACCTTCAGGACCATTTTACCAGACTTTGTGAGTGCGGGGATACCATTTTATGCGTATACTGGACATAGGTCACTACTATGTCCAGCTAATAATGGTAACACCAACCATAGGCATGTTTGGCGGCATGTTTTGCAAGCATTGGTTGTATGCTTCCATCCACTCTCTAGGCTCCTTAGATGACCCCCAGTATTGCCATTCCAGCCTTCTGAGGTTTTCCAGGCAGCCCAGCTGCTGCCTCCTCTCAGATAGGTTTCTGTCCTCCTGTTGCTTGAAAAGCTCAAGCCCAGGAAGGCAGAACAAAAGATTTCCTTTGGGAGAGGGGTGCTACACCCTCTCCCCTTGGATATAGGTGTTACATGCTTGGGAGGTGTGGCCTCCCCAAGCCACTGGAAATCCTTTGAAGGGCATATTTGGTGACCTCCTTGCATAATCCAATCTACACCAGTCTAGGGACCCCCAGTCCCTGCTCTGGCATGAAACTGGACAAAAAAGGGGAGTGACCTCTCCCCTGTCCATCACTACCCTAGAGGTGGTGTTCAGAGCTCCTCCAAAGGGTCCCTGGGTTTCAAGTTGGCAGGGAACTCTGGGAGCATCTGAGTGGCCAGTGCCAGCAGGTGATGTCAGAGCCCTCCCCTGATAGTTGCTTTCCTGATTAGGTGACCAATCCCTCTTTCAGGGCTATTTAGGGTCTCTGCTTTGGGTGGTTCTTCAGATTCAGATTGCAAGCATTCAGCCGGAATTCTCTGCATCCTCCACTTCAACTTCTCACAAAGAAGCTGCATCTGGACCCTCCAGGAACTCTACAAGATGCAACAAAGAAGCAAAGATCTCTTCTGTAACATTGTATCTTCAGCTCCTTCCAGCAACTGCAACTGTTTCCTGGTTGGGCATCCTCAGAGGACAGCCTTTCTTCAGCCTGCACCAGAAAAACAAAGGACTCTCCCTTGGGGTGAAGGAGTCACCCCCCTGCTTCAGCAGGCACCTAGTACTAAGACCACCAGATGTGTGGATCCTCTCCTGCTGAGTTGAATGGATCCTGCATCACAGGTGGTGGACTGAAGTGGTCCCGATGGTCCTGATGTCCTACTATCCAATTTTGGTGGTGGTAAGAACTTGCCCCCCCACGCAAGACAGTAACCCTATGCAGCGCCTGTTCTGCAATTTCCGAGGGTTGTTGGCATCCTTCCACAAAGTTCTTCATGCACCTTGCAGCTCCAGCCCCCAGCACTCTATCCTGTGACACACATCTTCCTGAGTGGTTCTCCTGCAGCGTGGGAGCCTTTGTTGTAGTGCTGCGTGGGCCTCCTTTTCCACCCCCATGCTCTGGGACTCCTGTGCATGCTGCTGGATCTTGTGTGGGCTCTCTGAGTTGCTGAGCATCCCCTCTGACTCCGTCTCCTGGGTAGAGTCCACCAGGTCTCTTCTGGTCCCAGGCACTGCCATTTTCCCCATACCACGAGCTTTGCATGTGCCAAGGCTTGTTGGCAGACTCCAGCAATGCAAACCAGACTGCAATCCTCGAGTTGCTGTGGGACATCATCTGCACCAACCAGGAACCCAACTCCATCTTCTTGGGAGCAGTACTGACTGTTCTTTTTCACCAGTGGTTCTTTTTTTGTACCTTAATCCGGGTTAGCAGGGGCTCCTGTCCCTCCTGGACGTCTGTGCTTCTTGGACTTGGTCCCCTTTTTCCACAGTTTTTCAGGTCCAGGAATCCACTGATGGTGTCTTGCAGTCTCGTCTGGTTCTTGCATAATCTTCTTTCTCATGTCTCTGTGTGTTCGGGAAAGTTACTGTGTTTTACTCCTGATTTCCTGAGCACTGGCTTGGTACTTACCTTTGGGCTTTTCTAGTACTCCCAGTGCCCCTCTACTCACTACTGTTGCCTAGGTGGGAAACTGACATTCTCATTCCACTTTCTTAGCATATGGTTTGTGCACCTCGAGGCCCATTTTTAACTTTTATGATTTTAACTATTTGCACAGTTTTCTAACTGTTTTTATGCCTATTTCTGCATATTAGTGTATGTAATTGGTAAATTGCTTGCCTCCTAAGGGAGTATAGTGTCTATGGTATTTTTGACATTTGTGTCCCTGAGTGTTTTCTTTCATGTGTGACTACTGTGTGACTGCATTGGTATTGCATGAGCTTTGCATGTCTCCTAGATAAACCTTGGCTGCTCAGCACAAAGCTGGATGTTGTCACCAAAGCAGATAATTTCTGTTTTATCTGCGTTACATTTCACATGATTACCATTAATCCTGATGCTTGTGAAAGACAATTTTCAAGGTTTTCATCAGAATTAGAGGAATTCTTGTTGAACCAGAAGATCTGTTGGGCATCAGTGGCAGATGACCTATACAGTGACCCAGCTGCTAACACATCCACATTCTCCTCACCATTACCCAGGCATTCTATAGACATTTGTGTTCTCATTACCTCTGGTTCATCCAGACGTCCATTTACAGCAGATGCTCAGCCCACTGTTCCAGGGCTGCACTATTCAAACAGGTTCCACAAATGTTCTAATCCACAAGGGCTATTCTTCGTGTGACCTACTCAAAGCCCACTCAGTCCTCTTCTGTTACATTGTTAATGCTCTTTATGAGTTTGACACTTAGAACTTTCTTAGAGGAAAACCCTAACTAGGAATGCAATGAATTTGCATTTATTATGTACTTCTGCTTGGCCTTTGTGGTGTTTCATGTATTTTATTCTCCCTCATACCATTTATAATTTGTATGTAATAAAATCCATTCTACTTATTTTTGACTTAGAACTCAAGACATTATGCATCTAGTATTTTATTCTTTACAACTCTGATAAACTGTGTTTACCCTGATGGGAAGAGGAGTCTCTAACTGCTAGATCAATTGACGATTTAGGAGGCAAATAGTTGTGCTAAATATTGTGGTCTTCATCTTTTTATCACTCAACTTCTATAACATTTCTCTTTTTGAATATATTATTCCGAAACCTTACAAAGTATGACATGTCTGTCCATTACCCTAAAAGATGGCTGCTGACATGAAGCTCACCAGGAATTTCAGAATCATCACTAGTTCTTCCATGCCTCACTCATCACACTCAGGAATGCCTTGTCCCATTCCAGTTGGGCCTCAGATTGCCCAAAAACTAGCCTCTTGTTGGGAACACACCATTCTCTTCCCCCTCCCACATACATACCAGGTTTATGATACATCAAACACGTGCCGATGTGGTAAAATTGGTACCTCAGTATGTGATATTTTATTCTCAACTTTTGAAGTACCTCAAGGTGCTCTCCTGGCACTCCTTCTGTTCAGTGATCACACAGAAAGGACAAGGAATGTAGTCAAGTTCCAGACCAGACTACTTAAAAAATCAACAATATTTTGAAAAAACGGCCCTCACCCACAAATTGTGGCATGCTTCATCATAGGGCCCTGCTAACACACTCCAAAAATATAAATCCACTTTGGAGGGGAGCAGTAACGGAATATTTTTCCACTATAGCCCCCTACGGCTCAGCGGCCGTGCTACAACATCAAAACACTATGAAGGGGTGAGAGGAATTCCCTGTCCGACCTCCCTAAACCAATAAGTGATCACACAGAAAGGACAAGGAAGGTAGTCAAGTTCCAGACCCGACCAATTAAAAAATCAACAATATTTTGAAAAAACGGCCCTCACCCACAAATTGAGGCATGCGTCATTATAGGGACCTGCTAACACACTCCAAAAATATAAATCCCCTTTGGAGTGGAGCAGTCACGGAAATTGTTTCCACTATAGCCCCCTACTGCTCAGTGGCCGTGCTACAACATCAAAACACTATGAAGGGGTGAGAGGAATTCCATGTCCGACCTCCCTAAACCAATAAGTGATCACACAGAAAGGACAAGGAATGTAGTCAAGTTCTGACCCAACTAATTAAAAAATCACAATATTTTGAAAAAATGGCCCTCACCCACAAATTGTGGCATGCGTCATCATAGGGCCCTGCTAACACACTCCAAAAATATAAACCCCCTTTGGAGTGGAGCAGTAACAGAATTTTTTTCCCGACTAATTAAAAAATCAACAATATTTTCTGGCTTAGACATCCCTTGAGGAGGCGTTATTCTGTACAACACAGCATTTTGGTGGATAGTTTATATTTTGCTCAGAAATAACCTTCAGGGAGGGCAGATGATGGTACAATCCAGGCCACAGTGCATAGTTATCAGCCAAGAATCGTTCAGGTCAGGTGTATAGACAATCAATGATCCGTGAGCTGAGGTTAACATCACTGATGGCCATCACGGTTGATGTGTCACATTACACAGAGACAAAGTTGTTGTGTAAGTGCTATTTATTTAAAAGTGCTGTAGTGCTTTATGTACATTGTCCATGATTGTGAGTCCATTAGTGTGACATCTTCCATTGTGATCCTACACAAGTGCAAAAGGACATGTCATTGGACATGCTGGGGTGAAGTGTCAGACAGTGCAGAGGGACAGGATTTGCCAATCAGTTAGTGAAAGACAATCACAGGGCAGGCTGACAAGATAAACAGTGGGTTGAAGAACAGTGATTGAGTACAGTTGTTGCAAGACTGGCATGTTACAAAGCACAGGACCTTGGTAATAGGTGGCCATGTGGCAGGGACTAGTGCTACCGGGCACTCTTATGGGTGAAGGTGATCTGCTCCACGTCTTCATCTTCTGATGTGTATGTAGTCTCCTCTGCCCTTGGTGGTGGTGGTTGTAAAGGGGCAATACACACCTCAGTGTTTGAAGATGTGGAATCAGACATCCCGGTAGCTGCTAACTGTGGGGGTCTTAAGGGCAGTACTGCAGCAAGGAGGAGCTGCTGGTTCGTAAGAATAGCAGCCACATCACAGTGGTAGGCAGCCAGGTCGGCTCTGAGGGGTTCAATATTGCATTCGTGCATGCGTTGACAGGATTGTTGTTGTAGGTGTTGGGTCAACTCTATTACAGCTGTGCTGATTTCCTTCAACCTTTTTTCAACTTCCTGCAAGATTGTGGTTCGCCCTTGCATAGCTGCTGCCTGTTCTTCAGTTGACATCATGCACAAACGCACCCCCTCTAGGCTGGTTGCCATAGTTTGCATACCCACCCGCTCCTCCTTGGCCAGCTCCTGCTGTACTCCAACTACAGTTCGCTCAAAGCCGGTGCCAGGGTCATCAGAGTCCTCAGCTGTGTAGGAGCTGGCAGGTCGTACAAATGGGGTGGTGGGTGGGTCCTCTGTGATGGCTGCTGCATCTGTGCTCTTCCTTGTGACTGAAGGTGGGCTCTGGAGGGTTCCAAGGACATCTTGGAGGTTCTGCTGGCTGATGTTTGTCAGCTCTTCATCCATGTCATCAGGGACATCAAGGACAGGCATATCCACAGGAGAGCCATCGTCCTCTGCAATGACATACGGTACAATTAGTGTGTCTGTGTTGTGGGCTTTGTAATGTGACATGCCTGCCTTCCGATTATTTTAACATTGTGATCTTGGTTCCTGTTCATTGTTCCTGTCTTTCATATTAGCATTTTTCCAGGCCTATGCCCCACCTGCATGTCACATGTATTGTGGTGAGTTTGTGGACTTGTCAGCAAAACATCCTCTAGGTGTTGGTTCAGGCTAAATTGTGAATTGCCACCTTCTTGTCCTACTCAACCCTCTGTCTGCTTCCATTCTCATGGTGAGGTCTTTCACTGGCTGTGGGTGCTCTGATGGCACAAGCACCACACTTAACAATCTGGACCTGCCATAGTCTCTGATCTTTCACATCCACCTATATGTAGTTGAGATGTAGCATATACTATGTCTAGCTTTGTTATGGCACAATATGGATGTCAGCATTGGTAATGTGTACTGCTGATGTTGAGGAATGTGTGGTACATTGGATTGCACTGATAGTCGTAGCAGTGTTCTATTTCCGCCTCTGACTGTGCAGGTGTATTTCTGTAACCAGTTACATGTGTCCTCCCCCTCAACGCTGTTGTCTGAGCAGTATGACATTTTGGATGTTGCATGGTGTCACTGGAGCTATTGTGAGCTAGGCACAGGGTGGACCCTGACATATACAGCATGGGTATGACATTAGTGCTATGTACCTCCTAATGTCAATGACAATGGCTGATGTTTGTAGCAACTTTGGACAATCACATTTGACAGGACTGGAACATTTATCTTGATTTCAGGGTATTGATAACGTTGTCATCCTGAACCCTCTAATTTGGGTGTGTTTGATCCATGGGGACGTTACTGCCATTGGCTACTTGACCTGCACACACAGCAGAGGTGGTAGTGGCAACTGTTGTCAATGTTACATTCCACTTGCAGGTATGGCCAGAGGTTGTTAATTGGGCCCTAGTTAATGTAGGGAGAATAATGGCGGACGTGTGACGGGCTTCTAGTTTTACGTTGTACCCTGCCCTCCTGGCCTGGCTTTACCTTTGCAACATCCTTAGCATGGCAGCATACCCCCATGCAAAGGTTGTTGGTGTTGTGTAGTAGTGTGCCCCAGGTTTCCTCAGAACGGGCTATGCCCCATTGCCGTGCCCCTTTACCCATTCCACTCCCTGAATATCATGACTTACATGTATTTTGTAGTAGGTATGTTCACCCCCCTGCTTACAGTTAACCTTTGTGCATTTGAATTCCCCATGCCACTTACCCTGCATGTGCGTTGTCTCCTGGTAGTCTGTGCTGTCCTTGAATCCCTGTGACAATCTCCTCAGGGATGATGGCTGCAACCATCTCCTGCATGTGGTCCAGGGCCTCCTGCGGTGCTGGACTCCCACCTCCATTCTGCAGGGCTGCTTTCCTGATCCTGGACATCTTTTCCTTGGTCCTGCGCTTGCAGTCATGCCAGCGTTTCTTGCACTTGATGACTGTTCTCCGTACTTCTGCCACACTGTTGATCTTGTCAACAATTTGTTGCAATATTGCCTCTCTCCTACTGATTAGCAACGTTGAGGTGACAAACAGTTGGTGCTGATGTTCCATCACCTCTTTAACCAGAATTTCCTGCTTCTCTGCACTGAAGCAACACTTTCTTTTCTTCTTCTCCCTGTCCTGGGTCTTGTGTGGGTCCTCCTGCTGGTTTCTGGTCTGTTGTCATCTTCCTGGGGTCTGTGCAAGCATCTGGGATCCATATTGGCTCACCTATGCACATGCACATTTTGCAGTGTTTGCAGCGCTTTTTGATGCAATTGTGTCAAAAAACGGAACGTATCTGGTTTGCGGTGTCGTAAACCGGCTCACAGTCATTTTTGCCGCTTTAACATTCTTTTCCTTTACGACGTGACGCAGTGGTTTGAGTAAAAAAAAAAAGACTCACACCTGTGGTTTGCGCCGCCGTGCGTCAAAGTACAAATTTGATGCCCGCACGGTGCAAAGAAATGGCGTTAGCCGGCGGTAATATTTTTGACGCAAAACTGCGTCAGCACAGTTTTGTGTCAAAAAGTATAAATATGGGCCTTAGTGTGGCTTTTGATCATCAGGGCTGTGCGATGCCCATCCTGAACACTGCCAAAGTCCATACTAACACAGGACCATGACATGAGGCATTACTTTTCTGTGATTATCCGAGCAGTCGGGGGTTCACTACTCATTATCATGCATGAGTAACAGACTCTGATTTTGTAAATCATCCACGTGTCCTTGCCAGGGAACCTTAGCCTTACTTTTGTGCTCACCAAACCTTGCTGGCTTTGCTGGGCTGAATCAACAACTCGTCCCCAAAGGATTTTGGTTAATATGATATGCCTTCCTTGTTTTAAGAAGTAGACCCTCACTACTGGCACTTAGCTCATCTCAGACTTTCCAGAGTTGGCTCATTGTCACCTGTTCAATGGTAGTCCGTGCCTTGGCACCATCCAGAAAGGTTGTGACACTGTTTCTCAAGAAGGCCCTCTTTCACTGCTGATAGGCTCTGTTGCCTCCCAGATCTCATTGATCCCATGAACAAGTGTCATGTACCACGAGCTCACAAACTCCTCAGCCCCTTGATATTCTTCTCTTTCCCCAATACAAGTCTGTGCCTGCAGATGTCTCAACAAGTAGTCCGCTGTGCTATTCGCACTGGGCGATACGCAGTATCAAACCTGTATGGATGAAGTTGAATGACTACCTTTCGATGTGAGGGAGAACATTCCAAGCCGTGCCAGCAAAAAGTTAAAATATCCACAGTAAGTATCCATCCTGAGGAAATGCCTCATCTCTGATGTGCTCTGCGGAATAGCTGCATTCCTGATGGTTTCCACCTTCTTTGGGTCTACCTGTGGTCTGTCTCTTCACAATAGATACCCAAAGAACTTGTTGACGTTTGGGTCAAATGAGCAGTTCTGTTTTTACAGGGTATGCTCACAGTCAGCTAACCCCTTTAGGGTCACCCTCAGCCACACATGGGGGGATACTTAAGAGCCCCTAGAGCCACTTTGGAACTGATATAGCATAATTATTTTGATGCTAAGGTGGATTTTCCACACACCATATTTACAAAGTGGCGCACTGCATGCATTGTGAACTTTGGAAACCCTTGTGCCGCATTACACCTGCGCCAGGCATAATGTATGTAAGGGGGTGTTATGGTGCTAGAAGGCCCACAAAAATGGCATAGTGAAATTTAACTGTGCCCTTTTTGGCATCATTTAAAATGACGCTGCCATAGAAACCCATGGGCCTCCTTGCACTTTGCTGCACCAGCGTCAACATTTTTGACACTAGTAGAACAACGTTCCCCAATAGCATCACAGTTTTGATGCTGTTGTGCTAATGACCACCATGGTGCACTGAATTATAAATAGGGTGCAACCATGGTGTCATTAAGTGCCAATCGGGAGGTGCAGAACAAGTGGTGCATCAGCTGTGATGCGCCACGCTTTCTTAAATATGTCCCATGGTGTTCTTCGAGCATGTCAGAGATTATTAGAATGTCGTTGCTAATAGCTAGCACTCCTACTAGGCCAGAGAGGGTCTCACAGATAGTGTTGTAAAACACCTCTGCTGCCAACATTATTCTAGAGTTCACTCTTTTGAATCTGCAGTGCCCAATGTGTGTCAAGAAAAACGTTAAATAACAACTTGATGGATCAAGTTCTAGTCAGTGGTAGCCCTCATTGAGGTCTCATTCGAAAACCATTGGGTGCCACCCATGTTGTCGACTGTAGGGGTTATGTGTTGCTCCCTGTGGATAGATTTCCTTGGGCACTGCTCAGCCTCATACAGTCTGACAGCCCCAGGTGTCAGGGGGTCGTGCTGCACAGCCGGACATGGTGGACCCAGCACAAAGGGACCGCCACCATTCTCGTCGCCAGTATGGCATCCATTTCCCTCGATCTCACCTAGGCCACAGTGGCACTGCTAACCACAGTATGGGCACACACAAGTACACAAGTATACTGTTACATATTGCAGAGTAGCCAGGAGCGACCCTGCCACTCTTCATTCATCCTCTCAGGCCTCGACTGGCCCTTGGGGTGTGGAAGACACACAGGGGCAAAGGGACATACTGGGAGGGGGTCACATGAGGAATGCTTATTTTGGTAAACTGCAAGGCGTGTGCCTGCATTAAAGAAAACCTCACAAAGGGCCAGATGCACAAAGCCCTTTTGCATTTCTTAGTGGTCAAAATCGGTATATCCAACTATTAAGAAATGCAAAACAGCCTTTTCTGATGTACAAAGGTCTTCAGGAAATAGCAAATTGTGACTTCTACCCTACAGAAATCGCAATTTGCTGTCCCCAGAATAGGAAATCGCAAATAGGGACTACCTATTTGCGATTCCTATTCTAATGTACAAAGCATTTCCTAAATGGGCATTTAGGAAATGCAATTACCTTTGACTTGAAGTCAATGGTAACCATGGGCAATTTAAAAAAAGCACCCCAAATGTTTTTTTGAAATTGCAATAGAGAACACACATGCTGCTTGGTTATATGTGTGCTCTACATGTGCACCACTGCTTTTGGGGTGCACGGAGGGGGCCTTGTGCCCATTGCTATCCTTGGATTGCATTTCCCAAATAGCGATTTCCTAATGAGAAATTGCTATTTGGGAAATGCAAACCCGGCCCATTGACTCAAATGCAATGGGATTTTTAATAGCGATTTCCTAAAGGCAATTCCTACTTTGTAGAAATCACTATAAGGGAATCCGTTTTTTTGTACATTTCATTTTGCATTTCTTGAATAGCGATTCCTATGAAGTTTCTATTTAAGAAATGCAAACCTGCATTTTTGTACATCTGGCCCTATATTTCTTATAATTAATCTTGCTTCACTTTATGAAATAATCAAGCACCAAATTAGCTACATTTTTCCCCAGAAGGTTTTTCAATGGAATGAATGTGACAAAAGCATCAATGGGATGGCCATTGTGAGGAGATATGTATTTTACAATGATAGTTGGTCAGAATCTGAGAAATATTTTGTGCAATCAACAGATGAACAGAATTAACCAGTTTGCCTCAAATCATCCAAAAATATTGTCAAGGACAATGACTTGATCACATATTATTTTGCACAAATATAATGGCTTCCAGGTCCAGAAGTTCCATAATGTTCAATTTGATGGGTGAGAAACGGATCAAGTTTGGTATGGGGTGTATTCGTCCAAGAGGATTTCCATTCTGAGGCAATTGAGTTACCTCCCTGGATCAGTGCTCCATGTTACACTTTTATTCATATAACTCCAACAACACACCATTATCTCCAGTAAGAGTGTTCTTTTTTGGTTTGTTCTTCACACTTTCAATCCATAGTGAGTTCATGTTTTTTGGTAAATATGTAAACAAAGCTGTTGTATAATCATCAGAATGTTCATGACTTTGAATCAATTTGGGATTTCTCCAGTCTAGACATGATGAAACTGAGTAAAGCTTGCAGACTAAACAACAAAGAAAACCAGTAGTTGTGGAAGTAACTTGCCATGCTCAGCTGGATTGTTTGCCAATAATTGCAGTACAGTTAGAAAGACTACAAGAGCAATATTTTATTTGATTTTGAAATGTCTGCTACGACTACTGAAGCAAATCCTTCTGGGTTTAACAATCAGAAGCCCTTCTTGAATCCAAACTGATATGCCTTCAGAAGGACATCATATTTTGTAATACTTGTCTTTTGCTGAGGTCCTCTGTATCAGGTGTACTGACAGTTAGATTTACGGGTGTGTGATTGTCATCACCATGGTTCCCCGATGAAGCTTCTTTCAACACAGCAAAATAACTATTGACTTCAAGAAAAACTGAACTTAGTGGCTAGTAACTGCTTATTCCTTCCATTTTTGCGGTCAGTTGGACCTGGCCCTCTCTGCAGGGTCATCACTAGAATTTGTGCCTTTTTACCTCCACTTTCTGTTCTATCTGTTTTTGTTGTCCTTAGGACCTCTCCCCCCCAAAACATGGTAAAATTGATTTAAACACAATTGGCATATTTTATTTACTTATTTAGTCATTTGGGGAGTGGAATATCATATACCCAGGGCTTGCAAATTAAATGCTACCAGTGGTACTGCAGCACCTATGTGCCACCACTTAATTAGCACTTTAAAACATCTCCCAAGACTGACATTGCAGCCTGAATGCAGTGTCCACTGCCATGCCGGCTTCGCATTTAAACCTTGAAGCACTGCTTTGATGTTGCTTGAGCCTGCCTTGAACCCCCAGAAGCTAGCCCTGCTGTTGAGCTCAGCATCTACATCTGCACCCAGGATTACCATAAGTCACACCAAGGGCTAGTTGCTGGCCTCCTGTTCTGAGCCACAGCAACATAACAGGCTCCCACCATCTTAGAGCTGCACCTAAACCCCACATGATTGAGCCCTGAGCCCCCAAGATGTGTCTCACCATTCCTGAACCCTTGATTGTGGTGCTAAAGATGGTTAATTTAAAAAAGTAAGGACATACAAAATGTGGCCAAAAAGTGCTTTGAGAAGCAGGAGACCGGGACCAACCTGCTCTCCTATCCACCCGAAATGCATCTCTGATCATATTGACTTTGAGGCTTCTCCTGCTACATTCTTTTCCACAGCAGCAAATCCATTCACAGGTCCTTCACCAAAGAGGTGTCCGATCTTGTGGGTCTACAGCCTTCTGCTTTGTCCTGCTGGAGTTTTTAAACTTACATTTCGGTGACTAAATCCTTGGAGAGCTCCTGTAGCCGTGCCCTGCTAAACTTTATCTTCTTAGACATATTTTGTCAGAAAGTCCAAAAGTAAGCGCTGACTGGGCTTCAATCCACTTCTTGTATCTGAACCGTGCTCTATCGTGGTCGGCCTTAATTTTCGACTTTGCCCAAGTCTTGCTCGACTAGATGTCCACAGTTGGCGCTTTGGTCTTCTAAGTGCTATTTTGAACGATAAACTTTAAAAATTCATAACTCGATCATAAATTAATTCTGCTGATTGAGTATTTGTTGCTTTGGTGTGAAATAGTTTATAAAAATGTACTCTATTTTTCTACGTTGGTTTGGGATTTTTCTTGTGTTGTTTCTTCACTTTCTTAGTGTTTGTGTGGTGCATAAATACTTTACAAGCTTAAATACTTTAAGCCGGGCTGCTTTTTCTGCCAAACTACCCAGGGGTAGGCACAGGAAACTTTAGTGACTTTTTGTGCTTCACCCGGCAAGGGATCGTGCTGTTGATTGACACAACCCAGTGAACCAACCACCCAGTTTTGCATGTTGCTGTTCAGTGATGTGGATTAGGACTTGTTTTATACAGTACCATACAGTGGCTTGTATAGTACAAAATCCCAGATAAATATTTTAATACAAGCTTGAGCCTTTTTAAATTCTCCTTGGTCACCACCGGGTGTTATTATTTTCCTAAAGGTAAGTAGCCCTACCTTATTCTACTATCCTGACAATGGAGATGTAGCTGATGAAAATTGGCAACCTCCCTGGGGCTGAGCTGCAAAGTCACCACATGAAGAGTGGGCTGAGTGGGGGCCGGAAAGCTTCCAAAGTGGATCTACAGATAGCCCTCCAAACCTATGAGAAAGTCTAGAGGCTACAAGCAGTAACAGTGGAGGATGATCCTGAGGGGGACCACGGTCTGAAACAACTGTTGTTTTGGTGCAAATAATTTCTCAACATTTTTAGAAGTTAGTTGAATTTTTTTGTGTGTTGTTTTTTTTTTACTTTATTACTTTTTGGTGCAGCATAAACACATTACACATTCCCTCTAAGTTAATCCTGACTTCTTTTTATTCAAACCTACCTAGGGTTAAACACAGGCTAATTTAGTGACTTTGTGTGGTTCACCCTGAAAGGGATTGTGGCCGTTGCTTGACCAGGGCTCACACCCCAGTCAACCAACAACCCAATTCCTCACACTGTCCATATTCTTTTGTTCTCTTCATTTATAACCCACCTAATATTTCTTTTAAATGAAAAATCCTATGTATCCAATGCATGATTATCTTGTATGCAATACAGAATAAATTAAAAGTAATAGTAGGAATTTGTTTTTAATAAGTGTACAGTAATAATTTTAATGACAAGAAGCTGGAAAATAAGGAATTTACCATTCTACTTTTAATGCAAACAATATCAATATTTTTTGATGTCACAGTTTGGTTTATTTGTATGTGCTCTCACATGGGTGTGCAGGTTCAAGAGTTCTTCTTGACTTTTAGTTTGTGCTGTTCACGCACCATGTATGTTTTCCTGTTGCAAACTCAGTGGTGCTAATGTGTGCTCCGGTCAATCATAAGGTAAAAGACCACACAGGCACGAGATACTACTGCTCACTTCTGTCAGCAGGAAAGCTGGGTAAAGTGGCAACTGGTTAGCGTATAGCAATAATAGTCAAAACCACAACAAAAATAATCATAATGTAACATTTGTGGCATGTTTACAGTTTACCTGTGAGAGTGTAAAAGAAGCAGTCATTGAAGTTTGTGCAAGACTTCTCGTAATGTGAGACCCTCAGCTGTAGTTATCTGTAAATCCAGCCCTCTTGGAAATCGTCTTACCAATCAAAACAACTTTTTAAAAATCCCGGGTGACTTTAATGTATGACTTAAAGACCCTATAGACTCCCTTTAACCTTATCCTCCAAAGCTTGGCAGAAATGTGTTTTTCTAGAATACCTCATGTTTCTACACACAACAAAGTTTAGGTGCATGGTATGGTTTTCTTTAAAATGGTTGTACCCTCTCTAGCATGTAAATGGTCTGACCATTTGTATCAGTGTACTACCCTTGTACTCAGGATCCTATGGGAGTCATGCATGCACCCTATCGCAGTTCAGGAAGGACCTCAAGACCTGTCTTTTCGACTGACCCTCAGCATCCCCGCACCTTGAGACCCTCAGGGCCGAGCTCTACAAATCCTTGATTGATTGATTGATTGATTGAGTTATAGCTTCACCCTCACCCTTGTGCCACTGCAGGGTAATTAAATCAAGTGTAATATGACAATCCTATAGAATTGAGGAAAGGTATTTTAAATGTTCAATAAAGTTCAAGATCTTTCTACTACGCAACTTTCAGAAATACAGCTCTGTACTCCCAATCTCCTCCAGACATCTCCAAAGCAAAGCAGCCAGTGGTTACAAAGGCAATCCTATCCTCTATGTGTAGAGTAAAGTCCTGGCTTCAGCAATATTGTATCCCATTGCGTAACACAAACATCAAGGACCACCAGGGAAGTTGTATCTATACATCAAGGATGAACACTACATTTCCAAACTATTCTAGACATCATGGCTTGCTGGGAAATGTATTCCATCGTTGACGAGCTGTCACAGAGTGGATTCTCCACGTGTGCAAAACTTTATTCCAGACAGCGTAAACAATCCATGAGAACATTCAGTCTTTCTTTCCCTGAGATAGACTCAGCTAGCATGAATGGATTTAGAGTATCGCTCCCACGTGTACTGAGAATAAAATAGTTATCAATACCTTCAGCCCTGCTTCCTGGCTTAATTTCCTTATATAGTTCACACTGATATTGATGTACCAGCACTATAAGTATTTTCCCACAGTAAAATCTATAACAATGTGTACACCACCTTTTAAGATAAACTTTTTATTTTGAGATTACATGCACATGCTGCTTTCTAAATAAAACATTCCATATTCTACATTTCAAGTTTGTAAATGAACATGAGGAAACAGTTGAAGCAAAAACCACCATAACAGCAAGTTTCATCTGCTCTCCCGGACAACAGACAATATAAAAAAAACACTTAACACATACTGAAAGTGCACCCAAAATGAAAACAAACACCATACAAACTTCTATTTATAATATAAAGTCCTTGGGAGGAGGGCATTCACTAGAGGACTTCCTAATAATTGGATCAGCATAGATTTTCTGTGTTGAACATACCTACTAGTTGACTTAATTGTGGAAGAATCTCCAAAAGAGGCTGCTGAATTTGTGTCTCTTGAGTATTTACATAATTCTGTGTAAGTGTAAATCTGGGAGATCCCTTTATAGCAACATTTGTTGTTTCACAATTTTTCCTTATTCCTTATTTCCCATCATCCAGCTTAACTACATGCTCCTTCATCTGCACACGTCTTGAGAGAGAAAAAAGGACATATTTCTTGGAGCAAATTGATGTACGATTAGCTCTCACCCAAATGCCCTCATTCACTCATGATCTTCAACCTTGCACGTTTTCATACCTCGTCTGGGCCCTGGGGGTGCCACCTACTGCAATCCACATCAGGTACTTTTCCATATGAAGTCCCCTATTCTACATCCCACAGCCTATTCATTATAGAGCCTCTCAATGGTACTTAAGGAGAGATTTGGATGTCTTAATTAAGAGGGGTGTGAATGCCCAACAAAAGTTTCTTTAGTTTGTGATGTGAATCCAATCCATTGGCAATTGACAACTGAATGTTATTTTAATTATTCTGTTGAGGCATTCAATCCTAATACTGTGAGGTAGTTTGAAGAAACTATGACAACTCCATTGCCATGAACTACAAACTATTGCCCGTCTGGAGCAACTTTTCAGGAAAATAAACCTTCCAGGAACTTCCTAACCTTGGAATTAGTGGCACAATTTGAAGGCAAACATATTGCCAAATGGAATGATAATCCATGGTCACTATATTATACTTAACCTCTCCCTTCAATATATCTAAAGGACCAATAATATCTAGTCCATATTTGGACCATGCCTGCTCAGGTACATAAAAATACTCCACAGGGCTAGGTACAGTGACTTGGAACTTAACACAAATGGCACAATACACAGATTGACTGACATACTGCTCAATAGTCCTGTGAAAACCAGGTCACCAAAATAGTGCTCCAACCCACTGCTACATGGCTCTCTTGCCAATGTGCCCTAAAGGTGACATCTCTACTATCCTACCATTATAATGAAAGGTACACCTAAGTTATTCAGTCCCCTTAAGTCCCTCTTGACAATTGACAGCTATTGTGAAATGTGGTGATACACATTTACATCATCCTCTAAACACCTGGAAGCAGGCCAACACGTGTTTGTGTAACGTGCAACCTTCTCGTGGCTCTCATCCTCATCAAGTGCCTTTAACCATTTGGCCACCCTCAAAACTCTTGTACAAAAGGATGTGTTTGAGGTTGTTGGATTCCAAGCGCATTTCTAAATTACTTCGCTTCAACCTCTCTAACAGACATGATCCTTCCTTAGCCACAAACATGGTACAGGTATGGTATTGTCTTGAAATAATAAAAGTGTTTCAAATTCACTCAAGATATCTATCGGTTTACCACGGCATGCCAGCAGGTTGGTTTGGGAATCCCTTATGGTTAAATTCTGAAACTTAGCCCACTCATCCATCCTGTTGGACAAGGCCATCTCTGCAGTGTCACCATCACCCATTTTGCCTTCACTCTTCCTGTTTTCTGAATTTGTTCTTATTGGTTTTAGGACTGCTAACCAGTGAGTTTGTGCTTGTTCTCTCTCTTTCTAGAAATTGGCCTACACCTGAATGGAACATTTAATTTACTTGCAAGCTTCTACTTGCAAATCCTGTTCACTGGAGCTTCCTGGCGACAATATCTAACCTTGTGGAGCCCTCTTTGGCCAAAACCAGCAGCTTCATCCCTCTGGAGGTCATCGACTCCCCAAAAGTAATCTAAGTCCAAAGATAAAAATCTTCACTGGGTTCAAAGATGACCAGCTCCCCATTGATGATGACGACCTCCTAGGCCTGGAAAACCAAATTTTCTCGCTCAGAAGTTTTTCCTGCCATTGTCAACCGCTTCACAAAGACTTCAACCAGCAGCTGCCACCTTGCTCTGCTTATATTTACCTTCTTCTGGACTTTTCTTCTAGAATTTTACTAAGTCCAAAGGTAAGCTGAAACCAGACCCAATTATATTGTATATCTAACCCTGCTCCATCGCAGTCAGCGTTAACCTTTAACTTTGCCCCGGTTTTGTGTGACCAATGGTTGGAACTTTCATCTTTTAGGCACTGAAAACTTTACAAATTCCAAACTCGGATTCTATTAATGGGATTAAATTCATTTTGGTGTAAACTAATTAAAATGTTCTCAGTTTTTTAATATTGGTTTGGAATTTTTCTTGTATTGTTTTTTCACTTTATTACTGTTTATGTGATGCACAATAACCCAATTTCTTACACATTACAATCAGGGTAAATGAAGATCCTGAATCTGCCAACATACTACATCCAGAACACCCACTCTGGCTTGGTACAATGGCCTCCTAATAACAATAAGTAAGTACACACTTATAATGCACATGAATGCCAAGCAGCATCTTGGTGCTAGAGTCTTCAGAAGAAGCCATAAAGTATATTCCTATTTGGTGAGGGAGGATAAAAGCAGGGTTTTAGCATTTTTAGGATATGTGTCAGATTTCTTTAATGGACGAGTATAGAATTCCATAATTTGCAGCCCGAGTAGGAAAAGCTCCAAACTCCCCATTTTGCTTTAGTGATTTTAGGGATGACTACTAGCTTGGCTGAGCTGGACCGAACAACACGGCTGGGCACATGCTAGCAAAATATTTTTTGAAAGTATTGGGGGTCAGTCTTGTGAAGCACCTTGTGAACCAGGGAGAGGACCTTAAATGTGATCCTCTCATAGAACAGGCAACCAGTAAAGGCAAACAATGCTTTGACAGACAGGGCTAAACTTTTGAATGTTCTAAAACAACTGTGTTGCTGTATTTTTCAGGTATCGTAGTTTCTGCAGCAGTAGCCTCTATAGGCCCATGTACAGAGCATTGCAGTAGTCAATTCTGGACATGACGAGGGCCACAATGACCATTTTCCTGCAGATCTAAGGGAATGTAGGGAATTTTTTTTTCAGAATCCTGAGCCATGTATAAGATGTCTATCAACCCTAAAAATATCATAAAATTAGCCCTTGTTTCTGTCACAAACACTATATCAGGAGCATGAAGGGCAAAATAATCAGCAAATTCATACTTATTTTTAATCAGTGATCTTGTGTTCAGGAGAGCACATACAGGTGACTCAGGAAAGTGCCTTAGCTCTGCAACTGCAGGAGGGGGAGGTAAGAAAGTGTTACCTACTGGAAGGCTGGCAAGGTGAGGGCTGAAGACATAGTTACAGGCAGAATAGCAAAATTGCCAAGAGCTCACATTAAACTCATGAATGTTACACTGTTGTTGCCTACCCGAGTGGCTGAGTTCCAATAATGAGTACCTCGTATATTCCAATTTTCGGAAACAGCCAGGTGTCCTGTTGCACAGCGCATTCTGGGCACAGACAGGCAGAGAATGGATTCCCTTTGGTGTGTCGGCTGTGTGCATCAGCTGAGCAGTCGTACCGGTGTTTGTCTTTTGTAGCCTTAGCCTAGCAAAGACTAGACTGGCACTCAAGATGGCAGCTGGCAAGTTTCTCACTCTAACACTCAACATGACATTCAAAACATGGTCAATTTCTCTTTCCCCATCTCCCACAGGGAGCAAATCCACACACAATATTATCCTTTTCTGTCTGGAATCAGACTCCCTGGTCTCCTCATCCATCTTACCAAGAGCATTGGCCTGTCTGGGAATAATAGAGCCTAATAGAGTGCTGTGTTGTGTTACTATTGTGGCATTGAAGGGGCCCTTAAAATGTCAACAATCCTCACATGTTGCCAGCTGTGGTGCAGGTCTGTGGTGTTCGACTGAGGCAAGCACCTCCAGCTGCACACACTTTCTGCACTTATTACAAATTCCATCACTTGCAGGATATTAGACCAGTCAGCCTCAGTGTGCTCTTCCCTCATTTTTTTGCCTTACTCCTCCATAGTTTTGTGATGTTGTTTTTGTTGGTTTTAAACTGTCATTTCGACTTGCCAAAATAAACCTTCTGTTAGGCCTAAATCTTCTATTTTAATACGGATCACTCCAAGGATAAGCCCTAAAAAGTCCACAGGGTAGGATGCTCTTTTCGGTACAAGGTCCTAAATGATAGAAATCACTTCCTTTTAACTTAAGAAATTCTAGAGAGCAATCAGTATCCTTCTTCATGATGTGTATGCTGCAAGGCTCACAGTAAGAAATTGAACATATTTGGATTGAACTCTACAAATTATGAGAATTCCCTGGATTACTGGCATTTGGTGAAAAACAATTCTCTTCTGAAAACAGGTTAATGGCAGGCACACTCAAGCTAGCTTCAGAACCATGTTCAACAAACGGGGTTGGCCAAGCTGTGTGATAGGCAGTATTACCTTCCAATGGGCAACCAGCCTGCATACCAGCCATGTCCTTCCACCAATGCGAACTACAAGCTGTGGGTGGTCTGGGAGATGAGTGCCTGTTCTGTGCTCTTCAGATATCCTTTAGTAACTGAGCTTGAATGGTGATTCGTTATTCATAGGTTCCTAGCATCCTCCCTGCTGGAGGGACTGAACCAGAGCATGTGAGAAAGCCAGCTTCCTGCTACCCATGTATGAGGTGGGATGGAAGGACTTGGTGGGTGACAAGAGGTTCTTATGCTCCAAAATGCTTGTTGCACATGAGGCCCCCTACTGAAGGAGTGAAGTGGGACAATGTATACAAAGCTTAAGTAATTCTTGACCAAAGCAGTGCGGGTCTGTGTGAGGAATCAGTGTCCTTTCTCCTTGTGATGGAGACCAGACACAGCTGCTAGTCCAAAGTCATCAGTGCTCCTGCGTGAACGCTCTTGTTGTAACTACATAAGCTACCCATGATGTTTCTCATGTGCAGGTCCTCACAGCCCACACAGGCCAGGAGAGATGGTGACCAGTTACTTGGGGTGTCTGAAGGGAGCCTTTTCAGAGCATTGCTGCTTCCACTGGAAACTGTTACTCTATCCTAGCTCGCAGCCTAATAGAGTGCTGTGTTGTGCTACTAATGTGGCATTGAAGGTGCCCTTAAGATGTCAATAACCCTCATATGGGGCCAGCTGTGGTGCAGGTCTGTGGTGTTAGACTGAGGCCAGCACCTCCCGCTGCTCCAGTGTGCAGGTAATGCACTGATCATAGACTCTGCACCCACTGGCTTAAAGAGGACTCTGGAAGCAATAAACTTCTATCAGACTGATCGAAAAGTGAATGTTATTAAAACAGAAATAGTGGCATATGGGAAAGGGTGGCCCATTTTTCTGCTGGTTAGGCATACCAAAACTGGGCCAGGAAGATTATATCTGCCTTGGTGGCTGCAGGGAACAGGAGCAGGACACAAAAAAACTCAATTGCATGTAGTGAAAATGAAAAATCTACTGATGCAATATGTGCTTAGGAACGTATACTCAGAATTCCATTGCCCACAGTCTTACCCATCTTGGAATTTCTTAAGGCTAAATTCAGGCCCACATTTTCATATGTTGCAGTGATCTATAAGGATAGTACGAGTTAGCTTTAGACAAGTTTTTTGTAATATTTCTTATTACTTAATCGGGTTATACAAATCACGTCCCCAAAGTCATATAAAGTTACAATGGGGTTTAATCAGTATGACTCTGGGTTAGATGAAGCCTTTGCTATATACTTTTTTCTGCATATAATAACAACCTCAATTCACTAAAAACCTTATTATGGAAAGTCATGTTGTCACATAGCCCATATACAGGGCGATGTTCTGATAATTGAAACCGAATAGTGAGACATTCAGATTTTGCCTTTGAAGTGGTCTGAACAGAGGTCCTACTCTCAGTTCAAAGAGGCAGTAAAGAGGAGACCGTGAGAGTGACAATGCAAGGACTACACAAAGACTTCAGTAATGTTTAGAAAGCCACCCGATGGCTAATTTCTATGGCCTTGTGTCCCTGCCTGGCTTTATAAACAAATAGAATGCAACACAGCTGCTTGTGGTGCATTACATTACATTTCCATGCATCGACCCATGGATTTTGTCACATTCCCAGATTTACAAGGACTTGAAAACCTGGGAATCTGTCAAAATGCTACACCTTTACAAGTGAGGCATCAGGAGGAGAAATATATTTATTTCCCCTCATTTATTCCTCTTTCCACATGTGTAGAAAGAGGAAAATGTCTCTAAGGACTGTTTTTG
The DNA here is from genome assembly GCF_031143425.1 of Pleurodeles waltl. Taxonomy (NCBI): domain Eukaryota; kingdom Metazoa; phylum Chordata; class Amphibia; order Caudata; family Salamandridae; genus Pleurodeles; species Pleurodeles waltl. Next base: position 1,541,802,036 of record NC_090446.1, read on the forward strand.
TGCATAAATGTATCTCTTTCTGCATAAAAACAATTAATGCAGGCACCCTTGCCAGTGTATCAGTGCAGGGAGAGAGCAGAAATGCTCCATATCTTTGCAAATGTAGAATATTACGCCTCAGGAGGTCCTCCTTGTCCCAGTTTTTATACATGAGGGTTGTCCCCTCCTCTGATAGTTATAGAACACAGTGGAAAGTCTTTCTTCTCTTTTACTATATAAATATATGTTTTTAAAAAAATAAATAATCCCTCCCTCCCTCACCTTCCTCTGTGTTTGTTCCTGTCCTGTTGGAGCAGCAGAGATATGTTTATTTTCTTTACATCTCTCTGATATTTTTTAACATGCTGTTCAACAATTGGATGGACAATTTCAGCACTCTATTTGTAGCTATGTTTTTGGATGGATTCACATGGGCGTTTAGACTGTGGAGCCGCTTCGCTATGTGGGTTGCTCCCATATTTCGCAGATGGCCTCAAACATGCTCTCTGCCCATGAGCTGAGCTGAGCTGGGACTCGGATACACACTGCGCCTTTGGTCAAACCACTCGGGACCTGGTTGTATTGGCATCCTGGACCCCTGCTGGTGTGCTGGTGTGCACGTGCGGGGAAGAGAAGACACCAAGGCCCATATTCATAGTTTTTGGTGCAAAACTGCGCAAATGCAGTTTTGCATCAAAAACGTTACCACCGTTATTCTCAGACGCATGCCAGGCGTCATATTTATAGAATGGCGCATGCCGGTGGTAAGTCCCGGCTAGCGTCCTGAAAGACAACACTAGCCGGGTGGGGGTGTGGGTAGGGAAGGAGCAGGTTGTGCATCAAAAAATGACGCTAGTCTGGTTAGAGGCAAAAGAAATGCCACTAACCAGTACCATTTCCTGGTGCACAACAACCAAAAACATGACTCCTGTCTAAATACAGACAGGAGCCATACCAACCACCCCAGTGTCCAGCACAGGTGACAAGTCCCCTGGGCATGGCCATTGCACCGAGTGCCATGCAGTGGGACCCAAGTTAGGGCCCCCGGTGGCAAAAAAAATAAAAAAAATAAAAATAAATGTAACTGCCCTTACCTGGGCTGGGGTCCCCCGTTCAATGGTGTCGCCCTGCTTTGGGTGAGGGTGTTCCTGGGGCTTGAAGTGGGCACCTGTTAACCGATTCCATGGTGTTAAACCATGGAAATGGGTCCACAGGTACCTTAAAGCCTACTCTGACCCAGGCGTTAAATAATGACGCTAAGCAAGCATAGCGTCATTATTTAGGTCCGCCTCCCACCCCTGGGTGATTTTAGCACGGGGATAAATATGGCGCTGAGGGGTTTGCAGCATTTTTTGGACGGGAACGCCTACCTTGCATCTCATTGGCACAAGGTGGTTTCACGCATCCAAAAAATGCCGCAAACGTATATATTTTGATGCCAGACGAGTCTAACGTCAAAATATAAATATGGGGCTACATTTGCAGCATTTTAACATAAAAGAATATGACACAAAAATGACGCAAGCTGAGTATAAATATGCTCCCAAGTGTTATCGGGCAGCAAGCTCTCGTAGGATGTTATTTAGTTGCCTGGTGTCACTATAACAATACACGCTGCATCTTGCATGTTTTGTTTTCCTGTATGGAGAGAATGCAAAGAGGTTGACAAAACAAAATAATCTTCAGCACCCTGACAAAGGTTAGTCTGAGGAAATGGTGCATATTTCTTGAGGGGATCTGCAATTCCTCTTTAACCCATTCGCTGCCAGGCCTTTTCCCCCTCCTGTGCTAGGCCTTTTTTTGGCTTTTGGGGCAGTTCGCACTTAGGCCCTCATAACTTTTTGTCCACATAAGCTAGCCAAGCCAAATTTGCGTCCTTTTTTTCCAACATAATAGGGATACTAGCGGTACCCAGACTTTGTGGGTTCCCCTCAAGGAGGCCAAGAAATTAGCCAAAATACAGTGACAAATTAGTTATTTTTTTTTAAAATGGGAAAAAGGGGCTGCAGAAGAAGGGTTGTGGTTTTTTCCCTGAAAATGGCATCAACAAAGGGTTTGCAGTGCTAAAATCACCAGCTTCCCAGCTTTCAGGAACAGGCAGATCTGAATCAGAAAACCCAATTTTTCAACACAATTGTGGCATTTTACTGGGACATACCCCATTTTTACGATTTTTTGTGCTTTCAGCCTCCTTCCAGTCAGTGACAGAAATGGGCGTGAAACCAATGCTGGATCCCAGAAACCTAAACATTTCTGAAAAGTAGACAAAATTCTGAATTCAGCAAGAGACCTTGGGGAATCCAAGATCGGGTGACTTGTGGGGCTCTGACCAGGTTCTGTTACCCAGAATCCTTTGCAAACCTCACAATTTGGCAAAAAAAACACGTTTTCCTCACATTTCGGTGACAGAAAGTTCTGGAATCTGAGAGGAGCCACAAATTTCCTTCGACCCAGCATTCCCCCAAGTCTCCCGATAAAAATGATACCTCACTTGTGTGGGTAGGCCTAGCGCCCACGAAAGGAACTGGCCCAAAACACAACGTGGACACATCAAATTTTTTCACAGAAAACAGAGGTGTTTTTTTACAAAGTGCCTACCTGTGGATTTTGGCCTCTAGCTCAGCTGGCCCCAGGGGGCGCAGAAATGGCCTAAAATAAATATGCCCCCCCAACACCCCTGGGGAGCGACACTTGCCTACGGGGTCGCTCCCCCTGCGTGACATTGGTGCAAAAAAAAAAGATCCCCGGTGCCTAGTTGTTTCTGCCCCCTTGGGGGCAGTTTGACCTAAAATCGGCTGATTTGCTCCCAGGGGGGCAGAAATGGTCTAAGTACAATTTGCCCCCCAGGGGAGCGACCCTTGCCTAATGGGTCGCTCCCCATCTAAAAAAAAACACACAAAAAAAATTGCCCTGGCGCCTAGAGGTTTCTGCCCCCCCCACCCCCCGGGAGCAGATCGGCCTAATAACAATAGGCCGATCTGCTCCCTGGGGGGCAGAAATGGCCTAAAATAAATTTGCCTTGCCAAAACCCCACCCCCCCAACCCTGCCCCCGGGAGCGACCGTTGCCTACGGGGTCGCTCCCCTTGCGTGACATTGGCGCAAAAAAAAATCCCCAGTGCCTAGTGGTTTCTGTCCCCCTTGGGGGCAGATTGACCTAAAATCGGCCGATCTGCCCCCAAGGGGGGCAGAAATGGTCTAAATACAATTTTCCCCCCAGGGGAGCAACCCTTGCCTCATGGGTCGCTCCCCATCTCTAAAAAAACAAACAAACAAAAACAAAACAAAAAAAGAAATTAGCCCTGGTGCCTAGAGGTTTCTGCCCCCCCGGGGGCAGACCGGCCTAATAACAATAGGCCGATCTGCTCCCAGTCGAAGCAGAAATGGCCTAAAATAAATCTGCACCCCCCAACTCCCCCCGGGAGCAACCCTTGCCTACGGGGTCGCTCCCCTTGCTTGACATTGGCGCAAAAAAAAGATCCCTGGGGCCTAATGGTTTCTGCCCCCTTTGGGGGAAGATTGACCTAAAATCAGCCGATCTGCCTGCAAAGGCAACAGAAATGGCCTAAATACAATGTGCCCCTCCGGGGGAGAAACCCTTGCCTAAGGGGTCACTCCCCTTGTGTGAAATTCACAAAGAAAAAAAACTCCCTGGTGTCTAGTGGTTTCTGTCTCCCTTGGGGGCAGATTGGCCTCATAAAAATAGGCCAATCTGCCCCAAGGGGGCAGAAATGGCCTAAATGTAATTTGCCCCCTAGGGGAGCGACCCTTGCCTAAGGGGTCGCTCCCCACCTCTAAAAAAAAACAAAAATAAAATAAAAATAAAAATAAATGATCCCTGGTGCCTAGAGGTTTCTGCCCCCCCTGGGGGCAGATCTGCCTAATAATAGGCAGGGGGGTTGGGGGTGGAAGGGGAAGGGATTCGCCCTTCCATCCACGACCGGGGAGTGTGGGTGGGGGGGGTTCATGGGGGGAGCGATAGCGCTCCCCCCGGTTCCCGGGTGCAGGACGAGGTGATCTCGTCCAAGGCACCCAGGAACCAGTGCCTTGGACGAGATCACCTCATCCAAGGCACAGAATAGATTAAAGAAGCTTTGAATATGGCCATGAAGGAGAGGAGTTGCCAACTAAAAGGCTGAGATTAGATGATAACTCTGAGAACCAGGAAGATTCAAGAGAAAGATATAGTCAGTCAAATCTACTCAAAGAGTTTTTGACTCATATTGGAGACTCACTAGGTTTTGCCGCTCCCATCTCTGGATGAGGAAGAATTCCAGCACAATTTAGTGCATTGCACATGGATATCTTATCTCTGCGTGTTGCCATCATGTCACTAATGCTTTAAGAATGGGAGGACATTGATAAATCTTCTATACCCCGTTATCTCAATAACTGTATGTGCTGGAGGGGTCTGAAGATATTTTTCCTCAAAACACAAAAAATAACACTATATTGGTCAAACACAATGGAATGGGCCCACAGGTGCCCTCCCCAAGCTCCAGGAACACCCACACCGACACCAGAGGGACACCAGAGGATGGGGGACCCATCCGATGTAAGTAGGGTAAGTATGGGTAAGTGTTTTCTAATTTTATTTAAGTGCCATTGGGGACTCTAACATGGGGCCCCCCTGCATGGCACTGGGTGCGAAGGCCATGCACAGGGGACACTAGTCCCCTGTGCTGGCCATTGGAGTGGTGGCGATGACTCCTTTCTTTGCTAAGACAAGAGTCATATTTTTGGATGGTTGTGCGTCTGGAAAAAACGCAAGGCTGGTTAGCGACATTTTTATTTGCCTCTAACCAGCCTAGCATCATTTTTAGATGCAAACCACCCTTCACCCCTACAGCCACCCCCTCCCAGCTAGCGTATTTTTTTTTGGGGCCCTAGCCCAAACTTAGCTTTGGCTTGCACCATTCTATAAATACGGTGCCTGGCTGGTGTCGTAAAATGACGCAAGCCAGCTCTAAAAATGTTGCTGCAAAACTGCGTTAGCACAGTTTTGTGGCAAAAATTATAAATCTGAGTCTGTGTTTGATAGCTTGTGGTCTTCCACTTCTGGGGCTGGAAATTGTGTTGCAGGCCATAGACTCTATGGTTCAAACCGTGGACGTTAAAGACTAGTCAGCGGTACCTCTTTTATAAATTGCCATAAATTATTCTTTTTAGGTCCAAAATTATTTGGTACTGAATTAAATGAAATGGTTTAAAAAGTGGCAGAGGAAAGTCAATTCGGAAACCTTTCAAACAAGTAACAGACAAGAAGTTTTTTGGGAACAGAAGGGATGTTTTTCAAGCTTCTGACAAATATCCCTTTCAAATACGGGCCGCTGGTCGGGGGTGGAGGCACCTTCTATGATATGTCCCGGCCCACAACCTCATACACCCATGACACCCAGCAGTTCAAATGACTCTATGGCAGTGGTAAATGCCTCAATTTTGTCTCTAATATTGGAGAAAAGAAGTTACAGGTTCTTTCAGTAGTAGATCATGGTTATCAGATCAAATTCAAGATCATCTGTTCAACCTTTACTTCAGGGTTACTTCTACTCCAAATGCCTCAGTAAAGCATTGGAGTCTAATGTTTGAAGTGCAAATTCTCCTGCAGGAGTGGGCGATAATCAGAGTTCTGGAACATCAGAGGAGAATATAATTCTACTTGATTCTGTTTCTTGTCCCAAAACTGAATAGCTAATTTTGTCATATTCTTAACCTCAAAGACTTGAACAGTCTTGTTCTGATAGAACATTTCAGGATGATATCTCTCCAGTTCATCATACCTTTAATCTTGAAAGAGGGCTTTCTCGAAACATTCAATCTTCAGGATGTCTATTTTCACATTGATGTTCATATTGAGAGCCAGGCATTCTTGATGTTTGCAGTGGATGGCTATCATTTCCGGTTCCAAATACTACCATTCAGTCTGGCGATCTCTAGGAGTGTCTTGGCTCCTCTTGTTGCTTTCTCGCAATTGAAAAGTGGTGCCATATTTCCATACTTAAATGATTGGTTATTACCTGCCTCTTCTCTTTTTAAGGCGCAGCTGAATGAAGTGATGGTTCTCTAGACTCTGTAAGACTTTAGTCTTTTAGTGAATTTACAGAAATCCCATTTGACTCCTTCCCAGGTAAGGAGCTTTATCAGGGCTCAATTCTATACTTAAGCAGGTGCAGCTTTTTTCCTGTTGAGGGGATGCAATCTTCCCAGACCAGGGTTAAAAAATTGTTGAAACGCTTTCAGAATACTCCAAGATCTTGGGTATGAGTGCGAAGACTATTAGCAGTCTCAAAGACTGTGGTTCTCTGGGTTTGTTGGACTTTTCATTCTTGGCATGGTCTCCCTTAACTTTTTGCCTCTGTTTCACAGGTTGTTGATGTCTGCAGTTTTTGTTACTCTGGGCACTTTACTACTGCTGACCAGTGCTAAAGTGCAAGTGCTCCTCTACAAAATGTGTATGTAATTGGCTTATCCATGATTGGCATATTTGATTTACTAGTAAGTCCCTAGTAGAGTGCACTAGAGGTGACCTGGGCCTGTCAATCAAATGCTACAAGTGGGCCTGCAGCACTGGTTGTGCCACCCACATAAGTAGCTCTGTAATCATGTCTCAGACCTGCCACTGCAGTGTCTGTGTGTGCAGTTTTAACTGTAAATTCGACTTGGCAAGAGTACCCACTTGACAGGCCTAAACCTTCCCTTTCCTTACATGTAATACACCCCTAAGGTAGGCCCTAGGTAGCCCCAAGGGCAGGGTGCAGTGTATGGTTAAGGTAGGACATATAGGGGGTCATTACAACATTGGCGGTAAAAGCTGCTTACCGCCGTGCAGAAGACCGCCAATACACCGCCGCGGCAGCGGAATTCCGCCACAGCTATTATGACTCACATCTCGGAATCCGCCGAAATTCAGACACCCACACAAGTCCGCCACACCAAAGGTCAGTGATAAACTGGCAAAAACAAAACCTCCACTGTCACGCCAACAGAAACACGCCCATGCTATCATGACCCATGAATCCACGCGGCGGTCTTTCAACCGCGGTATTCCATTGGCGGTACACACCACCGCGCTCAAAATACACACACATCTCCAAAACACCGCCACATTGGACAATTCAAAATACACACACCTGATACACATACAAACACCACTCCCACACACCCAAAACAATATAAAACACACACCCACATCACCCACAAACCCCTATGACCAAAAATTAGAGACGAAGGCGAGAGAGAGAGCACAGCAATAGACAACCCCACCACACAGAAGCACACAACACCATCACCAACACAACATCCACGCACAAAACACCCCACACCACTACACATCCCACACTCATCACCACATACACCACCCCACACATCACCTACACCACCCCATGGCATGCCAAATACACCACAGGTTTTCGGAGGAGGAGCTCAGGGTCATGGTGGAGGAAATCGTATGGGTAGAGCCACAGCTATTTGGATCACAGGTGCAGCACACCTCTATAGCTAGGAAGATGGAGCTATGGTGAAGAATCGTGGACAGGGTCAACGCAGTGGGACAGCACCCAAGAAATCGGGAGGACATCAGGAAGAGGTGGAACGACCTACGGGGGAAGGTGCGTTCTGTGGTCTCCAGGCACAACATCGCGGTTCAGCGGACTGGCGGCGGACCCCCACCTCCTCCCCCAGAACTAACAACATGGGAGGAGCAGGTCTTGACCATTATGCATCCTGAGGGCCTCTGAGGAGTCGGTGGAGGAATGGACACTGGTAAGTCAAGTCTTAACTATCATATCCCCCACCCCACCTGCATGCTATCACACACCCCCACCCTCACCCCCTCCCCTATTACTCCAACTCCTCACTAATGTACTAATAACACAAACCACCCATCCCAACACCAAGCCCTGCATGACACAACAAAGCATGGATACCCATCACTAAAGCATGCCCACTGCACATACCCATAACAACCCCTAACCATCATCACACAAGCCCCCACACAGGAATGCTAGCACTGGGGTACACGCTCCCCCACCCATTGCACACCATGACACACACAGATGCAATAATCATGCTTTTACACCCCTGCAGGACCACTACCTAACATCACCAGACAGGAGGGTCCAGACATCTCTACCCCACCCAGAGAAGAGGCCCACAGTGATGACAGCAGCTCTGGCCAACTGGATCCAGATGACCAGCCCGGACCATCGTGGGCCTCAGGACAGTCGGTTCCCCTCGCACAGGCACAGCCCAACACTGACCTTCCACCCTCTGGAAACACCAGTACAGCACCCACCCAGCGGGCCCATACCTCCGTCCCCATGACACGTCAATCAGCTGTGTGTTGTCAGGATACTTCAATTCGATTTCCTCAGAAGCAGAAGATAACTCATCAGTCCCGACCCGAGCTACTCACAACGAATATTAATCCTTCGTGCTGAGTACCCCGGAGGGGGAAAGGGGAATGGGATGGTAGAGAGACTGCCACAGAGATGATGAACGCCAGTACTCAGTCTGCCTCTTCACATCTACGATTGGATACAGCACCTGCAAGAGTCACAGTCGCAATTACTAGGGACATACAACATCAGTTTTTCACTTTCTACTCTCAACACTTAATTCTCTTTAATTCTATTATTTCTTCACTCACCCTGAGTTCTCTGTAGCCTTGCTTCTCTCTATAAATGATAGCTCTTCTTAAAAAAATGCTTATTACTGATTCTGGAAGAACTTCTCAACCTTTGTTAGAGATTGGTTTTATGTTGCTATATATATAAATATAGTTGGTGATAATGCGTTCTTCAAATCAGCTGATGTTATTTAATTTCTCCTGTCTTATTGTGACTTCTGTCAATACTTGTATTTGTAAATGCTTGTTTATTAAAGTTTGTTTCTCCTTCCTTACTTCGACATCTGTCGATAACTTGTAGTTGTAAATGCTTGTTTATTTAAGTTCATTTCTCCTTTAAACTCTATTTTGGTTTATTACTATTGAATTTGTAAATGCTTATTTGTTAACAGTTCGTTTCTCCTTTAAACTTGGCCTTTGTTTATAACCTTGACATTTGTAGATACTTGCTCTTTTAAAGTTCGTTTTTACTTTGACTTTAATATCTTAAACAGGAACCTTCTAAACATAAGGTTAATTCATACATTAACTCTGTAGCCTTGCCGACTTCCACAGGAACGGTCTACCATCAAACTCTTCGAATAAACCTTGACAATATTTATCCATTTTCTGTAATATAATCTTCAAATGTAATTTTACCTCACAGGAGTTTCTGTTCAGAAGCGCGCTCTCTCTCCACACAGCTGACTCCTGTCAGACCTCAGTTGAAGTGCAAGGCTTCCAGCTGGAGAGCTCGTATCCTAGCAACCAACCAATTGCAAGACTAGAACTGTAACTAACCTTCAGGACTCACAGCGGCCATCTTGGATCTTCTCTTCTTGATTCTTCCTTTGAAATAAGCGCAAGATTACTCTGCAAACCTTCTTCCAGTTTGGGCTTTGCTGTCTCCACTGAGGATATATCTTTGCTTTTCTCATGCACTTCTTTGATTTGACTTGGCAAGTTTGTGTGGTCATGACAGTACTCCCCCTCAAGGAACAGTTCTCCAATTTAGGTTTGCTTGGGTAGGTTCTATGAAAGTTTCTCACTAATCTTGAAGCATGTACATACTCGTGCGGCTCCCAGGATCGTTTCTCTGGACCATAACCTTTCCAATCAATTAGATAATAAAGCTGGCCATTACGGATTTTGGAATCTAAGATTTGATTGACCTCATACTCTTCTGCAGAGCTAATCTGGATAGGAATTGGAGGGGAGTTTTGACGTAAATTTGGAGGACTGTTCTTTAACAAGGAGACATGGAAAACTGGATGTATCTTTAGATGAGCTGGCAACTGCAATTTAACTGCCACTGGATTGATCATCTTGTCAACTTTGAATGGGCCTATAACTCGTGGCTGAAATTTGCGATTTCCTTTGAGACGTAAATGACGAGTGGATAACCAAACTTTGTCTCCTTTCGAACATCAACTCAGGCCATTCCTTCTCTTTATCGAATAAATTGAGTCTTAAATACTGTTCTAACTCTTGATTCACTCTCTCTGTTTGCCCATCGGTTTCAGGATGGTAACTGGTAGAGTAATGAGAATCAATTCCTAACCTTTTACTAAAGGCCTTCCAAAAGCGAGAAACAAATTGGGACCCCCTGTCTGAAACTAGAATTTTTGGGATACCAAGGGCGCATACTATGTGTTGTGCAAACAACTGTGCAACCTGTGGGGCTCGAGGGATTTCTTTCAAAGGGATGAAATGCGCCATTTTAGTGAAAGTGTCTACAAAAACTAGGATAGTGTTAAAACCTTGGCTACTAGGGAGGTCCACTATAAGATCCATAGTAACAGTATGCCAGGCGTGGGGTGCAGTGGGCAAAGGTCTTAACAGACCTTGTGAAGCTGTTCTATTTGATTTCCCTCTTTGACATTTGTCACAAGTGGACACATATTGTCCTATCTGAGTTTTCATTTTTGGCCACCAAAATTCTCGTTGTATTAGATTTTGAGTCTTTTTAATTCCTTTGTGTCCAGCCAATTGATCGTCATGATAAGCCTGAAGAATTTTTTCTTGCAGCTCCACAGTCGGAACATACAGTGCACCTTTAAAGTATGGCAAACCTTTTTTGATTTCTCTTCCTTGGCCTTCTTTGGACCACTTCAGCATTCCTTCGAATGTTAAGTTTTCTTGAATTTCTTTGGTTAAATTTTCATACAATATGGCAGATATGAACTTCTCTTGTGGAATAATCAATTCTTTTTCTGGAGGCTCTTTAACTTCACCGGTATCAATTTGAGATAGAGCATCTGCCTTCCCATTTACTTTTCCTGGTCTGAAAGTGATAACAAAATCAAAGTCTGCAAAATATAGGGACCAACGCAGTTGTCTAGCTGTTAGAGTTCGAGCTGATTTTAAAAAACTGTAAATTTCGGTGGTCCGTGTAAACGGTCACTTTATGCTTAGCTCCCAAAATGTAATGCCTCCACTCACGAAAAGTTTCTTTGACTGCCAATAGCTCCTTATCCGCAATTGAATAATTTATCTCTGGTGGTGTTAATGTTCGAGAGAAATAGGCCACTGGATGTAATTGACCTGTATCTTTATGACGCTGGGAAAGGATACCTCCTATGGCAAAATCTGAAGCATCTGCCTCCACATAATATGGCTCATCTGGATTGGGGTGGAGCAAGATTGGAGCTGAGACGAAGGAATTCTTCAAAAAATTGAAAGCATTTTCAGCTTCTTTTGTCCACTCAAACTTCACTCCTTTCTTCAACAATCGAGTAATGGGTGTAACTGTTTGAGAAAAATTGGATATGAATCTTCAATAAAAATTAGCGAACCCCAAGAAACTCTGGATCTCTTTGACATTGCAAGGAGAAGGCCAATGTTGCACTGTCTTAATCTTGGCAGGATCCATACTAACTCCTTCTGGTGACAAAATGAATCCTAAGAACTCAACTCGTTCCACATGAAATGCACACTTCTCCAATTTTACATAGAGATGGTTTTCTTGCAACCTTGTGAGGATGGATTGAACATGGGAAATGTGCTCCTGTAGATTGTCGGAAAAGATTAAAATGTCATCTATATAAACCACGGCAATCCGGTCGAGGAATTCTCGTAATATATCATTAACGAAATGCTGGAAGGCAGCGGGAGCATTGCATAACCCATAAGGCATCACTTGGTATTCAAATAATCCGTATCGAGTCCGAAAAGCGGTTTTCCATTCATCCCCTGAAGCCACTCGAATCAAATGATATGCTCCTCGCAGGTCCAATTTGGTGTAGATTCTAGCATTCTTTACTTCATCTAATAAAACTGACACTAAAGGCAGTGGGTATCGATTCTTGATGGTAACCTGATTGAGGGCTCGATAATCAATGCAAGTTCGAAGACTCCCATCCTTCTTTGGTATGAAAAATAGTGGGGATGACACTGGAGATTCAGAAGGACGAATAAAACCATTAGCAAGATATTGATCCAAATACTCCTTTAAATGTTGATTCTCTGCTTCGGTCAATGCGTATATTCTGCTACATGGCAACATCGCATCTGGCTCCAGTTCAATTTTGCAGTCGTAGGGTCGATGTGGTGGCAATTTCTCAGCCTCCTTTTCATCAAAAACGGAGACTAAATCCACATATTCTTTTGGGATTTCTGCTGTCTTTAGTGCACAGATCATTGAAGAGTGTGATGATAAACAGGCCGCTTGGGACTTGGTGGACACTTCCACTCCATCATGAAAGCAATTCTCTTTGCAGTAAGAGGAATTCATCTTGATCGTTCTTTTGCTCCAATCAATTTGTGGATTATGTTCTGTAAGCCAGGGCAGACCCAAAATGAGTTGAAATTGTGGAGCATCTATCAAATTAAAGATTATCTGCTCCTGATGTCCACCAAAACCTAGCATCTGAATTGGTTCGGTCTCATGGGAAATGGGTCCTGAAGAAAGATTGGTTCCATCCAGGCTCTTACTACTTCCAAAGTAGATTTCGTGATAAATCGAATACCCATTTTACGAGCGTATTTGATATCACAGAAGTTGCCCGTAGCTCCAGAGTCTATCATAACTGAGATCCCTTGAATTTCCTTCTCAAGGGTCTTAACTGATACTGTTTGTACCCAATGTGGCGCTGCGGTTTGTAAGGTATTCGCCACTCGTTGACCTAAAGGAGTTGTCTTGGGTTCTGCTTTCATCAGGGCAACTCCCTCTACTGATGAAGCTGGCCTTTTCCCGACTGAAGATCTTTGGGTTTCTTGGGACAGTTTTTAACAAAATGCCCAGATGCACCGCAATATAAACATAGTTGATTCACTCTTCTTTTCTCTTTTTCTTCCTTAGATAAAGGACCTCGGATGGAACCAATTTGCATTGGTTCTTCTATCGTTATCCCTTCTCCGGCTCTCGTATGATCATTTCTTACACGATCAATTCTCAGGGGAAATGGTCGATACTCTCTTCTCTTTTCTGCTCTTCGTTCAGTTAACCGGTGGTCAATCTGTAACACAAGATCAATTAACTCCGAAATTTTGGTGGGTCTATTTGGAACTTGTGCTAAGGCATCTTTCAATTCATCTATCAGTCCACGATAAAATATGGCGGCTCTTTTTGACTCCGGCCAGGCAGTCTCTACAATGAGTTTATTGAAATGAGCCAGACAGGCTACTAGATCTTTATTACCTTGCCTGATTTCCAGTAGTTCATTGTCAGTGGCTTGAGCTGCAGTTCGCCGATCAAATATTCTTAAGAACTCTTCCTTGAAATTTTGGAAATTATATAAAACAGGATCATTTCTGGAAATTATTGGCATGGACCATGCGGCCGCATCTCCTGTCAGATAAGACAATATAAATGCCACTTTAGACTGGTCTTTGGAAAAAATGACTGGTCTATATAAAAAATGCAATGAGCATTGGGTCAGAAAAATCTGCGCCTCATTTGGATCCCCACCGAAGCGCTCGGGTTGAGCCAAAGGAATAATAGGGGAAACCGCATGAATTACTTGAGTGGTTATACCTGCAGACTGTGAAGGGCTAGGGATTTGTGAAAACACAGATTCATTTGATTTAGCGGTGCTCCCTAACTCATTTATTCGCTGTTTTATTTGGACTGTTTCTTCTATGGTGTTATTTAATTGTTTCTGTATCCCTTCCAAAACGGTGGCTAATGCTTTTATATCAATTCCTTCTGCCATTCTGCTCAGGAGGAAATCTGTTTTTTCCCTAAAATTAGGGTGCTGGCACTTCAATCTGTCAGGATACTTCAATTCGATTTCCTCAGAAGCAGAAGATAACTCCTCAGTCCCGACCCAAGCTACTCACAACAAATATTAATCCTTCGTGCTGAGTACCCCGGAGGGGGAAAGGGGAATAGGATGGTAGAGAGACTGCCACAGAGATGATGAATGCCAGTACTCAGTCTGCCTCTTCACATCTAAGATTGGATGCAGCACCTGCAAGAGTCACAGTCGCAATTACTAGGGACATACAACATCAGTTTTTCACTTTCTACTCTCAACACTTAATTCTCTTTAATTCTATTATTTCTTCACTCACCCTGAGTTCTCTGTAGCCTTGCTTCTCTTTATAAATGATAGCTCTTCTTAAAAAAATGCTTATTACTGATTCTGGAAGAACTTCTCAACCTTTGTTAGAGATTTTATGTTGCTATATATATAAATATAGTTGGTGATAATGCGTTCTTCAAATCAGCTGATGTTATTTAATTTCTCCTGTCTTATTGTGACTTCTGTCAATACTTGTATTTGTAAATGCTTGTTTATTAAAGTTCGTTTCTCCTTCCTTACTTCGACATCTGTCGATAACTTGTACTTGTAAATGCTTGTTTATTTAAGTTCGTTTCTCCTTTAAACTCTATTTTGGTTTATTACCATTGCATTTGTAAATGCTTATTTGTTAACAGTTCGTTTCTCCTTTAAACTTGGCCTTTGTTTATAACCTTGACATTTGTAGATACTTGCTCTTTTAAAGTTTGTTTTTTCTTTGACTTTAATATCTTAAACAGGAACCTTGTAAACATAAGGTTAATTCATACATTAACTCTGTAGCCTTGCCGACTTCCACGGGAACGGTCTACTATCAAACTCTTCGAATAAACCTTGACAATATGTATCAGTTTTCTGTAATATAATCTTCAAATGTAATTTTACCTCACAGGAGTTTCTGTTCAGAAGCGCGCGCTCTCTCCACACAGCTGATTCCTGTCAGACCTCAGTTGAAGTGCAAGGCTTCCAGCTGGAGAGCTCGTATCCTAGCAACCAACCGATTGCAAGACTAGAACTGTAACTAACCTTCAGGACTCACAGCTGCCATCTTGGAACTTCTCTTCTTGATTCTTCCTTTGAAATAAGTGCAAGATTACTCTGCAAACCTTCTTCCAGTTTGGGCTTTGCTGTCTCCACTGAGGATATCTCTTTGCTTTTCTCATGCACTTCTTTGATTTGACTTGGCAAGTTTGTGTGGTCATGACATGTGTCTACCACTACAGGGAACCCAGGATAACCCACCACCCCAGCAACAACAGGGACCTGGGGCCAGTGGTAGTGGGCACACGGTCCAGGGGACGGAGGCCCAGGAACACAGGGGAACTGGGCGGGCTGCTGTGCGACAGGGGGCAGACAGGCCAAGGGAACCCACTCTCCACGAGGCCCTCTCCTCCATCATGGGAGCATACCACCACTCCCAGGAGACGATGGCTACGGTCCTGGCCAAGTTTCAGGAGACCCAGCGCTTGCAGGAGGAACAGTATTTGGGGTTTAGGGAGGAACTCAGAACCATCAGCTTCGCCCTGGGCACCATCGTAGGGGTGCTGAAGGACATACAGAACACCATGAGGGACACTGTGGCACTCCAAGGGGCCCCTGACACTAGCCTGGACGATGAACTGCCCACCACCTCCGCCGGCGCTAGTGGACAGGACGCCCCACCACAGGACCACCACACCAGCACCCCACCCCCTGCAGACAGAGAACCACCCCACAAGCGGTCCCTGGGATCCAGGAACAGGACAGAGCACGATGGCAAGACCCCCGCCAAGAAATGAGACCACCCTGATTGTCATCCCACTGTCCCACTTTGTAACCCTGTCCATATTGGAACTGCCCCAGCTCCACTTCCTGTGCCCATATGGGCAGTGCACCTCTGAGACTAATAGACTGGACTCTGCCATGGACAGTCCTCCGCCATCACCCCTCACCATTTTACCACCCCTTCCAATAATTAGCACTCCAATAAACACCCTTGAACCACAAAACAATCTGGAGTCAGTCTGTGATTTTGAAAATGTGTATTAGCTATGACAGTGACAAAATCAGTTCGAAAATGTAATGTCAACATACCTATGTCACACATCACAAGTCCATGAAGGATGCAAGCAGATGACACACGTTGCTAACCACACCTGTGAAACTGAAATGGAAATTTACAAGTCAGTTACCAAATACTGCTTAAAATTGACAGACAGGATAGAGGTAGAAGTGTGAAAGTAAATGTATTAGTAAAGTAAGTGTTCTCACCTGTGTGTCACTGGAAATATTGCTGTATGACTGAGTCCCTGTTGTCAATGTCTTCTTCCTCTGCTTCCTCCTCATCACCGTCCACAGGCTCCACAGCTGCCACAACACCGTCATCTGGACCATCCTCCTGCAGAAAAGGCACCTGGCATCGCAAAGCAAGATTGTGAAGCATAGAGCAGGCGATGATGATCTGGCACACCTTCCTTGGTGAGTAGAATAGGGAACCACCTGTCATATGGAGGCACCTGAACCTGGCCTTCAGGAGGCCGAAGGTGCGTTGGATCACCCTCCTAGATCGCCCATGGGCCTCATTGTAGCGTTCCTCTGCCCTGGTCCTGGGATTCCTCACTGGGGTCAATAGCCATGACAGGTTGGGGTAACCAGAGTCCCCTAATAGCCACACCCGGTGCCTCTGGAGCTGACCCATCACATAAGGGATGCTGCTATTCCGCAGGATGTAGGCGTCATGCACTGAGCCAGGGAACATAGCATTTACCTCTGAGATGTACTGGTCTGCCAAACATACCATCTGTACATTCATCGAATGATAACTCTTCCGGTTCCTGTATACCTGTTCACTCCTGTGGGGGGGACCAGAGCTACATGGGTCCCATCAATTGTCACCTATGATGTTAGGGATATGTCCCAGGGCATAGAAGTCACCTTTCACTGTAGCCAAATCCTCCACCTGAGGGAAAACGATGTAGCTCCTCATGTGTTTCAGCAGGGCAGACAACACTCTGGACAACACGTTGGAAAACATAGGCTGGGACATCCCTGATGCCATGGCCACTGTTGTTTGAAATGACCCATTTGCTAGGAAATGGAGCACTGATAGCACCTGCACTTGAGGGGGGATTCCTGTGAGATGGCAGATTGGTGACATAAGGTCTGGCTCCAACTGGGTACACAGTTCCTGGATTGTGGCACGGTCAAACCTGTAGGTGATGATTAAATGTCGCTCCTCCATTGTCAACAGGTCCACCAGCGGTTGGTACACCGGAGGATTCCGCCATCTCCTCACATGTCCCAGCTGACGGTGCCTAGGAAGGACAACAGCGACCACAGAGTCAAGCAATTCAGAGGTATGTACCCACAGCTACACAGAACACGAAACAAAATCCCAAAAGTTGTCAGTATGTGTGTTGAGTCCAGGCCTAGGTATGTGTGACGCAGTTGAAAATGAAGCCATGTGGGCCCCTGAAATGGCGGTTGCCTGACCTCTAAAGTGGGACAATGGGATGTGAGGTAACTGCGCTGCCGTTGTACACCATCGCGGTAGGCAGTCGTAGACCGCGGCGCAATGCTGCATTGGTTAACATTGGACCCTATGGGTCCCAGGAGCCAATGACGAAGTGCGCCGGCGGTGATGATACGCACCGCTGCGGACGTCACCGCCGTGGACGTGACCGCCATTTTCTATCTGTTCAATCACTCGATACCTGATCTTCGACAGTAGAGGACCTACACTGCAAGTGCTGCTGTGACCTCGGTCTGGGAGAGACAATGGCACGTGCGTCTGGGGAAAGGGCCCCTGTCTTCACTGCCCAGGAGTTGGAGAAGCTCGTGGATGGGGTCCTGCCCCAGTAAACGCTACTCTACGGTCCTCCAGACCAATAGGTGAGTACATAGGGTGCAAGTTGTACGGGCTATGCCTGGGTGGAGAGGGCTGGATGTAAGAAAGAAGGGGGCAGAGTTCTGCGAGCATGAAGGAGTGTGAATGCATGTGCCAGATGGCAAGGGCAGGGATGTGGGCCACTCACTTCGATGGTGCAGTTGGTAATGACTTCTCTTCTTCCCCTGTACATGTCATGTAGGTCAGCGCCCACCAGAAGAAGGATATTTGGCGTGCCATCGCCAAGGACGTCCGGACCATGGGGGTCCACCAGAGACGGAGCACCCACTGCTGTAAAAGATGGGAGGACATTCGCCGCTGGAGCAAGAAGACGGCAGAGGCTCAGCTGGGGATGGCCTCCCAACATGGGAGGGGTGCCCGTCGCACTATGACCCCCCTGATGCTCCGGATCCTGGCGGTGGCCTACCCTGAGTTGGATGGGCGCATGAGCGCATCACAGCAGACACAAGGAGGTGAGTACACTCTCATTCTGCTGACTTTGCGCGCAGTGGAGGGGTCTGGGTGGGGGAGGAGGGCTGTGGGTTTCCCTAGGCCAGGGCGAGTTCCGTAGGCTAGGCCCATCCGTAATGCAGGCCATGTACCCCACCTCTTTAGAGTGCCAAGTACAGGTATACATGCCCCTGTGTCATCTATGTGTGCATATGTCCACCATAGCCATGTAGGCCATATCCCAGGAACTGCATCTGTAGAGCCCAAGAGCGCGGCGTAGTGCAGGGGGCTGCTTTGTCTGTATTGTCCGCCAACGGTAGCGGTAAGCCATGCACTCAACCTGTCTTTCTTCTGTTTCCCGACCCCTTTTTGTGCTCTCCCTGTTCTTTTGTGCATCAGCATCATCAGGCGGAGGTACAGTGGCACCGGAGCACGAGGGGGCTGCATCCCACATGGCCATGGAGGGCCACACCACGGACTCAGAATACACCAGTGGGACAGAGGGCGAGGGGAGCTTCACGGCAGTCACCGGATCAGCAACCAGCGACACGGACTCGTTCTCCGATGGGAGCTCCGTTGTCGTGGTGGCACCATCTGTGCCCCCCACTTCTACAGGTACAGCCGCCACCCCTCCTACCAGCAGCGCCCTCCCAGCAGCCCCTCAGCCTTTGCCCCGTGCCCACTCACCCAGGAGGGTGGGCATCACCTTCGCCCCAGGCACCTCAGCCCCTGCCCCTGTCACCCCTGCTGCCCTCAGTGAGGAGGCCATTGACCTCCTCAGGTCACTCTACCATTGTGAATGCCATCCAGGGCGTAGAAATGGAGTTGCAACACACTAATGCATTCCTGGAGGGCATTCATTCTGGTCAGGCTGCCCATCATCAAACCCTGCAATCTCTGGCCTCAGCACTGATGGCAGCCATTGTCCCTGTGTCTAGCCTCCCCCCTCCAACTTCCTGCACCCAGACCCAATCCCCTGTACCTCAGCCTATCCCAAGCAAACCATCAGACCAGACTGCTCACACCTCAACACACAAGGGCAGCTCAGGCAAACATAGGCACCACACATCCCACAGGCACTCACACAAGCATCACCCACATACAGACACAGCAACATCCACTGCCTCCACTGTGTCCCCCTCCTCGTCGTCTCCCTCCTCCCTCCCAGTGTCGTCTACACTCTCACCTGCATGCACTACCACTACAGCCACTAGGACTCGCACCAGAACACCCAGCACCACACCCTGCTCACCTGCACTCCCCACCTCCACTACCATTTACACGTCCCCTGTGTCCACTCCCAGTGTGTCTGTGACGCCCCCTCCCAAGATACACAAACACGGGCACACACACACCCAACATCCATCCACCTCACGACAGCCTCCAGAACATACACCTGCACCCAAATCATCTAAAGTTACACCTCCTACAACCCTACTCTTCCTCCACTCCCAGACCCTCTCGCTACCCGTCCCAGTGTTCGTCAGAAACTTTTCCTGAGCAACGTTGACCTCTTTTCCACCACCCCCCCTCCAATTCATAGGTCCCGTAGTAGCACCTCAGCCAAAAAATGTCCGGGACCAGTGGTGCCTGTTAGAGGTATGTGGAGTGCACCGGGCACCAGGGCAGCCAGTATGACACGGAGCCAAAGGACAGCCAGTCCCCCCCCTGTGAAGCACCAGAAGTTGGACAGTGCCTGACGGGAGAGGGTGAAGACTCCTGCCGGCAATGCCGCTCACAAGGGTCCCGGGGGGAGTGTCGAGTCAGCTGTGACTCCTCCAAAGGTGGGGAAGGAGCAGAAGAAAGCACCAAAGTCTGGGAAGAGCAGCACAGCGGAGAAGGCCGCCATCATCCCCGCTGCCCAGAACGCCACCACCAGCTCCATCGTCACTGGTCAGGAGACCACCGCCAGAGTCAGTGCCCAGGAGGGCAGCACAATCGTCACTGGTCAGGAGACCTCCACCAGAGTCAGTGCCCAGGAGGGCAGCCCAATCGTCACTGGTCAGGAGAACACCGCCAGAGTCAGTGCCCAGGAGTGCGGTCCAATCGTCACTGGTCAGGAGACCACCGCCAGAGTCAGTGCCCTGGAGGGCCCCGGCAGCCACAGCCCCGCTGGGCAATGAGGGACCACCATGGCACACACCACTGCACAGTTCAGAAACTGCAAAGTCAAGCACTACTGAACAGGGCAAAGACCGCCATGGCAAGCACCGCTGAACAGGGCAAGCACCGCTGAACAGGGCAAAGACCGCCATGGCAAGCACCGCTGAACAGGTCAGAAACTGCAAAGTCAAGCACAGATGAACAGGGCAAGGACAGCCATGGCAAGCACCGCTGAACAGGTCAGAAACTGCAAAGTCAAGTACCGCTGAACAGGGCAAAGACCGCCATGGCAAGCACCGCTGAACAGGGCAAGCATCGCCATCTCAAGCATCTCTAGCCCTTGTGCGGCAGGGGCAGTGACGGAACTGGGACCGTCACGGGGAGAGTGATGCACTCTGGGCACCAGTCCCCCTCCAGAACCAGTGGAGAACAGCATCCACTACCTCAGTCCTTAACAGGATGAAGCACTCTGGGCACCATTCTCCCTCCAGAACCAGATAAGACTGTTATCCACTTGAGAGACTGTGGCTTTGCACTCCCCAGGATGGTACAGTGGGCAAACCACCCACTGCAAAGACTTGTGAGACTGTGGCTTTGTACTCCCCAGGATGGTACAGTGGGCAAACCACCCACTGCAAAGATTTGTGAGACTGTGGCTTTGCACTCCCCAGGATACATCAATGGGCATGGAGCCCTGTCGTGTGTGTGTGTTTAAAACTACATGAAGCCTCTTTTTTCTTTTTAATTGATAACTTGACTTGTGTATTCTGGATTTTTGTCATTTTGGTCTTGTTTTGTTGAGACAAATATTTGCTATTTTTCTAAACCTGTGTTGTGTCATTTTGTAGTGTTTTCATTGAGTTTCTGTGTGTGTTGATACAAATACTTCACACCTAGCACTCTGAAGTTAAGCCTACTGCTCGTGCCAAGATACCAAGGGGGCAAGCATGGGTTAGCTGAGGGTGATTCTCTTTTACCCTGACTAGAGTGAGGGATCTTGCTTGGACAGGGGGTAACCTGACTGGCAACCGAAAACCCCATTTCTAACAGGGTTTTATTTAAAACCTGTGGTGAATCACATACTCGAGCATTGGGACCCAGGTTCACAGAATTACGACCTACTGATTCCTCTAACATCACAGATCACTCAGGATCTATCATGGTGACTTTTGCGGTACAATTTTCTAAAAGGAGTTCCATTTCAGCTCCCGTCTCTAATGCTTGTGGTTGCAGACACCAGTTTGTGGGGATGAGGAGCAACGTTGGAGTAACAAGAAAAGAAAGTTCCTTAGTCCAGCTGGGAGAGTAGCCAACTATTAAACTGGAGGGAGTTGGTGGCTTTCACATTGGCATTGGCGGCCTTTTAGGGGCAGGTGGATGGTAAGAATGTGGTGATAAGGAGGGACAATCAGGTGGCAGGGGATTATCTGAACAAACAGGGGGGTACAGAACGCAGATGCCTCACTAAGTTTTCATCTCTGATCTGTGCCTGGGCAGAGGATCATGTCTTGGGACTTAGGGTCAATTACACCTGGGGGGAGTTGAACTTCTGGGGCAGACAGCCTCAGCAGGAACATGCCTTCCTCAGTGGGATACACTTATCTATTCCTCAGTTTCATTTTGCTTGCAAGAGGTTCAGACCCTGCAGTTAGATCTTTTTGTGTCCTGGAACAGAGCAATGTGTCCCAGGTGTTGGCAGTAGATGCACTAGTGAGTCCTCGACCTCTGGGATTAATATACACTTCCCCCTCAATTCCTCTCCTTCCAAGAGTCATGCAGAAGATCAGGGGAGAACATTTGTAAGTGTTTCTGATTGCTTCTTATTGGCCAAGACATCCTTGGTTTCCTCTCCTTCTCTCTCTATTCAAGGGTTGGTTATTCCTTACTCATCAGACGGTTGTGTCTGACGATTTGGCTTTTGATCGAGTAGGTTTAAGAATTTGGGTTGTTCTACACAAGTTGCTGTTGAGATTCAATCCTCTAATAAGCAATCTATCTTACAGTCTTGTGAGAAACACTGGCCGTTGTCCTAAGAGGCTTACAAGGTGATCCTTTTGAGCTTCTCGAGCAAGCACACTTGGTATGGTTACCGGCTAAAGTGGTATTCTTAGTAGCCATAACTTCAGCAAGGCAACTGGGAGAGTTAGAGGGTGCTCATGGCTATTTTTGCCTATCTGAATTTCTTACCTGAGCATGTGCTCCTCAAATTGGGTCCCTAGTTTGTTTCCAAAGTTCCCTCTGCTTTTCATTAAGCACAAGAAGCCAGTTCTTCAAGACTCTTCTTCAGATTTGATTCCATCTACTTTATATGTCAGAAAAGCTCTCCTAATTTAAATGCACCACAGTAAATCCTTTCCCCTTTCAGCTCTGTTTGTTGCTTGTGGTTAAGTTGCAAAAGATATATAGGTTTCTACTCAAACTTTGAGTTGTTGGGTCTGACAAGCCAATACACATGCCTACTCTTCGGTGAGGGAGTTACTTCCTGCTAATACCAGAGCTGTCTCCACATCCTTGGTGGAGGAAGGGGGGAAATTCCTTACTTGAGATCTGCTGAGCAACTACATGGTCTTTATAACAGACCTTTATTATCATACAGCAATGAAGCG
Organism: Pleurodeles waltl; assembly: GCF_031143425.1. Taxonomy (NCBI): domain Eukaryota; kingdom Metazoa; phylum Chordata; class Amphibia; order Caudata; family Salamandridae; genus Pleurodeles; species Pleurodeles waltl. Next base: position 1,541,824,885 of record NC_090446.1, read on the forward strand.
ATTGTTGTTTGCAAAAGTCTGACATCTGTATGAAGTGGTGCAACTTTATTTAAGGCTTGGATGCATCTTCATGTATAGGACTAGGAGGATCCCATGGGAGGGCAAGGAATTTGTTACTTACCTGAAATCTCCATTAACCTTACAGGGGGTCCTACTTGTTCCAGTCTACCATGCTCCCTCCCACCCTTTGTTGCACCTTTTTATTTTTTAGCAGCTTAGTTACAAAACAGGAAGAAGTGAGGTGGAGTAATTAGTTTCTTAACAGTATATGATACAATAAAAATTGAAGAAAGAATTACCATGCCTATTGTTGTGCATTGCATGAAAGATTAGTAAATGTGCCCCTACATGTTTTGAGAACCTATTTTATTTTTTGCAGTTTGGAATAGCGCAAACTCGACCCAAAGTTATTGGATCACTTTACATGACCACAAGTTACATCAAACAAGGACACATTAATTTTTTGTAGGCACAGAGACATTAAGGCCCTCATCGTGACATTGGCGGTAAGTCCTGCTTAACACTGCGGTGATGGCCGCCAACATACCACCGTGGTAGCGGATATCCATTCAACATATTATGAGACACACACACCAATCCAACAGAATACTGCCACATTCACAAATCCGCCAGCCCAAAGGTCAATGTTAAAGTGTCGGTACCAGCACCCATACCGTTACGCCAACAACAAAAAGCCCACCACATTATGACACATGAATCACCATGGCGGACATTCAATGGTGCTCAACCATTAGGGGTACACACCAGCACGCTCAGAATGGTCACCCAAATACAAAACAACACAACATTGGCCAAAGCCGAAATCACACACCTGCCACTGATACACCCACCACACCCACCCACCCACAGCACTATAAAACACACACCCACAGCCCTTGACAAACACCAATTATTGCCACCAGACTGAAACCAAGACCACTGAGACAACAAGACACACACACCACAAACACCCATACATCCGTCACGCAGCCCACATCCCACACCCCACCACATTACTCAACACCCTCTAACCAACACACACCACACAACACCCATGTCCCCACTAAGGCACCCTCGTTTCACTGATGAGGAGTTGTGGGTCATGGTGGAGGAAATAGTCAGAGTAGAGCCACATGTCCAGCAAATAGCGATTGCCAGGAAGATGAAGCTATGACAGAGAATCGTGGACAGGGTGAAAGCTGTGGGACAGCATCCAAGAACAAGGGGCGGCATCAGGAAGAGGTGGAACAACCTACGGGGGAAGGTACGTTCCGTGGCAGCAAGGCACCAGCTCACTATACAGAGGATTGGCGGTGGACCTCCACCTCCTCCCCCACAGCTCACAGCGTGGGAGGAGCAAGTCTTGGCAATCCTGCATCCTGAGGGACTCACTGGAGTAGCTGGAGGACTGGACACTGGTGAGTCAATATTTACTACTTATCACCCCCATACCTGCATGCCATCTCACCCCCTCACCCTCACTCCCATCACTCCACTCCATCCCACGTACTGCACCTATTCATATGACTAACCCCAATGCCTAGCCCTGCATGCTCTACCAATGGATGGGCAGCCCTGCATGCACACCCATCACAAAAGCATGTATAGCATGGATAACTAAAAATCCCACAATACATCACCATACACAAACAAAGGTGGCAGGGAAACAGCAACAATCAACGGGAAGCTAGGGATGTATAATTCATCACAGACAAGAGGCATAATACATCACTTATATCCCCACAGATGCCCCAACCAATGTCAGCGTAGAGGTGGTGCCACATCTAACCAGTCCCTCAACAGAAGATGCCCCCAGTGATGACAGTAACTCTGGACTTCTGGATCTGGATGAACTACCTGGCCCAGCAGGGACCACTGGTCAGTCGGCCACCCGAGCCCAATCACAATCCACCACAGAGCCTCCCCCGCAGTATCCAACACCACAGCACCCACCAAACGTCCCCACACCTCTGTCCCCAGGACACGTCAATCAGCAGTGAGCCCACCTGTACAGGGACCCCAGTCCACACCTCACACCCAAGACAATCAGAGACCTGGGGTCAGTGGCAGTTGGCACACCATTCAGGGGACAGAGGCCCAGGGGAAGAGGGACACTAGGAGGACTGCTGTTCGCCAGGGGGAGGACAGACCCAGGGAACCAACTCTCCAGAAGGAACTCACCAATATCCTGGGGGCTTACCACTATCCCAGGACATGAGGCCAGATCCCTTCCAACATGCAGGAGAACAAGCGGATGCAGGTGGAACACCATCAGGAGATCAGGGAGGATTTGCAGGCCATCAACACCACCATGATCTCCATAGCACGGGTGCTGGCAGACATGTCCAACATCATGAGAAAATGGACAGCACACCAGGGAACCCCTACCACTAGCCAAATTACTGACCAGCCCTCCACTTCCTCTGCAGCTAGTGGGCAGGAGGCCCTGCCACAGGACCCACAGGCCACGGCACCCCTCCCCCTGCATAAGGTGAACCAACCCGCAAACGTTCCCTGCGACCCAGACAGAAGTCAGAGACACTTGCCAAGACCACCACCAGGAAATGAGACCTTCTGAATGTCCTCCTTGTGTCCCACCCTGTCATCTTGTCCACTTTGAACTGCTTTTGCTCCCCTTCTTATGGTCTCTTGGACACTGGACCTGTGATACAAGCAGACTGGAACAATACCCTTTCCTCTACAATCACACCATTCCATTGCACATTTCCGTCAATTATTTGCACTACAATAAACACCCTTAAACACAACTTGACTGATAGTGTTTTAAGTGATGAAAATGTGAATTTATGGAAACAGTCACATCATGTGCAAATGATCTGAAAACTGTGATAAAATACAATTAATGACCTGTAACTGTCTGTAGTCATCACATCAGTACACTATTGTAATGTCACCAACATCTGCAAAATGAGAAGCAATAGGTGACAGTAAGTTGAGATGCAAAGGAAGTGCATGCCATCCTGCTACAGCCACAAAGAAAAAACAATCGTCAGAGGAATGGTCAGTTACACTGTCTCATCTGTGTGTCATTGGAAGTATTGATGTATAACTGATGTTCTGTTGTCCATATCCTCATCCTCTGCCTCCTCATCCTCACTGTCCTTAGTGTCCACTGCTGCCACAGGGGCATTTCCAGTCTCCTCCTCCTGCAGATAAGGCACATGTCATCTATGTGCTAGGTTGTGCAACATGCAGCATGCACTACTATCTTGCAGACTTTCTCGGGTGAGTAGCACAGGAATCCACCTGTCAGATGCAGGCATCTGAACCTGGCCTTCAGGAGGCCGAAGTTCCTTTCGATAATTCTCCTGGTTCGCCCATCTGCATCACTGTAACGATTCTCGGTCCCTGTCCTGGCATTCCCCACAGGGGTCAGGAGCCACAATAGGTTTGGGTAGCCTGAGTCACCTGCAAGTACTGAGTGACAAACATTAGCCTTACACAATGGTATGGTGTTAACACCAGAAGGCATACACTGGCATACATTGGGTGGGGACTCAGGCTCACCTATTAGCCACACTCTGTACCTCTGTGGTTGTGCCATCACATTTGGGATGCTGCTATTTCATAATTACAAAGGTGTCATGTACTAACCCAGGATACTTGACAGTGACGTAGGAGATCTACTGGTCCAGCCAGGCACACCATTTGCACATTGAGTGAGTGAAAACCCTTCCGATTTCTGAATACCTGTTCATTCTGGCAGGGGGTACGACAAACGCAATATGTGTTCCATCAATCGCCCCAATAATATTGGGTATATGTCCCATTTCATAGAATCCTGCCTTCACAGTGGCCAAATCATCCACCTGGGGGAAAGCAATGTAGCTGCACATGTGTTTAACCAAGACAGACAAAACCCTTGCCAGCACGATTGAGAACATTGGCTGTGACATTCCTGCTGCCAAGCCCACTGTCACTTGGAAAGAACAAGTTGCCAGGAAATGGAGCACTGATAGAACTTGCACAAGAGGGGGGATACCAGTGGGATGACGGATAGCTGATATGAGATCAGGCTCCAATTGGGCACACAGCTCTGTGATTTTGGCACTGTCCAGTCTATAGATGAGTATTATGTGCCTGTCCTCCAGTGTAGCCACGTCCACAAGAGATCTGTACATGGGGGCTTGTCTCCTTCTCCTATTCATCTGCAGTGGCAGGTATCTAAGGGACACAAGAGTGAGTAGGATGTCACAATTTGAACAATGGAACCACCATCTCAGTGTACATAGAGTATCAATGTGATGGGACAGTGCGAATGGCAATGTACGTGCAATCTTCAGCAATGACGCAGTTATGGATTATCTGAATGTTGTCCACCACCATGAAATGGTGACTGCCTGTCCTGTATCTAGGACAGGTGGAAGTGAGGTAACTCCGCCAACGTTGGGTGTCATAGCAGAAGGCAGTCTCGCACCTCCGTGCAATTCCTCATTGGCTAATATGGGGCTCTATGGAGTACAGTGGCCAATGGGGATCAGCAGCAACGGTAACAGTGTCCACCGCTGTGAACGTGACCGCCATTTTCCTATCTAAATCCTCACTTGATTCCTGACTTTCCACAGGACAACACCTATACTGTGTGTGTTGCTGTGACCTGTGTCTGGAACCTACCATGGCCCCTGTGACCGGGGAAAGGGCCTCTGCCTTCACTTTGGAGGAGTTGGAGCATTTGGTGGAAGTGGTCCTACCCCATTATGAACACCTTGGGCATGATGCGTGTGGCAAGGTTGCATGGAGATGTGTGAGCAAGCATCGTGTCATTTGGGGGGGTGGTATGTCTGCTGGTAGTGTACATGATGGGCGCCGGGCGATGTGTGTGCCAATGGAGATGGAAACGGGAAATGTGGGCCATATGTGTGGCAGGCTGGATTGTATGTGTAATGGTGTCCTCCCGTCTGTATTACCTCTGCAGGTCAGCGCCCATCAGAAGAAGGGATTGTGGCGTGCCATCACCAAGGACGTACAGACCCTGGGGATCTACAGCAGGCGGAGCACCCACTGTAGGAAAAGGTGGGAGGACCTGAGACGCTGGGCACGGAAGGCTGCGGAGACCCAGCTGGGGATGGCCTCCCAATGAGAAAGGGGTGCCCATCGGAACCGGACCCCCCTGATGGCCTGCATACTGGCGGTGGCCTACCCAGAGCTGGATGGGTGCTTGCGGGCATCACAGCAGCCACAAGGGGGTGAGTACAGTGGGCGTAACTACAATAATTGGTAGGTGGCATGAGACCCAGGTGGTGGGTGTGAGTCAGTGGGTGCCCCTTAATGCCAGGTCAGACATTGCTGTGTGACCCAGCTCAAGGGTAATGGGTGTATAGCAAATTCATTTAACCTAGTTAGGTTGTATTCCATTTCAGACAGGGCTTAGTGGGTCCCGGGAGGGCTGCAGTTGGCGCTGTTCGACCCTCAACTTGCTGTGGCACCTAGCCAATTGATTGCCAGTGTGGTGCATATTGCTCAATCCTGAACCCTGTGTGTGATGGTAATGTGGATGCCAACTGTGGTGTTGGTGCTGTACTTGACCCTGTGTTCCCTTTCCCTCTCTCCCCCCCTTTTTTAGGTCAAGTGTTAGCACTCAACGTGATGTATATTTTTAGTATTCTTATACAGTGGTTCAGAGCTATTTGATTTGTTAGTTGCAATGTCTTTCAAAAATCCTTGCTTGCTAGTGGTCAGTTCTGCCTCTTTGTCCTGCCTTTTTCTTTTTGGGAGCAGTATAAAGTACTGTATAATTACGCTATGTCCTGCTTATCTCTTCTGTAAGGGACTTTTTTTTTTAGTATTTGCCTGTTTGTCTTACACTGTGGGTGCTTGTTCAGTCCCTCCTCCCCACCAGCTCTCTCTGTAAACATAAACCAACAGCAGAGGGGGGCTTTTCCAGGGCCAGCTCGCTCTTGCATTCTTCCTCTTGGTATTTTGAGTCTGTGTGGCAAGAAAAGTCCAATCAGTAATTTACAAAACTAAGGGGGTCATTCTGACCCCGGCCGGCGGCGGAAGCCACCGGCCTGGCTGGGACCGCCAGAATACCGCTGCGCGGTCAAAAGACCGCCGCGGGTATTCTGGGTTTCCCGCTGGGCTGGCGGGCGACCGCCAGAAGGCCGCCCGCCAGCCCAGTGGGAAACACCCTTCCATGAGGATGCCGGCTCCGAATGGAGCCGGCGGAGTGGAAGGGGTGCGACGGGTGCAGTAGCACCCGTCGCGATTTTCAGTGTCTCCCGGCCCTGGCGGTTTTTACCGCCAGGGTCAGAATGACCGCCTAAATGCTCTAACTCGAGCAAACACGAGAACATTGCATTCCAAATGCTTTGTTTTCTTCATTGCTTGTTCGTGTTCAGTGAACCTTCAGTTTACATTTGCTTCGTTTCAAACAAGGCTGTAAATCAGGCTGTCACATTTTCTCTTCGTGGAGCCGAGTGTGCCTGCATGCAGTCCCTATTGGTGGGAAGGAGGGCAGATGCCCGCTTGTTACTTTTACAAATGCACTCTCAAACAGTGTTACCGTCTGCTGGCCCAGAAGAAAAGTTGTAATAGGGAGCCAGAAATACCGCCAGCACTGGCTGTATTCTGGCGCCCACAGCCTCGGTCTGTGGAAAAGACTGCTGAGGTTGTAATGAGGGCCAATATTTCTTAATTGTGTGAAGACTTTTTTGTAAATGTCTATCGGCATTGTTCGGGAGAATCAAATCAGACTTGATATTGTTCTTTAAATAAAGAATCGCATGAGAGGTTATTTTGTAGATTAGATACAATTAATAGGAAAGGTCTGACGAGAAACCCACTCATACTTCAAAGACCAGAGAAGCCTAGCAGAAAACTTCACAAAATTGGATGCTTGCTTGTGCCTGTTACGAGAAGACTGACCAGTTTTGTGACCATTCATAGGGTTTGGATTTCTCTTGCCATCTTTATCAGGGAGAGAGAAGGGGAGCGCCTTGTAATTCACCAGCTGTATTCTTCTCCCACATTCTGTGGCTGCATCCCCGGGTCAGACATCACCCCCCATTCACATGAATGAAAACATGTCCGCTGCTCACCACTACTGCCTGCACGCCGCCTTCTCTCCGTGCACCGTGTACTTGCTCTTTGTATTTATTTCTGTAAATGAAGGACCCTGCTCGCAGGAAACTCGATGTTTTATAATTAAGCCAACCCATCACTTTTACTTTAAAAAATATAGCTTTTCAATATGTTTGAAGTTAGCACATGTGGTTACAACGTTCAACTGGTACAGGTAGCTGTGTCTACTTTGTGTACAGGCATGAACACATTGCTGCTTACGCAAGAATAAACATTCCGCAGAGAGCACAGGCCGTAATTAAAGCACAGAGGCTGTTTTAAAGGACACACATGTTTTCTGTAGGCACGGTGGTGGGAACGAGAATAGAGGGTAAATGTTTGGTGTATCTATGTACCATAGGCACATACAATCAGATGTGGAAGCTTTCAACCCTGCTCAGGTTTTGTCATTTTATTAAATACGTTGAGCTGCTCGTCTGAAATGGCCATTTCAGTTGTGTTGCATGAAAAAGTAGGTAACATAGTTGGAGCAAGTGATTTTGCAAGGATGATAGCCGTGGTTATTCTATTGTAGCCCGTTCCAAATTAAGATATGTCAGAACTAGCATGGCAGATTTAAATTAGGATACTAAATGGCAACATTTACTTGTTTTGCTGCAGATAGAGGAAGAAGGTAAATGGAAGTGCTTTATTTGTATGCAGGGGCCACTGAAATTATATGGCAGGAAAAGATTAAATTATGAGGTGGGCTGTCCAATATATGTGGCAAGAAAAGTCCAGCTATGAATTTACAATGCCAATAGCTCTAAGTCAAGGAAATGTGAGACCTATTGCATTGCAAATGCTTGTTCACAGTGTCATTCATCAATTAGGTGAACAGTAGTAGCGGTTTCCCCTCCAGGCTCTACTGGCTCCACTACCCATACTTTCTCTCCAGGTGAGAATTCTACCAGAGTGGCCTTCTGGTCATACCACTCCTTCATCACCTCTTGACTGGCATCGAGGTTGCTCTTGGCCTGTTTCCAGATATGCTGTGTCTGGATGCAGAGGGCCAGCATGTAGCTGATCACATCCTGGGGAGGTTTCCTGGGAGCTCTCTCCCACCCCTCCTTGACTATGCTTAGTGGTCCCCTGACAGGGTATCCATAGAGAAGTTCTAAGGGGCTGAAGCCCACCCCTTTCTGGGGCACCTCCTTATAAGCAAAGAGAAGGCATGGCAAGAGGCGTCCCACCTACACCTCATATCCTCAGGCACGCCAGTGATCATGCCTTTCAGGGTCTTGTTGAACCTTTCAACAAGCCCGTTTGTTTGAGGATGGTAAGGGGTGGTAAACTGGTAGGTTACCCCACACTCATCCCACATGGACTTCCTGTATACTGACATGAAGTTGGTGCCTTCTGTCAGACACAACCTCCTTTGGTAACCCTACATGGGTAAATATCCCCATAAGAGCTCTGGTCAGCACCGGTGCAGTCACTTTACTTAAAGGGATTGCCTCTGGATAGCTGGTGGCATGGTCCACCAAAACCAGGGTAAAACTGTTGCCTATGGTGCTTTTTGGGTCCAAGGGACCAATGATGTTGATGCCTCCCTTTCAAAGGGGGTGCCAATGACGGGGATCAGGGGGGGATCAGGAGGGCCTTAAGCCTTTTCCCTGTCTTCCCACCAGCCTGGCAGGTTGGGCAGGACCTATAGAAATTATCTGAGGATACCTGCATTCGGGGCCAATAAAAGTGGGTGACAAGCTTGGCAAAGGTCCTGTCTTGCCCCAAATGTCCCGCCAGGGGGATGTCGTGAGCCGGGCCCAGTAGGAAAGCCCGGTAACACTGGGGGACTACCAGCACAAATGCTGCCCCAGTGGCTGGTACCTTAGGCTCACTGTAGAGGAGATCATTCTCCCAATATATGTGGTGATCACCAGAGGCTTCACCTGCTGCTTGGGCTGAGGCCTGTTACCTCAGACCCTCAAGAGTGGGGCACTCCTTCTGCACTTTGCAGAATTCCTCCCTGGTTGGCCCACCCTCCGCTTGCCAGCCAGCAAGCTCAGACAGGTTACCCAGGGCGGCTAAGTCCTCCCCACTTGGTTCAGGGCCTCCTCTTCTGGGACCCCGTCAACCCCCTCGGGAATATCTGGGGCCGGTTTCCCGCGCCCCTTGCCCTTCCTCTCTGCAGCTGTCTAGGCCATTGTTCCAGGTTTCAGACACCCTTCACCCCCTTTCCGGGTAGCCATGGACTGTGTGGTCATGTAGACACATTCAGGCAAGCCTAACGTCTTCAGGTGGGATCTGAGCTCTACCTCCTTCCAGGTAGTGTGCTCAAGATCATTGCCTAACAGACAATCATCTACAGGCATGGCTGGACTCACAGCTACTTTTAGAGTACTAGAGAACCCCCACACTCAAAAGGGACCAGAGCTACCGGTAGGTGGTTCTCATGATTGTCAGCGACTGTGACCTGGTGGAATGTATTAGGGATGACCTGCTCTGCTGACACCAGCTGACCCCTGACAGTAGTCATACTAGCACCTGTGTCACGCAGAGCCTCCACCCTTTACCCATGAATGGTGACCCACTGCCTATACTTGGAAGTATTGGCAGGCATGTGGGTTTTTTGCACCATTGCCTTATCTCCCAATGATACTAGTGACACCTCTATCTGCTCCCCAAAGCTAACTGGGACCATTTCCCCCCTGAGCGGTACACTAGCCAACCTAGATGTCTGCCCTCCAGTGGGGGGCTGTGCCTTCTTGGGACACTGGGAGTCGCCCTTAGAGTGTCCAAACCTAAAGCACACCAAGCATTTGGAGATAAACTTCCCTTTCTTCTTGTCAAAGTACCCTGGCTTCCTGTCAGATTAAGGTAGGAAATGGTTACCACCCTCCCACCCCCCTTGCCCCGGGAATTAGTTTTGGGGCCTTTTGAGTATTCCTTATTTTTAAGTTCCCCCCTCTTTCTTCTGGTGGGAACCCTGACCACTTTTGTGGGTGTCCCCCCCCAGGTACCTTGTTGAACATTCTGGTGCTAACCCAGAGGTCCGCCTCCTCAGCAAACTTTCTAGGATCAGTCAGCTTACTGTCAACTAGGTGCTGGCGCAACTCTGTGAAGCAAACACTCAACATATGCTCTTTCAGGATCAAATTATATAACCCCGAATAGCCATCTACTTTACTACCCGCACCCATCCATTCAGTGCCTTACTGGAGAAATCAAAAAAGTCTACCCAGTTCTGTGTGGATGGTTTGGTGCTGTCCCTGAACCTCTGATGGTATTGCTCAGGTGTCAGCCCAAACTTGGCAAATAAAGCAGTTTTCATGGGTTCGTATGTGTTTTGATCCTTTGGATCCAATGTAAGGAGTATGGCCCTCCCCACTACTGGTACACACCACCACAAGGCTGCTCCCCATTTCTCTTCAGAGACCCTGTGAGCCCTTAGTGCAACTTCATAAGCAGCCAACCACTTATCAATGTCATCTCCCATCACATAACTTGGCACTACATTTTTTGGTATACAAACCTTCCTTTCCCCAACAGCTGCCACCATTTCTGCTTGACTAAGACTGCCTTGCCTTAATATCCAGCTCTTTGAGACTCAGTTTGTGAGCCAGCAAAAGTTTCTTTTCAGCCAATGCACTATCAGCTGCTTTCTCTACTTTCCTTTCCTCTGCCTCCATGTTTAACTTTGCCATTTGCAGTTGAAATTCTCTCTCCTCCCTCCTTTCCTCTGCGGTCAGGCCATGGCTAGAGACACTGCTCCCTGGTATAGCAGGGGGCACAATCTCATGGGTAACATCCCCCACTGCTGGTAAAATATCCTCTGAGGGTCCATCCTCTTACTCCTCCTCCTCAAAATTCTCATCTGAATGGGCTTCTGCCAAGACTCTCAGTGCCTTTTGGTATTTCTCCTTTCTGGAGGCACCCCGGGTAGGCACTACCATCCCCTTGCAGAGCCCCTTCAGCTGGTTAACAGTGTATGTTTCCAGCTTAGCTAGGTCAAAATCTTTAGCTCCTGCTTGAGACCCAGCCTGAAACATGTTGAATGAGGATTTAGTTAAAAATGTCAGGTAGAAAATGAAATTGCAGGAAAAGATATGAAATCAGGTTGACCTTCAACTGTGTTTAGGTAGTGTACTCGTAGCTATTGTATGTCACTGCACCAATACAAGTCCTATCCTCACTGCTGATCACCAATGTTAGAAATGGGGTCTTTGGTTGGCAGTCAGGTCACCCTCTGTCCAGGCAAGGACCCTCACTCTAATCAGAGTAAGTCACATACAATCCAAATTATCCTGTGCCCACCCTTTAGTAGCTTGGCACTGAGCAGTCAGGCTTAACTTAGAAGGCAATGTGTAAAGTATTTGTGCAATAAATCATGCAATAACATAGTATAACCACCACAAAGATACACCACACAGGTTTAGAAAAATATATAATATTTATCTGATTAAATGAATGTCAAAACGATCAAGATTTGATAAGTACACGCTGAAATATCACTTTAGGAAATTATAAAAAGAGTCTTAAGTTCTTAAAAGCAACAAGTGTCTCTTGCAAGCACAAGGTACCTAGTTTGCGCCTAAATGATCCAGAAGGGACCGCAGAGGAGGAGATATGTGGAAAACAGGGAGGTGTGCGTCAATTTCTAGGGGCGCACACAGACAATGCGTCAATATTTTTCACGCGGCCAGGGTCTTGCGTCGATTTCTGGTGGGCAGACTTAGATCCTCTTTGGGTTGCATGGTATTTGGATGCCCCTAGGACAATGTGGAGAAATCCTGGGTGTGCAGGACAAAGTCACAGGAGCTGCGTCAATCCGGTGGGCGATGCAGGGAAATTTCTGTCACACAGCAGGTGCTGCGTCGATCCTTCTCACAGGAAGTTGGGGTGTGGGGTTCTGGCTCGGCTATGCATCGAATCAGTGGGCCGTGCGTCAAAGTTCCGGTTGCAACACTGGCGCTGCGTCGATATCCACTTGGGGAGCTGGGCTGCATCATTCCGGTATGGCGTGCAGTGATTTTCTAACCGTGATGCAGGGTGTGAGTCATTTCTGGAAGACTGTGCATCGAAATTTCGCCGCACAAGGAGTTCCTTGCAGAGATGAAGTCTTTTTGGCTCTGAGACTTTAGAAAACAAGAGGCAAGCTCAATCCAAGCCCTTGAAGAGCACTTTTCAGCAGAGCCAGAGGGCAGCAAGGCAGCAGAGCAAGAGCAGGGCAGCATTCCTTTGCAGAAAAGCAGTCAGGCGAGTCCTTTTGGCAGCCAGGCAGCTTCACTTGGCAGATTGCAGGTTCTGGTTCAGAGTTTCTTCACCAGTGGTATCTTGTCCAGAAGTGTCTAAGTTGGTAGGGTCAGAGGCCCTGTTTAAATACCCAAATGTGCCTTTGAAGTGGGGGAGACTTCAAAGAGTGGCTTAGAAGTGCACTAGGTCCCCTTTCAGTTCCATCCTGTCTGCCAGGGTCCCAGTAGGGGGTGTGGCAGCCCATTGTGTGAGGGCAGGCCCCTGTCCTTTGACATGTAAGTGTCAGGCCCTCCACCCTCCCAGTCCAGTAAGACCCATTCCGTATGCAGATGTGTGCAAGTGTGGCTGAGCATCCTGTGTTTGGGGTTGTCTGAGTAAAGTGCACAGGGGAGCTGTCAACTAACCCAGCCAGACGTGGATTGTAAGGCACAGAAGGATTTAAGTGCAGAGAAACGCTCATTTTCTAAAAGTGACATTTCTAAAATAGTAATATTAAACCCAACTTCACCAGTCAGCAGGATTTTGTATTACCATTCTGGCCATACTAAATATGACCGTGTTACTCCTTTCAGATCAGAATCTACCACTCAGACAGTATAAGAGGGTACTCCTGATGTTAGCCTATGAAAGGAGAAGGCTTTACGGCAGTGTAAAATGAATTTAGGAGTTTTTTACTACCAGGACATATAAACTAGACAGGTACATGTCCTGCCTTTTTCCTACATAGCGCCCTGCCCTATGGGCTAACTAGGGCCTACCTTAGGGGTGACTTATATGTAGAAAAAGGGGAGCTTAAGGCTTGGTAAGTACTTTTAAACACCAAGTCGAATTGGCAGTGAAACCTCACGCACAGGCCTTGCAATGGCAGGCCTGAGGCATGGTTAAGGGGCTAATTATGTGGGTAGCACAATCAGTGCTGCAGGCCCACTAGTAGCATTTAATCTACAGGCCCTGGGCACATTTAGTGGACTTTATTGTGGTCTTACAAGTAAATTAAATAAGCCAATTGGGTATGATCCAATGTCACCATGTTTTAAGCGAGAGAGCATATGCACTTTAGCACTGGATAGAAGTGGTAAAGTGTGCAGAGTCATAAAACCAGCAAAAACAGTATCCAAAAAGTGGAGGGAGGCAGGCAAAACGTTAGGGGTAACCACCCTAAGGCTGTCAGGTCTAACACAAGGAAACTGAATGCAACATCATATCTCCTAAAGAGAAGTCTCATGAAATGCAAGCAAGAGACTGATTCAAAAAGAAAATGTTGTTGTAGGACTTATTTAGCACCTAGTGTTAGGCACGTAGCTTGTGCCTTTCACATTCAGACACATTTTATTAATTCATTATTTATTCACAGCCAGTTTTTACCTTATTATTTTTATATTTTAACCATGTATTACCTTCCAAGAAGACATAGTTGTCCATGCTGCGCATTTGATCAGTCATTTGTACACAATGCGCTTTGTGCCCTGTTCAAGGCTGTCATATTCAGTGCATGATATTCTAACTTGTGTTGCCACTCTAGGAATTCTGGAATCAGTCCCCATTTTCTAGATACATCAATACATCAGGCCGGTTCCTGGAACTTTGCATGAGGTTTTATATAAACAACACATCAGCCTAAGGGGTGGAAGGCATTCCAGTAATAATTGCGTTATCTTATTTACACTAGTTGTAATGATGATTCTGTACTTTGTTTCATCTTCCTTATTATCACAACTCATTCTTTTTATATCAGGATGCAAGTGCTTCAACAAATGCATTGAAATCCAGTTAGCATCTTCTGTTCTGCTTTGTCAAGTGTGAGTCACTGGGCAACTGAGCGAAAGGGGTCTGATCTGTTTTTCACAACTTCCCTGAGGAGTCAGATTGTGCGGTTTAGGCTGCCATTAATCACCTTTCCTTTCTAGGGCTGGGTGAGACACTGCTGGATAGCCAGGAGTTAGGTTTACAGCTTCTAAAGTGTTGGGGGACTGACACAGTCACCCACACTTGGTGGTGCTCCAGCCCTAAACACACAGTCTTATTACCAAAATAGGAACCGCACAACAATGTCGCCTGCATACCTTTTCCACTCAAATCAGTCGTCTGTGGGCTAAAATCATGCAAAACTTTCCATTATGCAAAATGCCAATATTTTTGCGGATTTCAATTATCACAAAATTCTCAAATTATATGACATAACGTCCATGTAAGGAAAATTCCACCTGGGTCTACTATGCACCAGTGAGGTAGACTTGCATGCATGTCATTGGTTTTCAGTGGTGTCCGACTAAAACACTTAGGGCCATATTTATACTTTTTGATGCAAAGCTGCGCCGACGCAGCTTTGCGCCAAAAATTTTAACGCCGGCTAACGCCATTTCGATGCGCCGTGCGGGCGTCAAATTTATACTTTGACGCACGGCGGCGCAACCAACAGGTGGGAGTCATTATTTCGTTACGCACACAGCGGCGTCAAGTCGTAAAGGAAACCAACGTTAACGCGACGCAAATCGCTGTGGGTCGATTTACGACAGCGCAACCCGGAAAGCGCCGTTTTTTTTGACGCAATAGCGTCAAAATCACCCGCGAACACTGCCCTTTCAGCAGAGGAGAGCCAAAATGGATCCCAGATGCCACAACAGACCCCAGGAAGATGACAGCAGACCAGGAACCAGCCAGGATGATCCATACATGAACCAGAACATTTATAGAAAAAAAGAAAGTGTTGCTTCAGTGCAGAGGAGCAGGAAATCCTGGTTAAAGAGGTGACGGAACACCAGCACCAATTGTTCATCACCTCTAAATTGCCAATCAGTAGGAGAGAGGCCATATGGCAAAAAATTGTGGACAAGATCAACAGTGTGGCTGAAGAACGCAGAACAGTCACCGAGTGTAAGAAACGCTGGCATGACTGCAAACGTAGGACAAAAGAAAAAATGGCCCGGAACAGGAAGGCAGCACTGCAGACTGGAGGGGGGAGTCCAGCACACCAGGAGGCCCTGGACCACATGGAGGAGATGGTCGCAGCCGTCATCCCTGAGGAGATCGTCACAGGGATTTAAGGACAGGACAGCGCAGACTACCACGACACAACGCACATGCAGGGTAAGTCGCATGGGGAATTAAAATGCAATAATGATAACTGCAACTGGGGGGGGAATACCTACTACACAATGCATGTAACTCAGCATATATATGAAGTGGCATGGGTAAAGGGGCACGGCAGGGGGGCATGGCCAGCACAGACTGAAGCTGGGGCACGACAAAATACAGCACCAACAACAGTCCCATGGGGCCATCCTGTAATTACAACAATGGAGCCAAGGGAAAGCAGCGACAGGTGGGAAGGCCACTACGTCAAACTTACATCCAGGCACTCGTCAGTCAAAATGTATCCTACATCAACTAGGTCCCTATCAGTAATCCAGTAGCCAAAACAACAACTGCAATGTAGCTGCGACAACAGTTGACAATAACACCTCTGATCTCTGTGCAGCTATAGTAGCAAATGGCAGGAACCTCCCCATGGAACATACATACCTAAATTAGGGGGTGAGGATGACATCTGCAACTATTTCTAGAAATAAGACAAAGGCACCAGTACACTCAAATGCCAATGCCCTTACTTGACACATACATCAGCCAAAGTAAACAGCAATAGGAGCCACACAGCACTAAGGACACACACATGCTGCATACGTCAGGGTCCCTCACGTGCCTGGCTAACAAGGCAACATCACTAATGTCATACTGCTCAGACAACAACATTGAGGAGGGGACACATGCAACTGGTCACTGAAACACACCTGCACAGTCTGAGACCCAAATAGGACTTTGACACGATAAACAGGGCAATCCAATTAAACACACATTACCCAACATCATCTGGAAACGTCAACAATGTTTACATCCATACCACATCCTAACATTGCCATGCATAGGATATGCCACATAACATGTACATTTAGGTCAATGTGAATAAAAAGTGTTTGGGGCAGGTCATGAGAGGCAAGTGTGCTGCCAGGGCATTCACAACACCCACAGCCAGTCAAAGTGTAGTGTGGTAAGTTTTACGTATCCTTTGCGCATTAGCTTCAGGCTTTATGCCTTTGTGCACTTTGCCCTGAATGTACTTTTATTCATTTGCTAACAGCTTAGAGCCTCTGTGCACTTTGCACTAAATGCTTTTTATTAGGCTTCGTATCAGTTATTTTGCAAATAGCCAGTTTTACGGTGTTGTTTATTATTCATATGACACTGTTTTGCCTACTTCAGCACTGGAGTTCTCCATAACATATTCACTCTGTGCTCCAGTCAAGGATACAGTCTGGTACATTGCCGATAGACGTGGTAGGAGCTCAGATTTGGCATTCCTGCGTAGGGACATTTTGTCATCACAATGACATGTTAGTTTTAAAACCACTTCTTTGTCCGAATACACGCAAGAGGGAGTTTCCGAACAGAGAACCACAACTAGACGCTGCCTGCCTTGCTGCAGATGCTGAACCAGATCACAGGCCATTGCTCAGATATGAGGGCTGATGTCTCCCCAGTGATTCAGACAGGCAAGCTCGAAGCTTAACATGCTGTGCTCTAAATAGAACAAGCAGAAGGAGAGTAGAAACAGTTCGGCACCATGATAGCTTTGTTCAAATGTTTTACACTTCTGGTGACTATTTCAATTCTACCATGTTGTATTGTTTGGGTTATTGTGGCTCACACCTAATTATCTAAAAGTCAGTTGTTTCATGAAATCATCATATAAAACAAATACTGTCTTTGTCATTTGTATATGAGATCATACTGGAAAAGAGAGAATTGGTTTGGATCTGAATGACCACGACTTCCCTGTGAAGTTCAAAAGATGTCATGCGCTCGGCTGTCTAATCATTTCTTTGCCGTGGGAGACATGAGGCACTGCTAGTTAGCCAGAGCAAAAAGAAAGAATTAGGTTGACAGAGTCATTTACTAGTGGGTCAGACTCAGTCCCCCACACCATTAGCTATCCTGCTGCCTAGAAAGCCAGTAATCTCATGTAGGATAATGAGAGCCCACGCGACAAAATGTCTCTCCATAAGAATAGATATACACGGAGGGAAGAGTAGGACAAAAAGATGGCTATTCCCAAATTGGTACAAAGCAACACCTAAAGGCAATTAGGCAGACAAGTCTGATAACTCTATATCATACATGTGACACACAGGTGGGCCATAGGCCTATAACAATGCCCATATGAAGGACAGCAGATACCAATACCAAACCAGAGCACAAAGTTAAGTCATCCAAAGGCTTGCATGTTATGGCAAAATTGTCACAGCACAGACACACTAATTGTACCCTGTTTCATTGCAGAGGAACATGGATCTCCTGCCGATATGCCAGTCCCTGATTTCCCTGATGACATGGATGACGAGCCCATAAATATTTCCCAGGAGACCATCCAAAAGGTCCTTGAAACCCTCCAGACCCCACCTTCAGTCACAAGGAGGAGCACAGAATAAGCAGCCATCACAGAAGAACCACCCACCACCCCAATTGTAAGACCTGCCAGCTCCAACACAGCTGAGGACTCTGACGACACTGGCACCAGCTTTGAAAGAACTGTAGTTGGGGTACAGCGGGAGTTGGCCAAGGAGGTGCGGGTGGGGATGCAAAACATGGCAGCCAGCCTTGAGGGGGTGCGTTCGTGCATGACGTCATTTGCAGATCAGGCAGCTGCTATGGAAGCCCAAACATCTCTCTTGCAGGAACTTGCCAAAACACTGAAGGAAATCAGCACAGCTGTCATCCAGTTGACAAAACACCTACAACTGCAATCCAGTCAACGTGTGCACGAATGCAACATTGAACCCCATCAGGGCCGACCTGGCTGCCTACCATCGTGATGTGGCTGCTATTCTCAAGAACCAGCAGGCCCTCTTTGCTGCAGTACTGCCCTTAATAACTCCACAGGGAGCAGCCCCCGGGATGTCTGCCTCCACGACTTCTAACACTGAGGTGTGTGTTGCCCCTTCACAACCAACAACAACAAGGACAAACCAGGCAACACACACATCAGAAGAAGAAGACATGGAACAGATCACATTCTCACGGAAGAGTACCCGGAAGCACTAGTCCCTGCACCATGGCCTACTTTGACCAAGGTCCTACGTTTTGTCAAATGCCAGTCTCACAACAACTACACTCAATGACTGTTCTGCTATCCACTGTATGTCTTGTCACCATTGCCAGTGAATGTCTCTCTCCTACTATTTGCCAATTCCTGTCCCTCTGCACTGTCTGTGACATCACCCCAGCATGTCAGGAGCATCATCCACACCCCTTCTGTAGGATCACCATGTAAGAATGCACCAGAACAGACCCAGCAAACATGGACAATGGACATTTTGCACTACAGCACCTATCAATAAATAGCACTTGCACACCTAATATGTCTCTGTGTTATTTCACACTTCAACTGTGCAGTACATAACTCCAAAGTGCCTGTGTGGCAACCATGTAGCTTGTCAATACAACTGTCCTGACATCATGTAGTCTGATACATCTGTGCAGTGGCCAGGATTGCATCATAGCCTTACCATACTGAGGAGAATAACTGATGAAGGGACAAACCACACACAATCATGCTGTGTTGGACAGAATAATGCTCCATCTATAGCAATTCTATCACAGGACCGGAGGCGAGGATTATGCAGATCTTTCTTCACTTTTTATTAAACAGCAAGTTCAAAGTCAAACAAAACATGAACAAAAAACTACAAGTTCCATGAGCCCGCCGCCATGGTAACGAGTATCCAATGAGGTGCACTCCTTCATGTTGGTATAAATATCCCGAAATGCGTCACACTTCCTCTTTCTTCACTGCTGCGAGTCAGATAAGTGCCTTTTTCTGCCTCCGGTTAGAAGTTTGTTTGTTGGCTCGCGTTACTGCTTCAATTGTGTTTTCCGTGTATTTAATTGTTATAGCAACGTTCGTTGCTACGAGCGGTCCGGAACAGACGTTTCCGCTCGAGCGTTTCATTTTTCTGTTTCGCCCTCGGCGTGTTTAAATACGCGTCGGACCCACCAGAGGGCGCGCGCGCTGCGTTTTTCAGCGTCAGAGAGCGTGTTACTCTCAGCTCTCGGCGCTCGCACCTCGCGCTTGTTATTTTTTTTTAAGAATTGAGGGTTTTTTACCTCAGTAGCACGTTTTCGTGCCTCTGGTGCAGTTTTTTCCCTACCTGTGACACCCGTTTGGGTAAGGATTACCCCATTGGGAAGGCATTATTTCTTGACTTTACTTGAGTGACAGAGAGGGTAGGGATTTACCCTATATATTATATATATTTTTGTTGGGTGTATACTCTGTCCAGTCCTCATTATGCAATCCTCTCAAGTGAATTAACCTTTTACCAACATGTCCCCAGGTGAGGGTCCCTCTCACCGTACCCTTCCCCCTGGGGTGGACGCTTTATTTTCACAGGCTATTTCTCACGCTTTAGCCCCTCTTAGGGATACTGTAGCTAAACTTACTGAACAGGTGTCCAGGGGTACGGGCATGTTTGGTGTGACGGGAGCGGAGGGTGATTCCTCTACCCTTTCGGCTCCCAGGAAAATGCGCAAGCGCGACGCGGGGCACCTGGAGGATGGTGAGTTTTTATCCAACCCCAAGAGTGCGCGCGCGCATAAGCGCTTACCCTCCCGGGAGGGCCGTTTGCCCGGGGTAATGGGTGACATGCTTCACCACCTATGGAACCCTGATTTGGGATCCCCTAAAGGCTTCATGGGAGGTTCAGATGAGGACTCATCATCTTTGGATGACGACTCAGGTTGCCCTTGGCGTCCTGGTGCTACCCTACCAGATCCTTCGGATCACGGCGATTCTGACTCCGATATGTTTGAACCGGAGGGTATCTACCATCCGCGTTCCTCGGAGTGACGTCCAGACCACAAGGTAGCTGAATATGTCGCCAGCAAAATTAGGCAACCTCTGGACAAAGAGGTGCGAGCTCGTCTACGGGCGGAGTGCCCACGCCCGTCTTTATCGGATAAGGTCGCTTTTACGCCTGACATTGACCCTAAAATGTGTACGTTTTTTGCCAAGTATACCAAGGATCCCAAAAAAAGGGATTGATCGCTCCTGGAGGGCATGCCAAGATAAACTTCTTGATGTGTTAGGTCCCCTCACACAGATTATTCAATTAGCGGAGCGTGCCAAGCAAGCAAACACTCTCCTTCAGACAGACATCATAGCAGGATGGGCTCAGAGAGCTGTTTGTCTCCGGGGCAACGCGAACTGTTCCATCTCTGCAGAAAGACGCAGGTCTTTATTGATCAAAATCGACCCCAAGTTAGGGGAACTGTCTAACTCAGAGGCAGGGGCTGTTGCCCAAGGCAATTTATTTGGCGTCCCTTTTGTGAAAGAGTTAGGAAAATTTGTGGCTACTTTTTCAGCTTTGGATAAAAGCACAATCTTTAATCTTCCTAGGGTTTCTAGTGGATTCCCGATCGGCGTCTCTCAGTCTCCCGACGACGAAGATTTCCAAGATAAAGAAGGAACTGAGAAAAGTCCTTCGACGAGACCAGATTTCACTACGTCAGTTAGCCAGAGTGGTCGGCCTGCTTTCCTCTTCGATTCAGGCCATTTTTCCTGGTCCCCTACACTACAAAGCCCTGCAACGCTTGAAAGCGTTTCACCTTCGCCGAGGGGTGACGTACTCCGAGCTGATCTCCCTGTCTCAGGAGGCAAGGACGGAGTTGTTTTGGTGGCTGGACCACATGGAGGCATGGAATGGCAGGGCCATTTTTGGAGCAGCCCCGGATCTGGTGATCGAGTCAGACGCCAGTCGCCAGGGATGGGGGGCTCGTTGCGGGGACATCTCGTTCGGGGGTCGCTGTACCCCGCAGGAACTAACCATGCATATCAACTGCCTGGAGCTCCTGGCGGGATCATTTGCGATCAAATCTCTCACGAGAGACAAAGTCTCATGTGTAGTTCTACGGATGGACAATGTATCGGCAGTACAATACATAAATCGTCTAGGGGGGACAGGATCAAGAGCCCTAGCGGAACTAGCGAAAGATTTTTGGCATTTTTGCCTTCAACACCAAATCTCAGTCACAGCAGAGTATCTTCCGGGATCCCAGAATATCTGGGCAGACTGGAATTCTCGGTTTCTCCAGGATCCCAGCGATTGGCGACTACATCACTCGGTTTTTCAGGCGATCATGGATCGTTGGGGTCCCTGCTCAGTGGATCTCTTTGCGTCTCGTTGGAATGCTCAGCTTCCCCTATACTTCAGCTGGCGTCCAGGATCCGGGAGCGGCGGCAGTAGATGCGTTTCTCCAACATTGGGGGACCCTTCAGGGTTATGCTTTTCCCCCGTTTCTTCTTATCCCGTGGGTTGCTGCTCAAGTTCGCCGCCAAGAGGCGACGGTGATTCTAATAACCCCCTGGTGGAGGTCACAGGCGTGGTTCCCGACTCTGCTGGAACTCTCGTGCGAATGTCCTCTTCGCCTCCCGGATTTTCCCTCAATACTCCTGGATCCGTCGGGTTTCTGTCACCCTCTAGTCCTTCTAGGTCATCTTTCCCTCATAGCTTGGAAGATTTCCGGCATCGTTGGCAAGACAACCGACTTTCGCAGGAAGCTAATAACTTCATCGCACAGGCCTGGGCCCCTGGTACATGCAAACGATATAGATCAGCATGGAATAGATGGTCTCGTTGGTGTGTGGGCAAACACTGCGATCCCATGGGGGCCAGTATTACCGACATCATCAATTTCCTTGCAGAATTAGCAAAATCCGGCTAGGCGTATCGCACGATCAATTCTTTTCGTTCGGCCATCTCCGCGGGCCACCCTCCCCTGAACAATCTCCCGATCGGGGAGCATCCCTGGATATGTAAACTTCTTAAGGGTATTAGACTCTCCAGACCTCCACAACCCAGATATTCGGAGCTCTGGGATGTGGACTTAGTTCTTAATCTTTTATCCTCTTGGCGGGACAACCAGTATTTGTCGACGAAAGAATTGTCGGCCAAATTAGCCATGCTTCTCTGCCTCATTTCCTGTAAGCGAGTGTCAGATATCAGAGCACTGGATGTTTCCGCTCGAGTCTTTACTCCAGAAGGAGTCACGTTTACTATTGCAAGGAGGACAAAGACTAATACCAGGTCGGTATCCTATCCCGCTTTTCCTGATTCCCCGAAACTATCTGTGTTTAGATGTCTCAAAGTCTATGAGGAAGTGACCAGTTCTTGTAGACCTCCAGGTGAGAATCAATTGTTGATTTCTATAAAGAGACCGTTCAAGGCGGTTTCTTCTCCTTCCATTGCCAGATGGATTCGATGGATTCTCTGAGGCAGGAATAGATATTCAAGTTTTTGGCGCCCATTCTACTCGGGGAGCTATGGCTTCCAAAGCCATACAAGTGGGGGGCGGATTAGAGGACATCATGCATGCTGCTGATTGGTCTTCAGATTCTACTTTTAAGAAGTTTTACTTTAAACCAATTCATGAAGCAGCCGCACTAGTGGTGAGTAAGCTTTGAACTTGCATAATCCTCGCCTCCGGTCCTGTGATAGAATACGAAATTTCCTAGCTATCGTGAAGGAAAGTTTCAATTCTATTAAGGACACGGAGGCGAGGATTATCCCACCCACATACATTACGCTGGTATGTTCCCTCCCGATTACATCTATCTGCGTAGCAAGGTAGTATACTTGCGTTTATACCTTTATTTATTGTTATTCTGCTCATATTCTAATTTACATTAGGCAGCACTTGATTCAGATGTATTTACATTTTATATTTAAATGTATGTTAAGGTTCATGACTTTATTGCCTTCGGTATGTTTCTGTGTTCTATTGGATTAGCATCTAATTATACCTCTTTTGTAGGTTTCGAAACTACAACCAATTGACTCTACCAGGATTCCTTCCGCAGTGAAGTCGAGGAAGTGTGACGCATATCGGGATATTTATACCAACATGAAGGAGTGCACCTCATTGGATACTCGTTACCATGGCGGCGGGCTCATGGAACTTGTAGTTTTTTGTTCATGTTTTGTTTGACTTTGAACTTGCTGTTTAATAAAAAGTGAAGAAAGATCTGCATAATCCTCGCCTCCGTGTCCTTAATAGAATTGAAACTTTCCTTCACGATAGCTAGGAAATTTCGTATTCTAGTCAACTAATGGTGGTTGAGATATGTAGGCACCATGCAATACTAAAACATGAAATTATGCTGCAAAATGTTAGCAAACATAAAAAAATAACACTGCATCAATCACCCTTTCTGAGTATACTTCCATGAAGGAAAGTCAGGCAGAATTAGTACACACATGATGTAGGTTAGCAATGAACGCAACAAGACAAGAGTGTTAACAACACCTCATCTACAAAGATCTCCCTGAACATCACACTGCAGTCCTACCTATAAAATTACCCACAATAACAAGTCTGGAAGCACACTATGTGAAGTAGAATACATACTCACCAACACAAAACCTTGGTGATCGATGCAAACTACCAATGGTGGGTCTCCCAAATGGTGGATACTTACCAAGTTATCACACGGGTAGCTGGCATGTTAAACCTCCATTTTCTGGGGATGGCTAGCATAGGACACTAATGTCATACAAAAACATTCACCTACACTGATGTCAAGGCCATGATAAAGTAGCACCTAACGCATCATGTAAAGGGTTAACTATATATTTATTACTATTTATTCACACAAGAGGCAACTAAGGGAAAAGTAATACCTACACTAATCTAACCTGACTACTACTAACCCACAACTGTCCCTAACTAACCTAAGCTAAACTTACTCTACACATATAACGAAACGATCTAAACATCAACCCCCCACCCACCATTATGAGACAGGACACATGCAGGACAACACTTACTAACCTACACACATACTATACTATCCTAAACAATCATATATATATATATATATATTTTAATCTTTTTTTTTTTTCTTTTTTTTTAAACAAACAGGAATCCCAACATTGACCCCCACCCACCTACCCACACAAAAAATAAAGATAGAAAGAATAAGGACCCCCCACCCTCTTCCCTAACACTAACTAAGCTAACTACCTATACTAACCTAATACTAATCCCCAAAACCCATCTATCAGTACAAAATAGGAAAGAGGAGAGAGGGGAGGGGTAAAAGTTAAACATGGCAAATGTCCTAGAGGTTGGCCCTCCGTAGGGTCCGCCTGATGGACCGAACCCTTTTTTTTATATACGCCACATCCTGGCTTAGCTTGTCCACCTTAGTAAACACCTTGTCCAATTTACGGCTCAATGCCAGGAATGCGGCTGGGTCCACAGGAGGGGCTGATGCTGTCTGTGTGCCAGCCGAGGTGGACCTTGTGCCAGAAGTTAAATGCCCACTGGACTGTCCTGGTTGTTGAACATGGCTGGGTTCTGGTCTTGATGAGGAGCCAGGGTCAACTGTGCCCGACGTTGCTAGGGCCACTTGGGGAGACCTGGTGGATGTGGTGGTGGTGGCTGTTGTGGGCAATGTAGGCCCACCCTGTGGTGAGGCCCACCATGCCCCGGAGGCCCGATCTGATTGATATTTTCGGGCCATCCTCCGGTACCCCGACTGCACCTGCAGGATGTGCCGGTATCGCATGGCACGCCTCTCAAATTGGTGTCTATCTGCGGCACTCATGTTTGCAGCTGTGAAGAGAAATGGCAAATATTTACCATGGGAATTGCATTGGGTGGAATAGCACAATGGGTTATTTGTACATTACTTGTACTGTATTTGTTACAGCAATTGTCACAACATAGTTCACTTAAAGTCTCAGAGGAAGTACATGTGAAGCCTGAATACATAAGGGCATCTCACACCTAGCATATCCATGTCTCTACATGATGGATGACATCAGCCTAAACTACTCATCCAAATAATGCCTAATGCAGCTGACATTATGGCTGAACCTCTTCTGCATACTGACTTCACTACATATGTCACTCTATGTGATAACTATCACAACCCTCACTCAATGCCATTTGTAATTTGTTGTTTGCAAATATTGAACCCATGGGCCATAACCGAATGTGTACACTAGGTTCTAAACAAAGTTGCAAAAGGTCACAAGTATGTGTAACATACTGGTTGATACAGTCCTAGGTACCCTATTCCCAATCACCTGGCAGTCTTTGAGGGTGGGGTGGGAAGAACAACCAACAATCCCAGGTTCAATGCACACCCAGGAGTGTCTAGAAAGGTCAACAAGTATTTGCCTCCACACACAACACCAATGAAGGGCTAGCAACATGTTGGAGTCAGCCAAACATTGTCATGTCCAAGGTCCACACATGTCAAAATGCTCTGACTCAGGCCAACATCACATACTATCAGTGAGGCATGTTTTACCACACACACAGAGGAGCAAGAACACCCATGATCATGAGTCGACTGAACACCTAGGCCATTGCAATCTAGTCACACACACTTCTAGTTCAACTTGTGGAAGTACATGCCCCCGGAAGATCCAACCTACAGTGCACACAGTGCATCCTCAACTAGGAAGCTGCATATTTCATACAAGCCATTTGCCAAAGCTATCTGGGATAATGTCAGTCTGAAATGCAGACTCAGTTCAAGCCAAGTCCCAGAGCAACTCTTACATTAACCAGTGTATTCCACATGACTCATCCCATTCCCCATAGCGGGCCGACTAGAATGACCTACAGCCCCTAAATCTGAGAGATGGCTAAGTATTGGTCTACAGAAACAGAAGTGATATTTGAAAGCAACAATGCCAATGAACGGGCAGCGCATCAAATCATGAATTCTGTTGAACACACAGTAGTCCATCATGCATCACTAGCAACCAATAAAAATAGCACTCAGGCCACACTCACTGTAGGTATCGGGGTCCTCAAAATGTGCCACCTCTCCCACGGTGTACGGTGCTGGTCCACCTGTAAAGCATGAAAGAAAGAATATATTCAGACTCCGTGCACTGACAAATAATCGCAGTTACTATGACACTGTGTGAATATGACATGGTAATGATACACTTTCACACATGCTCATACTGCATGGATGAATTTTCAATCAACATTAACATTGGATGAGTCTCCTGCTACAGTTACACACCCTACTACACACATGCAGTGGCCAGAACAGTCATGTGTTGTCAAAGATGCACCTCCATTAGTATGCCCCAACAATAATGGCTTGCATTCATCTCATCATGTGCATCCCAGAGAGACATCCAAAAGCTGGTTACTTGAGGACTGCATGACCCCTCAAACTCAAACAGGCTATGTGGACATTTTCAACACACAGCAACCAGACACACATGTGACATATGTATGGACAACATAGCTAACTTCATGTGACGTGAAGGCACCACACATTTAAAGCATCATCATGGGTTTACAATTTTCTGTCTAGCTATGGCGTCTACATATGTAGGTATGTTGTTTCAACATAACTTTCTCACTGGCAAATATGATCTGTAGAGTTCAAATAGAGACATTAACGTGTCGCTTGCCTGACACAAAGGCAACACTACATTACAAACAGCTACAGGCATCCGGTATGTGTTGAAAACATGAGCCATCTGACTGCTAGCATTGGTCTTCCTACACATTGTGCAACAAATACACATTAGGTTTCCCTAGCATTACACACAGTCAGCTACTTATCTAGCAGATTGGGTAACAATCATCACATGTCCCCACACAGCTTTCAATTATTCACATGTAATTGATTTGTACTCACCAACATGGCCACCAATCCTGATTCCCAGGTGGTCCAGCAGGTCCTGCTCCCTGGATATGAGATCAGCCCAGCGGTGCTTTAGTTGATGCTCATTCCTAATGCTACCGTACACCCGGATCAGGTGATGGCGCACCTTCCCCCACCGGACTTTACGTGCCTCCGTGTGATACCCCTGTATCACACGGCCCCCAGCCTCCAGCATGAGTGGGAGGAAATGGCAAACAAGCCAAATGAATCCCCCCAATTCCTCCTCACCCATCCTGGCAAGCCGAGGCCTACCTGACATATTAACAAATTGAAAGGTGAAAAATGAGACAAACAAGTAAAAGTGGGAAATGGGGAAAGGTAGAGTAGTGAAGGAAAAAGAAAACTTAAGAAAAATAGCCCAACTAACCCCAAAGTTAAACTACCCAGAACAGACTCCCACAGACAATACAAACAAAAACAGGATTGGACAAAAGTATACTAAACAGACTAAGACAATATTAGACAACAAGACTATGATCACAAAAACACAAAATACAAGGTACACAGGACACAAAAGCAGTTAAACACAGGACTACACTTTTCACACAACCACACAGTCTAGATAAATCTGAGACTGCAAAGTGAAAGTGAAAGTAAACTCACAGTACAGATTTTGTAAACAGGATATCCTATTACATCACTTCCTGCATAAAATGGCCGCCGTTTTTATTTTTCCGTTATGCGTCATATTTTCACGCATACAGATTGTGCGTCATATTTTTTGACGCATAACATTGCACATAATGCAGAGTCAAAAGTAATTTCTTCATTGTTCCCTTACATTAATGTGAGGCTGAGTTTACAGTTATAGTGTAGAATTTATTATTTTTCATATCATATTTTTTGACTCTGCATTCTGTGCACTCCTGTAGGTGAAAAAATTATGACGCCCATGCTGTATGCATGGAAATTTGACGCTACATGGACAATATGGTGGACATGTCATGTACCTTATTAATTTATTATTTTTCATATCATATTTTTTGACTCTGCATTCTGTGCACTCCTGTACGTCAAAAAATTATGACGCCCATGCTGTATGCGTGGAAATTTGACGCTACATGGACAATATGGTGGACATGTCATGTACCTTATTAATTTATTATTTTTCATATCATATTTTTTGACTCTGCATTCTGTGCACTCCTGTACGTGAAAAAATTATGACGCCCATGCTGTATGCGTAGAAATTTGACGCATTTCTAAATTATGTCTTCATTTTTTAAAGTTGAGAAAGGAACTTTGTCATGACCAAACGGTGCTATGTGATACACATTTGTGGTTAGCTATGACACATGTCCCTTATTGGATGTATAGAAGGCATTCACACTGTAATATTTATGATACCTCAAAAAATGTATTAACCATATTTGTACCCATATTTTGGGTAATTGCTGATGGCTATTTTGAAATGATGAATGTGATACCATGATGTATTCCTTCTCAAAAATGTGTCCACATTTATCATGGTAATGCATTTATCTATAGTCCAAACAGGGAGTGCAATAGTCACTTACACTTTTTATGGGGCTAACCATGTCCTGTTATGATTTTGTGTATCTGATTTGTGTTTGACTTTTGACATGTAGGCCACACATGCGCCTTATGCATGTGTTTACTTCACAAGTACATGATTCATGTATATTTGGGGGGCAGTAGAGGTGGACTTAGGCCCCCAGCACCCTAGGGTTTGCCCTTCCAGATTTGCTAATTTATCAATGGCTTTCATTTATTCTGTTATGCAAAACCTGCAGCAGCAGGCTAATGGAAGGCCATAGGGTATGAATCACTGTTAGCCATTCATTCATCTCATTAGCCCATTTGACGTTTGCCCTATTGATTATTTGGAGCAATCTGACATACCATTTTGCACTGACTATGTTTGCTAAATGTCAGCGTTCCTCATGTGCTGATAACAAATAGGTTGTTGATGTATGTGGCCCTTTATGCATTACCTGGTTTAGTGGCATGTTACATTCTTCCTGCTAGGTTCGAACTGGGACACTACTGTGATGGGCTGCTTGCAAATATTTGGTTGATTGGATGACATATGTTTATATGTGTGTGAGAATGTGGATCCACTATCAACTGTCTGGGTGTATGTTGTCACTGTAACTTCAAGGTCTCCTCATGAGTTAGTGGCAGCTAATGTTGTTCCAATTGGGTATTGTTTATATCAAATATTGAGAGAAGCCATTGAGGACATGGTTGGTCCCACCCTGTCACTGAACACGTCTAATGAGACTTTCAAATGATCTACATTTTTGTGCTGAGTGAGAGACTGTCTCAGGTGTCTGGATCAGGCATGTGTCATTGCCACATTTGTACTCCAGTTGGCCTCTGTGGATGGTAATGTATCATGTAACATCCTAGCCTCTATGCAGCCATTTGTCGTGTATATTGTTTGTGTGATGAGTCTTATGTCATTATTGCTCAATGAGACGACATTCTTCTTCAGCAATTTCAAACTAAAGGTGGGCAGAAATGAATAGGCCAAAGCATGATGTGGTGTTTGTTATCTGTGTTTATTTACAATTGTGTAATAAGTGTTGATATAAGAAATTATGAAAAAAACTATTTACAAGCTGTTGGCGCCTACGCACTCCAGCTGCCGTGTTTGGTTGTTCCCCCTCCTGTTGCAGGCCAGCATCTTCAGGCATGTCTGGGTCTGGTTCAAGGAGGGGAATGTTCCTTTTTACACAAATGTTGTGCAATATGGCACAAGTGAGTATAATCCTACAGACCATCTCTGGGGAATAGAGTAGGCTACCGCCTGTGATGTCAAGGCAGCGGAACCTTGACTTTAGGATCCCAAAGGTCTGCTCAACAATGCTGCGTGTCCTCTTATGGGCGTCGTTGTATGCCCGCTCTGCAGCAGTAGTGGGGTTCCCAAATGGTGTCATTAGCCAAGGCTGGATGCCATACCCCTGATCAGCTGAAATAGAAACACAGAATGGGATCAATTAGATGTAGAAAGCACTCTTGTACAGACCTTTGATGGCAGTAGTTGTCTTGTGTTGTCTGTGACTCTTTTGTGAACTAATGTGACAACCTATACTTGTAGGGGAAAAGTTTTGCATTGAGTTTTTTCCTTGGCTGAGCAAGTGTTTGTTAGCTAACCGTTTGTCAGCAGTCTGTATTTGGATTTTCATACCAGTGTGCCCTCCCTTGCATTGTGACTTGTGATACACGTGTCCGCGTGTCTTCACTGGGGGTGAGATGATAGTTCCATGCAGAGTTAAAACATGAAAGTGTAGTTAAGACGTTCATATGAAAGTACCCTGGACATCCCATACCTTAAGACTTATGCAATGTGTTAATGTACAGGTTATTGTGACACTTCCAATTTGCAAGGTGACATTTAGGCAACCACACTCATTAATGTCTTCACATTAAGCTGTGGAGTACATTCCAATGTGCGACAGGTTCAATGGTGACTTATGACACATGGCTAGTGATGTGAGGACCTCAGTGTGTTCCTGGCTAGGTGTTGCTAATGTGGTGTATGTGTCGTTTGTCCTAGAGGGTTGCTGTGCAGTGTGTATATGAGTTTGATTTTTGTCCTTACCAACAAGTAGTCCATTGCCATACCATCCATCCTGGAAGTGTTGGTTGATGGTGCTGTGACGGAAGATGAATGCATCATGTACACTCCCAGGATATTTAGCCACGATGTTGCTGATCAGTCCTTGGTGATCGACTATGGCCTGCACGTTGATTGAATGTGTGTGCTTCCTGTTGCACTAGAGGTGTTCTGTTGCAGCAGGTGGCACAAAGCGTACATGTGTGCAGTCGATTGCACCAAGGACGTGTGGGAAGCCACTGATGGCGTAGAACCCCTGATTAGTTTCCTGCTGCTTCTGCAGTGTGTTAGGGAAGCAGATGTGGCGGGGTGTCAGGCGAATGATGGCATCCAGTACTTTTGGCAGGAATGCAGAGAATGATGGTTGTGATATTCCACCAACCAGGGCACCAGTTGTTTGAAATGAGCCACTTGCCAGCAGGTGAAGTACGGCAAGCAGCTTCGTTTCTGTTGGGATGGTGCTGGGTGTCACCAAAGTGGGGGCCAACTGCTGTTCAATATTTCTCATGATGTCGTGTTCCCTGAGGCCATGCAGGGTTGTTCTTGGGCGGAATATCCTCTCCTGCCTTCTGCGCTGTCTTTGGGGTCCCTGCTGTTGTTGTTGTAGCTGCTGTTGTTGCTCCAGGGCTCTGCGTCTACGTGCACGCTGAATCAAAATCACCTCCATGTCTCCCTGTTGCTGCTCTGCTGCTCTGCTGCTCTGCCTCTCTGCTGTTTGTTCTGTGTGTTCTGATTAAATACAGGTGTGTTTGCCCCATTTTAACGCCTGCCCTGACTCAAGCGTTAAATTTTGATGCACATCGGGCTTTGCGTCTTTTTTTTGCTCCGCCTACCGGCCGGGAGTCCTATTTGCCCGGAAGCATAAATAAGACGCGCGGCCGTGTGCGTCGTTTTTTGGACGGGAACGCCTACCCTGCATATCATTAACGCAGGGTGGGTTGCCGCTTCCAGAAAACGACGCACACTGCAAATTTTTCTCGTGTGCGGCCTCGGGCGTCAAGGTTTAAATATGGGGCAACGTTTGCGTTGATTGATTTTTGACGCACATTCGGCGCAAACGGAGTATAAATATGCCCCTTATTGACGTCAATAATGACTCATTCCACTCCCTCGACTTTCACACTATGGCCCATATTTATACTTTTTCAGCGTCACATTTGCGTCATTTTGTAATGCAAAAGCGGAGCAAACTTACAAAATATAATCGTATTTTGTAAGTTTGCGCCGATTTTGTGTAAACAAATTACGCAAATGAGTCACTAAATAAGTATGAATATGGGCCTATGTTTCTGTTGCAGGTTCGTACATTGAAATAATCTTGGAGCAAAAGCCATTCATTTAATTTGTGATACGTTTATCTCCAAACATTACAATTTTATTCGTCTCTTGCAGTTGTCCATAATACACAGAGCCCCTGAGCCACTGTAATTGTGTAATTGTCCAACCTCTGCCTCAAGACTGTGTCACAAAAGGCACCATGTGATGCATGATTTGCAGATTTTTCTTTTAAAAGTATGGATCAAATTTAGCAAATAAAATTTAGTAGTCAGTGGTGAACACTCTGCAAATGATTGTAGGTCACATTTTAGCTGTTCATTGCTGTGTCTAGCAATATTATGAAGGAGAAAACGTTGTCCAACTAGCAGCAATGACCCCAATTGATGGAATGGCATGTGTGTGCAGTGTGGCAAAAACCCTTTCATACTTGAATGTGGTTTAAATAATGGATGTAAATAAAAGGTTCTTTCGTTGTCATGAAATTTTTTTCTTTGTTTAGATGTTTTAAATCAGATTGCAGCACAGACTCTGTCCCAGGGCATTAGTTGTTTCAAGATGGTTTTCCAGTGCAGACACATCCTAAACATTTCACTTCTCTGTGTAACGTTACAGTGTTTCTCATAGAGGCACATACATTACACTTACACAACGCACAGTCATGATCTGCAGAAACCGAAGCTGGCTTTATTGAAATTGGGGTGTGGCGAATAAAATGGTGCCCCTTTTATTTCAAGAAGTGTGCACTCGAGGTTTGTTTTTTGTTGATTGTGCAATGTATGTTTAAAAAAAGCTTTTTTATGTCAGGATTTAGATTTTGTTTCTGGGCTTCCTATTAGTAACACAAAAGGTATTATTTGATGTTGAATAACAATTTGCAGATTACCTGTAAAATACGTATAATTTTCTTAATTATTGTGTTGAGATCCCTCGTGTATCAATGTATATTATAATGTTAAGATACCAGAGTGAGTTGATAATGCAGCAGAACTTGCAGCACAATGCTCCGTAACTTGCTGCATAGTTTAACCATAACCAAATCATTCTCATGGTTCTAGTAACTGGCATCACTGTCCAAAGGCTCTGATTGTATCATCTTTGTGCAGAGTAGTATACAAGGGTCCTGATTGTATCATCTTTGTGGAGAGTAGTATACAAGGGTCCTGATTGTATTATCTTTGTGAAGAGTAGTATACAAGGGTCCTGACTGTATCATCTTTGTGCAGAGTAGTATACAAGGGTCCTGATTGTATCATCTTTGTTAAGAGTAGTATACAAGGGTCCTGATTGTATCATCTTTGTGCAGAATAGTATACAAGGGTCTTGATTGTATCATGTTTGTCCAGAGTAGTATACAAGATTCCTGGACACCGGACATCCCTATTTACTATCATGGTGTGCTCAAGTCAAATACACTACAACCTGCTACTGTTAGTCTGGACCCTTCATCTTCAGTGCCACTGGGCAGTTACTCTGTTTTTCAATTTGAGGGCCCAGTACTTGCAAGGCTGGGGCCCAAGTGGTAAACTAGCTAGACTGTATGTGACATATATGTACTGTTTTTTTTATTGTTATATCAAAATATAAAAACAATATACGGCCACTGTTACTATAAACTAGACACAAAAAAACAAAATACAAAACTAAAGGCCCAGCCAAAAACACTGACCTAATTCTAATGCAGCATACACAATGCTTCATGTGAGGGCATTAAAACAGCCCCTGGAAGGGGAGCAACAGTTATTATTATAATTCATTGCAATGATGGATACTATGGGGCATATTGACGGAAATGGACTCATCGCTGCATCAGCGAAGCATCAAAGCTGATTTACAGGTCTTAAACCAACGCTCACACGCCGCAGATCACCTTTGCGCCACAATAGAGTACGTCATGCGTCAAAAATCCCTTAAAAAGTGACACATTGGTTTAAAGAATGTTCCCAACACCTCAAAAGGGAAGGGAGAGGTGGAGCAGGCAGCAGGGGCAGCAGTCAGGGCAACAATCCTGAAACAGAAATACATGGGAAGAAGAAAAGCAAGAAGAATTTCGGTGAGGAACAGAATGAGATGACTTCAGATGGCCATTTTTTTAGTTATCCATCCGGACCCCAGAGGTGGGTCTGTGGAAAGGAGTTTGAATTAAAAGGAGGCATACTTAATTTTGCAATTTAGTCACACGGGTTAAATGAGGTGACAGGGCTGCAGGATCTCTAACATACATGTGGTGAGATTAGCTGCATGATTAGATAACCCTTTTCAGTGACTTTTAGTAACATAATCGACTGGAGCAGACAGAGAACAAATTCACAAGGTATTGTACCCTAAGCTCTGGTACAATTGATATCTGTAGATAATTGGGACCCGTTTGTTTTGAAAAGGAGCGCTTTACACTCTCTGTGATCCCTTTCAACAAGAGTTTCAGTCAGGACAGTGAGAGCCCTTGTGACTTGGAACTGCTGTAATTTGACAACTATCTTTGGATAAGCTAAACAGTGGGGTCAAGAGAAGCTGGGAATTTCCTTGGAAGTGATCAATTCGAATCAGTAAAATGGGATTTCTAATGAAAGAATACTTCCAAAAAATATGAACATCAATGGGTAACAGTGTAGTGGATCCCATTCTGTTTTAATGGGACTCAGAAGTTTAGCTTAGCCTTCTGGCTTGCAGGCCTGTGCCCCTGTCACCTAGTGACTTTTAACCTACTTAGCCTGCTCTGTCTTAGCCTATTTATTTTATTTTTTATTTTAAGATGGCTGCCATTGTTTATAGTTAGTTAAATGTTTTGATTTGCGTTATCAGTGCCACTCTGTCTAGGCGTCATTATCAGCATCAAAATCAAGTGATGTACGTAGGTATTCACATCATGTCCCCTTCTCCCTTCTGGGTGACAGGAACATAATGTACACTTGTCAGGGTTGTTTACATAATTGAAACCACAAGTATGCCTTGTTATCTATTGCTTTGGAACATACGTGCTACCGGGATCCTACATGGTCTGTATAAATACACTTCACACAGGCAGGGTTATCAGAGGGAATCCTACCAGATGCCTTCAATGCCATCTATGCTGCACATCACCTGATGCAGACCCAGCCTTCGTGTCACCACGATTTGGCTACATCTGTACCAGGGGGCTGTGGTCCCAAGAAACCCTTTTGCAATTAAATTGCTTAGAGCTCTTGGCTGGGTGTTTTGCAATGGAATCTTCAGCCCTTTGCTTTAGTTGCTGAATCCTGCTGAAAATGGACAACATTTCAGCAGTTTGCTACACAAACAAGTTGGGTGGGGGACAAAATCCTGAGTCCTAGCGGAGATCTCAAACACCTTCTGGCATCATTGTATCCAACATCACATCTCGGTGACAGCAGAATATCTGCCGGGCCAATGCAATGTAGTAGCAGATTGGAATTCAAGGTATGTGAAGGATTCCAGTGAGAGAAAGCTTCACCAAGCAGCCTTCAAAGCTTTTCAGGATCAGTGGGGTCAACGTCACACGGACCTCTTTTCGTCAAGTCTGTCAAATCAGTTTGGCTGGGTGCAGAGGTCAATGTTGGCATCAGGTTTGCAATGGAATCCTATAAGGACTGGGGGGGCTCAGTAGAAAACAGATTGCAGGTAAGTGCCAGCATTTCCAGGACACAGGCCTAGAAGGTTTAGGTCAGCACCGGGGGGGGTCAAAGGTCAACATCAAACACACACCCTCAGTGACACAGGGGCACCCTGCTGCAGGGTACAAACACAGATGTAGGCCCCAAATGCTTTTCAAAAGGGGGATCCCAGGAGTCACACGGATTAGTGCACCCTGCCTTAGGGCTTTTAAGGCCTGCTAGAGGGGTGACTTACCTATGCCACAGGCAGTTGTTTGTGGGCATGGCACCCTGCAAGACACGCAATCTGTAATGGCAGAGTGCATGTGTTTGGTGAGGGGTCCCTTTGGGTGGCACAGTACATACTGCAGTCTTTAGGGGCCTTCCCTGGCCACAGAGCCCTTGGTACCACTGGTACAGTTTACAAGGAACTTAGATGTGTGCCAGGGGTGTGCCAGTTGTGGAAACAATGGTACAGATAAGGGAAAGAGCACTATTGCTGTGGCCTGGTTAGCAGGATGCCAGAACACATTCAGTCAATTTAGCATCAGATATCTGACTAAAAGTGGGGGGCACTACAACAAGGGGTCAGTTTCCCACAGGTGTCAGCTGTGAAAACCTTGGACATTTCCAGCAGAAACTTTTCCCCTGATGGAGTCACGTTTTCTGTATCCAGAAGGACTAAAACCCTCTCTAAGCATATTATTTATCCCAGTTTCCCAGATAACCGGAAACTATGCATTATTCATTGTCTGAAGAATATGAGGATTGTACCAGAGAATTTCCTCAGTCTAACCGGGTCAAGCTGCTAATTGCTTTCCAGAAACCATTCCATACTGTCTTCCAACACGGCTCACTGGATGAAATGGATTCTCTCCGAGGAAGACATAGATACTTCTAAATTCAGAGCTCATTCAGTGAGAAGCGCCATGGTGTCAAAATCTTTTAGCCTAGGTAGTCACCCCTAAGATATAATGAGAGCAACGGATTGGTCGGCAGATTCTACATTCAAAACATTCTATTCAAACCAATTTTAGACGTTGCCTCTATAGTCCTACAACTACTTTGAACAAGCATAATCCGAAGCCCTCGGTCCTGACATAGAATAAAAAAATGTCTAGCTGACTTGCCAAGAACTTTCAAATATATTAAGGACATGGAGGCAAGTATTATCCCACCCTATCGTACCACAACATACAAAATGTATATGTACCTTTTTGTGATTTCATGTTTTTTCCTACCCGTGTGTAATATATGGTTTTATAATGGACCTTGTTCTGGAGTTCCCGGTGTTACGATGCACTTTTCTCTGTCTTATTTCAGAATCTGATCGGAAGAATGGGTAACTGGCGTTGGAGTTGTTGTTCTCATCTCAAATTCCAGACCCGGTTGGTCCTTTGATGACTTCAGTTTTGAGTTTGTTCCTCCAGGTTTAGCGGTGGTTGTTCTACAGTGATGGTGATATCCGGTCGACAGAAAATGGATGTTGAAGTTGCTCTGCTGTTCAAAGAAAGAGGAAGTAATATGGTGCCAGCAAGTTTTATATATGTGGTTATGTGCTGTGATTGGTGAAATGGATATGATGTCATACTAGACGTTTTGGGAAATGTAGTTTTCTGTAGTTTTTCATTGGTTGCCATGGTTTTTCCCATAATAAAGAGCAAGGAGGGAGAAGCATAATCCGAAGCCTCCATGTTCTTAATAGAATAGAAAGTTCTTCATGCGCTAGCTAGAACATGTTTTTTAGTCCTGACAAGGGCTCAATATAACTAACCAGGAAGGGGTTTAACATCACAAATTCATATAATTCTAAACTATGTTCACAGATTGTTCAGCTTCTAAATACACCGCTGGCTCTTGTTCACAAGTGCAAGAAGATTAGACCGAGGACATGGCCCTATGCATCAGAGGAGAGCTGCGCTTAAAGGGACATTGTGGATGATAGTTCATAACATGAGGGTCGCGCTCAGGGTTGATTCAGCGCCCAGAAGAAATGGGCGGAAGAAATCATCAATGCAATATCAACTAAAGAGGGTAGTAGACAGCCTGTTCTGTGCCCTTTCAACTAGGATGTTGGGAAGAAGTTAAATGGACATGCTGACAGATAAAAGAAAGAAGTCAGTGCTATATTAGCAAAACAGAATATGTGAAACCTATTCTCTGGGGAAGGGGAGACACCAGCTCCCACAGTATCCAATGAACCAGAGATTTTTTGGAAGCACTATATCAGGGGACTCTGTTTCTAAATACAATGTTAGGGACTGGGATGGTTTGAGGAGTGTGCTCTTTGTATTTTAGTGTTAAATGCTCAGGGATGTTTCCAGACATGGACTCCACAAGCAAAGAAAACTGTAAGTGAAAAGAAAAGGATTGAAAAGAAGTAAGCAGCCCACTCCTCTCATGTTTACCATTTACCTTTCTTGATTTTCTTTCTTTTTTATTTTTTTTCTCTGTGAAGTCTAGTTCTTTGTCCTAAGGAGAACACCGAATTGTGAAAGTGTCAACATTCTTCCACTAGGGAGGTCATAAAAAGATTGTGGGACACACGGACCCAGATTTACAAGGATCTGGCGCATCAGTACTGATATGCACCCTCCACCGCCACCTAATGACACCATGGGTGTGCCGTATTTACAGTATGGTGCACTCTGACGCACGTTAGGCCAATAGCTTGTTAGGCCAATTGCGTCAACACTTTTGACCCTATTATATGCCGCAGACATAATGTGGCGAAAGGGTTCGCAAAGTGGCACAATGCATGCATTGCACTACTTTGTAAATATGGCACAGTGATTTTTGCTTCGTTGAGCCATATTAGCATGAAAAGAAATGATACTAGTGTGATGCAAAGAGGCATTAGGTCCTTGTAAATCAGCTCTGTCAAGGGGGCAATAATTGTGCCATATCTCCTAATGAATCTCCTGTGATAATTTAGTGAGGTCTTGAATGGCTGTGAGCTCAGTCTGGATCGTGGAGCGGGGGGTTCCCAAGCCAGGATTGTTAGACTTGGCCCTTTCTTCAGGGTCATTCCAGGACTTTTTGTCATTTAGTCTCCATTATTTTTCTGGATTGTTGGCTTTAGGACTCTGTGCCTTAGACCACTAATAACCATTGCTAAAGTGCTTGTGCTCTCGCCTTAAAACTAGGTCTGGGTGGAATTTGCGGAGTTCTGCTATGAGGAACTCAGCTAAGTGACAAAAATCCTCAGTCCTTGCTACGCTGATTTTCGCAATTGGTAAAGTTTGGGTAAGTCACACTGTAGTGGATCCTATTTAGTTTTATTGGGAATCAGGAGGTTAGCTTAGCCTTTGGCTTGCAGGCCTGTGCCCCCGTCACCCAGTGACTTTTAACCTACTTAGCTTGCTCTGTTTTAGCTCATTTATTTAATTATTTCTTTCAAGATGCCTGCGATGTTTATAGTTAGGAAGATGTTTTTATTTTGCTTTATCAGTGGCACTATGTAAAGGCGTCATTAGCATCGAAGATAAATGAGACACGTAGGTATTCGCATTATGTACTTTCCCACTTTTGTGAGCCAGTAACATAACCGTTTCAGGGAATTGTTTATACAATTGCCACCCCAAGCATGCCTTCTTATCTATTGTTTGGAAACATACCTGCGTCAGGGGTTCTACCAGTTCTGTATAAATACATCTCACACAGACAAGGCCATCAGAGGGATACCTACCAATGCCATCAATTCTATCTATGCTACACGTCGCCTTGATGCGAGCCCAGCGTTCGTGTTACCACGGAGTCTGGTCTAGAGACCTCATTCCAAGGAAACAAGGGTTGGGGGCTCTTCTCATGGACATGGTGCTGGCAGATTAGGTTTACTACACCTAGCTCTCTTTGAGGGTAGAGATTAGGTTTCCATGCTAGGGTCTTAGGGCCTACTTTACACCCAATCCACATCTTATGTTATTGCAAGATGGTGAGGGTCTTTCTATTCATGATTCTCATTTTTACAATTCTGTTACTTGCATTGTTCATGATACTATTCATTGCAGCCCATGCCTTTTACAGTAGATTGCAGTCATGTAAATAAAACCTATTGAAACTTTGCTACATCTCCTTCATTGCCTGTGTGTGAATGAGACTTGTTGCTCATGTGAGTAAAGGGTGATCGCCATTTAACCATCACTCGCCTGAGATGTCGCACTCTTGAGTCCATGTGTAAAGACTGCCACAATTCACCTTTTATTGTTTGGGTTTTTTGTGAGGTACTGCTTGTGAGCTGGGAAGGTTGGGCTGACAGTTGCGTTTCGTTGTAAGATTGGCCTAGTCGCCTACAAACAAAAGTGATGTCATCCTTAAACCAGCAGTCTTGCCTAGAGCAAGAGTCCTACTACGACAACACTGTTCATGCTTATTTTCAGCACAAGGAGTTTCTCCCACACAGTAAAATCAGTGGGAAGGCATTGCGTGGAGCACCAGAGGGCGCTACTTTCTGCCGCTCGAGTGCATTTTCTACTCGAGCAGCAGCTTCCTCAATGTGAGCGGCAACTTTTTAAATGCGAGCAGTGGCGAACTGCCGCATTCATAAATATTGTACGCCAACTTAGCAGTGTCTCTCAATCGCACTCTCCAACTTAACATTGGCAAGCCGTGTAAGAGAAAAAAACTCAGGAATGGGGAAAACTTTGCGAACTCCTCAGGTGGGGCAGAATTCTTCGGCCACCCCTACTTAAAATATGTTAGATTGGCTTACTCACAGTTGGCATATTGAATTTACTCATAAGTCCCTTGTAGAGTGGTATACCAGATACCCAGACGCATTGGCATATTGAATTTACTCATGAGTCCCTTGTAGAGTGGTATAGCATATAACAGATACCAAGGGAGTGTAAATTAAATGCTACGAGTGGGCATGCAGCACTTATTTTGTCACCCACTTAAGCCTAGGTCACATGTCTGGGTCTCACTGACAGACTTTGTGAATTCCTCCGGCACAGTAGAGGGATTAGGTGTAGGCCCAGGTGGAGTGTGCAGAGTCGCACTATGCAGAACTCTGCAAAGTGGCTAAAAAACTTCACACTACAAGGAATCCTGCTAGCAAGCAGAGTTCTCTGTTGCACCCGTTCACGTTGCATTTGACATCAAATGTAACGCGAAGTATGTACTCATGTTCAAAATTGTACGCAAATTGCACCACACGGTTCGCATGGGCATGGCCATCTTGTTTTTCACTCTGTTTGTGGTGCGGGGTCTTCAACTTCAATCTGACCACAATCTTTGTAATCCTCCACCCTACACTTGATCTGCCCATATTTTTTTTATTTATTGTACTAGTGTGTCGTTTTGTGTCTCATTATTTTGTGTGTGATTTTTGTGACTTTTTGTATTTTTGTTTATTTTTCCTTTGTTTCTTTCTTTATTTTCCTCCTGTTTCTTTTCTCCTACTCCAGTACCCAACTGAGCACCATAGCAGAGCAGGGCAAAAGTGTCTGTCTGTCTTGTGGGTGACTCTGTCATT
Source organism: Pleurodeles waltl (assembly GCF_031143425.1). NCBI lineage: Eukaryota > Metazoa > Chordata > Amphibia > Caudata > Salamandridae > Pleurodeles > Pleurodeles waltl. The sequence goes on from NC_090446.1 coordinate 1,541,865,840, forward strand.
AAGGGGTGGAGCCTCAGACAATCTTCAGTGAGGAGAAGGTGGCAGCACTGGTTTATTAATGTGCAGTGCCACCTCCCCTCCAGTGTGGCAGCAGGTGGCAGGCCTGGAAGCGGTTACCCCCTGCAGGAGCATTGGCAGTCTAGGCCAGGGTGCTCTGGTGGGTCAGGGACACGACCTAGGTCCAGCGCGCCACCCAGAAGCTGACCCACCTTGGGGTGAATATCATCGACCACGAGCAGGACTTGCTCGACCTGCTAGGCATCAGGATCCCAGGGCTTAGTGAGTATTATATTATTATTGTGTATGTGTTCTACAATGCAAACTTTGTTTTCTGAATAGCATACGGCTTCCACTCAGAGTTACTTTTATTTTATGTTGAGAATATTATTATTTATTATGTGATCCACTTGGAGCTAAGCAGGTGCTCGGTGCTACACCATAGTACCCATAGGTAGGAACTCACTTTGGCTGATTATTTAAGAAGCCATTGCAACACCGACTCCTCTGTCCTTCTGTCTCCATAGTGAATTAGTGATATCAGTGAGTTAGCATTCTCTGGGACTTTATGCTCGTACAGTCCCAAGCAATTTCACAGTGATACATGTATGCATGCATTGCAAAAAAAGAAAGTCTGAGTTGGTCCATCAAGGGGCATGAGAAATGAGAATGGAATGAAAGAACATTCATTGCAAATGTAATGCATTAGTCCCAAATGTAGTTTTTGTTAAGAACATTTGGAATAGGGATTTTAGAATTATAGCCAATTCAACGATAGTTGATCATACTAGTATAGTACCATGTGCATTCTGATTGAAGTACAATGTTATTGCATTTGCCTGTTATATAATAATTTTGTGTAGATAATGGTACCACTAATGTATTTTTTATCTTCCTACTAATTTTACATCAGCGCCCAAGGGCAAGAAGAGGGGACTGTATTGACGTGTCCCGCAGCAGCTGGGGAGGCACCGACCAGCTGCGCTGATGTTGATGGCTGTACTCATTCCCGTAAGTCCTTTTATTTAATATTATTATTATTAGTTCCCTAACTTTTACCTCTCCCCACTTTTCTACTATGTTTAATTTTGTCTTGTTTACTATTTTTTATACTGCTCCCTTTTTTCCAACTCCCCAATCCAAGTTTTTCAATTCTTGTTAATCCTGCATTAGCTTCTTTTTCTGTTTTTCATTGACCATTTTGTATTCCACCCCTTTGTTGCTCCTCAATGATTCTGAGTCATCGTCAATCATAAGCTATAGCTCCGCCCCTCTATGACACAAAGTTTTTGGTCGGCTTGACTAGTTGGCTTTGCTAACATTCCAACAAAATGCCCAGAGGGATATTTTTCACAAACAATGTGCTAACCGCATTGTAACGATTGTGGTTGCATTTTTTGATAAAAAAATGAAGAATGGACCTTACATCTAAAAACTGTATCCTGTTTTTTTTATAGCTCCACTAACCAGTGGAGCCAGCTCAAGCTCAACTGCTGCAGGAGCAGATGGAGCACGGGGAGTCGCGCGGCAGGGATAGGCACTGGTAAGCTACATTGCTTGTTTATTGACAACGACTCTTACTGGCTACAAGGGCATTGGTGTGATCGGATTCATGAACCCTCTCCCCTGCATTACAGCTACAGTGGTGGTTCGGGCCTCTTCTATCTGCAACTGAGCAAAAGCAAACATAATATACACTAAAAATAATGGCGAAATAATGGAAGGTTAAAAAAGGGATGTGTAAAAATACAAAAAGGAAAGGAGGCGTGGGATGGTGAAAAAGGATGCGTGGGTAAGTATTGGGATTGGTAAAGGATAATTGAAAGAAACAGTGGATAGAGTGGGTACTGAATGGATGGATAAAGGATTGTGAACTTAGGTGAAAGACCGCATGAGAGAAAGTACATCTTAAATCATAGTGGCTATGGGTGTATATGGGTGAAGAATGAAAGGACAATTGAATATTTGCTTGGATGAATAAAGAAGGAAGCTCTTTTTCTGTAGAGAGATCAGTGATGGCCCTCTATTCTTCTATAGCAAAAGCTCTGCATACCGGCCTAACCCATCTACCTTACTCTGCAGTAGAATGAATCAAGTTTCTTTACTTTCCTTACTGCCTAGCAAATCCATTTGTTGGGAAGAATTTGTGATGGTGGCTGAGACCACTGAGTAAGGTGGGACTAGTAAGTGCCCAATTAGATTTTAAGTCTGGTGTAGGGGATACTCTGTGATGAACGTGCCAAAATAAATCTACATAGCTCACTCCATTCCCTGTAATACAGTGCAGTTTTCCCCTGTCTATCTATGGCAGACAGGATAAAATATATCCACATCATATATCTTTGGAGTCAGGGTAGAAACTAAACTAATTGAAAGGTATGTGGTGAAGAGCAGGGCATAATGCCGTACTCATCATAATGAGAGGTAATTCATTTTTATTTTCCACTAAATGTGTCTGATTAGTTATTAGAAAAGCCTTTAAAAGAATAAAAATGAAATCATTGTTGTTTTACTCTGGTCTTATTCTGCATTAATTTTTCTCTGCCAGACAGTTAGCCCCATATTTATGGAAAATGATGCACAACTGCGTTAACGCTGTTGTGCGTCATTTTTTTTAGCACGAGCTAACGCCATTCCTTTGCCTCATCCTTGCACCATATTTAACAAATGACAGTAGATAGTGCTAGGGACTGGCTAGCATAAAAAAGATGACGTTACCCGGTGGCATTAGGGGAAATGGCGCTAGTGGGTCAGAAATTACATTAGGCTCATTAGCTGCAAAATTTCACAGCTGCTAATTGGTCTAGCGTCATTTTCTGATGCACAAGCTGCCACCAAATGACTCCTTTAGACAGGAGTCATGCCCACCACCCAATGGCCACCACAGGGGACCAGTGTCCTCTGGGCAAGGCTAAAATACCCAGTGACAGGCAGGCCCACAGTGGCACCCCATAGAAGTTAAAAAATACTTACCTGCACCTCACCTGGGATAAGCTCACTCCACAGTAGTTTCTCTGTGGTGTGGGTAGTGGTGTTTCTAGGGGTTGGGTGGGCATCCTAGTGCCGATTCCATGGTGTTTCACCATGGAAATTGTAGGAGGCTGGCCTGGTTTGTAGTGGGTACCAGAGGTACTTACACCTTGTGTCAGGTCCAGTTATCCCTTATTAGTGTAGAAGAGGTGTTTCTAGCAGCTTAGACTGATAGAAGGTAGCTATGGCAAAGCAGCTTAGGCTGAACTAGGAGACATGTAAAGCTCCTACTATACCACTGGTGTCATATGCACAATATCATAAGAAAACACAATACACAGAATTACTAAAAATAAAGGTAATTTATTTTTATGACAATATGCCAAAAGTATCTCAGTGAGTACCCTCAGTATGAGGATAAGTTATATACACAATATATATGTGCACAAACCAAAATTAGGTACGTAATAGCAAGAAAAGTAATTCAAATAGTGTAGAATTACAATAGATTGCAATAGGAGCACATAGGTATAGGGGCAACACAAAGCATATACTCCAAAAGTGGAATGTGAACCACAAATGGAACCCAAGCCTATGTGAGCTCGTAGAGGGTCGCTGGGACTGTAAGAAAACAGTGAGGGTTAGAAAAATAGCCCACCCCAAGACCCTGAAAGGTAGGTGTAAAGTGCACCTACTACCCCCAGAGAGCACAGAGGTCGTGATTCTGCAGGAAGAACAAACATCAGCAATGCAACAACAGTGAATTTCCGGACCTGAGTACCTGTAAGACAAGGGGACTAAGTCCAATAGTCGTGACACTGTCGAGAGTGGGCAGGGCCCCAGAAATGCCAGCTGAGGGTGCAAGGAAGCTGCCACCGGATGGAAGAAGCTTGGAGTTCTGCAAGAAAGAAGAGTGCTAGGGACTTCTCCTTTGGAGGATGGATGCCCCACGTCGCAATAAAGCTTGCAGAGATATTCCCACACAGAAAGACTGCAAACAAGCCTTGCTAGCTGCAAGGGTCATGTTAGAGGTTTTGGGTGCTGCTGTGGCGCAGGAGGGACCAGGATGTCGCCACTTGGAGGAAAAGACAGAGGGGGCACCCAGTCAGTCAGGGAGCCCTCACAGAAGCAGGCAGCACCCACAGAAGTACCTGAAAAGGCACTTGGAAGAAGAGTGAACCGGAGTCCATGCAAAGTCACAAAAGGGAGTCCCACGACGCCGGAGGACAACTCGGAAGGTTGTGCACTGCAGGTTAGAATGTCGGGGACCCAGGCTTGGCTGTGCATCAAGGAAATCCTGGAAGAGTGCACAGGAGCCGGAGCAGCTGCAAATCACTCGGTACCCAGCAATGCAGACTAGCGTGGGGAGGCATGGACTTACCTCCACCAAACTTGGACTGAAGAGTCACTGGACTGTGGGAGTCACTTGGACAGAGTTGCTGAGTTCCGGGGACCACACTCGTCATGCTGAGAGGGGACCCAGAGGACCAGTGATGCAGTCTTTTGGTGCCTGCGGTTGCAGGGGGAAGATTCCGTCGACCCACAGGAGATTTCTTCAGAGCTCCTGGTGCTGAGAGGAGGCAGGCTACCCCCAGAGCATGCACCACCTGGAAACAGTCAAAAAAAGCCGGCAGGATGAAGCGATACAATGTTGCTAGTAGTCGTCTTGCTACTTTGTTGTGGTTTTGCAGGCGTCCTGAGCAGTCAGCAGTCGATCCTTTGGCAGAAGGTGAAGAGGGAGATCCAGAGGAACTCTGATGAGCTCTTGCATTCGTTATCTAAAGAATTCCCCAAAGCAGAGACCCTAAATAGCCAGAAAAGGAGGTTTGGCTACCAAGGAAGGAGGATTGGCTACCAAGAGAGGTAAGAGCCTATCAGAAGGAGCCTCTGACGTCACCTGCTGGCACTGGCCACTCAGAGCAGTCCAGTGTGCCACAGACACCTCTGTTTCCAAGATGGCAGAGGTCTGGGACACACTGGAGGAGCTCTGGGCACCTCCCCTGGGAGTAGTCACTCCCCTTTCCTTTGTCCAGTTTCGCGCCAGAGCAGGGCTGGGGGATCCCTAAACTGGTGTAGACTGGCTTATGCAAAGATGGGCACCATTTGTGCCTATCAAAGGATTTCGCTGGGGGAGGCTACTCCTCCCCAGCCTTCACACCTATTTCCAAAGGGAGAGGGTGTTACACCCTCTCTCAGAGGAAATCCTTTGTTCTGCCTTCCTGGTCCAGGACTGCCTGGACCCCAGGAGGGCACAATCCTGTCTGAGGGGTTGGCAGCAGCTGCAGTGGAAACCCCGGAAAGGCAGTTTGGCAGTACCCGGGCACTATGCTAGAGGCCTGGGGGATCATGGAATTGTCCCCCCAATGCCAGAGAGCATAACCACTGAGGTTCTGGTTAGCAGAGCCTCTGTGAGACAGTTAAGCATCACACAGGGAACACATAAAGGGCACATACTTATGAGCACTGGGGCCCTGTCTGGCAGTGTCCCAGTGACACATAGACTAAAACAACATATATACAGTGAAAAATGGGGGTAACATGCCAGGCAAGATGGTACTTTCCTACAGAAATGGACCTATTTGGCCCTTATCGCCTGGTCTGACCCATGTGTTAAATAATGGAGCTAAGCAGGCTTAGCACCATTATTTAGGTCCACCTCCTCCTTGCGTGTCGTTTCTGTGCCAGAAGATAAATGAGGGGCTAGAGTCGTTTTTAGGACGGGTGTACCTACGTTGCGTCTCAGTGACGCAAGGTGGGTTTGTGCATCCTAAAAATGGCACTAAGCCCAATATTCTGACGCTAGCTGGGTCTAGCATCAAAGTATAAATATGGTGTTAAGTTTGCATTGTTTTAGCGTAAAAAAATTAAGATAACACGGTGCAAACCAACCATAAATATGGGCCTCAGTGCTTCTTATGTGAGGCATGTGTAGGTAAACAAATAAAATATTGGCCCTGTGACTCTCCTAATCATAAATAATCACATTAAATTCCAATGTCCCTAGAGGAGCAGCAATGTAGTGCTACTGTGCGACCCACTCTATCATTTGAAGAAGCATTTGTTCAGAGCATTGTTTACAATTTGTCTTTTGTTCTTCTTCTTTGTCTCAATATAGATACTCCTGCCCGACAACCACAAACACCGACCATGCAAAAGATAGCAGCCCGTCTGGGATAGTAGAGGCTGGGGGAACACTCAGGCAGAATATCAGTGCCTAGTGATTCTGGAGGAGGAAGAGGCCGAAAAAGCTGCCTCGGACCCAGGACCCAGCAGAGGAGTGTACCAGTCCCCAGCCTCCCAATCAGTACATCACCACCGCCAGCAGTCAAGGTCTCTGATTGCACCTGCTGCACCCTCCAGCTTCACCAGGTCAATTCTGCGATGTACCCTGTAGTGGATGGACTGGATGGAGAGTCGGCTCACCAGCATTGAGCAGAGCCTCAACCAGCTTTGGACCCATATTGACAGTGTCCTTTTTTAAGCCCTTTTCTAATTGTTTTTTGTTTTGGTGGGAGGGACTAGTTGGGGCGGAGGAGGGTGGGGAGGGATTTGAGCTGGACTTTGGACTTTTCATTGGACTTTTTGGGGATGGGGTTATTACTTTGGTGAGAGGGGTGGTGTTGTAATTTAGCAGTGATTAGATTAAGCATTAGCAGAAGACATCTTGTATTTAGTAACTATTGTGAACATTTTGTGGAATCCATTTTGTATTCATGGCAGCCATTTTCTCTGCTACATGCTGCCATGTGCTCACCATGTGCTCTGTCCTACCTTTCTGTTAACTGCTCTTGAAATCTGCCTAGTGACAAGTTATAGTTAGCATCTCTTACTTTCGCACATGCTCAGTAAGGTCTGCAGCTGTTAGTCCTTGGAAACTGTTAGCTCCTCCTACCTGTCGACTGTGCATTTTCCACATGTATACAAGTCTTGTTTCCATAATTGTACCATCTCCTTTTAGCCCCTGTGTGGGTATAAAAGGACCATGCTCTCTCAGTTCAGTGTGCTACTTCAGACATTACCCTAGGGTGGTGTTTGAACTGTAGTACCACCTCATGAGGTTAATAAACTTTTGTCTTTTATTCCAGTTTCTGTGCCAACTTCTTCCTACATGGTCTGAGGACTTTGTGCAGAGAAACGTGAACCCCTTGCACTAGTAGGCCTTGCTGAGGCTTACTTCAACAAATTGGCGCCCGAACAGGGACTCATCGGCGACTCGGATGCCCAACGGATTGGTCGCGACGAAGGATTGGAATCTCGCTGCGGACGATCAATGCCTGAGGAGACCCGAGTCTTGGCAACCACAGCGTTTTTCCCTTCTTTCTGATTTGACCATCCAGGTTGCGCCGGTCCTCGACTGAGATCCTTTTTGTTCATTCGTCATGCAGTGACCATTTGGTCGATTTTAGAACTTGGCAGTTGGAACCTGGACACCCTGTGATTGGTAAGAGACGTTTTATGGCACTTGCTGTGGGTTTTGATGCCTGTGTTTGGTAATGTAGTTTAGCACTACTTACTGTGGCTCTCGTGATTTGGGTGACTAGTCAATTTGTATTCTTTGGATTTGATATATAAATTGCAATTTATATAGGCAGGTAATGAGGAGAATTTTCTCCAATTTAATTTTGATTTGAACGGCACCTTAAGTGCTACTTTGATTATAATATTGCATATTCTGCACTATTTTTGGCATGCCTGTTTTTAGCGCACCTCGTAGGATGTGTTGCTTTTGTAATGGTGCCAATTTGAGACTGGAAGAATCGCAACCGGCACCCCCAGAGGGGACGCGAAATAGAGATATGTATGTTAAACATGGTCTTTCTTCTATAATGTACAGCACATTATGGAATAAATACACCCGCGCGGATCCTGAGTTACGTTGGCCTATGCATGGGTCATTTGATTTGCGAAAGATTGAGTATGTGGAACAATGTATGTGTAAGCGAAAGTCTAGGCAAGATATGCTTGACTGTGTACGAATGTGGGAGAAAGAAGCGCATGGACGAGAGAAAGAGCAGCGGAAGAATGTATATGTGAAAGCTTTGGAAATGAGAAAGAAAGAAATAAATGACTTAAAGGAGCTAGAAGAGAAAGAATGTAAGCTACAGGTAACTGGCCAATACACTGTTAGGCAACCTCTCTATCCTATCCTTAATAAACCACATGATGATTTATTGTTACTAGATCGCCCTCCACCTCCGTATGTCGTCCCTTCTGCCCCTCATGAGTTACCTAAAGTCTCCAGTTCGGAGCAACAGAAGATGCGGGACAGTCGCTCTATGCTGCCTGCTGACCGTGCGTCTGAGCTTAGATCTATTGTTCATAAAACAATTCGTAGCGTTGTTTCTGCTTCTGAACTTTTAGACAACATGAAAGGGTGGACGGAAAAGGAGCAGCTATATTTTACTGAGGCATTTGGCTCAGAAGTTATTGAACTATATCGGAAATATTCTGATGAGTTAGAGCCCGACGATGTAGCAGTTGATCATAAGCAAATGCGTGATGGTCTTTTTGTTTTCTCCCAGGTGGCTGATGCAATCAGGCATTTAATGAAATTACGTATTGTGGCAGTCCGTTTGCAAGAAGAGAAAAGGGCTGCGGACGCAGTTGCACCAGCATCTCAGACCGAAGGGGCGCAAGCTTCCATCTTTGAAACAGATAAGACTATGATAGTTCACGCGAAACCAATGCGGGAGGCCGCACCTTTGTATGTTCCTCCTAAAGGATTGGGTACAAATGATGATAAAACTTCTGTTGATGCTAAGGGTTATTTTATTTATAATTGGGTGTATACTCCTTGGAATAGGGCAGATGTAATGGCACTTAAAACAGCATTACCTGACCCGCGGAAAAATCCAGCCGCCTTTTATGAGGAAGTTGAGGGAGCAATTAGTTCTTGTACTATGACTTTGGCTGACATTGATTTATTTTTCGGATTGATATTACCGCCAGATATGTGGAGAACTGTTCTTAAAATTGATGATCGTACAGTTTTTGGGGCATCATGGAAAGAAATAGAACAGATGGACGGGGATAGGGAACCTGCGAAAAAGCCATATCAGTTGATTCTAGATCTTCCTGCAGCCATATTAGTTAAGTTGAAAATGATTATTCCCCCTAAAAAGATAGATTGGACTGTTTTAGCGTCTTGTAAACAAAAGGCATATGAATCGGTCTCTGATTTCTTTACACGCTTTGAAGAAGCATTTCATGATTTTAGCGGTCAGTCATTGTCAGATGATACGGGCAGACATTTGTTTGTCGATAAATATGTTGCAAATCTGTTACCAGGAATAGCTAGTCGTCTAAAAGCTAGTGAAAGTTCATGGACTACCTCTACTCCGGTTTCTCTTTTGACTATGGCTCAGTATTATGAACGACAGGAATTAGAAGCAAAAGGTAGCGAGGAGAAAAAGATTAAAGAATTAAAGACGAAGGTTATGTTGGCTCAAGCTTATGGTCCGCCTTTTAGAGGTAGTGATAGAGGTGGACGTGGATCCTATGGTTCTTCTTACACTCGTTCGAATTTGTCTGATGATCAGTGTGCATATTGTAAGAAATTTGGGCACTGGGCTGCCGATTGTCCAGCACTACGTGTTCAGCAGTGTTCACGTGGTCGGGGACAAATGAGAAATCGCTCAGGATATTCAGGACCTAGAAGAAGCACAAATGATCATGCTAGGGTTGATGCTAATACACGAGGGCAGGATGGGTTTAACACTTTTGATAGACGGAACCAATACCAGATGTCTGACCATGTGCAGCCTGATTTCCAAGATTCTGCTTATGCATAGGATTGCCTAGGATGGGGTAAGGAATCAGTTGAAGTTCCAGTAGATCAGAGATCAGAGGGGTCCCTATGTTACAGCACATGTTTTGGGTCTTACTGATCAGTTTCTGGTTGATACAGGAGCTACTCGTAGCGCCTTGTCTGAAAAATTGATTCCAAGGGCTCCCCTGTCTGGCTTAACCATTACATCGATAGGTTTCGATGGAACACCTTCCCCTAGCCCATTGTCACAACCACTTGCATTCCATGTTGATAAATGTACTGCTCCATGTCCATTTTTGCTTTTTCCAAATACACCAGACAATATTGTGGGTCTTGATATGCTCAAGTATTTCAGGGCTACAATACGATGCTCTCCTGAAGGGGTGCATGTTATTTTAAATGATAATCATCTTGTGATGGAAAGAGTTTGTCTTGTTAAAGAGGATGTTGCATTAGCTTTGTGGACTACTTCAGATACTGATGTGGGACAAATGATTATTCCACCGGTACATATTAGTGTCAAGGAGGGAGCTGTATTGCCACGTTTGCCTCAATACAAAATTTCACAGGAGGGCGAAGAAGCACTCACACGAATTGTGCATGATCTTATTGCAGTTGGAGTTGTCGAGGACGTTCTGTATAATGTTTGTAACAGTCCGATTCTTCCTATTCTGAAAAAGGATACTGATACTAGGATTTACCGATTCATTATTGATTTACGAGAAGTCAATAAGATTGTGATACCACAATATCCTGTGGTATCTGACATCACAACACTCCTTACTTTGGTTCCCCCGACAGCAACTACTTTCTCTATGATAGACTTGAAGAATGCTTTCTTTTCGATCCCTATTCATCCTGACAGCCGATATTTGTTTGGTTTTACTTTGAATAAACGATCATATAGATTTTGCAGAGTTCCTCAAGGTTATACGGAGAGTCCAAGTATTTATAGTCAGGCGTTAAAACAACAACTTGATTCCTTTGTTTTGCCTGAAGGTGTGGCTCTCATACAATATGTTGATGATATTTTGTTGGCAGCTGATACCCTGGAGCAATGTGAAAAGTGCACTTTGTCCTTACTTTCTTTTCTTGCTTCACACCATCATAAAGTGTCACGAAAGAAATTGCAATATTGTAGACCAAAGGTAACCTATTTAGGTCACCTTTTGTCTAAGGAGTGCCGTGCACTTACATCAGATCGTATTCAAGCAATTTTAGACACACCAGTACCCTCTACTCAGAAAGATGTTCGTGCATTCTTTGGTCTTACTTCTTTTTTGTAGGCAATGGATATTAGGGTTTTCACACATTGCCAAACCTTTGCTAGCACTTTTGACTAAAGATACTCCAATGCCCCTCCCATGGACAGATGAATGTGAGACTGCTTTCCGGCAGCTGCGACAAGCCCTTTGTTCTGCACCAGTGTTAGGTACTCCAGATTACATGAAGCCTTTTGCACTTTACATACACAAGAAAGATGGATGTGCATTGTCAGTTTTAGTACAGACACATGGCGATAAGCAGCGTCCCTGTGCATATTTTTCAGCAGTACTTGATCCTGTCGCTCGAGCGTTGCCTGGGTGTTTTCGTTCAGTTGCCGCAACAGCTGTCTCAATACGTCAGAGTGAAGGGATAGTTTTGTCACATAAGCTGTTGGTGCTAGTACCCCATGCGGTTGATGCTCTTTTAAATCAAACAAAAACACAACATTTAACTAGCGCCCGTATGACAGGTTATGAGTTGACATTGTTGGCTCCTCACATTACACTGAAGAGATATGCGACACTAAATCCAGCTACTTTGTTGCCATATCCGGTGACTCAGCCTCAGTCACAAGAAACACATGATTGTATATTCCTTACCGAAGAACAGACAAAGGGTCGTGTTGATTTACAAGATACGCCCCTTTTAGATGTAGACGGGGAACTGTGGGTTGATGGGTCTTGTTTGAAGTTGCCAGATGGTACGACCTCAGCTGCATATGCAATCACCACAATACACACGGTAGTGGAGACAGCTCGTATACCACAGAAGTCAGCTCAAGCAGCTGAACTAATAGCTTTGACACGAGCATGTGAGCTTAGTACTGATTTAAGTGTGAACATTTACAGACAGCCGCTATGCTTTTGGAGTGGCTCATGATTTTGGTTTGCTTTGGAAGGAGAGAGGTTTTCTCACATCCCACGGGATGCAGATAACGCACGGAGAATTAGTGCATAACCTCTTGACTGCATTGACATATCCAAATAAACTAGCTATGGTGAAATGTAGTGCACATAAGAAAGTGACCAATAAGATAGGGCAAGGTAATGCTCTTGCAGACCGTGTAGCACGTGAGACTGCGATGCAGCGAAGTACTACTTCTATGTATGTAGTGAAGTCACAAGCTGAATGTTGGCATAATGCTAGACAAGACGTATTAGATATACAGAAATCTGCTTCTGTGAAAGAACGTGAGCAATGGTCTAAAGATGGAGAATTGGATGATGAGGGCTGTTGGCGGAATAAGCAGATGGATAAATGGAAATTGCCTATAGCTTTTGTACAACCTATGGTTCAGATGGCACATGGGCTGGCACATGTTGGAGCTTCAACAATAACGAAGTTGCTTACACAAGTTTGGGAGCATCCAGAAATTTCCAGTACAGCTAAGAGAGTAGTACAGTCTTGTTTGATCTGCTTACAATACAATCCTGGAAAAGGGACACGTACTCTTGCAGGAGGGTTTGCTACACCAACTGCACCTTTTGAAGTTCTACAAATGGATTATATTCATCTTGAACGCTGCAACAATTTAAAGTATGTCTTGGTGGTGGTTTGTGCCTTCAGTAAATGGATAGAGGCGTACCCCACAAAGGATAATACTGCCATTACCACAGCGAAGGTGCTTTTGAAAGAATTTTTCCCTAGATTTGGTGTTTGCAGACTTTTATGGAGTGATAACGGACCTCATTTTGTTGGGGAAGTTATTAAATATGTCCTGAAAGGATTAGGGATCAAACAGAAGTTCCATGCGGTTTTCCACCCACAATCAGCAGGGTTGGTGGAAAGGTATAATGCTACATTGAAGCTGAAATTAGCGAAGATACAGGCTTCCACATCCTTAACTTGGCCGGATGCATTACCATTGGCATTATAGTCTATTAGGTCAGTGCCACACTCCCGACTTGGCCTTAGCCCCTATGAAGTAGTATTTGGGAGACCAATGAACATTTGGGAAGTTCCTAAGCCAAATTCTGTATATGATGTACCTTGTGTCCTCATGAATGATTATTTGGCACAGTTAACCGACAATTTGGTTTCTATTCATCAACAGGTTCGAGAAGCACTTCCTGACAGATCTACAGGTGAAGGCCATGAACTCCGACCTGGTGACCAGGTGATGATTAAGTCTTTTGAAAGATCAAGCAGCTTGGAACCAAGGTGGCGAGGCCCAGAACAGGTGCTCCTTGCGACAAGGACAGCAGTTCGAGTGACGAACCGAAATAATTGGGTCCATAGTACTCACTGCAAGAGAGTGCTACCTACCTTGGTGGAACCTGCTGTGCTGACCGATCATCGAGAGATTTTGACTATGGAGAAAGGCCGTGCTATATCACCTGATGAATCTGCAGAGGTCTTCCCGGACCATACCACTTCTGGAGTGTCGCAATATAATTTGAGACCAAGGAAAGAATCTGAAAATTGTTTTGAAAAGACTGGTTGAGCTACCGCCCTGGGTTAGTGAAACGGAGAGCCAATGTGGCAAGGGGGGTGGATCAGCCGTGCATTAGAGTAGTGACACCCGTCTTGGCCCGTGGTGAAGAAATCAGTGGCTGCCCAGGGATAAGAGCTCCAACGATTGTTTTTAATTCATTTCTGAAAGGGTCGATTATCACTGTTGCTAAAATGAATAACAAATTGATCATTAGTATTATGGGGTTTGTTGTTGTTTTGGTGGTTACAACAACAATCACCTGGTTTATTGAAAAGAAGTCTCCTGCTCGTGAGTTTTTTGTTGCCACTACTCCAGTACCAGAGTATCACTATTATTTTACACTTCCCTATCAGGAGCAGAAGCACCGTCAATCGTACTTCAATAATACTTTCATTCAGATGTTGCATCATACTCATAATGCTACAAATACTACTAACTGTTGGGTATGTGGAATGATACCTGCGCATCAAAAGAAAGGAGGAACACCTTTCATTCCTCTTCCTTTTTCACACAATGGTTCTTGTCAAGCTTGGTACATGCTTTTGTTTGCATCTGGAAAACGTACAGAGGGCGGACTTCTTTTTCGCCTTAATAAAGTGTGCTACCAAGACAAAGATGGGGATCCCCAAGCTAAAGGAACTAAATGGGAATCGGAAGAGTATCAACCGGACAATGTTTCAATACCATATGTCTTCACAAGTATACGAGACTCTGACAAGAAAGAACAATTTGTGATTTCTGTTACAAAAACTAAAGCAGATTTATGTATACGAAGCATTGGACGAATTCCAGTAGGTATAAGCGATTGTACCTTGATTTTAACTATTGAGAGTGTAAATAATAGTAGTTTTACAGCTTCACATAATACATATTTTGTTTGTGGTAACTATGGATATTACCAACTACCTGTTGGGTGGTCAGGTGTGTGTTATGTATCTTTTCAATTACCCCCTGTGTTTTTGGCTCCTGCATCATATCACCGAGATTTAAAACTGTTCAATGACATCATTAACAATAGATATAAAAGGGAAATAAGTACAAATGAGGTAGACCAAACGGATACTAGCCTGCAACAATATGTTGATTTTAATTTAGGACTGTTCCCCTTTGTAGGTGTTGCGTTAAACAGTAGGAAAGTGAGACAATTGACTAGGGTTGTGGAAGCTGTTACCAATCAGGCAGCTCTGGCACTTGGGAATATTACTGAGGAGCTCCAAGTTGCGAGGATATTAGCGCTCCAAAATCGTATGGTACTAGATGTGATATTAGCTGATCGAGGTGGTGCATGTCGAATCATCTGTAGTAGTTGTTGTGTTTTTATCCCAGATCACTCACCTTCAGTATATGATGCAATATCTAAATTTCATAAAATTGCTGCAGAAATCCATACAGAGACTGGTATTTGGACTTTTTCTGGATGGTTTTGGGCTCTTGTTTCTGCCTGGGGCTGGAAACTACTGACTATCCTGTGTGTAATAATTGCAATATTTTTTACATGCTGTATCTGTATTCAGTGTGGTCCAATGTTCTGCTCCATGTGTATTACTGCTTGTATGCCTACCAAACAAAATATTACAGAAATGAAGGCACAACATATGTTAGATAAGGAAATAGCTGAAATGATGAGCATAAATATACAGGATGAATATTTAGATTATCCCAGAAAGACGAATGTCTTCAGGTAATGCTGAAAGGGTCGTCTGTTGTAATTTAGCAGTGATTAGATTAGGCATTAGCAGAAGAAATCTTGTATTTAGTAACTATTGTGAACATTTTGCGAAATCCATTTTGTATTCATGGCAGCCATTTTCTCTGCTACATGCTGCCATGTGCTCACCATGTGCTCTGTCCTACCTTTCTGTTAACTGCTCTTGAAATCTGCCTAGTGACAAGTTATATTTAGCATCTCTTACTTTCGCACATGCTCAGTAAGGTCTGCAGCTGTTAGTCCTTGGAAACTGTTAGCTCCTCCTACCTGTCGACTGTGCATTTTCCACATGATCTTACATGTATACAAGTCTTGTTTCCATAATTGTACCATCTCCTTTTAGCCCCCGTGTGGGTATAAAAGGACCATGCTCTCTCAGTTCAGTGTGCTACTTCAGACATTACCCTAGGGTGCTGTTTGAACTGTAGTACCACCTCATGAGGTTAATAAACTTTTGTCTTTTATTCCAGTTTCTGTGCCAACTTCTTCCTACATGGTCCGAGGACTTTGTGCAGAGAAAGGTGAACCCCTTGCACTAGTAGGCCTTGCTGAGGCTTACTTCAACAGTGGGACTGTGGTGGGCGAAGAGTGAGGGTTTTCTATTTGTAAATAATGAAGGGTTTCTTTTTACCTCATTTGCATCTCATATCTTTATTTTGGTGTTTTAGGCTTTTAGTTTGCACTGCTGTCTTTTAGTGGAGCCCAAAAATGTATGTCTTTTACTTAGACCCTTACTCTATTGCCCTCTGCAACTGTTATTGACCACTAGGCGATTATTGTCCTTGCCTATTTTGCCTACAAAATCCAGTACACATAGAAAACATCTTCTTCAGTAGGAGTTAATTACTAACTAAACAATTTCACTTCAATCCATTGTTCTTCTCTTATCTGAATAAATGAAGAAAGGGAGTCTTCATCCTGCAGGGTTTTTCCCAAGTAGGCATCTTAAAGGGTTGGTAGGTAGGTAGTACTTGTAGTAGCAGGCTAGCACTCTAACAGGGAAGACATAATTTTACAGAGGGTACCACACCCACCTATGCGAACTCCAACTAGAGGATTAATCAAAGGGTTATCCATCACTGTCAACTCGATTGAAAGAAAACAGAGAGTTAGTGGGTCAGAGCATCCCATCCCAACACCAAGCCCTGCATGACACAACAAAGCATGGACACAAATCACTAAAGCATGCCCACTGCACATACCCATAACACCCCCCAACCATCATCACACAAGCCCCCACAAAGGAATGCTTGCACTGGGGTACACGCTCACCCACCCATTGCACACCATGACACACACAGATGCAATAATCATGCTTTTATACCCCTGCAGGACCACTACGTAACATCACCAGACAGGAGGGTCCAGACATCTCTACCGCACCCACAGAAGAGGCCCACAGTGATGACAGCAGCTCTGGCCAACTGGATCCAGATGACCAGCCCGGACCACCGTGGGCCTCGGGACAGTCGGTTTCCCTTGCACAGGCACAGCCCAACACTGACCTTCCACCCTCTGGTAACACCAGCACAGCACCCACCCAGCGGGCCCATACCTCCATCCCCAGGACACGTCAATCAGCTGTGTGTCCACCACTACAGGGAACCCAGGATAACCCACCACCCCAACAACAACAGGGACCTGGGGGCAGTGGTAGTGGGCACACGGTCCAAGGGACGGAGGCACAGGAACACAGGGGAACTGGGAGGGCTGCTGTGCGACAGGGGGCGGACAGGCCAAGGGAACCCACTCTCCACGAGGCCTTCTCCTCTATCATGGGAGCATACCACCACTCCCAGGAGACGATGGCTACGGTCCTGGCCATGTTTCAGGAGACCCAGCGCATGCAGGAGGAACAGTATTTGGGGTTCAGGGAGGAGCTCAGAACCATCAGCTCCGCCCTGGGCACCATCGTAGGGGTGCTGAAGGACATACAAAAGACCATGAGGGACACCGTGGCACTCCAAGGGGCCCCTGACACTAGCCTGGACGATCAACTGCCCACCACCTCCGCCGGTGCTAGTGGACAGGACGCCCCGCCACAGGATCACCACACCAGCACCCCACCCCCTGCAGACGGAGAACCACCCCGCAAGCGGTCCCTGAGATCCAGGAACAGGACAGAGCAAGATGGCAAGACCCCCGCCAGGAAATGAGACCACCCTGATTGTCCTCCCACTGTCCCACTTTGTTACCCTGTCCAGATTGGAACTGCCCCAGCTCCACTTCCTATGCCCATATGGGCAATGCACCTGTGAGACTAATAGACTGGACTCTGCCATGGACATTCCTCCACCATCACCCATCACCATTTTGCCACCTCCTCCAATAATTAGCACTTCAATAAACACCCTTGAACCACAAAACAATCTGGAGTCAGTCTGTGATTTTGAAAATGTGTATTATCTATGACAATGACAAAAGCTGTTCGAAAATGTAATGTCAACATACCTATGTTACACATCACAAGCCCATGAAGGATGCCAGCAGATGACACATGTTGGTAACCACACCTGTGAAACCGTTAAGGAAATGTACCACTCAGTTAGCAAATACTACTTCAAATTGACAGACAGGATAGAGGTAGAAGTGTGAAAGTAAATGTAATAGTAAACAAATTGTTCTCACCTGTGTGTCACTGGAAATATTGCTGTATGACAGAGTCCCTGTTGTCATTGACTTCTTCCTCTGCTTCCTCCTCATCACTGTCCACTGGCTTCACAGCTGCCACAACACCGTCATCTGGACCATCCTCCTGCAGAAAAGGCACCTGTCGTCGCAAAGCCAAGTTGTGAAGCATAGAGCAGGCGATGATGATCTGGCACACCTTCCTTGGTGAGTAGAATAGGGAACCACCTGTCATATGGAGGCACCTGAACCTGGCCTTCAGGAGGCCGAAGGTGCGTTCGATCACCCTCCTAGTCCGCCCATGGGCCTCATTGTAGCGTTCCTCTGTCCTGGTCCTGGGATTCCTCACTGGGGTCAATAGCAGTGACAGGTTGGGGTAACCAGAGTCCCCTAATAGCCACACACGTGCCTCTGGAGTTGACCCATCACATACGGGATGCTGCTATTCCGCAGGATGTAGGCATCATGCACAGAGCCAGGGAACATAGCATTTACCTGCGAGATGTACTGGTCTGCCAAACATACCATCTGTACATTCATGGAATGATAACTCTTCCGGTTCCTGTACACCTGTTCACTCCTGTGGGGGGGACCAAAGCCACATGGGTCCCATCAATGGGACCTATGATGTTGGGAATATGTTCCAGGGCATAGGAGTCACCTTTAACTGTAGCCAAATCCTCCATCTGAGGGAAAACGATGTAGCTCCTCACGTGTTTCAGCAGGGCAGACAACACTCTGGACAACACGTTGGAAAACATAGGCTGGGACATCCCTGATGCCATGGCCACTGTTGTTTGAAATGACCCACTTGCTAGGAAATGGAGCACTGATAGCACCTGCACTTGAGGGGGGATTCCTGTGGGATGGCGGATTGGTGACATCAGGTCTGGCTCCAACTGGGTACACAGTTCCTGGATTGTGGCACGGTCAAACCTGTAGGTGATGATTAAATGTCACTCATCCATTGTTAACAGGTCCACCAGCGGTCGGTACACCGTAGGATTCCGCCATCTCCTCACATGTCCTAGCTGACGGTGCCTAGGAAGGACAACAGCGACAACAGAGTCAACCATTTCTGAGGTATGTACCCACAGCTACACAGAACACAACACAAAATACAAAATTCTTCCTGTATGTGTGTAGAGTCAAGGCCTAGGTATGTGTGACACAGTTGTAAATGAAGCCATGTGGGTCCTTGAAATGGTGGATGCCTGACCTCTAAACTGGGACAATGGGAAGTGAGGTAACTGCGCTGGTGTTGTACACCGTCGCGGTAGGCGGTCGTAGACCGCGGCGCAATGCTGCATTGGTTAACATTGGACCCTATGGGCCCCAGGAGCCAATGACGAAGTGCGCCGGCGGTGATGATACGCACCACCGCGGACGTCACCGCCGCGGACGTGACTGCCATTTTCTATCTGTTCAATCACTCGATACCTGATCTTCGACAGGAGAGGACCTACACTGCAAGTGCTGCGGTGACCTCGGTCTGGAAGAGACAATGGCTGGTGCGTCTGGGGAAAGGGCCCCTGCCTTCACTGCACAGGAGCTGGAGAAGCTCGTGGACGGGGTCCTCCCCCATTACACGCTACTCTACGGTCCTCCAGACCAACAGGTGAGTACATAGGGTGCAAATTGTATGGGCTATGCCTGGGTGGAGAGGGCTGGATGTTAGTAGGAAGGGGGCAGAGTTCTGCGAGCATGAAGGAGTGTGATTGCATGTGCCACATGGCCAGGGCAGAGATGTGGGCCACTCACTTCAACGGTGCTGTTGCTAATGACTTCTCTTCTTCCCCTGTACATGTCATGTAGGTCAGCGCCCAGCAGAAGAAGGATATTTGGCGTGCCATCGCCAAGGACGTCCGGCCCCTGGGGGTCCACCAGAGACAGAGCACCCACTGCCGGAAAAGATGGGAGGACATTTGCCGCTGGAGCAAGAAGACGGCGGAGGCTCAGCTGGGGATGGCCTCCCAACGTGGGAGGGGTGCCCATCGCACCATTACCCCCCTGATGTCCCGGATCCTGGTGGTGCCCTACCCTGAGTTGGATGGGCGCATGAGGGCATCACAGCAGACACAAGGGGGTGAGTACACACTCATTCTGCTGACTTTGCGTGCAGTGGAGGGGTCTGGGTGGGGGAGGAGGGCTGTGGGTTTCCCTAGGCCAGGGCGAGTTCCGTAGGCTAGGCCCCTACTGAATGCAGGCCATGTGCCACTCCACCCCACCTCTCTAGAGTGCCAAGTACAGGTATACATACCCCTGTGTCATCTATGTGGACAGATGACACTCATAGCCATGTAGGCCATATCCCAGGAACTGCATCTGTAGAGGCCAAGAGCACGGCGTAGTGCAGTGGGCTGCTGTGTCTGTATTGTCCGCCAACAGTAGCGGTAAGCCATGCACTCAACCTGTCTTTCTTCTGTTCCCCACCCCTTTTTGTGCTATCCCTGTTCTTTTGTGCATCAGCATCATCAGGCGGAGGTACAGTTGCACCGGAGCACGAGGGGGCTGCATTCCACATGGCCATGTAGGGCCACACCACGGACTCAGAATACACCAGTGGGAGGGACGGGAGAGGGGGAAGACTCCTGCCGGCAAAGCCGCTCACAAGGGTCCCAGGGGGAGTGTCGAGTCAGCTGTGACTCCTCCCAAGATGGTGAAGGGGCAGAAGAAGTCGCCAAAGTTTGGTAAGAGCAGCACAGAGGAGAAGGCCGCCATCCTCCCCGCTGGCCAGGACGCCACCGCCAGCCCCATCGTCACTGGTCTGGAGACCACCGCCAGAGTCAGTGCCTGGAGGGCAGCACTATTGTCACTGGTCCGGAGACCACTGCCAGAGTCAGTGCCCTGGAGGGCAGCATTATCGTCACTGCTCCGGAGACCACTGCCAGAGTCAGTGCCCTGGAGGGCAGCACTATCGTCACTGGTCCGGAGACCACCGCCAGAGTCAGTGCCCTGGAGGGCCCCGGCAGCCACAGCCCAGCTGGGCACTGAGGGACCGTCATGCCACACACCGCTGCACAGGTCAGAGACAGCAAAGTCAAGCCCCGCTGAACAGGGCAAGCACCGCTGAACAGGGCAAAGACCGCCATGGCAAGCACCGCTGAACAGGGCAAGGACCGCTGAACAGGGCAAAGACCGCCATGGCAAGCACCGCTGAACAGGGCAAGCACCGCTGAACAGGGCAAAGCCCGCCATGACCCACCGCTGAACAGGGCAAAGACCGCCATGGCAAGCACCACTGAACAGGGCAAGCACTGCTGAACAGGGCAAGGACCTCTGAACAGGGCAAAGACCGCCATGGCAAGCACCACTGAGCAGGGCAAGGACAGCTGAACAGGGCAAAGACCACCATGGCAAACACCGCTGAACAGGGCGAGCACCGCTGAACAGGGCAAGCACCCATGAACAGGACAAAGACCGCCATGGTAAGCACCGCTGAACAGGGCAAGCACTGCTGAACAGGGCAAAGACCGCCATGGCAAGCACCGCTGAACAGGGCAAGCACCACTGAACAGGGCAAGCATCGCTGAACAGAGCAAAGACCGCCATGGCAAGCACCGCTGAACAGGGCAAACACCTCCATGGCAAGCACCGCTGAACAGGGCAAAGACCGCCATGGCAAGCACCGCTGAACAGGGCAAGCAGTGCTGAACAGGGCAAGCACCGCTGAACAGGGCAAAGACCGCCATGGCAAGCACCGCTGAACAGGGCAAGCACCGCCAACTCAAGCATCGTTAGCCCATGTGCGGCTGGGACAGTGATGGAACTGGGACAGTCACAGGGAGCGTGATGCACTCTGGGCACCAGTCCCCCTCCAGAACCAGTGGAGAACTGCATCTACTACCTGAATCCTTCACAGGATGAAGCACTCTGGGCACCAGTCCCCCTCCAGAACCAGTGGAGAACTGCATCCACTACCTGAATCCTTCACAGCGTGAAGCACTCTGGGCACCAGTGCCCCTCCAGAACCAGTTGAGAACTGCATCCACTACCTGAATCCTTCACAGGATGAAGCACTCTGGGCACCAGTCCCCCTCCAGAACCAATGAAGAACTGCATCCACTACCTGAATCCTTCACAGGATGAAGCACTCTGGGCACCAGTCCCCCTCCAGAACCAGTGGAGACTGTTATCCACTTGAGAGTCTGTGGCTTTGCACTCCCCAGGGACAATCAGTGGGCAACCCACCCAATGTAGAGACTTGAGAGACTGTGGCTTTGCACTCCCCAGGATGGTACAGTGGGCAACCCACCCACTGTAGAGACTTGAGAGACTGTGGCTTTGCATTCCCCAGGATGGTACAGTGGGTAAACCACCCACTGGAGAGACTTGAGAGACTGTGGCTTTGTACTCCCCAGGATAAAGCAGTGGGCAAACCACCCACTGTAGAGACTTGAGAGACTGTGGCTTTGTACTCCCCAGGATGGTACAGTGGCCAAACCACCCACTGGAGAGACTTGAGAGACTGTGGCTTTGCACTCCCCAGGATGGTACAGTGGGCAACCCACCCACTGGAGAGACTTGAGAGACTGTGGCTTTGCACTCCCCAGGATGGTACAGTGGGCAAACCACCCACTGGAGAGACTTGAGAGACTGTGGCTTTGCACTCCCCAGGATGGTACAGTGGGCAAACCACCCACTGGAGAGACTTGAGAGACTGTGGCTTTGCACTCCCCAGGATGGTACAGTGGGCAACCCACCCACTGGAGAGACTTGAGAGACTGTGGCTTTGCACTCCCCAGGATGGTACAGTGGGCAACCCACCCACTGGAGAGACTTGAGAGACTGTGGCTTTGCACTCCCCAGGATACATCAATGGGCATGGTGCCCCGTCGTGGATCTGGCGTGGTGCTGGCATCCGGCTGAGGTGCCCCCCTTCCCTTCCCCCTGAGGTGCCTGTTGTATTTCTATCTGATGCCCCTGCAGTGTTCTCTCCGTTTCTGGACAGGTATCGTGTGTGGGCCTCGCACATGCATTGTGGGCCCAGTGGTCCACGGACATTGAATTGTGCATACCTGCACTACTAATCGTGATGTATATATTTGGAATGTGTATATATTTCTGTATATATGAGCTTACTGTATTTTGATACATTACAATGGTTGTACTGATTTCCTTTTGTCTTTGCATTCTTCCGGGGGGTTTGGGGGTTGTTACTGTGATGTTTGGAAATGCATTGGTGTGTGTGTTGTAGTGTGTGAGGGTCGGGTTGGGGGTGGGGGTGTTGTATGTTTGTGTCCCAGACTTTTGCCTCCCCCCTCCCCTATGTCGTAGGTGCAGTACTCACCGGTGTCTTCGGCGCCGCCGTTGCTGATGTGTTACAGGAGCAGGAAGACAAGCGCAGGGAGTATTTGGAGTTCCGGCTCCATGGTGCCCTCCTTCCCCGTGGAGTGTGTTAAGGTGAGCGTTTTCCCATTGCAAAAGCTGTTTCTGCCGTGTTTTTATCCACGGTGAATCCGCCCCGGAAAAGGTGTCGGATTGGCCTGTTGTAATACTGTGGGCGGTACATTGTCTTCCGCCTGTCTGTTGGCGGTGACCGCCGCGCTGCTTGTCTGTACTGCCGTGGCGGTCGGAGTGTTAAAGTGGCTGTCTATGTTGGCGGTTTCCGCCACGGTCATAATTCCCTTTTTTTTTCCGCCGGCCTGTTTGCGGTATTACCGCAGCTTTAACACCGTCCGCCAGGGTTGTAATGACCCCCATAATGTTTTGCAAAGAAATAAAGAGAAAAAGAAGCTGAACGAGAAATAATTTAAAAGTTCTATGGTGGCACTGGCATACTCAGTCTGTGAAGTGGAGTTCGTCCTCCAACTCTGGTGGTTCTCCCAGAAGTTTGTCAGCTAACACACTTGATTCTGACCAATTATCCTCTTCCTTCTCCTGTGGTGTTTCCATAACAGTGTCATCAGATGGTATAAAATGCTGGTTCAGTTTGATCACGGTCAATCTCTCCACATTTAGATGCGAGTAACTTGCCCTTCTCACTGTAACAACTGCACCAGCTACATTGAATTCACATTCAGCAGACCCGCTGGCTACAGGACAAGCCAGAAACTTTATTGCCAGCCTGCTGAGCTCTGGCCATCAACACATCTTTTTATAGCAATACAC
This sequence comes from Pleurodeles waltl, assembly GCF_031143425.1. Classification (NCBI taxonomy): domain Eukaryota; kingdom Metazoa; phylum Chordata; class Amphibia; order Caudata; family Salamandridae; genus Pleurodeles; species Pleurodeles waltl. Next base: position 1,541,889,723 of record NC_090446.1, read on the forward strand.
CAATGGGTTTTGATCCACATACACCTCTTTCGGTGATCCAGGTACTCCTGGAACATTCTCTGAATGGACACTGGTGCTGCCACCTGCTCAACCGCTTATTCCTTTGCCTCTGCACTGGACTTAATGCGTGCCACTTGAAACCAAGCCAATGCAGAGATTGGATCCAAAACTTCTGTTGCTGTTGTTGCCAGTTTTCCTTTTGGTGGGGTTGGTGAATGTGAGACAAGACTACCCTCTCTGGAAGTTGAATGCGACACCCCTGAACGGCAGAGTGGGAATCAAAGTACCATCCATTCTTCTCTCAGTTCTCCTGCTTGCTCAACAATCCACCTCTTGTATTGTGAAACACCCCTTTCACCCCTTCAAAAAAGGAGTAAGAGGGATACAATTTGTTTGTAGCGTGGATCAAGTAGACTAGGTCAAATGTACTCTTGGACGAGATTATGGCGGTCATTCTGACCCTGGCGGTCAAAGACCGCCAGGGCGGAGGACCGCGGGAGCACCGCCGACAGGCCGGCGGTGCTCCAATGGGGATTCCGACCGCGGCGGTAAAGCCGCGGTCGGACCGGCACCACTGGCGGGCTCCCGCCAGTGTACCGCCGCCCTAATGAATCCTCCAAGGCGGCGCAGCTTGCTGCGCCGCCGAGGGGATTCCAACCCCCCCTACCGCCATCCGGATCCCGGCGGTCCGACCGCCGGGATCCGGATGGCGGTAGGGGGGGTCGCGGGGCCCCTGGGGGCCCCTGCAGTGCCCATGCCACTGGCATGGGCATTGCAGGGGCCCCCGTAAGAGGGCCCCTACATGTATTTCACTGTCTGCTGTGCAGACAGTGAAATACGCGACGGGTGCAACTGCACCCGTCGCACAGCTTCCACTCCGCCGGCTCGATTCCGAGCCGGCTTCATCGTGGAAGCCTCTTTCCCGCTGGGCTGGCGGGCGGCCTGAAGGCGACCGCCCGCCAGCCCAGCGGGAAAGTCAGAATTACCGCCGCGGTCTTTCGACCGCGGAACGGTAACCTGACGGCGGGACTTTGGCGGGCGGCCTCCGCCGCCCGCCAAGGTCAGAATGAGGGCCTATGTCATTTTGCAGCCTTGCATTAGAAAGCAAGCAACAGCTTAGGCTATTAGCCAAGAAATGCGCTTCTGAGTTTTAATTTGCACTTCCAAATGCGAACCTTTCAGACACCTTCTTTAGCTGCTCCTGTAACCGATGCAATAATGGGATAGCTTGGCCCATTGTACTGTTTTTCTTGCTTACTTCCAGCGTGAAAACCTCAAAAGGGAGCACCATCTGTGTGAGGCATTTGACCAGGCCCCATTTGTCGCATCAATGGTCATAGTTTTCCCAATTGCATCAGCTCCTCTATGTTGAATGACATAGTCACTAATCTGTTTCTACTGCTCTAACAGAAGTTGCAACATATAATTTGAAGTGGTACTCTGCTATCCTGCTGAATAATCTTCAACTTAAAAATGGCTGAAATGAGTGCAGATGCATTTGCAGGTGGTCAGTATGTTGATGATGATATATTATTTTTAAGAAAGTCATGCATAACCAGGTTGATGCAGTGTGCCAAACACAGGACCCTAAAATAGCCAACATTTGCCACTGCCTTGACTATGTTACTGCCATTGTCCGTGGCAACAAATCCAACTTGAAAACCTCTGGGTCACAGCCATTCAGACACCTTAATATCAAATTTGCGGCTGTGTGTGATTTCCTCATGGCGAACATGGCTATTGTTCCATACCGATGAACGCTCCTAAAAATTTCTTTAGGGCCATGACCTGTAGACAGCTTTTAATTTACCCCCAGAAAAGAGATCCAAATGTGCAGTGATGCACATGTAATCAGTCACCTGACAACTGGTCCACATGTCTGTCTTCAGGTGGATAGTGTGGACAACACTTTGCTGCAGTACATCCTGATGAAGCTCTGGAACAGCAACTCTGGCAAAATAGGTCCGGCTTGGAACCTTCTATTTCAGAGAGAGGGCTGACACAAGCTCTAAGAATCCCACTCCTTAAACAAAAGGAAATGGGAGGAGGTCCAGCACTAACTTTTTTGCCAGCTTCCCATTGTATAAATGTCCCATTGGGTGCTCGTGGTCATAGCGCCTCTCCTGCCTAAAGATGCCCATAATTGTAGCCTGGATTTTCATGTTTTGTGGGGCCACTGACACAGGTGACTTTTGAGATGTAGGGGGTGCAATTCGCATGGTGGTGTTGCAGTCACCATATGCTGTGGTATCTTCATCTGACTCTGAGTCTTCCTGTGCCAGTGTGAGGTTACTGAGGCAGGTGATTCTAGTGCACAGCTGGGAACAGGGCTGCTTTGCATGAGGATGTTACCCTCTTCTTCCTCACCTTCCACCGTGATTTGACCAGTTGTAGCTGATGTTTCCTGGCTATCCTCACCTTCAACACCACAATGAAGTTGAGCTGTTTTTTTAGTTGCTCCTCCTACCGGATTCTGTGATGTTTCATATGGGTCGTCTGGCCTCCAATACCATAATGTGAACCAGGCTTACCTTGATGAACACTTGCATGGCAAATGGAGTATATGTCATTGTTCTCATCCTATTTGATAATCATAAAAAAGTTCCAAACTAGAGAGGAGTACTTTCTTATTGTGCCATGCCTGAAGAAGAACTGGATTTAGGTAGTCGTGGTTGTGTTGAGTGCCTCTCTGCTGTGCATACTCTACTGAAGTAAGGGTTGGTGCAGTTCTGCCCTGGGGCCTTACAAATATTGGATCTGGTGGTGCTGCCTGTTCACATCCCTTAAAGCACGTTGGATAGTAACGTCGGACTCCTATTTACTAGCTTCCACAATGACTGGCTTGTTGTCATCATCCTCCTCATCATCATCCCCTTCCATGATTCTAAGGCTTTCTGGGATGTTTCTTCTCCCTTGCCTCTCCTGGCATCTCCCAGACTCTGCCAGGATCCACTCCATGTCCCTATCATTGTCATCAGAAGTGGTGCTTGGAGAAGATGGTGGAGTAGTACCCTTCCTTTTCCCTGCTGGAGATCTGTAAGCCATTGATACTCAAGGAAGAGGTTCTTGTTCAGCAGGACACTCTGCCTCAAGTTCTGCTTCAACTTCTGGAAGCTCTGTCGGCAGCTGCTGTCCACTTTGCTCTGTTTCCTGAAACGATTGGGTACCACTTTGCAAAAGAGACAAATCCAGTACAACATCACTGCTCGTTGGCATCGCCATGATTGCAGTGACTGCCTCACTGACAGACATGGCCTTGGACTTGGGTTGGGGTGGTGCTGTTGATATGGGAGTGCTGCTCCCAGTTCTTCCCCGAAGGCCAGTGTGGCAAGCACCCGTCTCCCGAAAAATGTTGTGGTTGGCACGCTCCTGGAGGAAAGCTGCTTATTCTCAGTGGCCAATTTCTTGGGAGCAACTTTCTTTGGGGCCATCTTAAGCTCTAGGTTGGCAGTAGCACTAAGATGCACAAGTGAAAGTGTTTGGTGCCTGTGGACCAAAGTAACTGTAAGGCCTTCTTTTTGTCAATACTGCTGGTGATTTAGCATATCTTCTCTTGTGCACATATAAACAACCAAGCAAGAAAAACATGTAGTTAGTGAAACGTGGCATTGCTGCAGGTTGGAAATAGTACAGAGAAATCAATTATTGTAGTTGGTTATTTATGTAGTATACCTATTTATTCAAACATTGTAAAGGCAAACCACACCATAAAAAAATACATTTCAAATCAGAGAGCACAACAGGCAGATCTAGCTCTTTGCTTTATCTCCATCTGTTTTAAAGGAGACACGTGGGGTAGTCTGAGAGAGGTGCATGGGTAAATGGAATAATCCTTGAAATAACCTATGGCAGCAAGGTGGTACAGGGGAAATGCAACAATCACTTTCAAAATAAATTATGCTGTTTATTTGTCTGCCATACTCCTCAGCCAGTGTGTCCTGGATGAAATGGAATTACACCTAAAAAACTGAATGCTGTAGTGTCGCTGGGTTTCTTTGGTGGATAGATGTTGGAATGGAATGGAATGGATAGATGTGGTTGGATGGAGCAAGGCAAAATGCAGAATTAAATAAAAAAAATGTATTATATTAAAAATATATATATATATAAAAATTAAAACTAAAATATACAAATGTAAATAAAAAATACATTTAAAAATGAAATAAAAATGGCATAACAATTAAAAATTAAAAATTAAAATGTAAAAATTAAACAAGAAAACAAAATTAAACACTTTAAAAAAGATCAATAATTACAATGTTTGTTTGTAAGCCTATGTCAAAGACACACTGCCTGCATGCACAACATGTCTGCCAGCCAGCTACATGGTCAGACAACAAGTTACAGCAAGGAGGACACATGGAGACAAGAGACACTGGCTGGATGGACAACATGACTGCCAGCCAGCCACATGTTCAAACACAACAACAAGGAGCAAGGAGGAATGGCAAAAAAGAACACATGCAAGCTTATTGCAAAGGGAGAGACACTTGCTGCATGCACAAAATGATTGCTGGCCATATGGTTAAAGAACAAGGAGCAAGGGGGAGGCAAGGAGAACAAAGAACACATGGAAGCCCATGGCAAAAGACTCTAGTTGGATCGACAAAATAGCCAACAACCAGCCACATGGACAAACAATAACAGCAAGGAGAAAGAAGGCAAGGATAACAAATACCACATGCATGCCTATCGCAAGGGGTACTGGCCAGATGGACAAAATGTCTGCCAGCCATCCGTTTGGTCAAACAAAAACAAAAAGGAGCAAGAAGGCATGGCAAAAAAGAACACATGCAAGCCTATTGCAAAGGGAGAGACACTTGCTGCATGCACAAAATGGCTGCTAGCCATATGGTTAAACAACAAGGAGCAAGGGGGAGGCAGGGAGGACAAAAAACACATGGAAGCCCATGGCGAAGGACTCTAGTTGGATCGACAAAATGGCCAACAGCCAGCCACATGGACAAACAATAACAGCAAGGAGAAAGAAGGCAAGGATAACAAACACCACATGCAAACCTATGCCAAAGGGACACTGGCTGCATGCACAAAATGGCTGACAGCCACATGCACAATCAACATCCTGCTATGGCATCAAATAATATTACCCAACAATATATACACTGTTTGCAGAAAAAAAATGAATTGCAAGCAATAGCCACCATTTTAAATTGAATCCAATGAAGTTTTAAAAACATATACCACTGAAGCATTTATTTAATGCACTGAGGTCTACTAGTACAGGGCTGACTGGTTAAATGGCCCTTTGGAATTCTAGGCCACATACTAAAATAATATTGCAAATGTTACACACGTAGAAAAGATACTGAGCTGTGCAACAATTTTCCTTTACAAAAGGTGAAAAACCAATGAAATGCAAAGTAAATAATAACTAGGCCCATACTTAAACTGTAGCTCACCCAACATTATACAATTTTAAAATCAAATATCAAATTAAAGTAAAAAAGAAATACTGGTGCATGCCCAAGCAAACAAACACAACACTCTTATACAATAGTTTTTGAACTTACTTGTGTGATTCAACAAAAACAAAGTTATTTTCCAAAGGTATATCCAGGAGAGTGATCCTTCCACCTTGAATTCCAACTGAAAGGTGACCAGGAGATGGACAAAGCACTGGGAGAAGCCTGCTAGGCAGGAACAGGAAGTGGGAGTCTCTGACACACTTCCTTCCTTTTTAAAAAAAAAAGTCTTCTCAATCTGAAAAACAAATTGCATGGTCCATTGGAGAAGAACATCTAGTCAAAATCTCTTTTTGACTAGATTTAGTGGCTCAGGAGTAGAAAATGTCCTTCAGAAGTGAGTTCGCATTTGCAAGCTACCCTGTTTTGGCTGCTGGTGCAGCTGACAGCAATACGAAAAAATGTGAAATCTTGTGTGCGAGAGAGCACCAAAACCCAATCTTGCGAGTGCAAACAAACTCTGTTCCACGTCAGATTGTGGAATTCAGGAACTCTGTGCTAATCTGCATAGAGCAAACTGCCTGAATTCCACAAACTCTACCGGTGGAGCCGAGCTCCACGCCCAGGCCTAATTTGCTGTGCTTGGATGAGTCATTTGCTGCGAGGATGGGGCAGAGCTATGTACAGCCCCACTTAAAACTGAATAGTCTTTGCTCTGCCTTTCAACACAGGGCCTAATCACCCCACATTGTTACTACAGTCAGTTTGGCACCAGGTCAGGGGAGCCTGGATAGTCCATGCACCTTCACAGACACCAGATCTAGAAGCCTCTTCCACCCTCCAGGACCAGGGTATAAAAAATGGACCACAGACACCAACTCTTCCATACACTTCTGAAACCTGTGGAAACTCTGCCTTGCTGTTACAAGGACTGCTACTCTACTGGTCTGCTACTCTAAAGGAACTGCTGTCCTTCTGTACTGAATTTATTTCTGCTTATGTGCCTGGGTAAGAAGAACTGGACCTCCAACTTCATCTTGAACCCAGGACCCCAGTGTAACTCCAAAGGGTAGTCTTCTGGCCTCCTGATCTGAGCATCAGTGACATCAAAGACTCTCGCCAAAAACCTCCTGGGCCCCGCTGCAATGGGTTCCTGCACTCTAAGTGGCGTCTCTTAGGTGCTGGACCCTTGGTGTAGCCCACAGTATCTTAAATCAAGCTTTTGGGCTCTTCATGACTGCAAACTGGCCTGTTCTTTAAGACCCCACCGCTCGTACCAAAAACCAGCACATGCTTCCACCAGCTGTCTCTTCGCACTGAAGCATCAACCTCATTGTGGACTATTAACGCATAGCACTAACCAGCCATCTGTGGCAGCTGGCTTGCTCTTTGTGTAAATTCAATAGCCTCCTGCAATAGTCTCCGTGGTCCAGGACTTTTGGCACTAAACTTGTGAAGGTAAACCTTCAGCAGTACTAATCTGGAACTGTATCCGACCTGCTCTCCATCTCAATCAACCTGTACTTTGGACAATGCCCGGTTCAGCTTGACCAGATATTTGTAGAGGGCGCGTTATGCTTTTAGGTGCTATTTTACACTTTATTCTTTAAAAATTCACAACTCTGGTTTTATTGATTGGATTTCTGTAATTTCTTCTTACTTTATTTCATAAATTAAGCAAGCTCTATTTTCCAACCAGGTGTGGGATTTCCTTGTGTGGTGTTGTCACTGTTTTACTGTTTGAAGTGCTGCACAAATACTTTACACATTGCCTCTAACTTAAGCCTGACTGCTCTGTGGCACACTACCAGAAGTTTGAGCACAGGTTAATTTGGGTTTCACTGTTGCCTCACCCTGACAAGGATTGTAGTTGCTGCTTGACCAGTGCTCTCACTCCAGACAACCAAAAACTCAATTTCTTACAAAGTCTGTTCGCATACTAGGCTGGAGGTGCTGCGCCTAGGCCTCATTGAGCCCATGTTCACAACAGATCCCTGTCATATCTGGCACTTACTGGCCTTGATAGTCAGGCCTGCCCACTGTAGGGCTCGAAGCTCCACCTGGCGGTGGTACAGGTGAGCATCCCAGCTAGAGCTGAAGACTCAGAAGTCATCCAACCAAGCCAAGGCCCAGTTGACCAACCTCTGGAAGGGGACAGAGGATTCTTTAACCTTGGGTGTAATGTGACCTGAGGGCTCCTTCCCATGACAAACATCCTTCTTTGATTCAGAATGGGACTGAGAACTCTTTCGGGGGTCTTTGGAAACTCCTTTGTTTTTTCTCTGTTTCCCCTTCCTTACGCTGGGGGACACTCTATCCATTCTTCTTCAGGTTTCCCCAGGTACCTTCTTGTGGACCGTGGTACTGAACCAAAGCTGCTCTTGCTTAGCAAGTTCCCTGGGTACAGTGAATCTACAATCAATGAGGTATTGAGCAGCTCTGCAGAACTATTACTGAATATGTGTTCCCTGCGAACAGGAATGTACAGTTCATCCTAATTATTCACATTACTGCCCTCCACCCTAGCATCTAGTGCCTTCCTGGAGTAATCCACAGAATCCACCCAGGACTGGCTTGACAGCTTCTGGCTGTCCCTGAACTTCAACCTGTACCTCGCAGGGATGGGACCATAGTTCCTAACAAGGGCTTCCTTTGTGAGTGGGTTCTTAATTCTGTTACCCTTCTCTAGAGCCAAAAAAGCATTCCTTCTGTTAGTGGGTATATGATACCTACTCCTTAATCCTCCTCATTGTCCCTCTGCTCTTCACAGCAGCCTCATGGCTTTCAAATAACTTGCCTATGCGATCCTTACCACAAAGCTAGGTACCATGTCCTGGTGTATGTTGACCCTCTTGTCACCTTTGGACAATAGGGGCCTCATTTACGAGGCTCCAGAGGCACACAGCACTACCCCAGCATAATTTTTTTACGCTCCGGTGGCGCAGTGTGCGAACCCATATTTACAAGGCCACTCAAAGCCACCTTGCACAGCTTTTCATGGCCTTGTAGATATGACCCTCTTTCATGCATAACACTGACTGATAGGTGTTGCTTGGGCTGCGGCGCACATACAAAGAGGAACACACCTCTTGTGATTTTTTTTGCCATGAAGGTGTGCCTTTCAGCACAAAAACAATCATCCCCACAATGCAGGCACCCTTTACCATGGTTCAATTTGTGCACCAGCAAAGGGGAGAGGACAGAAATCCACCGTACCTTGAAGATACAGCACATTTCTGTCCTTTCCCGGTGGCACAGGGCAGCGCAGCAAGGCACTTGCTGGGCCGTCCCACTGCAAGGCCTTGTAACTGAGGCCCTGGATTGTCTCTGCTACTATTGCTGCTGGATTCTAAGAGTGGTTTGACTTTTAGGTCCAGCTCCTTTTCTTTTTCTGCAGAGTAAGTTTCCTTTCTGGCAGGACTCTGTCTGCCTTAGCTGTTCTCTTCTTTGCAGCTGCTTTCCTTTCCTCTGCAGCCAATGTTTATTCTCTTTCTGCTATCCTGTCCTCCTCCTGCTCCTCTGCAGCTCATAAGCTTCCCCAAATGCTCTGAGGGTAATCTAGAGAGCATTTTGTCAACAGCAGTCCCCACTCTGGAAAACTGTTTCATCTCCACTACAGTGTAGTCTTCCATGTTGGTCAGGACACGCTGCATTCTTGAAGCAGGTATCACAGGTGCACAAGTATGAGGCTGGAATTTAGTTTGGGGAAAAAAGGAAACATAGCCAATCAAGGAGATTTTTTTTTTAAATGTCAGATTTACAAAAGTGTTTATGGATTTTGCACAATTCATTCTGTTGCAGCACTACCACAAGTATTGGATCTCAACCACTTCACAACAATGTTAGAAATTAGGTTATTAGTTGAAAGGGAAGAGACCTCCAACTGAATTAATAAAGACAGTACTTGTCAGGTTGTCAAGGGTGAACCAGAAAAGTCACTAAATAAACCTGGGATTGGATTATTCCTCTGGTAGCTTGGCACACAGGCTATCAAGCCTAACTTAGAGAAAATGTATACATCACTTATTCAGCAGTATTAAAATGAAAACACAGCATTAGGAAATTAGGAAAAAAGAGTATGTTTAATTGTAATAAATAAAATTACGCTAAAACATCAAAATAGCCAATCAGTGAAACCAGAGATATAATTAAAGTTTTAGGTGAAAATGTTGCCAAATAGTACAACGTGCCAGTCAGGGTTACCTGGTCGCACTGGAACGGGGTAAAGTCATAAGTTCAGACCAACTGTAATAGAGCATAGGTCGGACACAGGAACCAGGTTTGTCCGCTGGATAGTTACCTTCTTAAGTCTACATAAGGAGCTGATGTTTGGGATGGCGGGGCAGTGAGGATGTCATTATTGGTGTGGGGAGCAGGTCAAGCATCTTGTTTTAAGAATAACTTAAAATCCAACTTTCACATTAAGAGGATTTTAAATTACAATTCATTTAAGTGGAAGAGACATTTGTCGATCTGTTTCCAAATTGAAGTTATCACTTAGTAATTGTAATAAGGTAATGCAATGTTAGTCGATGTGAGAGGTAGACTTTCTACACTGAAAAAAAGGCCTATAGGTGTTTTTCATTGTCGGACATGTAAAACTTAATTACACATGTCCTGATAGAAGAAGCTGAAGATTCTGCAACAACAAAGTGTGCTAGGAACCTCTCCTTCGTGCAGAAGATGTCCCACTGAGTGCTGCAGGATGCAGGGTTGTTTCCTTGGCAAAATACCACAAGCAAGCCTTGCTAGCTGCAAGAGTCACGGTTGAACAAAAAGGGTGCTGCCTAGGCCCAGGAAGGACCAGGATGTCGCCACTTGGGAGAGGAGACAGAAGGGACCTTCAACGTAGAAAGTCCACGCACAAGAAGGTAGCACCCATACAAGTCCTTGAACACGGGTTCAAGACATCTCAACATGGCGGTCATCTCAACACTGCAAAAGAAGGTCCCACGACACCGGAGATCAACTCATGGAGCTGAGCATCGCAGGACAGAGTGCTGGGGACCTAGGCTTGGCTGTGCATGCAGGATTTCTTGGAAATGTGCACAGAAGCCCTTGTAGCTGCAGTTCACGCGGTGTACAGGATTACTGTCTGGGGAGGGGAGGCAAGGAGTTACGTCCTCCAAATTTGGACAGTTGGACCACTGGACAGTCTGGATCACTTGGGTCCACCACCTGTGTTGCAGGGGCCATGTTTGGTAAGCACCTATCGTAAGGGGTCTCTAACATCACCTGCTGGCCCTGGCCACTCTGAGGCCTAAAGAGTGCCCTCACACCTCTGGATCCAAAATGGCAGAGGTCTGGGACACACTGGAGGAGCTCTGGGCACCACCCCTGGGGTAGTGATGGACAGGTGAGTAGTCACTCCCCTTTCCTTTGTCCAGTTTCGTGCCAGACCATTGACTGGGGGTTCCCTCATTGACACAGTTAGTCACTACACAGGTACAGACATTCAGGCCACAAACTATGAGCACAGGGGTCCTGGCTAGCAGGATCCCAGTGAGACAGGCAAAAACAAACTGACATACATGTAAAAATGGGGATAACATGCTCGAAAAGATGATACTTTCCTACAGACGGGTCCTAGGGCAAACTCTTTTCTCTTTGTTTAAGTCTCCAAAAGCTGAGCCTCCAGGGCCAGTCTTTTTGTCAACCTGGTTAAGGACAGGTCTTCTTCTGTGAGTGCACTAGTGCTAGGAATAGAGGAGCTACCCTCATCCCCATTTTCCACAGGACCCTCTTCTCCCCAGAAACTTCATCATCTACTCCCTCTGTAGGGTGATCTTTCTCGTGCTAGGCCATCAGAAACCTAAGCTTGTCTTATTTGGCATGCTTTCCAGGACAGCTTGCAGAGTCTCCTTAACTAGGCATAGCTGAATGCTTGGTAAGGGGCCAGGTTGAACCCCTGGCTCTGGTTCTTTCAATCTGTCATGTTTACTTTACTAAAGCTGGGACCTTTATATAAATTTGGAACCCCTTTTTTGGATAAGGACAACTAATGTAATGACTTTCAAATTCTAACTGTTGCTGCAGGGACTAACCAGGGCTCTAGCAGTTATTTTAAAAATTAGCAAATATTTTAGCCAATTGAAAAAAATACAATTAAGCTAAAGACAGTTTTGTGTACTCACAAATTGACAAGGTTGTATCAGCAAATGCAAAGTCTTTATCCCATCGCTGAGACAACAAACGTAGAAGGCTGGCCCTCTATGTAGTGTGCAAAATGTTGTACACTGTGCAGAGGGTCCGGGCAACCACACATTGGTTTACAGAGGTAATAACTAGACCACCTAATGCTCTCAATTGCTATGGTGGCTTGGTTGAGTAGTTAGGCTAATCTTGGAGAAGTGCAAAGTACTTGTTGTGCTCACTGTAAAACAAGACACCCACTGAGAAAGAATAACAAGAAACCAATTTACAAAAATTCTTCAAATTTTGATAAATGTTTAAGTTATGAATTTTCTAAGTTTAGAAAATGTCTCAGTTCTGAGTGTAATTACCCACCTTTGGAATCAATGGAGAAATACTTTAAAGGTGCATATAAAACCAGGCAATGCCTTTACCAATGTCTCTTCTCGGTTGTAGGTCGAGGTCATTGGTGGGCCCTGTTGACTAGCTGGAGAAGTTCAGGTGGCTCCTGGTTTCGGTGGAAGAAGCTGCAGAAAGTCTTTGGAGCTGGTGCAAGGCCACTGTGGGAGACCACTTGGAAAAGCAATTCATGGACTGTTGAGGTTGCAATGGGTGGGGGATCCTTAGAACACAGGTGAGTCTTTGGTACAGGTCGCAGGGAGGCCAGGTGCAGAGCGAATCAGTTAGCAAAGAGCTGGGTGCAAAGGTGCCCTTGGAAGCAGGTGGTAGGTCATTTTGAGGGTTCTTGCAGGTCAGCAGGGTCACTCTGGTGGGAGGTCCTGGTGTTTTCTGAAGTTGCTCGACTGGGGCTTTCTCTTGTTCCTTTTTCAGTCTGGAGCGGACTGCCCTTCTGGGTGTCTGAAGTTGGGGGTCCAGTACCCCTGGCTATTGCATTGTTCAGCCACAGGCAGCTGTAGTGCCACCAAACTTGGCACTCCTACAGGGTTTGTCCTCTGGTTTGTCGAGTGAAATTTGGTCTGGCTACAGCATCCCGTTCCTTGGTCAGCAGCTGGTCAGTCAACTAGACTTCACTGGCTTTTGGATCTTTGATGCAAAAGAGTGATGCCTTCCCTCTGAAGTGAGATCTTCAGTGATTTTCAGAAGTGTGGAGGTCCTCTGGGGGTTTGTAGAATCTGTCTGATGTCCTAGCGGCCTCTCATCAGTGATTGTTGAGTCCTGGGTGCAGCAGACAGGGTTTGGCACCTTTGTCTTGGTCCATCAGGACTTAAATTCTCAAGTCTTCTTTGTTGCTGGTCTTCTTGTGTCCTTGGAATCTGCATCTCTGGTCTAGGAGTGTCCACTAAATACTGTATTTAGGGGGCGAATAGGGTCATCTACCTCAGGATGGCTACACCCAATAAATGACTACTTCCTGTGGGTAGAGGTCTCTTTCCTATCCCTGACTGGCTATTTTCCTACCATGCAGGATGGAGGAGTCACCTCACATGCAACACCTTAGGGGTGGTGCAAGCTGGAGCTGACCACACCTCCTGTCCTTTGTGTGTTTTCCTGCTGTTGCTCCTACCAAAAGTGGGGGTTTGCATTTGAGGCAGCCACTTGCTGATAGCAGCAGGCTTGTGGGTCATGTTCCAAAGGCTGTATGCCCTTTGTATCTTGCTAGCAGGGCAGTGCACATCCACCCAGGATTGTTCCCCAATCTTGTCTGTTGGTGGCAGGCTGGTTGCGACTGGCTTGCAGGTTTTGCAAGAACACAGAAGGGGCATATTCTTCATGCATCTATGTCCTCACATACAATATAGTTACAATATAGTGCATCCTGCCTTAGGACTAGAAGGTCTGCCAGAGGGGTGGCTTATCCATATTGCATGCAGTGTATAGTGGACATGGCATACAGGCTGTGTGCCATGTCGAGTTTGTTTTAGAGGATTGTACCAGGGTACTCAGCCTGCAATGGCAGTGCTGGGTTCATCTGGGCGCATGGCCTTTGAGGGTGACACAATCTGTGCTGCTGCCCTCAGGGATCAGCCCTAGGTACCTGAGTACCATTTACTGGGGACTTATAGTGGCATCTAAAGGTGTTGCCAATTGTGCCAAGGCATCACAACAGTTTTGTGAAAGAGATCTGGTCCAGGGAACCCAGTTAGCAGGGGCCCTGGGCACTAACAGCTTTGAGACTACATCAAATACCATGCAAAAGGTGGGGGATAACCATGGCAAAAGAGGCCTTTTCTCACATATACATCAACAGTTTTCTGTGCAAAGTTGTTGGCCCTTTGGCACACAGACTAGATCTTAGTTATGACCTATAGGCCCTCATTACAACATTGGCGGTAAATGCCGCTTACCGCCATGCAGAAGACCGCCGACACACCGCTGCGGCGGCGGAATTCCGCTACAGCTATTACGACTCACAGCTCGGAATCCACCATAATCCAGACACCCACACAAGTCCATATCATCACTAAAGGTGTGGGGTAGAGGGAACTGGGGGTGGGCCTAGGTCGATTAACCCAGTGCACCGTGTTGGAGTCGCTTAAGACTCTGAAGTGGGGAAGTCATGGTGGGAAAGTATCCACATAGGGGGGTGCTATGTAGTTCTACAAGTGGAAGGGGGAGTTCCCTTACAGACTAGGTGGTCTCACACACATAATAGTGTCTTGCTTCATCATTTGACCGCCTAGCCCCACCCAAGTAAGATGATACTACTTGGGCGGACTCAACCTCTTGGTTAAAAGAACCAGAGGTAGTGCTGAAATTAGACTTACTGGATAATTACAGAGATCCAGATGGGGTGAGAAATAAAATTACCAAGCAAGTCACCAATTACTACTGCTAGTTTTAATGGGGGTGTATGCTGGTAAGGTTAAGAATATAGGGGAACAGACGGCTCATTAGAGGATAATGTCTCTTAGAGTCTAAAAAGAAATACTTATGACCAACATGTTTCTGCCCTCACTAAGTGCTGGTTGGTCAGGGGCATTCGTCAGGGTCGGAGCACACGTAATAAGTGAGGTGCTCGAAGTGAAAATATATATAGGGCCTACCTGAACAGGTAGTTCACGGTGGGGTAGGTCTAAAATGGCCCGTATTTGGGGGTGATTTGCCTCTGGTCTGGCTAATGCCAGGGGGGGGGTTTCCCTTGTAGTCACACTCACTCCAAAGGGAATACCATGGGGGGTACCTACATGCCGGAGCCAGGCCACACAGAGTCTTAAGCGACTCCAACACGGTGCACTGGGTTAATCGACCTAGGCCCACCCCCAGTTCCCACTACCCCACACCTTTAGTGATGATATAGTTTCCTTTGGGAGTCGGTGTGGGTTAGCAACACTCCCAGTGCTCTCCTTTTGTGTGTTATTGACCCACACAAGTCCGCCACACCAAAGGTCAGTGATAAACTGGCGATAACAAAACCTCCACCTTCACACCAACAGGAATACGCCCACACTATCACGACCCATGAATCAACGCGGCGGTCTTTCAACCGCGGAATTCCATTGGCGGTACACACCGCCACTCTCAAAATACACACACATTTACAAAACACAACCACATTGGACAATTCGAAATACACACACCTGATACACATACACTCACCATTCCCACACACCCAATCCAATATAAAACACACTCCTACATCACCCACAAACCCTTACTACCAAAATTTCGAAAGAAGGCCAGAGAGAGACACCACCAGAAACAACACTAGCATCCACAGACACACAACATCATCACTCACACAACATCCACGCACCTCAAACAACACACACTACTTCCCCGCAGACATAACAACACACACCACCTCACACATCACCCACATCATGTCACCTCAACGACACCCCAGGTTCTCTGAGGAGGCGCTCAGGGTCATGGTGGAGGAAATCGTCAGGGTAGAGCCACAGCTATTTGGATCACCGGTGCAGCACACCTCCATTGCTAGGAAGATGGAGTTATGGTGCAGAATCGTCAACAGGGTCAACGCAGTGGGACAGCATCCAAGAACTAGGAATGACATCAGGAAGAGGTGGAATGACCTACGGGGGAAGGTGCATTCCGTGGTCTCCAGACACTAGATTGCAGTACAGAGGACTGGCGGTGGACCCCGACCTCCTCCCCCACAACTAACAACATGGGAGGAGCAAGTCTTGGCAATACTGCATCCTGAGGGCCTCGCAGGAGTAGCAGGAGGAATGGACTCTAGTGAGTCAACTCTCAATTGTTATATCCCCTTCCCTACCTGCATGCCATCACATACTCCCACCCTCACCCCATCACTCCAACACCTCACATATGCCCCACTATCACAACCCACCCATCCCAACACCAAGCCCTGCATGCAGCACCAAAGCATGGACAACCATCACCAAAGCATGTCCACTAAAGATACCCACACAGACCCCAAACCAAATATCACACAAGGACCTAGACAAGAATGCAAGCGCTGGAGTACAAGGTCACTCACCCATTGCACACAATGACACACACAGATGCAATAGTCATGCATTTACACCCCTGCAGGACCCCTACCCAACGTCACCGGACAGGAGGTTCCAGAAATATCCAGTCCCCCCACAGAAGACCCCCACAGTGATGACAGCAGCTCTGCACAACTGGATCAAGATGACCAGCCCGGCCCATCAGGGACCTCGGGAAAGTCGGTTCTGCTGACACTGGAATAAGCCACCACAGAGCCTCCCCCTCAGGAAACACCAGCACAGCACCCACTCAGCGGGCCCATCTCTCTGTCCCCAGGATACGTCAAGCAGCAGTGTGTCCACCACTACAGGTAACCCAGGCAAACCCACTACCCCAAGAAAATCAGGGACCTGGGGATAGTGGCAATGGGCACACGGGTCAAGGGACAGAGGCACAGGATAACAGGGGAACTGGGAGGACTGCTGTGCGACGGGGGAGGACAGGCCCAGGGAACCCACTCCCCACGAGGCCCTCTCCAACATCATGGGAGCATACCATCATTCCCAGGAGACGATGGTAACAGGACTGGCCAACTTTCAGGAGACCCAGCGGCTGCAGGAGGAACACTATCTGGGGATCATGGAGGAACTGAAGTCCATTAACACCACCCTGGTCACCATTGTAGGGGTGCTGCAGGACCTTGTGAACACCAGGAGGGACACTGTGACACAATAAGGGGCCCCTGACACAAGTCTGGATGATGAACATCCCTCCACCTCCGCAGGCGCTAGTGGACAGGAGGCACCACCATAGGACCACGACACTAGCACCCCACCGCCTGCAGATGGAGAACCACCTCGCAAACGGTCCCTGAGATCCAGGACAAAGACAGAGAACGATGCCAAGACCCCCGCCAAGAAATGAAACCACCCTGATTGTCATCCTTTTGTCCCACCTTGTCACCCTGTCCATCCTCAAACTGCCCCAGCTCCACTTCCTATGTCCCTTTGGACAATGCACCTGTGAGACTAATAGCTTGGACTCTGCCATGGACATTCCTCCACCATCACCCCTCACCATTTTACAACCACCTCCAATATTGAGCACTTAAATAAACACCCTTAAAGCACAAAACAATCTGGAGTCTGTCTGTGATTTCGAATTAGTGTATTTTCAACTACAGTGACAAAATGCTCTTTCAAATGTAATGTCAACATACCTATGTCACACAGCTCTAGTCCATGAGGAAACAAAGCACATGTCCCACAGTGGGACCAACATCTGTGAAATCGTAAGGGAAAGTGAAAACTCAGTGGACATACACTGGGTGAAAAGGACAGACAGTAGAGAGGTAGTAGTGCTAAAGTACATGTAGCAGGCAAGTTTGTCCTCTTATATGTATCTCACTGGAAGTATTGCAGGATCACCGAGTTCCTATTGTTTATGTCCTCTTCTTCTGCTTCCTCGTCTTCACTGTCCACAGGCTCCACAGCTTCCACGACACCTCCATCTGGACCATCCTCCTGCAGAAAAGGCACCTGTCATCGCAAAGCCAAGTTGTGAAGCATACAGCAGGCCACGATGATCTGGCACACCTTCTTTGGTGAGTAGAATAGGGAACCACCTGTCATATGGAGGCACCGGAACCTGGCCTTCAGGAGGACAAAGGTCCGCTCTATAATCCTCCTAGTTCACCCATGGGCCTCATTGTAGCGTTCCTCTGCCCTTGTCCTGGGATTCCTCACTGGGGTCAGTAGCCACGACAGGTTGGGGTAACCAGAGTCACCTATTAGCCACACACGGTGTCTCTGAAGTAGTTCCATCACGTAAGGGATGCTGCTATTTCGCATGATGTACGCGTCATGCACTGACCCCGGGTACTTGGCATTTACATGGGAGATGTACTGGTCTGCCAAACAGACCACCTGGACATTCATCGAATGATAAATTTTTCTGTTCCTGTACACCTGTTCACTTCCTCTGGGGGGAACCAGCCACAATGGCACCAATGACGTTGGGAATATGTCCAAGGGTATAGAAATCACCCTTCACTGTAGCCAAATCCTCCACCTCAGGGAAAACAATGTAGCTCTGCATGTATTTCATCAGGGCAGACAACACTCTGGATAAAACCTTAGAAAACATAGGCTGAGACATCCCAGATGAAATGGCCACTGTTGTTTGGAATGATCCACTAGCCAAAAAATGGAGTACTGACAGAACCTGCACTAGAGGGGGGATCCCTGTGGGTTGGCGGATGGGTGACATCAGGTCTGGCTCCAGCTGGGCACACAGCTCCTGTATAGTGGCACGGTCAAGTCTGTATGTCAGTATGACATGCCGCTCTTCCATTGTCGACAGGTCCACCAGCGGTCTGTACACGGGAACAGCCCTCCATCTCCTCACAAGTCCCTGTGGACAGTGCCTAGGAAGGACAACATGGAGCACAGAGTCAAGCAACCCACAGGTACGTTCACACAGCTTGCACTGTACACGATTCTCTATGCATTGAATGGCTTGTATGAGTGGCAATGCAAGGCCTAGGCCTGTGTGACGCAGTAGAAATTAAGCCATGTGGGCCTTTGAAATGGCGGCTGCCTGACCTGTGAAGTGTGACAATGTGATGTGAGGTCATTGCGCTGGCGTGGCACACCGTGGCGGTAGGCGATCGAAGACCGCGGTGCAAAGCCGCATTGGTTAACATTGAACCCTATGGGTTTCAGGAGCCAATGAGGATGTGCGCCGGCGGTCGCGGTATGCACCGCCGCGGTACGCACCGCCGCGGGCGTAACCGCCATTTTCTATCTGCTTAATCACTCGAGATCTGATCATCCACAGGAGAGGACTTATACTGCAAGTGCTGCTGTGACCTCGGTCTGGAAGTGACAATGGCTGCAGCGACTGGGCCACCATGCCTCCTCCATAACCAGTGGAGTCTGTAATCCACCTGATGGACTGTGGCTTTGCACTCCCCAGGATGGCACAGTGGGCAACCCACCCACTGCAGAGACTTGAGAGACTGTGGCTTTGCACTCCCCAGGATGGTCCAGTGGGCAACCCACCCACTGTAGAGACTTGTGAGTATGTGGCTTTGCACTCCTCAGGATGGTCCAGTGGGCAACCCACCCACTGTAGAGACTTGTGAGACTGTGGCTTTGCACTCCCCAGGATGGTCCAGTGGGCAACCCACCCACTGCAGAGACTTGAGAGACTGTGGCTTTGCACTCCCCAGGATGGTACAGTTGGCATGGAGGCCCCTCGTGGATCTGGCATCGTGGACTCATGTGGCTGAGGTGCCCCCCCTTCCCTTCCCCCTGAGGTGCCTGTAGTTTTATCATCTGATGCCCCAGCAGTGTTCTCTCCAATGGAATTGGGTCTCGTGTGTGGGCTTTGCCCATGTGTTGATGCGCATTGGCCCACGGACAATGGCAGGTTGCCAAAGTGTGCCGGACTTTTGGCCTATGTATATATTGTTCATGCTGTTATTTATTTTATTTATGTATTTCATATTTCACATTACTTCATTTGAGCTATAATATACTTCAATTTTAATGATCATTTTATTTTGTCTTTGCATTATTCCAGGGGGTTTGGGGGGTGTCACTCTGACTTGTTGCTCTGCATTGGTGTGTAGGTATTTGGGTGGGGGGGTGGGGGGTGGGTGTGTTGCATATGTGTGTGCCCGTAACCTTTTCTCCTCCCCCCTCCCCTGTGTCGTAGGTGCAGTACTCACCGTTGTCGTCTGCGCCGGCGTTCGTGCTCCTGGTAGAGGAGCAGGTAGACAATAGCTGGTAGGATGTTTAATTCGGGTTCCATGCTGTCCTGATTCCTCGTGGAGTGTATAGAGGTGAGCGTTTTCCTGTTCGTAATCTGTTTCCGCCGTGTTTTTATCGTCGGTGCTCCCACCCCGGAAAAGGTGGCGGATTGGTGAGTTGTGATAGGGTGGGCGGTACATTGTCTGCCGCCTGCCTGTTGGCGGTGACCGCCGCGCTGTTTGTTTGTCCCGCCGTGGCGGTCGGAGTGTTAAAGTGGCGGGCTGTGTTGGCGGTTCCCGCCAGGGTCAGAATTCAATTTTTTTGACCGCCTGCCTGTTGTCGGGTTGGCCGCCGCTTTATCACCGACCGCCAGGGTTGGAATGACCCCCTATATTTTCACTAGCTGGTAGCAGCCCGGTACATTTCATAATCTTATCTAAAGTACCTTGGTTGTTAACTTAGTTATGTTATTACCGGTATTAATAAAGGATCATAAATATCCTCACATCCAAGATGGTACATCTATTGCATAGATGAAATTTCCAATTACCCAGATTCATACCTCGTAATCCATACACTTGAGGCACTATACGGCAAAACACCATTGGATCAGTATACCAGCAAAAACTGATCGTGCATTCTTACATAATATAGATACTTTTAGATAGCAGCTTACACCTGGAGGGTCCATTAGTGGGACTCGCTCCCAGCTGTATGTCCATGGTGGCCATTTTGAAGTGGTGTTTGCCTCCAAACAACCAAATAATTTTTTATAAAATTAGTTATAGAAATAAATTAAACGAAAACATAATGTTGATTCTAGCTATCTTTTTCATGTTACCATGTTAAATAATAAATCCACCTGAAAACCTTCCTCACACGCTCAAAAAGGTTGGGTGCTACTCAACGGAACATGATTTAATCGTTATGCCTCCAAGATTGTTTATGTATTTCTACCACATTTGTACCCTTGTAAGTCCTTTTATGGCCTCATTATAGACCACATACTTATGGTGATTATTTTTGAAGTAGGATGTACATTTCTTCAGTCATACAATATCAATAAAATCGATTTCTCTTATTAAATTGATTGCCAAAATCACTGTACAAATTATATTTTCACTGGCTGGTATCGGCCCGATATACTGCAAAATCTTTCTAATATACAATTGTTGTTAACTTAGTTATATTACTACTGGTATTAATAAATGGTCATATACAATACCGTCACAACCAAGACGGTACATCTATTGCATAGATTGTGTTTTCAATTTCTCAGATTCATACCTCATAATCCATACACTTGAAGCGCTCCACAGCAAAACGTCATCGGCCCAGTCTACCAGCAAAAACTGATTGTGTACTCTTATATCATTTATATACCTTTGGATAACCGCTTAAACCTGGAGGGTCCATTACAGGACTCACTCCCGGCCATCTATCCACGGCGGCCATTTTGAAATGGTGTTTACCTCCAGATAACCATATAGGTTTTTATGAAGTTAGTTGTAGAAATGGATTAAGTGCAAACATGATTTTAATTCTAACCTTCTTTTTCATATTAAAATGTTAGACAATAAATCCTTATCCATTGTCACCTAATGTCTCCTCATTTATATTTATATATTTCAGAACGACATATTACATCTCCTCAACAAATATCGTAAATGGTCGTCTTAAACAACCATTGAACAAACAATTAACAGGAATTCCGAAACGGGGGAATGGATCACTATAAAAACCCAAATAATCATTCTTTAATTTGTTATTAATTTATTACTTATATCCTTTCCTGAAATTCATATTTATATAAATCCCATATACAGGAACATCAATTTTCTTTGCCACCATACTACAAATTTGGTCGTATGACATTGAATATCTTCTATTAAGTATCAAGAAAAGGAGTATTTCGTCATTAATTACACTTACACTTATAAATTAACAAAATATATCTGAATAGATATGACAGCAATTACTCTCTGATCAGCTTTCAAGTTTCCAAAAAATAATGAAATTTGTTATTAACATTTAAGCCTTCCTGAACTGTTCGCACGTGACTTATCCATGTTGCCTCTGTTTGTCTCAATATCAACTCTCTATCACCTCCCCTTTCATGGATAGATATATCTTCCACACCGTGGAACCAGATCTGTGTATTCATGGGATGAACTTGTTGTATATGTATAGCCATGGGATCAATTGTGTGTCTATGGTATTTTAAAGTCAACCTCACATTAAATCTATTGTTATTCACAAAGGCATGATAATCAACAAGATCTGATAAACGTCCATTCCATATAATGATAACATCATCAATGTAACATCCATAGAAAATGATGTTATCAATCCATTGATGTGCCTGTCGGCCCCAGGCATGCTCCACCTCAAATAAACCCAGAAATACGTTTGCATAAGATGGAACAAATCTGGAGCCCAACGCGGTCCCTTGTTTCTGTAGGAACCATGCTCCATTATGGAGAAATCATTATTAGTTAGAATTATCTTAGCCATATCCAATAACATTAATGTATGTTCTAAGACACTAGCATTTTGTTTAAAAAGAAAACAACTTTAGGGCTTCTAATCCACAATTAGTTTGTCTACAGGTATATAAACTCTCTACATCCATAGTTACAAAAATAAGATCTTTGTTGCCCCAAACAAAATCTTCTAATTTGTTCAATAGATCCTTAATATCCCTCAAATAGGAAGGTAGGTTTATTACAAAAGGTTTACAAAAGGCCATGTGTTCTGTGGGAGATCCAATGCTTGAAATAATAGGTCTTCTGGGTGGAAAGGCACCTTGTTTATGTATTCTAGGTAATATATATATATATATATATATATATATATATATATATATATATATATATATATATATATATATATATACACATGGATGTCTAGGATGACATACTTTTAAATATTTGTACTCATCATCAGTAAGTAAACATGATTCATGCCAATCCATAAGTTTACCATTAATCTCTTGCTGTATCTCTGCAGTTGGATTGTTTTCTAATCTTTCATAACAGTTCTTATCCGACAACTGTCTTTCAATTTCTTTCAAATAATCAACTTTATTCATGAGTACAATGTTTCCGCCCTTATCTGCTTCACGTATAACCAAATTGTGATCATTTTTTAAGCTTGTCAAAACATTCTTCTCTTTTAAGGTTAAATTAAACTTATGTGAGCATTTCTTATTCATATGATGTAAGTCCTCAATTTTATATAGATCTTTAGTCATTTTATGATAGAATTCGTCTATTAGACTATCCTGTGTATTAGGTGGCATCAATTTTGATGGTAGTTTAAGGTAACCTTGTGTTCTCAAGTTCTCTTGAATATTTAAATCACTAGCTATATCAGTTAAATCTCCTACCCAACCATATTATCAATTGTGTCTGCAATAGTCAAATTAGAACTATTCGATTCATCTTTTATACATTCAATTTTTTTTAGGATGTTCTGCAAAAACTTTTTTTAGTTTAAGATTTCTCACAAATTTGAATAAATCAACATGTAAACCCACAAAATCACATTT
This sequence comes from Pleurodeles waltl, assembly GCF_031143425.1. Classification (NCBI taxonomy): domain Eukaryota; kingdom Metazoa; phylum Chordata; class Amphibia; order Caudata; family Salamandridae; genus Pleurodeles; species Pleurodeles waltl. Next base: position 1,541,912,960 of record NC_090446.1, read on the forward strand.
TGCACTTGGACAAAAACTTGGGGCCAGATGCGAATCGCAAGGGGGTCGCAAAGACCCACCTCATTAATATTAATGAGGTGGGTCGCAATTTGCGACCCCCTTGCGATTCCCTGCACTCACAGGGATGGTGGCCTCCTGGAGACAGCAGACCACCATGTCTGTGACTGCTTTTTTAATAAAGCAGGTTTTTTTTTTTGTATTGCAGCCCGTTTTCCTTAAAGGAAAACGAGTTGCAATACACTCGGGAAAATGAAACCATTTGGTTTCATTTTTTCAGAGCAGGCAGTGGTCCATTGGACCACTGCCTGCTCTGAAAAAATATTTTTGGCGCCATTCACAAAGGGGAAGGGGTCCCATCGGGACCCCTTTCCTTTTGCGAATGAGTTAGCACCCACTTCACATGGGTGCTAACTGCAAATTGCTTTGCAAATCGTTCGCGGTCACAAAGCAATTCTGCATTGCGGTGCGACTCGCAAACAGGAAGGGGAACACCCCTTCCTATTTGTGAGTCACATTCCCATTTTGCGAGTCGGTACCGACTCGCAAAATGGGAATGCGCATCGCGATGCGCTTTTTGCATGGCGTAAACTGCGAATTTCATCTGTCCCTTGGTCCTTTATTCAACACTCGTATTTCTTCTTGGCGTAATACCCTTGCAGACAAGTTAATGATCTTTAAATCGTTCGTGCTTTCATCATTGCATGTCACAACATCTGTCTCTCTATTGTTTTTCAGTTTAGAATTTATACTTTCCCCCCTCTTGAGCTCTTGGCCTGTTATTGAGTCTGTACTCCTGTCTTTATGTTTCTTTCCTCCTCTTCTGGTCCTATATCTTTTACTCTGATTCCTCTTTTTTTGTTGCCCAATCTGAAACTTTGTACCTCGCATAAAGAACTTGATTTTATGCTACTGATATTACTTGTCCCTTCTCCATTGTCACATGATGAGAGAGATATGCTACTTGAGGAGGTACTTGTTTGTCTAATACGATCATTTTGTGTGGAACCTTTACAGACAGGAACATCATCATAGCGTCTGGCAAATGTAAAGATCCATACCCTTGCATAGTCAATGTCTTCTCGATTGATTTTCTTCAGTTTTTTGTCTTTTAGATATAGCTGATAACATGCTAATTCTTTCTTTAAAATATCATAGTTCTTCTGTGTGGCTTCTGGTAAATTCAACTCTCAAATTTCCTTTTCTAAACAGTTAATCTCCTCTCTCAATTTCTTCACCTTTCTTTCAGAGTTAGTTACCAGAATCTTCATCATTTTATACCATCCTTTATATAGTCCTTCTTCCCATTCTTGTAACAAATCTACCTCTAGATCCTCAAAATTTGGAAACATTAGAATTCGGAGTCCTCTTGGTATACGTTTGTTTTCTATATATTTCTTTAATGTGGCTCCATCCCACCACTTTGCAAGTTCCTGCTTTTTAACTTTTCCAAAATGATTAATTTTGCTTTTAGTCCATCTTTGTTTGTTGTATTTGAGGACTGCATATTCGATTTAGGCATGGTTTTTATGAAGAGATCATCCAATAATGGGCTTTTTTAGTACACCTAGTGCACCTCACCACACTACACTTGCCTAGGTGGAAAACTGACATTCCCATTTCACTTTCTTAGTATATGGTTTGTGTCCCTACAGGCCCATTTCTAACTTTTGTGATTTTCACTAGTTGCACTGTTTTCTAACTGTTTTTATGCCTATTTCTGCATACTACAGTAGTGTATGTACTAGTGAACTGCTTACCTTCTAAGGGAGTATAGTCTCTATGGTATTTTTGGCATTTGTGTCACTGAGTGTTTTTTTCTCATGTGTATGAGTATTGTGTGACTACAGTGGTATTGCATGAGCTTTGCATGTCTCCTAGATAAACCTTGGCTGCTCAGCACAAAGCTAGATGTTGTCACCAAAGCAGAACATTTCTGTTTTACCTGTGTTACATTTCACATGATTACCATTAATCCTGATGCTTGTGAAAGACAATTTTGAAGGTTTTCATCAGAATTAGAGGGATTCTTGTTGAGCCAGAAGATGTGTTGGGCATCAGTGGGAGATGACCTATACAGTGATCCAGCTGCTAATACATCCACATTCTCCTCACCATTACCCAGACATTCTCTAGACATTTTTGTTCTCATTACCTCCCAGAAATGTCCTAATCCACAAGGGCTATTCTTCCTGTGACCTACTAAAAGCCTACTCAGCCCTCTTCTGTTACATGTTAATGCTCTTTATGAGTTTGACACTTAGAACTTTCTTAGAGGAAAAACCTAACTAGGGATGTAATTAATTTGCATTTGTTATATACTTCTGCTTGGCCTTTGCAGTGTTTCATGTATTTTATTCTCCTTTGTACCATTATAATTTTTATGTAATAAAATCCATTCTACTTATTTTTGAATTAGACCTCAAGACATGAAGCATCTAATATTTTATTCTGTACAACTCTGATAAACTGTGTTTACCATGATGAGAAGAGGAGTCTCTAACTGCTAGATCAATTGAAGATTTAGGAGCCAAATTGTTTTGCTAAATATTGTGGTTTCCATCTTTTCTTCTAGAACATTTCTCTTTATGAATATATTATTCCGAAACCTTACAAAGTATGACATGTCTGTCCATTACCCTGAAAGATGGCTGCTGACTTGAAGCTCACCAGGAATTTCAGAATCATCACTATTTCTTCCATGCCTCACACATCACCACTCATGAATGCCTTGTCCCATTCCAGTCGGGCCTCAGATTGCCCACAAACCAGCCTCTAAATGGGAACACACCATTCTCTTCAAACATGTGCTGATGTGTTAAAATTGGCACCTCGATCTTTGATATTTTATTCCCAGCTTTTGAAGTAGCTCAAGGTGCTCTCCTGGCACTCCTTCTGTTCACTCTTTACGCAGAGATACTTGTTGAACTTCTATAAAAACATGGACACTTGTTCTACCAGCGTGTGCACACCTAGCTAATCCTGAGAATAACCTCTCCCTAAACACTCTGACTTAAAAAATCTCTAAAGTATCATTGCATTAAAGTTCAACACAAAAAAGTAGATTCCTCATCCTGTCACCCAAATCTATGAGCTTCCCAGGACATGGAAAGATCACCTGAACAGCACTGGAATCTCACCTGAAATCATCACCACAGAGAAATCCCTACAAATCACCCTAGATGCAAACCTAACCAGTAAGGTAGTTGTTAAGCCAATATACAAATAACATGATACCACAAGCACCATCAGTACAGTGGGTCAGAGCTTGGCCAATCTGCCAAAAAGTAGTGATGACCCATCTGTCACACTTAGACCATGGACATTAATGCACTCTTAGTACGGTGGACATGCACCACCGAGCAGCAGATGTCTTGCATTTTCAGAAGTCTAAATAAAGCTCTTTGTCATTAGATAATACTCACATAATACTCTGCTCCATCGCTCAAAGACAGACTGGGTCTGTGGGATGTGTAGACATCACAAATTCATGCACCCTTCTTTGGGGTTTCATCTTTATGATGCAAGGTTTGTGGGCCGGATGGACAAAGATACACTTCCTTTGCAAATGGGAATTAACTATTTTCAGTCTTGAAAAGTAGGTTATGATTTGCAATTGACAATGCACATTACGGTGCACACATTGCAAACTCTCATGAGTCACAAATGTTTATCAACCACCCCTGCAGTCAAAAAGCATAGAACTATTATCTCCTGTTGTGGGCAGGTGGTGCAGATTGGCAAAGGGTAAGCACTCACTTTCTGACCATTAGTGCCAGATGTGTGCGGGCTCTCGGCCCCACTGACCATGGCATGTTAAGCCTAGGTCCCAGTTCTCAGTAGAAATTACTGTTATTATCACCTCTGTCCTTTAAAGCAACAGGGTCTCAATGCCAGCAGGTTAGAAGGAATTGAGAAGGCTCTGCTGTACCATGCATCGGTAAGACCCCCTCACTTGTAGCTGGGTCACTGCTGCCTTTTGCCCACAAGACTTTCATAGTGTCTGCATTGTGGTCAGAATATCTTTTGTGCAGGAAAACACCCCTTTCTGAGCAAAAACTATGCTGAAAGGCAATTTCCTCTTCCTGTGTGTACTGCAGAAATAAAAATATTGCTCCTTGTTACATTACCTTCAGGGTGGTGCTAGATTTTAGCAAACATGTCCACAAGTCTTTCTATCTATGGGCTTGGTGAATACCAACCTAGATTTTCTTTCAGGTCGGTATTAAAAAAGGAATGCAAACCCCATGCAAAATCTTTGTTGATCTGGGCCATAGTGTGTCCATTTCCTGGCTGAGATAGCAAGCCTACAAAGTTATGACAGAAGATATTGTGACCATTTCCAGCTAGAGAAGAGGAACTGATTTTTATGGCGAAATAAACCCACGCAGAAGATTTTTGCAGGTTGCAGATTGACCAACTCTAACCACAGGCCTGAGGTTTCCACAGCTGGTGAGAGGGGAAGAGGCATCTCTGCATCACAGGGCAAGAGCAGGCACACCAACTGCACACAGGATCATGAAAGGATCGGATTGTGAAAGGATCAGGAGTCCTGTCTCGGCAGATAGAGGAGTACACAGGGCCGGTGAAGCGCTCTCACTGCCCACAGGATTGTGAAAGGATCGGATTGTGAAAGGATCAGGAGTCCTGTCTCTGTAGAGAGGGGAGTACACAGGGCCGGCGAAGCACTCTTACTACACACAGGTTTGTGAAAGGTTCGGATTGTGAAAGGATCACAAGTCCTGTCTCTGCAGAGAGGGGAGTACACAGAACCAGTGAAGCACTCTCACAGGATTGTGAAAGGATCGGATTGTGAAAGACTCAGGAGTCCTGTCTCTGCAGAGAGGGGAGTACACAGAACCGCTGAAGCACTCTTACTACACACAGGTTTGTGAAAGGTTCGGATTGTGAAAGACTCAGGAGTCCTCTCTCTGCAGACAGGGGAGTACACAGAGCCGGTGAAGCACTCTTACTACACACAGGATTGTGAAAGGATCGGATTGTGAAAGGCTCAGGAGTCCTGTCTCTGCAGACAGGGGAGTACACAGGGCTGGTGAAGCACTCTTACTACACACAGGATTGTGAAAGGTTCGGATTGTGAAAGGATCAGGAGTCCTGTCTGCAGACAGGGGAGTACACAGGGTGGGTTCTCCTCACTTGACTGCTCTGCTCGTGGTGTTTGAAGCAAAATGGTGATTTCACTGAAGAGTTGGACGCCAAGTGGAAAGGTTCATGGTCACTGGGGCTGGATGCACACAGGTAAGTCAAATGATGTGTAAGAGACACCATGACGAGTGCCTGTAGGGTCTACATACACAAGAGTTTTCTAAAGTCACACATTGTGTAATTTAGAGGTAGAGGAAACTGTCCTCACAACATTACTAAATAGTTGCTTTGCTGGTGGCTGCAAACTCTGACTGTGGAAAGCCTTGTCTCTAAAGAATGATGTAAGCATGACGTAAGCAGGGAGATAAAAGAGCAGGTGTGTTTTCTAATTGTTCTTGTTTTTATAATGCACTTACATGGCCTCGAGACGTCTTCAAAGCACATAGGTTGAATAGGATAGGAGCGACAAAGTAAAACTGAGCAAGTTTTCTTACAGTTAGTGCACTATTGTTACAAGATGTGCACCATTATGTGCACTATTGTTACTAACTGTGCACTAGTTGTGTGTACCGTGGTTACAAGGTAACATATGGCCTACTAATAACCAGGATGAGAGCTGTTTACTGTCCATGACCTCAATCCAGGGCCATGTGTAAAGCCTTTGGGGAGGCTTTAATTTCTTTTCATGACCTTCATGGGACCTTGACCTCAAGGAGAGGACATGAGAGGGGGGTAAAGAGAAGGGAGCCCTTATTTGTGTGTAGAGCCCTTCAACAGAGTGTTTATACCTTGGATGTGTTTCTTCTGGGAGGCGGAGCTCAGGCTGAAGCCTCCAGTCCTCTCTTTCCTGGGCCCTGCTCTCCCATCAGTCATTGATTTGTGCTTGTCCTTGACCCAGTACAGAGTGCCACTCCTTTTGGCTAGCTTTGCACCAAGAAATACCATATACAGAAATAGATACAAACATATGTACCTGTTGTGCTGGTTGTGGCATCTTCTGCCCTCGATCTCATCTAGGCGAGAGCAGCCCCTCTAAACTCAACACAGGCACAAACATGTATACTTTTACATATCCCAGAGTGGCCTCAAGCAACACTCCACCCTTTATTTATCCCCTCAGGAATGGAAGTACTATACAATGTATCAATGAGGCTGGGTGGCATTCTGCATCTCTGCTAACTTTTTTTATAATAGAAAATGTCAGAGCTCTCTCCTTGGAGCACAACAAACATAGCTTCTGATTTAGAACTTGCCGGAGGGGAATACTCTGTTACAAATGTGACAGATATCCCATCCACCGCATTACGATGCTATTATATTATATGGACATCGTAATACGGCATACAAGATATCTGTCACGTTTGTGATGGAGTATTCCATCTGCCAAGTTCTAATCAGGCCCATAACCCTTCATCCTCTGGCTTGGCACAGGGTGGGGCCAGAGTACATACTTCTGGCTCCGGCTACCTGAATCCCTGCTCGGAACAGTACTTGTGTCTGAGCTGGTCCCTCAAGTGCAATTGTTCCTGCTCAATGGAGTGGCAGCATTCCTGGGACTTGCAGCTCCTGGTGTTACCTCAGTACTCTCCTGTTCCACTTGTGTCAAGTGTTGCTGAGGCCTGGGAATCACAGTGTCTCCCCACAGCATGTTGTCCATCTTTCCTTGGCTATCATCTTGGTCTCTTGCCAGGGAACTCGCTTAAGGCAGGAGACATTCCTGGCGACTTGCTAAACTCCAATCCTTAGAGCCCTGTTCACCATGCACTACTTCCTTGTTGGCTTGTGGCCACTGCGGGTCAATTTCTGATGTTAAATGTTTGAGACTGGGAATAGGACTGGAAATCCTGCACTTGGAATGAGGGTCCATTAACCGGGGATAGCCGGGGTGTGGGCCCTGTAACCTTCTAGATCACCCTTTGTTGCTCTAATTGATCCAGTTCTTTCTCCACCAGTGGCCGCAAATGGAATGGCACCCTCAGGTGTCAGAGTGCCATCGGTTTCACAGTATCATCAATCTGCAACTTTACCTTGAGGCATTTTAGTCACAGTAGCCTCTCGAACAGCTGAGGGAACTTTTGACGGTTGTTCGCTGCAGAAGACTCATTTATTTGTTGTGCAAAAAAGACGAGCCCCAGGTTTTCTTCTATGTGGCATCCAAGGCGAGTGCCATGTTACCTTTGGCTACATGAAACCTGCCCCTATAGATTTCCTTTCACTCATTTCCATGACCTCTCTGACTCCTCTTAATGGCAGTGGCTCTGTGCCTCCGTAGGAATAGATTGTTGCCTTTGTTGGTGCTAGTTTGGGGTATGGCGTGATCTTGCCAAATTGAGCTGAGTTTATGACTGTGATGAACAGGTCTTTATGCAGTGTGGCCCGACTTTCTGCCTGCATTTTTGACCACTAGACACTGGTTTTCTGACTCTGAGGATGCCCTGGTCTCTGCTGACCAGACACAGGGCCTGTGCTCTGAATAAAAGCATATGCAATTTAGGCACAATTGTACTTGTCATGACAACCAACCTCTAACAACACAAAAGGATGTGACTGGGGGTGAGGATTTGAAAAGTTTCAACACTCCGTCCATCATTTTATTTTGTTTTGTGATGTTGCTTTGTGCGTCCAAAGTGGCAGGGGTATGCCCAGAGGTCGGTCCCTTGCTCGCTGCGCCACTGGATTCAAGCTAGCCTGGCTGATGAAGGGTGATACCCTGAAACCGTTCCCAGGATGCTTGTTTCCTGTCCAGGGAGGACCTGGCCTTGCAGTTCGTGCTGGACTGTTCCCATGAGAAACAGGGTCAAGACTGATTTGGATATGGCTGAGTCCAAAATGGGGTGACATGGCGAGCAAATTAACGATGGATTAAAATCCAGATCTGTGATGGGGGTGAGTGTTTGAAAAGTTTCAACACTCCGTCCATCATTTTATTTTGTTTTGTGATGTTGCTTAACCAACCTCTAACCCCTTATCAAACAATAGTGCATGGAAGGTTGTAAGCCAAGTGGATTTAATGTACTTAGGTGTGCACTGCTGTGGTGCCTGTTGGTATTTTAAAGGCTGCCCTGCTTTGCAGGCTCATTTTAAAAGTAAAATTATATGCAAACTTGACTTTGGAATTAAAGGTACTTTCAAAGTCTCAAACTACCTTATTTTAGCATGTAAGTCACTCATAAGGTCTCCCTTATATGCACCAAGGGTAGGGTAGGTAGGTAGGTGCCTTGTATGCAGGGACATTATAAAATATGTTTATGTGCTTGGTAAGGGAAAAACTGCCAAATTCATTTTTCCCCATTGTAGTACAGTAGTTTCATAGATCAACAATGGGAAACTTTATTAAAGCATAACTTTCACTAAAAAGGGTCTAACATTTCCATTCCTGAACTCAAAATGATAGTTAGAATAAGTCAAGCAATTTTCCACTGTTAGATTTATTATAACTATCACAGAAAAGAAGCTATAGAACTTGCTTTTCTGATAAGCAAAAATCCAGCTCTTCAGCTGCTCTTCTCTGATTAGCCAACCTCTGCAAGGCTTAATGAGTTGTGAAGTGGCTGCACTGAGACAAAGGGACATCTGGTGAGGGGAGATCTGCAAACTGCAGAGCAAAAGGCAGGAAGGGTTCTGGGTAACCAAACTGGTCTTTAAAGGGAAAATGGACAGAGGCTCGACCTCACATTCTGCCAAAAAACATTACATAAGGTGACCCCCCTTCAAAGAGAGTGAAGCCTCTAACGTCAAACTGTGGCCCAGACACAAATTCAAGTTTGTCCTACTCAAGCCCCGGAGCTTTTCCCCGTTGACGAGAATTCCAGGAGTTGACTGAGAGCCTGCTCTGAGCCAAGTCGACTACATTGCATGAAATCCCAGCCTAACGAGAAGCCATACCTGACGATGAGAAAAAAAGCTCCAGAAAAATGACTAAGGACCAGATGTATGACCCCGAGTTTTGCGACTTGCACTTTGTGACTCATTTGTGAGACGCAAAACCGTATGTACAACAGTGTACTACACACTGTTTTCAATTCCCAATGGAATTCCAAATGACCTACCTTAATAATATTCATGAGGTAGGTCGCAATTTGCAACCCCATTGAGAATGGCAGCACTCACAGGGATGGTGGCCTGCTGGGGACAGCAGACCACCATGTCTGTGACTGCTTTTAAATAAAGCATTGTTTTTTTTTTTTTTAATGAAGCCGTTTTCCTCGAATTAAAATGGGATGTATTTAAAAACAAAAAATGAAAGTTTACTTTTCATTTTTTCAGAGCAGGCAGTGGTCCATAGTCTGAAGGTGAAACTTTGACCGAGGCCTCTCGCTCAGTGTATCTTAGCAGGTCTCCATTGCGGTCATCCTCAAATTGTGACTTGGTCCCAGTTAAGTGCGACCAAATGTTCCCAGTTTGTGCTACTGGATTTTAAAAACTAGAAAGCACATTTTTGATCTATTCTTTAACAATTCATATCCCCAGTTCCCTACATTGAATGTTTGTTATTTTAGTGTCATTTTAAAGATAACAATATTTCCTATTTTCATAATTTGATGTGGGATTTTTATTGTGTGTTGTGTCTTACTTATCTAATGTGTTGGTGTTTTTAAATGCTTTGCACGCCTGTCTCCTGAATTAAATCTGCCTGCATGTTGCCAGCTACCAGGGATTGAGCAAGGGATTAATTTACTGTGACCTTGACTGAACATTTTATTGTGTTTAGTGCCTCACTGCTAGCAGTAGGACCCTAGTTATCACTACTAATATCCCACTTTCCAACAATGACATTATCTGATAAACCAATGCCGATTAGCTGGGTGCCTCCGATGTGAACAGTGCACATCAGTGGGGGCTGCTTACCATTACCTTCCCTGGCAGTGAATGAGATGGTGCATGCTTCCTCATCATCAGGGGGAATCAATAGGGTCGGGTCAATTCACTGAGCCTCTAACCTCCTCCTCTTCTACTGACAGCTGTCGTAGGGTCGTTCTCCCCTTTCATCCATACTCTTTCCACTGTTTCAGCACACCTTGGCAAAATGATTCATGTGCCCACATCTTGAACATGGTATTCCCTGCGCTGGGCATACATTGGATGTGTGGTGCATCAGACTGCAGTTGCTGCACCCCCTTTCTGGCAACTTAAAGCCCATATTTATACTTTTTGACGCAAACCTGTGCTAGAGCAGGTTTGCGTCAAAAAGAATAACGCCGGCTACCACAATTCCTACACGCCAGCCGGGCATCTTATTTATGGAATGATGCTAGCTGGCACTGCAGCCTGATTAGCTTCAAAATAAATAATGCTAACTAGGCAGCGGAGGCGTAGGGAAGGCTGGGGGTTGGGAGTCAAAGGATGGTGCAAGTCAGGTTAGCGTCAAAAATATTGACGCTAACCTGACTAGCATCATTTTTTCATGCACAGCCCCCATGGAAATGACTCTTGTCTTAAAAAAGACATAAGTCATGCCCCCCTGCCCAATGGCCATGCCCAGGGGACTTCTGTCTTCTGTGACCCCTGACCTGCTTTTAAGGTCAGAGCTCACTACACACGCTGTGCAGCTCCACCAGGCTGTGCCCGTGCCTTCTACCCCACCTTCGCTGCTGCCGTGAGTTCGAGGCCCTCCACCACCTGCAGGCTCCCGCCTGCACCTCATCCCTGGTGTCTAGTGGGTTTCCGTAAGTATTGTGTGTTGTTTTGTATCTGTCTTTGTTTTGTGCCATTTTCTGTGCTTGTTTAGGCTTTTTTCCTTTGTTTCTCTTTTTTGTGCTATTTTCTGGGTTTGTTTAGCCTTTTTCCTTTGTTTCCCTTGTTTTGTGCCATTTTCTGTTCTTGTTTAGCCTTTTTTCCTTTTTTGTGTCTTTGTGCCCCTTCCACCTGTTTTTGGCTCTTCGAAGCCATTCTTTTCCCGCCCCCCTCGCGCCCCCATTCACCAATCATTCCCACCTCCCAGCTGCTCCTCCCTCCCACCTCCCCTTCTTAATGGTAGCCGCTGCGCGGTTGTGCAGTGAATGCGCGAAGCGGGTGCGCTACTGGTGCACCGGAGGTGTGCCAGAGGCAAACCTGTCTGCACCCATCCGCACCTGGACCGCACCCAGCGCCAGTCCCCCGGGCCCACGTGCTCACCACGCCACCAGACGCTACTACAGTGCCAACGAACTCCACGCCCTCAACCCAGGCCGCTCTATCGCCTGCATCCAAGCCACCCCGAGGCACACCCAGGGACCCTTCTCCTGTCTGATCTGCAGCTTCACCTGCCGCCAAGCAGCATGCCAGAACCACACACAACCTCCTCAGCTACATCCTCCTCAACACCCGCTCCGTCCACAAGCACACCGTCAAACTCTGGGACCTACTCACCTCATCTTCCTCTAGATGTCGCCTTCCTCACCGAAACCTGAATGACTCCCTCCTTGGAACCTGACATCGCCATAGCCATCTCCGAAGGCTATAAGATCACCCGCAGAGACCGCACCTACAGACCAGGAGGAGGAATCACCACAGTCCACAAGAACACCATCAGAATCTCAACTAACACCGATGACACCCTCGATGCCACGAACACTTCCACTTCCAGATCCACATCAACACCACCCTCAGAGGAACCCATGTCTACAGTCTCCTAGGCCCCCAACCTCAAGTGACTCCATTGCCGACATAATCAGCACCCAGGCCCTTGCCTTTACAGACTACATTCTCCTCAGCGATTTAAATTTTCACCTCGAGAATGCCAATGACAGCAACTCCACTGCTCTGATCGACAACCTCGCCAACCTCGTTCTCAAACAACTGGTCACGATGCCCACCCACTCCGCTGGCTACACGCTCTACCCCGTCTTCTCCATCAGCAGCCACATCACCTTCAGCCAAACCACCGAACTCCACTGGACCGACCACCACTGCGTCCACTTCACCTTCCAGAAACCCGCCACTCACCACCGCCCATAACAGATCCCCCGCCGCAGCTGAAACAAGATCTCGGAAGACCAGCTGATTTCCACCCTTGCCCGGGCCCGGCCACCATTCACCACCGACCCCAACAAAGCCGCCTTCAACCTCAGACATTGGATAGACGACTGCGCCAACGCACTCACTCCGCTCAAGAAATCATCCAACAACCGCACCAGCACCAGGGCCATCTGGTTCACCGCTGACCTTCAGGCCTCCAAGCGGGAGTGCTGGAAAATCGAGAAGAAGTGGTGCCACGAACAAACAGAGAGCAACCACGCCGCCCTCAAGACAGCCATCAGCAAGCACCACCACCTCATCCGGACCGCCAAAAGTTCCTTCTACAAAGATCGCATCGACAACAACACACATGACAGCAAAGAGCTCTTCTGCATCGTCAAAGAACTCACCAACCCCAGGTCATACTCCATCGACCCCCCTGCTTCGCAAGACCTCTGCGACTCCCATGCCACCTTTTTCCATCGCAAGATCATGGAAATCCACAACAGCTTCAACTCCTCACCTCCCAATACCACCCTGGGCACCACTACCCCAATGCACCCAGCTCCCACCTCCCAGCTGCTCCTCCCTCGCACCTCCCCTTCTTAATGGCGGCCGCTGCGCGGTGCTCAAAGTGACCCCTGACCTGCTTTTAAGGTCAGAGCTCGCTCCACATGCTGCGCAGCTCCACCAGACTGTGCCTGTGCCCTCAAACCCGCCCTTGCTGCTGCCACGAGTCCGAGGCCCTCCACCACCCGCAGGCACCCACCTGCGCCTCATCCCTTGTGTCTAGTGGGTTTCCGTAAGTATTGTGTGTTGTTTTGTATCTGTCTTTGTTTTGTGCAATTTTCTGTGCTTGTTTAGATGTGTTTCCTTTATTTCCCTTGTTTTGTGCCGTTGTGCGTCAAAGGATGGTGCAAGTCAGGTTAGCGTCAAAAATATTGACGCTAACCTGACTAGCATCATTTCTTCACGCACAGCCCCCATGGAAATGACTCTTGTCTTAAAAAAGACAGAAGTCATGCCTCCCTGCCCAATGGCCATGCCCAGGGGACTTCTGTCTTCTGTGACCCCTGACCTGCTTTTAAGGTCTGAGCTCACTCCACACGCCGCGCAGCTCCACCAGGCTGTGCCCGTGCCTTCTACCCCACCCTTGCTGCTGACGTGAATTCGAGGCCCTCCACCACCTGCAGGCTCCCGCCTGCACCTCATCCCTGGTGTCTAGTGGGTTTCCGTAAGTATTGTGTGTTGTTTTGTATCTGTCTTTGTTTTGTGCCATTTTCTGTGCTTGTATTTTTCCCTTTGTTTCCCTTTGCTTCCCTTGTTTTGTGCTATTTTCTGTGCTTGTTTAGGCTTTTTTCCTTTGTTTCTTTTTTTTGTGCTATTTTCTGGGTTTGTTTTGCCTTTTTCCTCTGTTTCTCTTGTTTTGTGCCATTTTCTGTGCTTGTTTGGCCTTTTTTCCTTTTCTGTGTCTTTGCGCCCCTTCCGCCCGTTTTTGGCTCTTCTAAGCCGTTGCTGCATCCCTGTGGCCCCGTCCCCCTCGCGCACCCATTCGCCCACCGCTCCAGCCTCCCAGCTGCTCCTCCCTCCCACCTCCCCTTCTTAATGGCGCCCGCTGCCCGGTGCTCAGAGTGACCACTGACCTGTTTTTAAGGTCAGATCTCCCTCCACACACCGTGCATCTCCACCAGATTGTGCATGGGCTCTCTACCCCGCCCTCGCTGCTGCCGCGAGTTCGAGAGCCTCCACCACCCGCAGGCACCCGCCTGCACCTCATCATTGATGCCTAGTGGGTTTTCTTAAGTATTGTGTGTTGTTTTGTATCTGTCTTTGTTTTGTGCCATTTGCTGTCCTTGTTTAGCCTTTTTTAGGGTCGAGCCTGCGTTGCATGCGCTCACACATGCGTATCGCAGCAAGACTCTTTTGTATTTATAAAAGGGCTCGGAGCCCTCTCAACTTCATGTCGGTGTTTTTTATTGGTTTTTGGGCTTCCCTAATAAAATCTGCTTGCTTTCATTAGTGGAAGGCATGCTCAGGTCATTCCTTTTCCGGTGGCTAGCCCTCCTCGAGCACAGCGACCAAGTACAGAAAACATGCGCGGCTCGCTGTTTTCCATCGGGCTCGTGGACTTCTTTTTCTCTAATTTACGAGCGCGATCTCGCTTGGCAAAAGTCGAGCGCTTTACATAGTTAATTTCACTTTTTCGGGTTATGTACATAAAAGCACTTTTGCCTGATAGGTGAAAAGTCGGGTTAGGAGTTTACAACGCGATCAGCTCTAACACGAGCAAACGCGAGACCCGATGCATTGTAAATGCTTGTATTCAAGACAGATTGCAGCTTGTGAAAACTAGCCCTCTATCAACCCACATCGTGAAAACAGCTAATTTGACTGCAGCATCTTTCCCTGTCAAGGTGTGATTTACTGCACATTAGCCGGCGTTTGGAAGAAAATAAAATAAAAGGTTCTCAGATTGCCTCTGAAGCAGGATAAACTACTGTGTTCTGCTAAACGCAATAAAGCGTGGAGCCTTTTAAAAGAATAATTTATTTCCCTATACTTAAAATATGAGCGAAATAGGGATGTGGGCAGCGTTTCCCCCGGTGTATAGCGCCTCTGTTTTTTCATGTTTCGAAATACAGCGGTGAGTCAGACTGGGTGATTATTAAGTAATTTAGTTGTCGAGTAAGTAAGTTGGTGAGTTCGATGAGTAAATGAATGAGACCCTGGTTGAGTAAAGCATATGAGCAATGTTACTTGGTACTTGTAGTGCACATATATCATTGGTATTGTGTCTCGTAGCACTGTGGATGACCTAGAAAAGTGATTATTCACGTGGTTGGGTAGTCTTCCGCTGAGAGCGGGGGTACATTCCCTGACTTTTTTAAAACATGCAACAGAAATATTTAGTAACTGTAGTGTCTTTTATTTTCTTCATTTCGTTATCTGTTGTAGTTGGATTTATGGATTATTGTAAAAGTTCATGAAGATATCGCAAAATCCTGTTTTTCGTAGATTACTCCATGCGTGAGACCTTCACGCCATATTCACACTGAGCTTTGTAGCCTGCATTGTCTACAGATGGGATGTTGTTGAATCCTGGGGAATCGGAGTTAGACTAGGTGTGAACTGAGAATAGGTTATGGGGACTGGAGGGTAATGTAACGCTAGGGGAATTCCAGCTTCAACTCCCCCCCACTCCCCCAGGGGTACTCGTGGTCAGGTGATTTACAGACTAACTTGACAGGAGGGAATTTTCACCTTGGACTATAAAAGTCTTCTTTATAATAAATAAAAAAAACTGCTTTTCATACCATATGTTCCTGAAGTGATGTAATCGGGGAGATTTTATATGTACATTCACGTGCCTTTGTCGTTCTCTTTCAGCAGTCTCACTATCTCTACACATTTAGGAGGTAAGATACCAATTTAGAGCAGATTTACTGACTGCCTCCATTCTGGTTAATCATGCACCGGACCCAGCACCCTGGAACTGCAGTACATGCCCCTTCATCTCTGTGAACCCTCCCCCAGCCTCACCATTCTCATCTCCTTCTTTTACCAGCAACCTGCGAATCGCATAAAGATGTGCTGCTCGGCACCATGAGTAACCCTTGACCCTTGTGCTCCTGCGCTAAAGCAATTCTCTGCCTCCTGGGATGCATTGGTGGACCTCTGCAGAATGCTTTTCAAAGGGAAAGCATTTAGTATATACCAGTTTGACAAAAAAAAAATCCGGCACCAGTTAACACGTCCCTTGACAGCATATCTAATCTTGAATTCTGATGAGAAATGGTAAGAATTGTAAAGTTTTTTCGCTCATGGTCACAAGTTCATTTTCCTGGAAGATCACATTTGGTGCTATATATTTTTTAACGGATCCATCATGGGCCATTTGTAAGAGCTCTAATCCTCCACCTATGACAGGGAGAAGGAAAGGGTGAGAGAGTGAATGTGTGTGTGTGTGTAAATGCGCCTATTCGTTTTTAGGGTCGAGCCTGCGTTCCATGCGCTCGTGCATGCGTATCGCAGCAAGACGCTTTAGGGTTTACAAAAGGGCTTGGAGCCCTGTCAACGTTATGTCAGTGTTTTTTCATTGGTTAGTGGGCTTGCCTATTAAAATTTGCCTGCTTTCATTAGTTGAAGGCATGCATACGTCATGTCTTTTCCGGTGGCTGGCCCTCCTCGAGCGCATCAACCAAGTACAGAAAACATGCGAGGCTCTCTGTTTTCTGTCCGGCTCGTGGACTACTTTTTCTCTAATTTACTAGGGCGATTTCGCTTGGCAGAAGTCGAGCGCTTTACATAGTTAAATGCACTTTTTCGCTTACGCACATAAATGCACTTTTGCCGATAGGTGAAAAGTCGGGTTAGTAGTTTACAACGCTATCAGCTCTAACATGAGCAAACGCGAGACCCGTTGCATTGCAAATGCTTGTTTCCTTTGTTTCCCTTGTTTTGTGCCATTTTCTGGGCTTGTTTAGCCTTTTTCCTTTTTTCCCTTGTTTTGTGCCATTTTCTGTGCTTGTTTCGTCTTTTTTCCTTTTTTGTGTCTTTGTGCCCCTTCCACCTGTTTTCAGCTCTTCTAAGCCGTTCTTTTCCTGCCCCGCTCGCGCCCCCATTCGCCCACCACTCCCACCTTCCAGCTGCTCTTCCCTTCCATCTCCCCTTCTTAATGGCGGCCACTGTGCGGTAGCGCAGTGAAAGCACGCTGCGGGCACACCGCTTGTGCACCGAAGGCGTGCCAGAGGCAAGCCTGTCTGCACCCGTCCGCGCCAGGACCGCACCAAGCGCCAGTCTCCCTGGCCCACGCGCTCCCCACACCACCAGATGCTAGTACAGTGGCAACGAACTCCACGCCCTCAACCCAGGCCGCTCCACTGCCTCCGTCCAAGCCACCCCGAGACACACCCACGGACCCTTTGCTTGGTCAGATCTGCAGCTTCACCTGCCCCCAAGCCGCCAAGCACCATGCCAGAACCACAAACAACCACCTCAGCTGCATCCTCCTCAACACCCGCTCCATCCACAAGCACGCCGCCGAACTCTGGGATCTACTCACCTCTTCTTCCCTAAACGTCTCCTTCCTCACCGAAACCTGGATGACTCCCTCTTTGGAACTTGACATCGCCATAGCCATCCCCGAAGGCTATAAGATCACCCGCAGAGACTGCACCAACAGACCGGGAGGAGGAATCACCACAGTCCACAAAAACTCCATCAGAATCTCAACTAACACCGATGTCACCCTCGATGCCGCCGAACACTTACACTTCCCCAGCCTCAGTTCAGTGACTCCATCGCCGACATAATCAGCACCCAGGCCCTTGCCTCTACAGACTACATTCTCCTCAGCGACTTGAATTTTCACCTCGAGAACACCAACAACAGCAACTCCACTGCTCTGTTCGACAACCTCGCCAACCTCGGTCTCAAACAACTGGTCACAACGCCCACCCACTCTGCGGCTACACGCTTGACCCCGTCTTCTCCGCCAGCACCCACGTCACCTTCAGCCATACCACCGAACTCCACTGGACCGACCACCACTGCGTCCACTTCACCTTCCAGAAACCTGCCACTCACCACCGACCACAACAGATCCCCGCCGCAGCTGGAACAAGATCTCAGAAGACCAGCTCATCTCCACCCTCGCCCGGGCCCCGCCACCCATCACCACCGACCCCAACACAGCTGCCCTCAACCTCAGACATTGGATAGATTACTGCGCCAACGCCCTCGTTCCACTCAGGAAATCCTCCAGCAACCGCACCATCTCCAGGACTATCTGGTTCACCGCCAACCTTCAGGCCTCCAAGCGGGAGTGCTGGAAAATCGAGAAGTGGCACCACGAACAAACAGAGAGCAACCACCCCGCCCTCAAGACAGCCATCCGCAAGCACCACCAGCTCATCCGGACCAGCAAAAGATCCTTCTACAAAGATCGCATTGACAACAACGCACACAACAGCAAAGAGCTCTTCTTCATCGTCAAAGAACTCACCAACCCCAGGTCATGCTCCATCGACCCCCCTCCTTCGCAAGACCTCTGCGACTCCCTTGCCACCTTTTCCCATCACAAGATCATGGAAATCCATGACAGCTTCAACTCCTCACCTCCCACTACCACCCAGCCACAGCACCCTCTTGCTCTCCTGGACCCACATCAACGATGAGGACACCATCAAAACCATGAGCACCATCCACTCCGGAACTCCCTCCGACCCCTGCCCCCACCATGTCTTCAACAAAGCGAGCCCCATCATCACCCCTCAACTCCGTATGATCATGAATAGCTCCTTCGAGACCGCCACATTCCCGGAGAGTTGGAAGCACACAAAGTCAACGCCCTGCTAAAGAAACCCAAAGCGGACCCCGGAGACCTCAAGAATTACAGACCCATCTCCCTCCTTCCCTACCCGGCAGAGGTCATCAAGAAGATCGTCAACGGCCAACTGACCCGCTTCCTGGAGGACAACAACACACTGGACATCTCCTAATCCGGATTCCGTAGGAACCACAGCACCGAGACCACCCTCATCGCCGCAACCGATGACATCAGGACCAAGCTCGACAAAGGCGAAACTGCGGTCCTCATTCTCCTGGAACTCTCGGCTGCCTTTGACACCGTCTGTCACCACACCCTCTGCACTCGCCTCTACATTGCTGGCATCCGCCACAAGGCCCTGGACTGGATCGCATCCTTCCTCTCCGAAAGAACTCAGAGAGTCTGCCTCCCTCCATTCCTGTTGGAAGCCACCAGGACCATCTGCTGCATTCCCCAAAGATCTTCTCTCAGCCCAACCCTTTTTAACATCGACATGGCACTGCTAGCCAACATCGTCCCATCCCACAACCTCAACATCGTCTCCTATGCCGACGACACCCAGCTGATCCTCTCACTCACCAAGGACCCCACCAAAACCAACCTCCACGAGGGACAGCATGCCATCGCTAACTGGATGGAGAAGAGCCGCCTCAAACTTAACTCAGACAAGACAGAGATCCTCATCCTCGGCTCCAACTGCTCCACATGGGACGACTCCTGGTGGCGAGCCACTCTAGGAACCGCACCAACACCCACCACCCACGCACGCAATCTAGGTTTCATCCTAGACTCATCACTCACCATGACCCAGCAAGTCAACGCCGTCTCATCTTCCTGCTTCAACACCCTCTGCATGCTTCGCAAGATCTTCAGATGGTTCCCCACTGAAACCAGAAGGACGGTCACCCACGCCCTCATCAGCAGCAGACTGGACTACAACAACGTTCTCTACGCGGGAACCACACCCAAGCTCCAGAAGAAACTGCAACGTATAGAGAACGCCTCCGCACGGCTCATCCTCACCATCCCACACCTCAACCACATCTCAGCCCACCTTAGAGACCTACACTGGCTTCCCGTCACCAAGAGGATCACCTTCAAACTCCTCATCCACGCCCACAAAGCTCTCCACAATGCGTGCCCTGCCTACCTCATCGAGCGACTCACCTTCCACACTCATATCCGCCAACTCCGCTCCGCCAACCTCACCCTCACCACCATCCCTCGCATCCATCGAACTACAGCCGGCGGCACATCCTTTTCCCACCTCGCGGCCAAGACCTGGAACACCCTCCCCACCCTCCTATGACAGACCCAGGACCTCCTGACCTTCAGGAAACGACTCAAGACCTGGTTATTCGAGCAGTAGCAATCCTTCCCCCCATCAGCGTCTTGAGACCCTAGCAGGTGAGTAGCTCGCTTTACAAATGATTTATTGATTGATTGATTGAGTGGCATGTAGGGGGGCCCAAGTTAGGCCCCCCATGCCACTTTAAAAAAAAGAAAAAACTTGCCAGGACTTACCTGGGATGAGTCCCCCCATCCATGGGTGTCCTCCAGGGGTAGGCGAGGGTGGCAGGGGTTATCCCTGGGTGCAGAGAAGGGAACCTGTGGACTGCTTCCATGGTCTCCCACCATGGAAATGAGCCCACAGGACCCCTAACGCCTGCCCTCACCCAGGCGTTAAAAAATAGTGCTAATCAGAATTAGTGCCATTTTATAAGGCCCGCCTCTTCCTGTGCGTCATTTTGGTGCAGAGTATAAATAAGGCCCAAATGCCTTAGAGCAGTGTTCCCCAACCCCCGGGCCGTGGACCGGTGCCGGTCCGTGGATCAATCGGCACCGGGCCGCCCCACTGTGGCGGGCGGTAAATGTTTGATAATTTTTCCGTGGCCCGCTTGTCACACAATGGGACAAGTGGGCCACGGAAAAATTATCAAACATTTACCGGTCCGCGGTGATAAAAAGGTTGGACAACACTGCCTTAGAGTAATTTTTTGCACTGGAACGCCTACCTTGCATGTAATTAGCGCAAGGTCGGTTTTCACGTACAGGAAATTACGCAATTAAGTTTGCACCGGATTTGCGTAAAAAAAGTCCGGCACAAACAAAGTATAAATATGCCCCTCAGTGTGTTTGCAGCATGATACTGAGCAGGTTGTTTCTGGAAAGAATCCACCTGCTCCTCTTTCACCACCCAGGCTGCAGCTGCTGGGGATGCCCCGCTCAAGAAAGCTACCTTCATATTTATGGCCATGTTATCCGCCAGCTCATGCAACCATCCCAGGACCAAGATTGTGTCCAGCTAAATACCTGGCTGGCATAGTATGAGCTTCAGCAAAACCTCTGATTGGCAGCCTTGCACTAGCAGTGCCCTGATCTCATCATGTTGGTTGATGTCTATGCAGGTGCTCGCTATTTTTCTAAGCCTCACATAGAAGTGGGGTGGGCTGTGAGCTCTGCTCCGCTGGCGGAGCTGTCAGAGTTTTTGGCACTCCGCACTAGACGTGCCAGCGGAGCTCACCACATGCGCACTGCAGCCTAGTTATGAGCCACATAGCGCAAGAGCAGTCCATCTGTGCTCACACTGTGTGGCCCATAACTGGGCAGCAGTGCGCAGTCTCATCCCAACATCGATGAAGCTGGCTCCCACCTCAGGGGACTCTAGCCAGGCCTTCCTCCTCCAGCAGCATGGGCCGGGCCCGGCACCAGGGGGCAGAGGAAGGCAGTGCATCAGGCCACTGGCAACAACAACTCAGGTGAATCCTTGTTTTTCTTTTATTGTTTGTGCTCACTTGTAGGAGGCAGGCCTGGTTTGTAGTAGGTACCTAAGGTACTTACACCCTGGACCAGGTCCAGTTATCCCTTATTAGTGAAATGTACACAGTGGCTAGAAGCCAGGATCTCTAGCTGTAATTTGGATGAGCAGCCAAGGCCTAACTAGGAGACATACAAAGCTCATGCAATAGCACTTTAGTCACACAGTACTCACACACTTGACTTTATTTTGCTGACACAAAGGCCAAAAATACCTTAGAGACTATACTCCCTGAGGAGGTAAGTAATATACACAATATATACACTAGAATGCAGAAATAGCTGTAAGACAGTTAGAAAGCAGTGCAAATAGTGAAAATCACAATAGTTAGAAATGGGCCTGAGGGGAACACAAACCATATAATAAAATAGTGCAATTCGAAAGTCGGTTTCCCACCTAGGAAAGTGTAGTGTGTAGAGGGTTGCTGGGAGTGTAAGAAAACACTAAAGTTAAGTAATAGAACCCACCCCAGAGCCCAGGAAAGCAAGAGTAAATCACAGTAACTTTCCTAGAACACACAAGAACATATGATAGAAGATTTTGCAAGATCCAGAACAGACTGCAAGAAACCAATAGGGGATTCCTGGACCTGAAGACCTGTGGATGAAGGGGACCAAGTCCAAGAAGCACTGAAGAGTCCAGGGAGAACAGGAGCCCCTGCTAACCCGAATGAAGTTGCAAAAAAAGAACCACCGGTGAAGAACAACAGTCAGTACTGCACCCAAGAAGACAGATGTGGGTTCCTAATTGGTACAGATGATGTCCCATGCCGGATGGAGGATTGCAGTCTGGTTTGCGTCACTGGAGTCCACCAACAAGCCTTGGCACATGGCCAGGTTTGTATATTGGCTGTCTGGAAGTGGCAGGCTGGATGGAACCAGTCAGCAACAATGCCAGTTAGGTTAGCTTTTGCTGGGGGCCCCTCTAAGGTGACCCCGGGGTACATTTGTGGGTTAAATTCAATACTGGTACTAGTTTGGATTTATCATACTAAATGTTTTGATACCAAACAACTCAGGGAGCAGAGTGGCCATCATGTAGCTGAGGAACTCGTGTTTGACCAGTGTCCAACACATGTACTTAAAATGGGTGCTCTGTTCACTCACTATGTCCCAGGTTTGGTAAGGACACAGTGGGGGCATATTGCTCATGCATTCATGCCCTCACATATAGTATGGTGCACCCTGCATAATGGCTGTAAAGCCTACCAGAGGAGTGACTTACCCATCACATATGCAGGGCACACAGAGAGTGTGCCATGTGGAGTTTGCCTTTTTAGGTTTGCCCCAGTTCACTCAGCCTGCACTGGCATTGCTGGGTCCATCTGGGTACACAGCCCTAGAGGGTCAATCAGTCCATTTATAGAGCGCGCTACTCACCCGAGATGGTCTCAAGGCGCTGGAGAGGGGTGGGGGGAGTTACTGCTGCTCGAAGAGCCATGTCTTGAGGAGTTTCCTGAAGGCGAGATGGTCCTGGGTAGTTCTTAGGTGTGCGGGGGGGGGGAAGTTCCATGCTTTGGCGGCCAGGTAGGTGAATGATCTTCTTCTGGCGGTGGTTTTGCGGATCCGTGGGATGGTGGCGCGGGCGAGGCTGGCTGAGCGGAGCTGACGGGTGGGCGTGTAGAACGAGAGGCGGCTGTTGAGGTATTCGGGCTCATGTCGTGGCTTTGGTGGAGCGGATCATCTGGTGGTATTCACGGGTGCCGATCTTGAGGGCTGTCATGTTTTCTGTGGATCGTTCGCTGCGCCATGTTCTTTCAAGGATTCAGGAGGATTTCTTAGATTCTTTGAGGGCGTCCGTGAATCATGGGGTTTTCCTGATGCTGGTCCCGCCTGGGGTTTTTTTAAGTGGTGCGAGGTTGTCGCACAGTTGGTGATCCACTGTGTGAGGCTGTGGGCTGCGTTGTTGACGTCAGTGATGTTGGCTGGTGGGTTTTGGGTCAGTGTTGAGAGGAGCTGGTCTGTGGAGATTTTGCTCCAGCGTCTGCGGGGGATTTGTTGTGTGCGATGGTGGTGAGTCTCCCGTTTGAAGGTGAAGTGGACGCATCTGTGGTCGGTCCAGTGTAGTCCGGAGGAGTGGCTGCAGGAGACGTGGTTGCTGGCGGAGAAGATGGGGTTGAGTGTGTGGCCAGCGATGTGGGTGGGGGTGCTCACCAGTTGCTTGAGTCCAAGGTTGTTGAGGTTGTCGAGCAGGGTGGTGGTGTTGTTGTCCTTGTTTTTCTCCAGGTGGAAGTTCAGGTCCCCGAGGAAGATGTATTCTGGTGAGGCTAGGGCGTGTGGGCTGATGAAGTCAGCGATGGTTTCGCTGAATTGCGCGTGTGGGCCCGGAGGTCTGTAGATGAGTGTTCCTCTGAGGGTGGTTTTGGGGTTGGTGTGAATCTGGAAGTGTATGTGTTCGGCGGCGAGGGGTGTGTCTTCGGTGTTGGTCGTGATGTTGATGGTGTTCCTGTAGATGATGGCGTGGCACAATCAGTGCTGCTGCCCTCAGGCGCCTTCCCTTAATATCCCATTGCCTGTGTACTGGGGTACCCATTTACTAGGGACTTACAGTGATATGTAAGAGTGCATCCAATTGTGCCAAGCATCACAACAGATTTAGGGAAAGAGCTCTGGCTCAGGGAACCTGGTTATCTAAAAATCAAAGTTTACAGAAACGTTATAGTTAGGCTCACATTTTAAATTTACAGTTATAGTTAGTTATCTCAACTAACTATACCTCATGCCAAACAGTAACTATAAGTCTTCCACCCGCCATGCACAGTTTGTTTGTCAAAAATTTTACTGCAAATATTACATTGATACTATCAATGATTCTATGAAAAATGTCATGAGTGCCGTAATGTGTGGCGGAATTAGCAGTGCATGGCAAGGGTGCAAGTTATAGTTACCTTATGGCACGAATTATAGATAGTTGAGATAACTATAACTGTCAATTTCTAGGGTTTTGTACGTTGAAAATGTGAACCTAATTGTTACATCTCTATAACCTTTGTTTTTTTCAGCGAAATTCTATGTTTTTTTAAAACTCTATTTCCTAACTATAACGTCCATGTAACCTTTGTTTTTTTCTGTGAATTTCTCAGTTTTTTGTTTTAAGTATAGTAATTTTCATAAGTGTATGTTAATCCAAACACCGCCACGCATGGCCTTTTGGGTTAGAAAGACTAACTGTTGCGTGCTACAACTGTCAGGGGAGGGGATAACACTCATGTATAAGGACTGGGATGTGGAGGACGCCTCAATGGGGTGATACAGATTAACGGTAAGTAACAGATTCATTTCTGCTCTCTTCCTTTGACGCAGTGCAGTACTTTGCATGTAGTGCTGCGTTTGATGAAATCTTAGTAGATGTGCCCCTACAGGTGTTGAGATCCTACGTTTGTATTTTCCAGTTTTGCAGAGCGCCATCTTGACTCAAAGGTATTGGAGCGCTTTACATGAGCACCAGTGGGATGACTTGAGGGCACATTCATTTTTTGTGGACGTGGGGAGGTTAAGTGATTTGCCCAGAATCACAGGATGCTGAGCTGACGCAGGGATGCAGACCTCCTCAGAACCCCCAGAACTCCATGTCTGTAGATATATTGATTGAGTCCACATGAGACGGCTTCCAGGCATAAATTGCTGAGGTTTACATATGCGTTGATCTGAAAAGCTGACATAAGGGCTGGTCGGAGAAGTGACCGACTTCTTCCTGTAGATGTGGCCACCTGTGTGACGCGACAGCTGAATGGATGGCCACCTGCCTCAATCAATCAATTATTTGTATAGCATTGTTATCCGTGGGGTCCCAAGATGTCTCGCATCTGTCCAGATGTAAAGGTTGATGGAGTTAAATTACTGAAACCTTTGTTATGGAAATTGGGGGAGTCAGCTGTCAGTGAGGCTACCCCAGGGATGAGACTGCTAATGGGAGACTGATCAAGGTGACTGACTGAACAATGAGTAGACTGAGGAGACAAAAAGGATGTTGCGATCACACTCACTGTGAGATTAGGAAATAGGCTTTGTTGAGAAACAGAAGAATAGTGATCAGCTGTAGGAGCTGAGAGGAGCTACAGTAAATGGTTTTATAGATTTTGTTTTATCAGGTAACCTGGGTGTAGAATTATGAAATTAACTGGAGATTGACTAATGTTAGTTGCATATACTGTAGGGCAGGGCAGCCCCGGGAATAATTATGTATATTTTATCAAGTGGTTTTGCTGGAAGGAATGGGGATTATTAATTGAGAATGTATTTGAAATAAACTGTATATCACTCAAAGTGTAGAAGTTAAATCTATGTGCTGGTATTGAAATGCCTTAAATTAATCCCTATCAAGGATGTGTAATCTACTGATGTGTTCACTCCCACTGGAGTTTGTTGTTATTGGAGTCCAGCTGCAGCTCCTCTAATGCTGTGGTTCTCCTGTTCTCTTTCAGCATTGTTGACATCATTGCTCCGGTGGTCAGCGGCGCAGCTGTCAGTCTCTCCAGATGTGGTGACCGCAGCGGTGGGGGAGACCGTCACCCTGTCTGTGGGATACACAGGACGGTTACGGTACTTTATGTGGTACAGGGGTGGAAAGGCAAACGCAAATGAAAGCATCCTGAATGTCTTTGGCAGCGGCCCTCCTACCCCTGGTCCTGGATACACCGGCAGAGAGACAGCGCTCCCGGACGGGTCCCTGCGGATCAGAGACGTGCAGATGAATTACACCGGGAGCTACACCGTGCTAATGAACACAGACCTAGGGGGGCTACGGGAGGCCACGGTACAGCTCAGAGTCTACGGTAAGTCCGGTCACACCTGTCCCCTCAGTGCCACCCTCACACTCACACTCCAGGAGTTCATGTGTGCGACCTCAGACACTTCACCTCTGAGCCCAGGTTGGACAAACACTGCTGCAGGGCCACAGTCCCCCGTGTGCACCGAGGAGGTTACACCACAGCTGGTGTAACTCTCTATAACACACTGATCCAGCCTGTTATCACGGCAGAGGCCCTGCTGGGGTGTGAAGGCAATCTTACAGGGGCTCCGCATCCCTCCCACGAGGAGCGCCCTACAAAGGCCTCTGTAGTGACACCTTTGTCAATAACATTCATTAGAATGAAAGGGATCAAAGACACTTGTACCGGTCCTGAGGGGTATATGGTTCTGTAAGTGACGTAGTGTGCATTTTCAAGAGCCTTTGATAAACCTTAGCGACATTAAAACCCATTAAATCAAAGAGTTTGGGATTTTTTCATCTACGTTTGTGAGAGAGAATTAGAGCTACATTGTAATTTTTAACGTATTTTTTCAGTTTTATACGGGGCTCACCTGCCCAAGGGCATTGCTGTGATTTCATCAACACCAGGTTACATTACACATGTTTTAAGGATGGAGACATTAAGGGGCATATTTACAAGCCCTTGAGCCTCCTTGTGCCGCTCTAGCCTCCCTTTTGTTACACTTAGGAAGCGTTAAGGATGCCCCACTGAGCACCATATTTACAAAGTGATGCAATGCATGAATTGTGCCATGTTGTAACCGCTTATGCCACATTATACCCGCTCCAGGTATAATGTATGCAAGGGGGGCAATTCCATGCAGGGAGGCCCAAACAAATGGTGCAAGATTTCACTGCGCCATTTTTTCCATCATTTTTAACGCCTGCTTGGGGCAGGAGTTAAACTGACGCTGCCATAACAACCTATGGGCCCCCCTGTGCTTTGCTGGACTAGCGCCATAATTTATGGAGCTAATCCAGCAAAGCGCCACAATAGCATCATTAATTATTATTACACTGTTGTGCTAATGTCCGCCATGGTGCGCTTTATAGTAAATACAGCGCTACCATGGTGATGTTAGAGGGGGCGTAGGGTGACGCAAGAAAAGTAGCTGATGCACCACTTGTAAATCTGCCCCTAAGTGAGTTCAGAGAATCACAGGATGTTAGGCCAAGACCGGGGCTTGAACCTGCATCTCCATTTCCAAGGTCGGCCACTCCGGGGTTTGAGCCATGCTGCTTCACTGTTTAGCTCGAAGAAATAAAAGGCTCAACACACACAGGACATGTTTCAGACTCATTTTTATATTACAATTTCACATAATATCTGTATAATATTTGTTGTAAGTGTCCTCGAAGCTTCACTCAAAAGAATTCACTACAAGAGCTGGTACCCGTCAGTGACTATCAGAGATTGTGATGTGTCCTTTTGGGACTTGCAGTCGGCTGGGAGGGGCCACCGGGGCTAGCACTTCACTGTTGCTTCCAGTTGCCATGTTGGTGTGTACATGGCTCCATGTTGTATGAGAAGATTGAGATGTGATTCATTGTACACATGGGCAGAGCAAAGTCTATTGTGACATGTCATTGGCTCTGAACCAGTGATCTACAGGTGACAGCTTCTCCTCCAGCTGGATCAGCCCTTTTGTGTGTCCCTGCAGAAACCAACACACTTAAAATGAGGGAAGTACAGCGTGATGTAGACAATGTGTAGGAAGCAGATACATATGTAATATAAGTAACTCATTAACCTCTAGTTCCTTCAATGTAACATAAACACCACCTTGTTAAGATGGGACCATCTGCACTAAAGAATAAAAGTTACTCTTCCGGGGAACTGGGTTGTGTGTATTAACACACAGCACTCTGTCCACGATGTATGTATTAGATATGTAAACCTATAAACTTGCTATTCTCCTCTGCCTGGAAGTGGTCTTGAACATCATAAAATAAGGCATTTTTCTTGAAACCCTAAAGGAGCGATCATTCTCAATGGTTTACACACACAAAGCACTATCTTACTCAGTCTCTTTATCACAAGGGGTCCCTCAAGCTCCCCTCTTCCCCTAGCCCTCTTCAACCCTTACAGATCTCTGGCACTCATGTCCGATGACACTCAGACGAACATCAAGGTCTTCACCCTGGAAGATCTAGCTCATTGTGCTAAGTCCTCGGGGGGCGTGCAAACTTGGTTGGCCATCTTTGAGAAATTGGGGTGTGAGCCCTGGCCAAGCAACAGCCACAATCCCTTGCAGGGTGAATCACAAAATGTCACTAAATTAACCAGTGGCACAAAAAGCAGTCAGACTAAACTTAAAGGCACTGTATAAAGTAATTATGCAGAACACAAACAGTAATAAAGTTAAAAAAAATACACACAAGAAAAATAACAGACAAATTTAGAAAAATAGAGTAAAATGTAATAAATAATGTGTTACCAAAGTTACAAAATTCCAATTAGTAGACCCGGAGAAATGCAATTTAAAAAATGTAGGGAAAAGTAGTGCTTAAAAGCTCAAAGTGCAAACTGTGGTTATCTGGTCGTACAGACCAGGATAAAGTCACAAGTTCAGACTGACTGTGATGCAGTGCAGGCAAAATAGAGGGACCAGGCTGGGACTGCTAAGAATGGTAATTCATGTCCTTGATGGGGGGGGGGTCCTGTGATGAGATGGGTCAACTTGGCTGTCGGTCTATCACCTCAAACATAACTTACTCAACACTAAGCTTATAATCAGTGTGAAGCTAGCACATCTACTGGGAGTGAAATGCTTCAACTATTGAGAGGAGCAAATCCAACCTCACCCAGTTACTTGATCATTGATCACAATGAGATTAGATTATAGAGACTCATTTTACAGAACTTCCCAAAGTGTATATTGGTACCCAAAGCAGCACTACTTTGCATCACAATTTGCATCGGGCGAAATTGCTTGAACAATGTCCCCATCTAATCACTCTCTAATGGCTCCTTATGCTTCAATCATATCCACTTCTGATCACTCTCTCCAATTGCTCCTTATGCTTCAACCATAGCCACTTCTGATCACTCCCTAATGGCTCCTTATGCTTCAACCATATCCACTTCTGATCACTCTCTAATGGCTCATATGCTTCAATCATACCCACTTCTGATCACTCTCTAATGGCTCATTTGCTTCAACCATATCACTTCTGATCACTCTCTAATGGCTCCTTATGCTTCAACCATATCCAATTCTGATCACTCTCTAATGGCTCCTTATGCTTCAACCATATCCACTTCTGATCACTTTCTAATGGCTCCCTATGCTTCAATCATATCTACTTCTGATCACTCCCTAATGGCTCATATGCTTCAACCATATCCACTTCTGATCACTCTCTAATGGCTCCTTATGCTTTAAACATATCTACTTCTGATCACTTTCTAATGGCTCCTTATGCTTCAACCATATCCACTTCTGATCACTCCCTAATGGCTCATTATGCTTTAACCATATCCACTTCTGATCACTCTATAATGGCTCCTTATGCTTCAAACATATCCACTTCTGATCATTCTCTAATGGCTCCATATGCTTCAACCATATCTAGTGCTGATCACTCTCTAACGGATTATATGCTTCAACCATATCCACTTCTGATCACTCCCTAATGGCTCCTTATGCTTCAACCATATCCACTTCTGATCACTGTCTAATGGCTCATATGCTTCAACCATATCCACTTCTGTTCACTCTCTAATGGCTCATATGCTTCAACCATATCCACTTCTGATCACTCTCTAATGGCTCCTTATGCTTCAACCATATCCACTTCTGATCACTCTCTAATGGCTCATATGCTTTAACCATATCCACTTCTGATCACTCTCTAATGGCTCCATATGCTTTAACCATATCCACTTCTGATCATTCTCTAATGGTTCATATGCTTCAACCATATCCACTTCTGATTACTCCCTAATGGCTCCCTATGATTCAACCATATCCATTTCTGATCACTCCCTAATGGCTCATATGCTTCAACCATATCCACTTCTGATCACTCATTAATGGCTCATATGTTTCAACCATATCCACTTCTGATCACTCCCTAATGGCTTATATGCTTCAACCATATCCACTTCTGATCACTCCCTAATTGCTCATATGCTTCAACCATATCCACTTCTGATTACTCCCTAATGGCTCATATGCTTCTACCATATCCACTTCTGATCACTCCCTAATGGCTCCTTATGATTCAACCATATCCACTTCTGATCCCTCTCGAATGGCTCCTATGCTTCAACCATATCCAGTTCAGATAACTTAGTGCCAAGATACTTCTTAGGGAGTGACTGTTGTGCTTTATAAATGACAAATAAAATCAAACAAATAACTCTAATGGCTCCCTATGTTTCTATCATATCCACTTCTGTGCACTCTCTAATGGCTCAATCACCGGGATTTGAGGAGCGCAACTTGCACAAAGGGGGGGGGGGGGTCACCAGGCGCTGGGGAAGGTCCTGGAAAGGCTGCCACCCCCCCTGCACACCTCTCCTTCCCTGGACGACTTCAGAAGACATCTCAAGACCTGGCTTGTCAACTTCCATCACCAGTGGGCCAAGGCATGCAGACTCCCCCCAGCACCTGGAGGTTCCCCCCCCCCCCCCGGGATAACAAGTTCCGCTCTACTAATCCATGTGATTGAATGACTACCTATGTTCCAATCATATCCCCTTCAGATAACTCTATAATGGCTCACTATGCTTCAATCATATCCATTTCTGATCACTCTCTAATGACACATATGCTTCAACCATATCCACTTCTGATCCCTCCATAATGACTCCCTATGTGTCAACCATATCCAGTTCTGGTAACTCTCTACTGATTTCTTATGCTTCAACCACATCCCCTCCTGATCACTCTTTAGTGGCTCATATGTGTTAGACCTGGCATCCTTGGGCTAGTCCCATGTTTTGACTCTGTGCTGAACTTTGTTTTGCTGCTGACCAGTGCTAAAGTGCAAATGCTCCCTGTGTAAATTGTATGTGTAATTGCTGTATCCATGATCGGCATATTTGTTTTACTAGTAAGTCCCTAATAAAGTGCACTAGAGGTGCCCAGGGCCTGTAAATCAAATGCTACTAGTGGGTCAGCAGCACTGATTGTGACACCCACATGAGTATCCCTGTAAACATGGCTCGGACCTGCCACTGCAGTGTCTGTGTGTGCAATTTTAAAACTGCCAATTCGACCTGGCAAGTGTACCCTCTTGCCAGGCCCAAACCTTCCCTTTTTGTACATGTAAGGCATACCGAAGGTAGGCCCTAGGTAGCCCCATGGGCAGGGTTCAGTGTATGTTAAAGATAGGTCATGTGCTGGTGTGTCTTTACATGTCCCAACAGTGAACTACTGCCAAATTCATTTTTCACTATTGCAAGGCCTGTCTCTCTCATAAGTTAACATGGGGGCTGCATTTAAATACCCTTTAAGTTCAGTTTCCCTTTGTAAACAGATAGAGATGTGGAATTTGGGGTCTCTAAACTTACAATTTAAAAATACATCTTTTGATAAAGTTTGTTTTAAGTAGTCAGTTTTTAATTGCCACTTTTAGAAAATAGTCATTTTCTTGACTAAACCACCCTGTTTATGTATTCCTTGACTGGGTCAGACTGACAGTTGGTCTGTTTGTGCATCTCCACTAGACAGTGATTCAAAGGGTGCTGGGGTGTAACCTGCATATCCTGATGGGTCATCTGGGGTAGGTTGGAGGGAGCAGTGATCACTTATACCTGAAAGGGATGTGCCTGCCCTCACACAATGCAGTCTCCAACCCCCTGGTGTGAGAATGGGGCCAGGCCTGGGCAAGGCAGGATCTTGTCACAACACAGACTTTCCTTTCAAGTTGGCAACTTCAAAGGCAGAAAGAGGTATAAGCAGTGGATACAAAACCCCGGATTTTTAGATTACTTCAATATTCAAGAGAAACCTGCCAAGGAGAAGAGCTGAAGAGCTGGAGGAGGAGTGCTGTCCCTTTGCCTGTGACTGTGCTTTGCTGTGTTGGCCTGCAGTGGCTGCTTCAGACTGAAAGAGGACAAAGACTAGACTTTGTGGTATATTCTTGCTTAGGAGGTGTCTCCAAGGGTTTGGATTGAGCTTTACTCCTGTTTTGAAGTCTCAGGGACAGCAAAGACTTTACCAACCAGTGTCTGAGTTCACTTGCAGTGGACTCTAGATTGCCAGGTGGTGCCATTCCAGTTCCTGTGCCCCTGGAAGTGAAACCTGTTGAAGTTCCAAGTGAAACTACTTCGGACAATGCAGTGCGACTTTGCAAGGATGCCACTGCAGGAAACCCGCTACGCCGCCTGCACCTGAAGCAGTGGACCTCACTGAAGCGTGACTACCCCACCAACATTGCAGGCCCAACATCGCAGCAGCCGCTGATGTGCTCAGAACTTGTGAGATTGGAGTGACACCAAACTCTGTTGCAGCGCTTGTGACCCTATGGCGTGATCGCAACCTCGTGAGGTCACCACACAGCATCTTGACTCCACCAGACATCGACCCTGCCGGAGGTGTAAGGGACCGACACCTCGCACCCACACCGCCTCACCTCCACCGCTCCGCAGAAAGGATCTGACGACTCTCACCGATGCCTCTGCTCCTTTGCCTGTAGTATGAGAACCAACGCCAGATCAGATCCAGCAACGCCTAGCTTCCTGACTCTGTGCACTGGCTTGTTTCTTCACCTTTGCTAAGGTACTGTTCCTGGGGGTCCGTGTGACTCAGCAAGTTGCAGAATTTTTTATTCTAAGCACTATTTTATAGTTAATCTTGCAAAATTCATATCTTTACTTAGGTATGTTGGATTTTTATCGTATTAGTCTTGTTTTATTTAGATAAATATTTACTATTTTTCTAAACCTGTATGGCGTCCATTTTGTTGTGTTTTCACTGTATTATTGTGTGTGTTGGTACAAATACTTTACACATTGCCTTTGGGATACGCCTGACTGCGTGTGCCAAGCTACCAAGGGGGTGCACAGGGGTATTCCAAGTGTGTTTTTCCATTACCCTAACTAGGGTGAGGGTCCCTGCTAGGACAGGGTGCAAACTGACTGCCAACCAGAGACCCTATTTGTAACAATAGACTTCAACCATATCCCCTTCTAATCCCTCTCTAATGGCTCCCTATAACAGCTGAATGCTTCTTCAAGCTAGTACCCTGCAATGTCTTCCATGCTGATACCTCAGTCAAAGTCCTTTCTTCTGGGGCCTGGGAATTGTCATTTATAACTTATATTTATAGCTCTACCTCAGTGTGCATCGCTTCACCCAATGCCATTGCTACACTTTGTTTGGGCATAATTGTAAATATTGTTTGTGTTAGTTAAATATTTGTCTGTTTATACCACAGTTTAATTTGTTGTCCTGTAACCAAATACCATATATTTTAATGTTGCATTGTTTATGAAGTTCAACATGTAACACACTGCTTTGTAAAGTGCTGTACCTCCATCTAGGGCCATGCCTATGTTATACAAAATCATGAAGTAAAATAAAATCAATATATTACTTACCACATACATGGATTTAAGCAGCTAAAGGCAGATATGGACATTTTAGCTGTTTTCCTCAGGGTAATATGCTGGCAGAGAACATCTCCACTACAGACAAAGCTGGCACTCACACCAATCACACCATAGATGCTGCACTCCTGTAAAAGTGGCAGAAAAATGGGTTAAAATGCTTTTCATTATCCTTACTAACTAAAAGACTGTTACAGAACTTCCCTGCATTGTCTTGATCAAGCTTACACTGACACGGGCTGCATGCAAAAACATATAACTGTTTTGAAAATAATACTGTAAATAAACTAATAGTTAATTGTGAGCATAGTAAAGGAGCATCTGCCTTGGCAAGAGCCCAGCCTGATGGCTCAGTGAACTAATGCAGCCATGTCAGGAAGAACACTTCATCGTGGGACTCCACTTGGTAGCCAACAGAAATAGTTCTGACACCCACCTTAGAACCTACGTCAAGAACCTCCAGATCGTCATTAACAGCAAACTCAATATGACCACCCAAGTCAACATTGTCTCCACCTCATGCTTCCATACCCTGAAGATGCTGAGGAAAAATTACAAATGGCTCACAATCAACACCGAGAAAACCATCATGCATGCACTTGTCTCAAGCAAGCTACACTAAGGGAACACCCTCTATCCTGGGATCAACAAAAACTCACCAGAAGCCTGCACATTATTCAGAGCTTGCTGGCCAGAATCACTATCAACCTCCCACACCACATTCAAATAACACCACACCTGAAGGAGCCCCACTGGCTCCCCATACACAGACGAACACAATTCAAACTTCTCACCCACATTTTCAGGACACTAATAGCATAATTTTTTTACGCTAAGGTGGTGCTAAAGTGGCATTTTCCCCACGCCATATTTACAAAGTGGTGCAATGCATGCATTGCGCCATTTTGTAACCCCTTGCTCCACATTATGTGTACGCCATGCATAATGTATGCAAGGGGTGCGTTCCCCCGTTAGGACGGCCGAAAAAATGGTGCAGGAAATCTAACAGATTTTCTCATGCCATTTTGTTCAGCACTTTTAACGCCTCTCAGAGCAGGCATTAAAATTATGCTTCCATTATTTATAATGGGCCCCTGTGTACTTTGCATGAGTAGCACCAATATTTTGGTGCTACTCCTGCAGAGTACATCAATAGCGTAAAAAAAAAATTATGCTATTGCCTCCTACCCTGCGCCATGGTGCACTGTATTTTAAATACGGCGCACACATGGTGGCGGTAGGGGGGCGCTAAGGGGCCCCTAAATGACACTGGCTCAGCATACCTCAACAAAAGCATCTGCTTTCACAAACCTTCCAGACACCTCCGCTCTTCCGGACTCCTACTTGCACAAGTTCCACACTTAAAGAAAACCAGATTGGGCGGTCATGTCTTCTACATCACTCCTAAAGAATGGATCAACCTACTGCTACAAACAAGCCTCCTCTTTACTTATTGAATTCAGCAACAAGCTAAAGACCTGGCTTTTTTATTAGTCCCACTAGGCCCTAGGTTTAGCTAGAATCACCTGCTCAGCACCAGGATACCCTTCCAAGTGATAGTGCACTCTACAAAACTGTATAACCTATCAATCTCAGGGAACTGTGTTTTGCCCCATGGTCATAAGTTCAAATTGTGGCAGGTTCACTGAGCCTTTTATCCTTCTGTGTTTGATAAAATGAGTATCACTGAGCTGGGTAGCACCCAATAAGGTGGGCTTAACCTTACAAATACACATATTATGTAATCATATGGTCTTCTGGGCATCCGACTCTGCACTTCTGCCTCATGCTTTTCACAAGCATGTGAAGTTCAGTTTCATTATGAACTCGTTATTCGCATTTCACTATGGCAACACTGCAATTCCTTGCTCTGAAGGTAGGCGGGTAACATCTCAGCTCTGCTTGAGGTGGAATCCTTCTGAAGACACACAATAGAGCCGTGGCCCTGGGATCCAGAAAGAAGGGACTCGGTTCCTCCTTGCTTTTAAGAAAACTGAGGGTATATATTCCTAGGTTTCCAGGGAGATTTATTTGATTTTTGGGGGGGTAAATTGCACCTGTGAAATACCTTGGATTCTGATATTTACTTGAATTATTCGAATTAAGACAAATTACGAAACAGGCACACATTAAAGTTCAGGAAATGGCAATATTCATGATAAAGGTAACAATTAAATATCTGCTGGCTTTTTGATGA
Organism: Pleurodeles waltl; assembly: GCF_031143425.1. Classification (NCBI taxonomy): domain Eukaryota; kingdom Metazoa; phylum Chordata; class Amphibia; order Caudata; family Salamandridae; genus Pleurodeles; species Pleurodeles waltl. The sequence goes on from NC_090446.1 coordinate 1,541,948,655, forward strand.
TATGAAGCATACAAAACATTTTTGTGTGCTATAGTGTGACAACTGAAGTGCTATGGGTCTGACCCGATATTGGTCCAGGGCTCACTGTGTCACTCGAACCAAGCTGCACCCAATGGAAGATCCCTAACTAAGGCAAAATCAGTCTTAGGTTGCTTGTCTTCTGTTTCAGAGAGGACCTGGCTTGGCAGTTTGGGCTGGACTGTTCCCATTGGAACAGGATTGAGGTTGATTTGCAGATGACTGGGTTTAATCGAAGGTGGAATGATGGGCAAAAAGAGTAATTACCAGAGACTATGATTAATTCAAACATTCTCTCCATAACTTTTATGTTTATTTCAGTGTGAGTCCATAAGTGCAATGGATATATCCAGATATGGATCCCGTTCTCACTGTGTGACTGGACCCAAGCACAGAGGAGCTCTCTAAGAAATGTGGTTATTGGTTGAGGAAGTTGAAAACCCTTCTCAAGAAACAACTACAATCCTTGGCAAGATGAACCACAAAAGTCACTAATTTAACCTGTAATTAGCCCACTAGTAGCTTGGCACAAATGCAGTCAGGCTTAGTCAGGCTTAGCTTAGAGGAACTGAGGTAAGTGTTTATCCAAAACACAAAAAGTAATAAAGTGAAAACACAACACAGGACAAATCTCAGGAATCCCAAACCAATGTACCAATTTAGAAAAACAGGATACGCTTTATTAAATAAAATCATACCAAAACTAATTAAATCCAATCAATCCAATTTAGCAATATCGTCTGCACTAAAAGCTTCCAACCCTTCGAGGACTGTGTTCACAAGTGGCAGGTGCATTTTTCAAACCAAAGGGCATCACTGTGAAGTTATAATGCCCATCTATGGTAGAAAATGTAGTTTTTGCTTTAGCATCTTCTGGCATTTTGATCTGCCAATACCCTGCAGTCAAGTCAAAAGTGCTTAGATACTTGGCAGATGCCACTGTATCTATTAGCTCATCTGCCCTTGGTATAGGGTGAGCACCTGTTTTGGTTACTGTATTGAGACCCCTATAGTCCACACAAAACCGCATTTCTCTCTTTCCCACTTTGTTATGCGGTTTGGGGACAAGCATCACTGGGCTAGCACATGGGCTATCAGAAGGTTCAATAACTCCAAGGTCTAACATTTTCTGAACTTCAGATTTTATGCAATCTCTGACACGATCAAGATCAATGCCTGTGAATGTTACGTTTGACAGGTAAACTGTCTCCAGTGTCAATTGTATGTGCACACCAAGTAGTTACACCAGGTGTGAGTGAGAAGAGTTCAGAAAACTGACCAAGGAGATTTTTACAGACTTCCTTCTGCTCAGCAGTAAGGCAGTCTGTCAGAACCACTCCCTCCACTAAACCATCAGTTTCAGTGGTGGAGAAGAGATCAGGGAGAGGGTCACTCTCTTCTTCCTGTCCCTCATCTGTAGCCATGAGCAGGATTAAGTCAGCTCTGTCATTGTAAGGCATTAGGCGAGTGACATGAAACACACTAAGGGGGCTTCTGGCAGTGCCCAGGTCCACCAGGTAGGTGACCTAACCTTTCTTTTCTAGAATTAGATGGGGTCCACTCCATTTGTTCTGGAGTGCTGTTGGTGCTACAGGCTCCAATACCCACACCTTCTGTCCTGGGTGGTACTCTGTCAGGACAGCCTTCTGGTCATGCCATTGCTTATGGAGCTCCTGGCTGGCCTAACTGTTTTTAGTGGCCTTTTTCATGTACTCAGCCATCCTACTTCTCAGGCTAAGTACATAGGGCCATATTTATACTTTTTGACGCAAAATTGCGCTAACGCAATTTTGCGTCAAAAAAATTTGCGCCGTCTAACGCCATTTGGATGCGCCATGCGGGCGTCAAATTTATACTTTGACGTACGGCGGCGCAACCAACAGGTGGGAGTCATTATTTCGTGACGCAGACAGCGTCGGTCTGTCGTAAAGGAAACCAACGTAAATGCGACGCACATTACTGTGGGTCGATTAACGACAGCGCAATCGTGAAAACGACGTTTTTTTTCACGCAATTGCGTCACATTTTTGCGCGAAAACTGCCCTTTCAGGAGAGGAGACCCAAAATGGATCCTAGATGCCCCAACAGACCCCAGGAGGATGAGAGCAGACCAGGAACCAGCCAGGAGGAAGCATACAGGAACCAGGACATTTAAAAAAAAAAAAGAAAGTGTCGCTTCAGTGCAGAGGAGCAGGAAATCCTGGTGAAAGAGGTGACGGAACACCAGCACCAACTTTTCATCACCTCCAAATTGCCACTCAGTAGGAGAGAGGCCATCTGGAAACAAATTGTGGACAAGATTAACAGTGTGGCTGAAGAACGCCGGACAGTCAGAGTGTAAGAAACGCTGGCATGACTGCAAACGTAGGACCAAAGAGAAAATGGCCAGGAACAGGAAGGCAGCAATGCAGACTGGAGGGGGGAGTCCAGCACAACAGGAGGCCCTGGACCACATGGAGGAGATGGTCGCAGCCGTCATCCCGGAGGAGATCGTCACAGGGATTCAAGGACTGGACAGCGCAGACTACCACGACACTACGCACATGCAGGGTAAGTCGCATGGGGAATCATAATACAATAATGGGGACTGTAAACAGGGGGGGATACCTACTACACAATGCATGTAAGTCAGCACATATATGAAGTGGCATGGGGAAAGGGGCACGGCAGGGGGGCATGCCCAGTACTGACCGAAGCTGGGGCACGACAAAATACAGCAACAACAACAGTCCCACGGGGACATCCTGTAATTACAACAAGAGAGCCAAGGGAAAGCAGTGACAGGTGGGAAGGACACTACCTCAAATCCACATCCAGGCACTTGTCTTGCAAAATCTATTACCCATCAACTAGGTCCCTACCTGTGATGCAGTAGCAAATACAACAACTGTAACTTAACTGCAACCACAGTTGACAATAACACCTCTCATCTCTGTGCAGCTATAGTACCAAATGGCAGGAACCCCACCCTGGAACATACATACCTAAATTAGGGGGTGAGGGTGACATCTGCAATTACTCCTAGAAATAAGACAAAGGTACCAGTACACTCAAATGCCGAATGTCCATAACTGACACATACATAAGCCTAAGTAAACAGCAATAGGAGCCACACAGCACTAACGATACACACATGCTGCATACGTCAGGGTCCCTCACGTGCCTGGCTAACAAGGCTACATCACTAATGTCATACTGCTCAGACAACAACATTGAGGAGGGGACACAGTCAACTGGTCACTGAAACACACCTGCAAAGTCGGACAAACAAATAGGACATTCATACGATAAACAGGCCAATCCAATTCAATACACATCACCCAACATCATCTCAAAACATCAAGAATGTTTACATCCATACCACATCCTAACATTGACATGCATAGGTAATGCCACGTTACATGTACAGATCATGCAATGTGAATAAAAAGTGTATGGGGCAGGGCCTGAGAGGCAAGTGTGCTGGCAGGGCAGTCACAACACCCACAGTCAGTCAAAGTGTAGTGTGGCAAGTGAAACATATACTTTGCACATTAGCCTCAGGCTGGAGGGCTTTGTGCATCTTACCCTGATTGTACTTATACTCATTTGCTCACATCTAAGTGCCTCAGAGCAATTTGCACTAAATGATTCTCATTGCCCTTCCTATCAGTTAATGTAGCAAATAGTCAGTCCTAAGGTGTTGTCAATTAGTCAAATCACACTGTTTTGCCTACTTCTGCACTGGAGTTTGCCAGAACATATTCACTCTGTGCCCCAGTCAAGGATACCGTCTGGTACGTTGCTGATAGATGTGGTAGGGGTTAAGGTTTGGCATTCCTGCGTAGGGAAACTTTGTCATCACCATGACATATGTCTTTTACATTCACTTCCTTGTCCCAAGACACGCATGGGGGAGTTTCCAAACAGAAAATAACAACTAGATGCTGCCTGCCTTGCTGCTGATGCACAACCAAATCCTAGCCCATTCCTCTGATATGAAGTATGAGGTCTCCCCTGTGATTCTGACAGGCAACCTCCAAACTTAACAAGCTGTGCTATACATAGAACATGCAGAGGGAGAGTAGAAACAGTTAGGCACCATGAAAGCTGTGTACTAATGTATTACTCTCCTGCTCTCCTGCGGACTATTTCAATTCTAACAGTGTGTATTGTTTGTGTAATTGAAGGCACACGTTGTAGTCAGCCCAACCTTGTCACATCCCAGGTCCACACATGTCAAAATGTTATGACTTAGCCCAACATAACATACTATTAGTGAGGCATGTTTAACAACACACACAGGGGAGGTAGTACACCCATTCACATGATTCAACCGAACACCTAGGGCATTGCACTCAAGTCACACACACTTCGAGTTCACCTTGTGGAAGTACATGCCCACGGAAGATCCAACCTACAGTGTACACAGTCCATCCTCAACTAGGAAGAAGCACTTGTCATCAATGCCATGTGCCTAAGCTATCTGGGAGACTGTCAGTCTGATATGCAGACTCAGTTCATGGCAAGTCCCTGACCAAGTCTAACATTGACCAGTCTATTCCAAATGAGTCATACCATTCCCAATTGCCGCCCTAATTGAATGGGCTACAGCCCCTCAATCTGAGAGATGACTACGTATTGCTTTGCAGAAACATTATTCAAATTTGATATCACACTAAAAGAACAAAGCCAATGAACGGCCAGCACATCAAATCATGAATTCTCTTGAACACACAGTAATCCATCATGCGTCATTACCAAACAATGTAAATAGCACTCAGGCGACACTCACTGTAGGTATCGGGGTCGTCAAAATGGGCCACCTCTCCCACGGTGTACGGGGCTGGTCCACCTGTAAAGCATGAAACAAAGATTATACTCAGACTGTGTGAACGGACAAAGGATTTCTGTTACAATGACACTGTGTGAAAATGACATGGTAATGATAGACTTTCACACATGCTCATCCTGCATGGATCACTTTGTATTCAACATTATCATTGGATGAGTCTCCTGCTCCAGTGTCACACCCTACTACACTCATGCAGTGGTCAGGACAGTCATGTGTCGTCCAAGTTAATCCTCCATTAGTATGCCCCAACAATAATGTTATCCATACATCTCTGCATGTGCATCCCCGAGAGACATTCCAAAACTGGTTCCATGAGGACTGCATGACCACTCACAATTAAACAGGCTATTTGGACAGGGTCAACAGACAGCAAACAGACACACATGTGACATATGTGTGAACAACATGACTAACTTCATGTGACGTGACGGCAACACACATGTATAGCATCATCATGTGTTTCCAATTTTCTGTCTAGCTATGGCGTCTGCATATGTAGGTATGTTGTTTCTACATGACGTACTAACTGGCCATTATGACCAGTGGAGTACAAATAGAGCCGTTCACGTGTTGCTTTTCTGACACAAATGCAACACTACATTACATGCAGCTACAGGCATCTGGTATGTGTTGCAAAAATGAGCCATCGGACTGGTAGCATAGGTCTTCATACACATTCTGCAACAAATACACATTAGGACACATATGTATACCTTTGTAGCGCAGCATTTGAAACATTTTGGGACGCAGAGAGGGGGCGACTTAGCATAATACAAATAGATGTTGAATTTATAAAGCTGTCATTGCGTGTACATGTGTTGCAAGAATGGGGATTAATGTGTATAACCATGGGCCTAGGTTTCCCTGGCATTACACACACTCAGCTACTTATTTTGCAGATTCGCTAACAATCATCACATGTTCACACACCGATTTCTGTCATTCCCATGTAATTGTTTTTTACTCACCAACATGGCCACCAATCCGGAGTCCCAGGTGGTCCAGCAGGTCCTGTTCCCTGGTGATCAGATCTGCCCAGCGGTGCTTGAGTTGGTGTACATTCCTGAGACTCCCATAGACCCGGACCAGGTGATGGCGCACCTTCTCCCACCGGACTTTCCTTGCCTCCGTGTGATACCCCTGTATCACACGGCCCCCAGCTTACAGCATTAGTGGGAGGAAATGGCTTACGAGCCATATGAACCCCCCCAATTCGTCTTCCCCCATCCTGGACAGGCGAGGCCTACCTGACATATTGAGAGGACTAAGAATGTACCAAAAAAATATAAAATAAAAAGGGGGAAATGGGGAAAGGTAGAGGTGTGAAAGAAAAAGAAGAAGGAGAAAAATAGCCCAACTAACCCCCCAAACTATGCTACCCACAACAGACTCCCACAGACAATACAAACTATCACAGGTATAGACAAAATAACACTAAACAGACTGAGACAATGTTATACAACAATAATAGATTGACACTAAGACAAAATACAAGGCACACAGGACACAAAAGCAGTAAAACACAGGACAACACCTTTCACACAACCACACAGTCTAGATAAATCTGAGACTGCAAAGTGAAAGTGAAAGTTAACTCCCAGTACAGATTTTGTAAACAGGATATCCTATTACATCACTTCCTGCATAAAATGGCCGCCGTTTTTATTTTCCCGTTATGCGTCATATTTTCACGCATACACAGTTGTGCGTCAATTTTTTTTGACGCATTACAGTGCACATGATGCGGAGTGAAAAAATATGATATGAATATTAATAATTAATAATGTACATGAAATGACCAACATATTGTCCATGTAGCGTCAATTTTACCACGCATACATCATGGGCGTCGTTTTTTTTACACGTACAGTGGTGCACATGATGCCGAGTGAAAAAATATGATATGAATATTAATAATTAATACTGTACATGAAATGACCAACATATTTTCCATTTAGCGTCAATTTTACCACGCATACATCATGGGCGTAGTTTTTTTTACACGTACAGTGGTGCACATGATGCGGAGTGAAAAAATATGATATGAATATTAATAATTAATACTGTACATGAAATGACCAACATATTGTCCATGTAGCGTGAATTTTACCACGCATACATCATGGGCGTCGTTTTTTTAACACGTACAGTGGTGCACATGATGCGGAGTGAAAAAATATGATATGAATATTAATAATTAATAATGTACATGAAATGACCAACATATTGTCCATGTAGCGTCAATTTTACCACGCATACATCATGGGCGTCGTTTTTTTTACACGTACAGTGGTGCACATGATGCCGAGTGAAAAAATATGATATGAATATTAATAATTAATACTGTACATGAAATGACCAACATATTGTCCATGTAGCGTCAATTTTACCACGCATACATCATGGGCGTCGTTTTTTTTACACGTACAGTGGTGCACATGATGCGGAGTGAAAAAATATTATATGAATATTAATAATTAATAATGTACATGAAATGACCAACATATTGTCCATGTGGCGTCAATTTTACCACGCATACATCATGGGAGTCGTTTTTTTTACACGTACAGTGGTGCACATGATGCGCAGTGAAAAAATATGATATGAATATTAATAATTAATAATGTACATGAAATGACCAACATATTGTCCATGTAGCGTCAATTTTACCACGCATACATCATGGGCGTCGTTTTTTTTACACGTACAGTGGTGCACATGATGCGGAGTGAAAAAATATGATATGAATATTAATAATTAATACTGTACATGAAATGACCAACATATTGTCCATGTAGCGTCAATTTTACCACGCATACATCATGGGCGTCGTTTTTTTTACACGTACAGTAGTGCACATGATGCAGAGTCAAAAATATTGTGGATGTAAATTATATTTTGAAGGCGAAATATCAAGACACTTTTTGATACATTTGTATCTGACTCTGCATTGTGTGCACTCATGTACGTGAACAAATTATGACGGCCATGCTGTATGCGTAGAATATGGAGCAAAGTTATCCTAATGTCTTCATGTGTTTAGCTTTGGAAAGGTGATTTGTCATGGTCAAATGGTGCGATGTGAGACACATTTGTGTTTGTATATGACACATGTCCGTACTTTTATGTATAGACGGCCTTCACACTGTGATGTTTGGGATACATTAACTAATGTATTGACCATATTTGACAACATATTTGGTGTAATTGCTGATGGCTATTTTGAAATGATGCCTGGGATACCATTATGTATTCCGTCTCCAAAATGTGCCCACCTTTATGATGGGGATGCTTTTATCTGTAGTCCTAACAGGGAGTGGGAGAGTCACTTTCAGTTTTTATGGGGCTGACCATGTCCCATTATGATTTTGTGTTTCATATTTGTGTAGGACTTGTGACATGGAGGCCACACATGTGCCTTATGCATGTGTTTAGTTCACAAGTACATGATTCTTGTATGTTTTGGGGGCGGTAGAGGTGGACTTAGGCCCCCAGCACCCTAGGATTTGACCATCCAGAATAGCTACGGTATCCATGGAGTATTTTTATCATATCATGGCAAAGCTGCAGCAGCGTGCTAATGTAAGGCCATATGGTATGAATGACTGTTGACCATTCATTCATCTCATTAGCCCATTTGACGTTTGCAGTAATGATGATTTGGAGCTAAGTTGCATGCCATTTTCATATGACTAAGTTTGCAAGACTCTCAGCGTTCACGATGTGATAATGAGAATAATTTTGTTGTTGTCTGTGTCCCTTTCTGCATAAACTGGTTTAGTGTCATGTTACAATCTTCCTGCTAGGTTCAAACTGGGACACAACTGTGATGGTCTACTTTCAAATATTAGGTTGATTGTATGACATATGTGTGCATGTGTGTGGGAATGTGGATCCACTATCACCTGTCTGGGTGTATGTTGTCACTGTAACTTCAAGGTCTTCTCCAGAGTTAGTGGCAGCTGAAGTTGTTGCAATTGTGTATTGCTCACATCATACACTTGAGAGAAGCCATTGATGACATGGTCACGTACACATGGATGGTCCCACCCTGTCTCTGAACACGTGTGATGTGACTTTCAAATGATCTCCAATTTTGGGCTGGATGAGAGACCGTTTCAGTTGTTTGGATCCGGCATGTGTAATTGTCACATTTGTACTCTTGTTGGGCTCTGTGTATGGTAATGTAACATGTCACATCCTACCCTCTGTGCATACAGTTGTGATGTTTATTTTTGGTGTGATGAATTTTAATGGCATTCTTGATCAATGAGACGACATTCATCTTCAGCAATTTCAAACTAAAGGTGGTCAGAAATGAATAGGCCAAAGCATGATGTGGTGTTTGTTATCTGTGTTTATTTACAAGTGTGGAATACAAGTGATTATAATAAATTAAGTAAAAAAATTGTTCACAAGCTGTTGGCGCCTACGCACTCCTGCTGCCGTGTTAGGTTGTTCCCCCTCCTGTTGCAGGCCAGCATCCTCCTCATCATCATCCTCAGGCATGTCTGGGTCCGGTTCAAGGAGGGGAATGTTCCTTTTTACACAAATATTGTGTAATATGGCACAAGTGAGTATGATCTTGCAGACCATCTCTGGGGAGTATAGTAGGCTTCCGCCAGTGATGTCAAGGCAGCGGAACCTTGACTTTAGGATCCCAAAGGTCCTCTCCACAATGCTGCGTGTCCTCTTGTGGGCGTCATTGTATGCCCGCTCAGCAGCAGTATTTGGGTTCCCATATGGTGTCATTATCCAAGGCTGGATGCCATACCCCTGATCAGCTGAAAGAGAAACACAGAATGGTATCAATTAGATGTAGGAGGCACTGTTGTACGTATCTTTGATGGCAGTAGTTGTGTTGTGTTGTCTGTGACTATTTTGTGTACTAATGTGACAACCTATGGTTGTTGGTGGAAACTTCGGCATTGCTTTTTTTCCTTGGCTGAGCAAGTGTTTGTTGTCTAACTGTTTGTCAGAAGGATGTATTGGTTTCTCAAGTACAGTGTGCCCTCCCTTGCATTGTGACTTGTGACACAGGTGTCCGTGTGTCCTCACTGGGGGTGTGATGATAGTTCCATGCAGAGTTGAAACATGAAAGTGTATTAGAAACGTTCATATGAACATACCCAGGCCATCCTATCCCTTAAAAGTTATGCATTGTATTAGTGTACAGGTTATTGTGAGACTTCCAATTTGCAAGGTGACATTTAGGCAACCACAGTCATGAATGTCTTCACACTAAGCTGTGGAGTAAATTCAAATGTGTGAGAGGTTCAATGGTGACTTGTGACACATGGCTAGTGATGTGAGTACCTCAGTGTGTTCCTGTCTAGGTGTTGCTATTGTGGTGTATGGGTTTTTTATCCTAGAGGGTTTCTGTGCAGTGAGTATATAAGTAGATTTTTGTCCTTACCAACAAGTAGTCCATTGCCATACCGTCCATCCTGGAAGTGTTGGTTGATGGTGCAGTGACGGAAGATGAATGCGTCATGTACACTCCCAGGATATTTAGCCACAATGTTGGTGATCAGTCCTTGGTGATCGACTATGGCCTGCACGTTCATGGAATGTGTGTGCTTCCTGTTGCGGTAGAGGTGTTCAGTCGCAGCAGGTGGCACAAGACGTACGTGTGTGCAGTCGATTGCACCAAGGACGTGCGGAAAGCCACTGATGGCGTAGAACCCCTGTTTCGTTTCCTGCTGCTTCTGCAGTGTGTTAGGGAAGCAGATGTGGCGGGGTGTCAGTCCAATGATGGCATCCAGTACTTTAGGCAGGAATGCGGAGAAAGATGGTTGTGAGATTCCACCAACCAGAGCACCAGTTGTCTGAAAGGTGCCACTTGCCAGCATGTGAAGTACGGCAAGCAGCTTTGTTTCTGTTGGGATAGTGCGTGGAGTCACTAAAGTGGGGGCCAATTGCTGTTCAATATTTGTCAGCAGCTGCTGAATGGCCTGCCAGTTCAACCGGTACCTCTGGATGATGTCTCGTTCCCTGAGGCCATGCAGGGTTGTTCTTGTGCGGAATATCCTCTCCTGCCTTCTGCGCTGTCTTTGGGGTCCCTGCTGTTGTTGTTGTGGCTGCTGTTGTTGCTGCAGGGCTCTGCGTCTACGTGCACGTTGAAGAAAAATCACCTCCATGTCTCCCTGTTGCTGCTCTGCTGCTCTGCTGCTCTGTTGTTTGTTCTGTGTGTTCTGATTTAGTACAGGTGTGTTTGCCCCATTTTAACGCCTGCCCTGACCCAGGTGTTAAAATTTCACGATATTCGTGCTTTGCGCCATTTTTTTGCGCCGCCTGCCGCGCGGGAGTGATTTTTGCCCTGAAGCATAAATACCACGCACCGCTATGTGCGTCTGTTTTTGGACGGGAACGCCTACCCTGCATGTCATTAACGCAGGGCGGGGTGCCGCTTCCAAAAACTGGCGCACATAGCGCCATTTTCCTGGTGCGCCGGATCGGGCGTCAGGGTTTAAATATGGGGCAACGTTTGCGCTGAAAGTGCGTCAAAATTTTTGACGCACATTCGGCGCAAATGGAGTATAAATATGCCCCATAGTCCACAATATCTTGCTCCGGAGGTTTTAAAGATTGTTCCCAACCCTCCTAACAAGAGCAAGGGGACACCTAACAGGGTGACCAAATAGGAGCTTAAAGGGGCTGTAGCCCAATTCTTTTTGGGGTACCTCCCTGTAGGCAAAAAGGAGGCATGGTAATAGGACATCACATCTCCTTCTGAGTTTTTCAGAGGGTACCATAATCATGGCTTCGAGAGTTTTAATAAACCTCTCAACCAATCCATTAGTTTGTGGATGATAAGGGGTGGTGAAATTGTACGTAACCCCACACTTCTTCCATATTGCTTTTATGTATGCAGACATGAAGTTACTACCTCTATCTGACACCACTTCCTTAGGGAAACCCACCCTGGAAAATATTCTAAGGAGAGCTTTTGTCACTGCAGGTGCTGTAGTGGTCCTTAAGGGTATAGCTTCTGGATACCTTATGGCATGGTCCACCACCACAAGGATGAATCTATTGCCAGAAGATGTGGGAGGGTCAATGGGGCCAGCAATATATATAGGCTTTCATAATCAGTCACCTTACTGCCATGTAACCAACCTTCTAGGGCTTTCACAGAATAGTCTACAAAGTCTGTCCATTCCTGTGATGACTCCTTTCTGGTCTCTCTGAACTTAAGTCTGTAGTGTTCAGTGGTTAAGCGCAGACCATCCCAGAGTGCCTTTTTCAGAATTTGGTAATTATCTGCATCATCCTCTCTGACAAGTCTGCTTCTCCCTTTGCCAGAGAAGGATAACCAAAGGATAGCAGCCCACTGTACATGAGGGACCTTCTGAACTTTACAGGCCCTCTCAAGTTCAGCAAACCACTATTTGATATCATCATCGTCCTTCTAAGGAGGGACAACCTTATGCAGATTCCTAGAGTCAAATGAAGGTTCCATAATATTTGCATTTCTGAAACTGCTGCTGCCACTATGGGGAACTAACCCCAAACCCTGCCTCTCTTTCTCCATAGCCAGGGATTCCCTGTCTAAGGCCAAGTGTTGCTGTATTAGCCTCAGTCTGGCCTCCTCTAACCTCAGCTTTCTGAGTTCCCTAACTAGGGATTGGTCCTCAGAGTTATAATTGTGTGAAGTTTCTGAAACAGATGTAACATGAGAGTGTGCAGTTGCAGACCTATCTCTAACAGGGGCCACTCTAGTGACCTAACCTCTAGGGGTGAAGGGAGCCCTACTTGTGTGTGAACCCTTCCCACTACCAGTTACACTAGGGGGCTTATTGACAGATAGGTATGTGGAATAACCCTCCCTAGGATTTTCAGATTGCTCACCTGAGCACTCCTGGTTGGAGTCATCCTCTACGTCTTCCCCTGTCTGATCTGGACCTGTGCTGAGTCCCTGGTTGTCTTGGAGGAGAAGATTTAAGAGGAACTCCGTATTAGGGTTCTTCCCAATCTTCAAAACTCTTTCACTACAGAGACCCCTCAAACTTTTGAAGTTTAGATTTCCATAAGTAGCACTCACAATTCTAGGGTAGCTTCTACAAAAGACATATTGAAAGTAAAGCTTTAGGAAAGTGAGTAAAAAGTTAGTAGAATAAGAGAGCTAACTTTTTAGAGAAAAGATAAAAACTTTTTCAGAACTTTGAAAAACTTTTTGCAAAGTTTAAGAACTTTTAGAAAGTTAGAAAATTACTTCTAGGGATATGCTGTCAAAGCCCAGCTCACCTGAGTTCTTGTTCAGTTCTGATGGAGGTTGAAGACAATCCGACCCCACCCTGAAACTGCTTGTTCCAGCACACTAGTTTTTAAAACAGTGCACTAAGAACAGAAGCTCAAGGGAAGGGGGGAAGTGGATAAAATAAAAAAAAGAGAGACAACACCGTTCTTGCGTTTCCACTGTTGAAGTGCTGCACAAATCTGCGGCCCTTTCTGACTTCTGTAGAAACTGGTGCCTAATGAAACATAAACAAAGAACAGATAAGTGCAACCTATTCCTAAATGGGTTCCTGACTATCCCTTTATTTATTGGAAATTCTCTTCTAAAAGTACCTCTTGGATCCTGGTCTCTAGTTTCCAGGTTTGGAATGTGTTACTGCTCTGGGATGTGTTTTCTATTACTGTTAAGCTTCTAAAAAATTAAACAAATACCGTTATCAGAATTACCAATATCAAACATTCATCATAATATAACTAAAGCCTAAATTCCCAATAGCAGACTCACTTTTCGCATATTTCCAGAATCTTTTATAAAACAAATACTGTACTTTTACATCAAAATACAGCATGTAATTTGTGCAAGTCCTTGATTTACTGTTTTCCTTGCTGTCAATGGTTTCCACTGTTCGATTCCCAAAAGTTCCATGAAAAAAAACAATGTCCGCTTCACAAAGTCCTGCAAAATAATACTGCAACAAAGAGCCTTAATCACAATGCTCGTGGAAGGCACTTCGCCTCAAACTGTCTATACACGAATCCAGAAATTGCCGTCAAAGCTCCCTCAGGTAATAAAAAGTTTTGCACTTACTTGTTGCTGGCAAGAGATACTGATCAGTCTAACCTTGTCTTCTTTCTCTTTTGCAGGTTACTCGTAGGAGAGAGGCTGAGGAAAGGAGGAACTGGAAACCGGAAGAAGGAAGAGCCAGCAGCTGCGCCAATTGAAGTCAAAGAAAGTCTGTTAAGAGCAGGAGTGCCAGCGCCGAGGGATCTGTTCTCAGGTAAGCGGGAGGTAGACGAGCACAAGCACTGGGTGAGGCTCGGGGGATGCCTTTTATAGACAGGGCTGGGTGTGGTTCGAAGAGCTGGGTGTGGTTTGAAGGGCTGGGTGTGGTCCTCACATGCTGCACATGTTCTTGGAAGGTGTGCAGAGCTGGGTGTGGTTTGAAGAGCTGGGTGTGGTCCTCACATGCTGCACATGTTCTTGAAAGGTGTGCAGACTTTCAGTTATTATGCAAATGAGTTGGATTAACACATGGCCTAGGGAGGAGTGTTATAAAGAAGCCTTGGTAAAAGCAAGGCCCAATGTGTAAACAAAACAGCACATTAAACAACATACACAGAAGCCTAGGGGGGGGGAAGGTGAGATAACAAGAAAGACTTTGAATAGTAAGTTTAAAAGGGAGCTATTACAGAACCCACTAGTGCAGTGAGAGGGGACATGCTCTTTGCTGTGTACAAACCCTAACAGTTGCCCCCCTCAAAGGCCCTCCTACAGGACGGGGTTTTCCTGGATTTTTTAAATAAAACCGTTTAATCAGCTGTGGGGCATGTACATATGATGCTGGTTCCCATGAATTCTCAGATTCATCATATCTTTTCCATTCTACTAAATAAAACAGACGTCCACTAATTCTTTTTGAGTCTTTTATGCTTTTCACTTCATATTCCAGATTTCCTTTAATTGGTATGGGTGGAGGTGGTGGTTCAGGTCGGGTTTTTGAGTTGTACGGCTTAAGCAAGGACACATGGAATGTAGTATGTACTGGATATTCTTTTGGTAAATCTAATTTTACTGTTACCGGGTTTACTATGGCAGTTATACTAAAGGGTCCAATGAAACGTGGTTGCAGCTTTCGGGATCCCTCTATGTTTAGGTTTTTTGTGGAGAGCCATACCTTGTCACCAATTTTATACATTGGGGCCTCAGACCTGTGTTTGTCTGCTTGTCTTTTCATGCTTTCCTTGTACTTTAATAAATGTTTCCTGTCTTTGTCTTGTATGTCACCTAACCTCGTTAGTCTATCCGTTACTGTAGGCAACAGGGAATCTTCTAACAAAATGGGTATAGCTCTTGGATGATACCCCTGCAAGAAATAGAATGGTGAGCAAAGTAGAGCTGAATGCTCAGTATTATTATAAACAAACTCTGCTACAGGAAGAGCTTCCAACCATTCACTAGAATAATCAGCCAATAAACAACGTAGCGTTTGAAGTAAGGTTTGGTTCAGTCGTTCAGTCTGTCCATCTGTCTCTGGGTGGAAAGCAGTGGATAAGGCCACATCTATTTTCAGTTTTTCACATAATTTTTTCCAAAATCTGGAGTTGAACTGGCTCCCTCGGTCTGACACCACTTTGCTTGGCAAACCATGTAAACGCACAATTTCCCTTATAAAAATATCGGCAAATTCTGCCGCCGTGGGTAATTTCCGTAATGGTACAAAATGTGCCATTTTAGATAAAAAATCCACTATAACCAACACTGTTGTGAAGGATTTTACAGGTGGTAAACCTACAATAAAGTCTACGCTCACAGTGTGCCAAGGTTGTTTGGGTGTTGGCATTGGTATTAACAAGCCGTCAGGAGCCTTATGAGAAGATTTATGTCTTGCACAAATTGGACAGGTAGTGACAAATTGCTTAATGTCCTTTCTTATAGTGTCCCACCAAAAGTGTTTTTGCACATTTTCCAGGGTTTTTACCCAACCAGGATGACCTGCCAACGGTGAGGCGTGATGCCAAATTATCACCTGTGTTTGTAATTCAGAGGTGGGCACTAACAGCATGTTGTCGTGATACAATAAACCTCGTTGTATTGTGTTATGGGAATCCTTTAACCAATCCTGAGGTGCTATTTGCATGTGTGCATTATATAGATCTGTGATGAAATCCTTTTGTTGTACTGGTGCCAACAACTTTTGGGGAGGAATAATGGGTTCTCCTATTTTATCTTGTTTCATGTCTGAGGTATGTCCGTATCTAGATAACACATCAGATTGAATTTGTTGTGCACCTGGTCTATAGGTTATAACAAAGTCAAATGTGCTAAAAAAAATTAACCAGCGCATCTGACGTGGTGTTAGTGCTTTAAGTGATCCAAAAAACTGTAGGTTCTTATGGTCAGAAAAGATTGTAACTGGGTACTTGGCTCCCATTAAATGGTGCCTCCATTCTGAAAATGCTACTTTGATAGCTAGTAGTTCCCTTTCAGCCACAGTGTAATTTTGTTCAGCTGGTAATAACTTTTTGGAATAGAAGGCTATAGGATGTAACTGGCCATCTACTGCATCTCGTTGAGAGAGAACTCCTCCTAAAGCTACTTGTGAAGCATCCGCTTCAACAAAAAAGGGCAAGTCAGGATCAGGATGTTTCAGAATTGGGGCTGAAGTGAACTTTTGTTTTAGGAGTTGAAAGGCGTGTGCCGCCTCATCAGTCCAAATAAATCGTTGCCCTTTCCGCAACAAGGTAGTTATTGGGGCTGCAATGTCTGCAAAATGTGCAATAAACCTCCTATAAAAATTGGCGAAACCCAGAAATTTCTGAATATCTTTTACAGAGGATGGTTCTGGCCAATCAGCAATAGCACTGATTTTCTTTACATCCATAGTTATTCCTTGAGGTGACAGGCAGTATCCTAAAAAGTCCACCTTGTTGACATTAAAAGTACACTTTTCTAACTTAGCAAAAAGATGATTTTCTTTTAACTTTGATAATACTGCACGAACATGTTGGGTATGTTCTTCTGAGTTCTTAGAGTAAATGAGGATGTCGTCTATGTATACTATGACACAAACGTCCAGGAATTCGTGTAGGACCTCATTTCTAAAGAACTGAAAGGCCGCAGGGGCATTACATAACCCAAAGGGCATTACTGTGTACTCAAATAAACCAAACTTTGTCTTGAAAGCTGTCTTCCACTCATCCCCCTCTTTTACTCGGACCAGGTGGTAAGCTCCCCGCAGATCTAGTTTAGTGTATACAGTAGAATGTCTTAATTGATCCAACAACACAGGTATTAGAGGAAGAGGATATTTATTCTTTATTGTAGCCTTATTTAGTCCTCTATAATCGATACACGTGCGCAGGGATTTATCCGGCTTCGGGATAAAAAAGAGTGGAGATGACACTGGAGATGTGGAATGACGGATGAACCCAGACTGTAGTAGGTCATCTAGGTAGGTTCTTAAGTATTTGGTTTCTTCGTCAGTCAAAGCATATACTCTGTTATTAGGTAAAGGGGCCCCTGGGATAAGATCTATACGGCAGTCATAAGACCGATGTGGGGGCAGCACACTAGCCTTTACTGGATCAAAGACGTCTTTAAAGTCAGAATATTCAGGAGGGAGACTTGGTTCATCTTGTGTAACACTAGCACAGTGTAATACTGTGCTCTGTTCTGTACCTGCTTCTTGATAGCAATTGGTTCTACAGAAAGAGGAATCCAAAGTAACAGTTCTATTCACCCAATCAATTTTTGGGTTATGAGTTGTTAACCAGGGTACCCCGAGAATCAAACCAAAATTAGGAGTATCTATCAGATCAAAGCTAATCACCTCTGTGTGCCCGTTCTGACAGACCATAACAAGTGGACTTGTTTGTTTTGTGATTAATCCAGAGGTCAATTCTGACCCATCCACTGCACATACTGCTTCTGGACAAGGCTTTAGGCACATAGGAAGTCCTAAGATTTCAGCTAACTTATTATCCACAAAATTTCCTGTCGCGCCTGAGTCCAGTAGGACAGGGAGAGAATGCCTCACTTGGGTAGTAACAATTAAAACGACCTGAATTATGAAATGTCTAGGTATGTGCGGTACCCTGAAGGCTGCAGCATTAGAGGTTTGATTAAGATGTTTTCTCGAACAAGTAACCTCTCCCCTTGTCGAGCTTAATCGTTTCCCGATTCAGTTGAGGAGGTGGAGGAAACAGCACCCTTTCGTGGAGTTTTAGGCTTTACTGGACATTCTCTGGCAAAGTGACCTGCCCTGCCACAATATAAACATAATTGAAATGTTCTCCTTCTTTCTTTTTCGTCTGATGTGAGTGGACCTCTGAGTGTCCCTATTTGCATAGGCTCTGGTTCAGGGAGTTTATTATCTGTGTCTTTCTTCTTGTGTCTAATAAAAGTTAACCGTGATTCCAGTTTGTATTTATCTCTCTTTCTTTCTCCTAGTCTATGTTCTAATTTCACAACTAAATCTACAAAGTCTGAATAGTCTTTTGGCAAATCAACGATATGAGCCAGCGCGTCTTTTAACTCGTCTCTCAAACCTTTATAAAAAAGGGAGACACGCTTTTCTTCTGGCCACTGTGTCTCGGTGAGTAAACGATTAAAACTAGTGAGATAGGTCAATAAATCCTTGTTACCTTGTTTAAGATTTAAAAGCTCATTATCACTTGCCTGCATGAAAGTGTGTTTTGCAAAAAGGCTGGTCATGGTACGTTTAAATTGATTCCAATTATGGAGGATGGGATCATCTCTATCCACGAAAGGAATTGACCAATTGGCTGCTGTGCCACCCAAATAAGACAAGACGAATGCCACTTTCGTATCATCAGTAGGGAACTGTTGTGGCTTACAAATGAAGTGTAATTGACATTGATTGATAAAAACATGGAATTTGTTACTATCTCCATGAAAACGTTCAGGTGCTGCTAAGGGCACAACATTAGGAACATTAACAGTAACCTCAACTGGGGAAGGCAAAGTTGTATGTTTTGATGGCGCCCCCGTCTCTGAGGAGGTTTTAAACAAAGGCGTAGAAGCTGTGTTCCACTGAGATCCCCTAAATTTATACCTGCTTAAATCCTGTTTTAAAGAGGTATTCTCCATCTTTAATCTCTCTATTTCCTCTTGCATATGTTGCAAGATGCCAGACACTGATTCATTATGAGCCAAGTCCTCATTTAGGGCCTGCGCCATATCCGTGACGTCAATGCCCTCTATTTCTTCCCCGGTATTCATCGTCCACCAGAACTGAAATTTTTTTTTAAGGCTTGTGCTTCTGTCAAAGCCCAGCTCACCTGAGTTCTTGTTCAGTTCTGATGGAGGTTGAAGACAATCCGACCCCACCCTGAAACTGCTTGTTCCAGCACACTAGTTTTTAAAACAGTGCACTAAGAACAGAAGCTCAAGGGAAGGGGGGAAGTGGATAAAATAAAAAAAAGAGAGACAACACCGTTCTTGCGTTTCCACTGTTGAAGTGCTGCACAAATCTGCGGCCCTTTCTGACTTCTGTAGAAACTGGTGCCTAATGAAACATAAACAAAGAACAGATAAGTGCAACCTATTCCTAAATGGGTTCCTGACTATCCCTTTATTTATTGGAAATTCTCTTCTAAAAGTACCTCTTGGATCCTGGTCTCTAGTTTCCAGGTTTGGAATGTGTTACTGCTCTGGGATGTGTTTTCTATTACTGTTAAGCTTCTAAAAAATTAAACAAATACCGTTATCAGAATTACCAATATCAAACATTCATCATAATATAACTAAAGCCTAAATTCCCAATAGCAGACTCACTTTTCGCATATTTCCAGAATCTTTTATAAAACAAATACTGTACTTTTACATCAAAATACAGCATGTAATTTGTGCAAGTCCTTGATTTACTGTTTTCCTTGCTGTCAATGGTTTCCACTGTTCGATTCCCAAAAGTTCCATGAAAAAAAACAATGTCCGCTTCACAAAGTCCTGCAAAATAATCCTGCAACAAAGAGCCTTAATCACAATGCTCGTGGAAGGCACTTCGCCTCAAACTGTCTATACACGAATCCAGAAATTGCCGTCAAAGCTCCCTCAGGTAATAAAAAGTTTTGCACTTGTTGCTGGCAAGAGATACTGATCAGTCTAACCTTGTCTTCTTTCTCTTTTGCAGGTTACTCGTAGGAGAGAGGCTGAGGCAAGGAGGAACCGGAAACCGGAAGAAGGAAGAGCCAGCAGCTGCGCCAATTGAAGTCAAAGAAAGTCTGTAAAGAGCAGGAGTGCCAGCGCCGAGGGATCTGTTCTCAGGTAAGCGGGAGGTAGACGAGCACAAGCACTGGGTGAGGCTCGGGGATGCCTTTTATAGACAGGGCTGTGTGTGGTTCGAAGAGCTGGGTGTGGTTTGAAGGGCTGGGTGTGGTCCTCACATGCTGCACATGTTCTTGGAAGGTGTGCAGAGCTGGGTGTGGTTTGAAGAGCTGGGTGTGGTCCTCACATGCTGCACATGTTCTTGAAAGGTGTGCAGACTTTCAGTTATTATGCAAATGAGTTGGATTAACACATGGCCTAGGGAGGAGTGTTTTAAAGAAGCCTTGGTAAAAGCAAGGCCCAATGTGTAAACAAAACAGCACATTAAACAACATACACAGAAGCCTAGGGGGGGGAAGGTGAGATAACAAGAAAGGCTTTGAATAGTAAGTTTAAAAGGGAGCTATTACAGAACCCACTAGTGCAGTGAGAGGGGACATGCTCTTTGCTGTGTACAAACCCTAACATATGCTTTGTATGCTCTAAGTATTGGAATAAGCATAAGCTTTTCTTGTGAAAAGCACCAGTAATAAAGTGGTAAAGCAATTGCAAGTACTTATGCCACCGCTGCCACCAATGTAGGAGGCTGGCCTGGTTTGTAGTGGGTACCCTAGGTACTTACACATCATACCAGGTCCAGTTATCCCTTATTAGTGAAATGTAGTGATGTTCTAGTAGCTTAGGCTGACAGAGGTAGCTATAGCAGAGCAGCTTAGGCTGAACTAGGAGACATTCAAAGTTCCTGCAATACCACTTATAGTTACACAGTACATATACACAAGTAAAGACAATACTCAGTGTTACCAAAAAAATAAAGGTAGTTTATTAGGGTGACACAGTACCAAAAATATCTTAGAGGCAATACTCCTTCTGGAGATATGTATTATACACAATTACACACAATATATACACTAGACACCAAAAGAAAGTAAGTAATTAGTCACATAATACTGCAAACAATAGTAAAATGCTATAGAATGCAATAGAAGAAAATAGGTCTAGGGGCAACACAAACTATATACTAAGAAAGTGGAATGCGAATCACAAATTTCCCCCTAGACAAGTGTAGCGTGTAGAGAATCACTGGGAGAGTAAGAAACCCACAAAGGTAAGTAAAATACCCCACCCCAGAGCCCAGAAAAGCAGGAGTAAAGTGCTGCAAGTTTCCTTAGGACACACTACACCTCGTGATTGGAATATTGCAAGAACCAACCAAGTCTGCAAGAAACAAACAGTGGATTCCTGGACCTGAAGACCTGCAAAAGAAGGAGACCAAGTCCAGAAGTCGAAAGAAGTTCCAGGAAGGACAGGAGCGCCTTCCAACTCAGAAGAGGGAGCTAAAGAAGAGTCCCCGGTTGGATGAAGACTGCAGAAATGCACCATAGGAAGATACCAGCAGGTTCCTGCATGATGCGATGGATGTCCCATGATGTGAAGATGGATGCAGATAAGATTTTGTGTTGGAAGCGTCCAACAAGCCTTGGTCCCGGCAAATTCACGGTTTCTGTCAAAGTGGCGCTAGCTGGACCCAGCAGAGACCTGGCGTCCTCAACTTGGAGTGAGGAGGAAGAGGGGCACATTAGAGAGCCCTCAGGATGCCAGCCAGCACCCACGGGAGTCCCAGGACAAAGGGACAAAGGAGGTGCAAATCGCGGTTGGTGCAGCACTACGCAGGAAGGTCCCATGCCGCCGGAGAACAACTCAGCGAGTTGAGCGTCACAGGATGGAGTGCTGGGGACCTGGGCCAGACTGTGCATGAAGGAATTTTGCAAAGGGTGCACAGAGACCTCAGGAGGTGAAGAAGATGCAGTGCACAGGGGTACTGTCATTCTCAGGGAAGGCAAGGTCTTACCTCCACCAAAATGGGACTGTAGGACCTCAGGACAGTCGGTGTCGATGGGGTCCACCCTTTGTGTTTCTAGGAGCATGCTGGTCTCTGTGAGAGGAGTCCAGGAGTACCAGTCGTCGACTTAGAAAGTGCCTGCAGGAGCAGGGGAGTGACTCCATCACACCACAGGGGATTTCTTCGGTCCTGCTGGTACAAGATGGAGACTATGGGGGTCATTACAACATTGGCGGTAAAAGCCGCTTACCGCTGTGCAGAAGACCGCCCTCACACAGCGTAAGCAGAGGAATTCTGCCACGGTCATTATGACCCACAGCTCAGAATCTGCCAAAATTGACACACCCACACTAGTCCGCCACACCAAAGGTCAGTGATAAACTGGCAAAAACAAAACCTCCACCATCACGCCAACAGAAATACGCCCACACTATCACAACCCACAAATCCACGGGGTGGTCTTTCAACTGCGGTATTCCATTGGCGGTACACACCGCCGCGCTCAAAATACACACACTCTTACAAAACACTACCACATTGGACAATTCAAAATACACACACCTGATACACATACACACACCACTCGCACACACCCAATACAATATAAAACACACGCCCATATCACCCACAAACCCCTACGACCACAATTGTGACAGAAGGCCAGAGAGAGACACTACAATCTACAACCAAGCATCCACAGGCACACAATACCATCACCCACATAACATCCACGCACCTCACACAACACACCACTAAATATCACCCCACATATCACAACACACACCACCCCGCACATCACCTACACCACCCCATGGCACGGCAAAGACACCCCAAGTTCTCTGAGGAGGAGTTCAGGGTCATGGTGGAGGAAATCATCGGGGTAGAGCCACAGCTTTTCGGATCACAGGTGCAGCACACCTCCTTAGCTAGGAAGATGGAGCTATGGCGAAGAATAGTGGACAGGGTCAACACAATGGGACAGCACCCAAGAAATAGGGATGACATCAGGAAGAGGTAGAATGACCTACAGGGGGAGGTCCGTTCCGTGGTCTCAAGACACCACCTTGCGGTTCAGAGGACTTGCGGCGGACCCCCCCCTCCTCCCCCACAACTAACAACATGGGAGTAGCAAGTCCTGGCTATTCTGCATCCTGAGGGCCTCGAAGGAGTAGCTGGAGGAATGGACTCTGGTAAGTCAAACTTTAACTACTATATCCCCCACCCTACCTGCATGCCATCACATACCCCTACCCTTGCCCTCACACCCATCACTCCTACTCCTCACAAATGTCCCAATATCACAAACCACACATCCCAACACCAAGCCCTGCATGCAACAACAAAGCATGGACACCCATCCCCAATGCATGGCCACTGCACATACCCATACACCCCCCTAAACCATCATCACACAAGGTCCCACACAGGAATGCAAGCACTGGGGTACACTGCCACCTACCCATTGCACACCATGGTACACCCAGATGCAATAATCATGCTTTTACACCCCTGCAGGACCCCTACCCAACGTCACCGCACAGGAGGGTCCACACATGTCCACTCCACCAACAGAAGAGGCCCACAGTGATGACAGCAGATCTGTCCAACTGGATCTAGATGACCAGCCAGGCCCATCTGGGACCTCGGGACAGTCGGTTCCCATCACACTGGCACAGGCCACTACAGAGCTTGCACCCTCTGGAAACACCAGCCCAGCACCCACCCAGCGGACCCATACCTCTGTCCCCAGGACACGTCAATCAGCAGTGTGTTCACCACTACAGGGAACCCAGGCTAACCCACCACCCCAAAAACAACAGGGACCTGTGGCAGTGGGCACACCTGTTCAGGGGACAGAGGCCCAGGGAAACAGGGGAACTGGGAGAGCTGTTGTGAGACAGGGGGAGGACAGGCCCAGGGAACCCACTTTCCATGAGGCCCTCTCCAACATCATGGGAGCCTACAATAATTGCCAGGAGACGATGGCAATGGTACTGACCAAGTTTCAGGAGACCCAGCAGGAGGAACAGTATTTGGGCTTCAGGGAGGAACTCAGATCCATCAATTCCACCCTGGGCACCATCGTAGGGGTGCTGAAGGAAGTCCTCAACACCAGGAGGTACACTGTGGCACAACAAGGGGCCCCTGACACTAGCCTGTATGATGAACTGCCCACCACCTCCGCCGGCGCTAGTGGACAGGAGGCACCGCCACAGGACCACCACACCAGCACCCCACCCCCTGCAGAAGGAGAACCACCCCGCAAACGGTCCCTGAGATCCAGGACAAAGACAGAGAATGATGCCAAGACCCCTGCCAAGAAATGAGACCGCCCTTAATGTCATCCTTTTGTCCCACCTTGTCACCCTGTCCATCCTCAAACTGCCCCAGCTCCACTTCCTATGCCCCTTTGGACAATGCACCTGTGAGACTAATAGCTTGGACTCTGCCATGGACATTCCTCCACCATCACCCCTCACCATTTTACAACCCCCTCCAATCTTGAGCACTTTAATAAACACCCTTAAAGCACAAAACAATCTGGAGTCTGTCTGTGATTTCGAAATAGTGTATTAGCAATTACAGTGACAAAATGCTCTTTCAATTGTAATGTCAACATACCTATGTGACACAGCTCTAGTCCATGAGGAAACAAAGCAGATGTCACACAGTGGGACCAACATCTGTGAAATCGTAAGGGAAAGTGACGACTCAGTGACCATACACTGGGTGAAAAGGACAGACAGTCGAGAGGTAGTAGAGTTAAAGTACATGTAGTAGGCAGGTTTGTACTCTTACATGTGCCTCACTGGAAGTATTGCAGGATCACCGAGTTCCTGTTGTCGATGCCCTCTTCTTCTGCTTCCATGTCTTCGTTGTCCACAGGCTCCACAGCTGCCACAACACCTCCATCTGGACCATCCTCCTGCAGAAAAGGCACCTGTCGTCGCAAAGCTAAGTTGTGAAGCATACAGCAGGCCACGATGATCTGGCACACCTTCTTTGGTGAGTAGGATAGGGAACCACCTGTCATATGGAGGCACCAGACCCTGGCCTTTAGAGGCCGAAGGTCCGCTCTATAATCCTCCTAGTTCCCCCATGGGCCTCATTGTAGCGTTCCTCTGCCCTTTTCCTGGGATTCCTCACTGGGGTCAGTAGCCATGAGAGGTTGGGGTACACAGAGTCACCAGCAAATGTCGAGGGACAACTGCTAGACACACACTAACTCTTATGGACATCCCCAGACCCAGACACCTAGTCACACAGTATTGGGTCCATGTCCTCAACTAATAGCCACACACAGTACCTCTAAAGTTGCCCCATCACATAAGGGATGCTGCTATTCCACAGGATGTAAGCGTCATGCACTGAGCCAGGAAATTTGGCATTAACATGGGAGATGTACTGGTCAAACACACCATCTGCACATTCATCGAAGGGTAACTCTTCCGGTTTCTGTACACCTGTTCATTCCTGCAGGGGGGACCGAGGCCACATGTGTCCCATCAATGGCACCTATGATGTTGGGGATATGACCCAAAGCACAGAAGTCACCTTTCACTGTAGGCAAATCCTCTACCTGAGGGAACACGATGTAGCTCCGCATGTGTTTCAGCAGGGCAGATAACACTCTGGCCAACATGTTGGAAAACATAGGCTTGGACATCCCTGATGCTATGGCCACTGTAGTTTGAAAAGACCCACTTGCAAGGAAATGGAGTACTGACAGCACCTGCACTTGAGGGGGGATTCCTGTGGGATGGCGGATAGCTGACATCAGGTCTGGCTTCAACTGGGCACACAGTTCCAGGATTGTGGCACGATCAAGCCTGTAGGTGATGATTACATGTCTTTCCTCCATTGTCGACAGGTCCACCAGCGGTCTGTACACCGGAGGATGCCGCCATCTCCTCACATGTCCCCGCGGACGGTGCCTATGAAGGACAACAGCGAGCACAGAGTCAACCAACTCAGAGGTACGTAAACACAGCTTACTCAGAAAACCATTCATAACCCAAATTTTGCCTGTATGAGTGTTGAGGCAAGGCCTAGGTATGTGTGACGCAGTTAAAAATAAAGCCATGTGGGCCCCTGAAATGGCGACTGCCTGACCTGTAAAGTGGGACAATGGGATGTGAAGTAACTGTGCTGGCGTTGTACACCGTTGCAGTAGGCGGTCGAAGACCGAGGCGCAATTCTGCATTGGTTAACATTGGAACCTATGGGTCCCAGGAACCAATGACGATGTACGCCGGCGGTGACTGTACGCACCACCGCTGACGTGACCGCCATTTTATATCTGTTCAATCAGTCAAAACCTGATCTTTGACAGGAGAGGACCTACACTGCAAGTGCTGCTGTGACCTCAGTCTGGAAGAGACAATGGCTCGTGCGTCTGGGGAAAGTGCCCCTGCCTTCAGCACGGAGGGGATGGAAAAACTCGTGGATGAGGTCATCCCCCAGTACACGCTACTCTACGGTCCTCCAGACAAACAGGTAAGTACACTGTGAGCATGATGTATTGGCAATGCCTGTGTGGAGTGGTGTGGATGAAAGATGGAGGGGGGGGGAATGATGCGTGCATGAAACAGCGGTGAGTGCATGTGCCACATGGCAAGGATAGGGATGCAGGCCAATGACTGTGACGGTGCAGTTGGTAATAACTTCTCTTTTACCCCTGTACATTTCATGTAGGTCAGCGCCCACCAGAAGAAGGATATTTGGTGTGCCATCGCCAAGGACGTCCGGACCCTGGGGGTCTATCACAGACGGAGCACCCACTGCCGTAAAAGATGGGAGGACATTCGCCGCTGGAGCAAAAAGACGGTGGAGGCACAGCTGGGGATGGCCTCTCAATGGCGGAGGGGTGCCCGTCGCACCATGACCCCCCTGATGTTTAGGATCCTGGCGGTAGCGTACCCGGAGTTGGATGGGCACTTGAGGGCATCACAGCAGCAACAAGGGGGTGAGTACACTCTCATTCTGCTGATTCAGCATGCAGTGGAGGTGTCTGGGTGGGGGAGGTGGGCTGTGGGTTTCCCTAGGCCAAGGCAAGTGTGCTAGTTAAGTCCCCTTTTTCAGGCAGACCCTGTGGCACCCCACCCCACCTGGGTACAGTGCCAACTACACCTAGTCAGGCTCCTGTGACATCCATGTGTGCAGATATCGGCCATAGCCTTGTAGACCATGTCCCAGGGATTGAATAGTGGACCCCAAGTGCGCAGTGTAGTGCAGGGGGCTTCTGTGTCTGTTGTGTCCGCGGTAATGCATGCACTCAACATGTCTTTCTTCTGTCTTCCCCCCCTTTTTGCGGTCTCTCTAGGAGGCTGGCCTGGCTTGTAGTGGGTACCAGAGGTACTTACACCTTGTGCCAGGTCCAGTTATCCCTTATTAGTGTGGAAGAGGTGTTTCAAGCAGCTTAGGCTGATAGAAGGTAGCTATAGCAGAACAGCTTAGGCTGAAATAGGAGACATGCAAAGCTCCTACTATACCACTGGTGTCATATGCACAATATCATAAGAAAACACAATACACAGATATATTAAAAATAAAGGTACTTTATTTTTATGAAAATATGCCGAAAGTATCTCAGTGAGTACCCTCAGTATGAGGATGCCAAATATACACGAGATATATGTACACAATACCAAAAATATGCAGTATTAGCAAAAGGAAGTAATGCAAGCAGTGTAAAGTTACAATAGATTGCAATAGGAGCACATAGGCATAGGGGCAACAGAAACCATATACTCCAAATGGTGGAATGCGAACCACGAATGGACCCCAAACCTATGTGAGCTTGTAGAGGCTCGCTGGGACTGTAAGAAAACAGTGAGGGTTAGAAAAATAGCCCCCCCCAAGACCCTGTAAGGTAGGTGTAAAGTGCACCTACAACCCCCAGAGAGCACAGAAGTCGTGATAGACAAGAAAAACCAACACCAGCAATGCAACAACAGTGGATTTCTGGACCTGAGTACCTGTAAGACAAGGGGACCAAGTACAAGAGTCGCGACAGTGTCGAGAATGGGCAGGAGCCCAGGAAATGCCAGCTGAGGGTGCAAGGAAGCTGCCACTGGATGGAAGAAGCTTGGTGTTTTGCAAGAACGAAGAGGACTAGGAACTTCCCCTTTGGAGGATGGATGTCCCACGTCGTGAAGAAGCTTGCAGAGGTGTTCCCACACAGAAAGACCACAAACAAGCCTTGCTAGCTGCAAGGGTTGCGTTTAGGGTTTTTGGATGCTGCTGTGACCCAGGAGGGACCAAGATGTCACCACTTGGCTGAGGAGATAGAGGGGGCCCCCAGCAAGTCAGGGAGCCCTCACAGAAGCAGGCAGAACCCACAGAAGTACAGGCACTTAGAAGAGGAGTGAACCGGAGTCCACCACAAGTCACAAAACAGAGTCCCACAACGCCGGAGGACAACTCAGAAGGTTGTGCACTGCAGGTTAGAGTGTCGGGGACCCAGGCTTGGTTGTGCACGAAGGGAATCCTGGAAGAGTGCACAGGAGCTGGAGCAGCTGCAAATCACGCAGTACCCAGCAATGCAGTCTAGCATGGGGAGGCAAGGACTTACCTCCACCATACTTGGACTGAATAGTCACTGGACTGTGGGAGTCACTTGGACAGAGTTGCTGAGTTCCAGGGGCCACGCTCGTTGTGCTGAGAGGGGACCCAGAGGACCGGTGATGCAGTCTTTTGTTGCCTGCGGTTGCAGGGGGAAGATTCCGTCGACCCACGGGAGATTTCTTCAGAGCTCCTGGTGCAGAAAGGAGGCAGGCTACCCCCAGAGCATGCACCACCAGGAAACAGTTGAGAAAGCCGTCAGGATGAAGTGATACAAGGTTTCAGTAGTCGTCTTTGCTACTTTGTTGTGGTTTTGCAGGCGTCCTGAGCAGTCAGCGGTCGATCCTTTGGCAGAAGGTGAAAAGGGAGATGCAGAGAAACTCTGGTGAGCTCTTGCATTCAGTATCTGAAGAATTCCCTAAAGCAGAGACCCTAAATAGCCAGAAAAGGGGGTTTGGCTACCTAGGAAGGAGAATAGGCTAGCAACACAGGTAAGAGCCTGTCAGAAGGAGTCTCTGATGTCACCTGCTGGCACTGGCCACTCAGAGCAGTCCAGTGTGCCAGCAACACCTCTGTTTCCAAGATGGCAGAGGTCTGGGGCACACCGGAGGATCTCTGGGCACCTCCCCTGGGAGGTGCAGGTCTTGGGAGTGGTCACTCCCCTTTCCTTTGTCCAGTTTCGCGCCAGAGCAGGGCTGGGGGATCCCTAAATCGGTGTAGACTAGCTTATGCAGAGATGGGCAGCATCTGTGCCCATCAAAGCATTTCCAGAGGCTGGGGGAGGCTACTCCTCCCTAGCCATCACACCTATTTCCAAAGGGAGAGGGTGTCACACCCTCTCTCAGAGGAAATCCTTTGTTGTGCCTTCCTGGGCCAGGGCTGCCTGGACCCCAGGAGGGCAGAAACCTGTCTTAGGTGTTGGCAGCAGCAGCAGCTGCAGTGGAGACCACGGAAAGGCAGTTTGGCAGTACCCGGGTTCTGTGCTAGAAACCCGGGGGATCATGGAATTGTCTCCCCAATGCCAGAATGGCATTGGGGTGACAATTCCATGATCTTAGACATGTTACATGGCCATGTTCGGAGTTACCATTGTGACGCTATACATAGGTAGTGACCTATGTATAGTGCACGCGTGTAATGGTGTCCCCGCACTCACAAAGTCCGGGGAATTAGCCCTGAACAATGTGGGGGCACCTTGGCTAGTGCCAGGGTGCCCACACACTAAGTAACTTTGCACCCAACCTTCACCAGGTGTAGGTTAGACATATAGGTGAATTATAAGTTACTTAAGTACAGTGATAAATGGCTGTGAAATAACCTGGACGTTATTTCACTCAGGCTGCACTGGCAGGCCTGTGTAAGATTTGTCAGATCTCCCTATGGGTGGCAAAAGAAATACTGCAGCCATAGGGATCTCCTGGAACCCCAATACACTGGGTGCCTCAGTAGCACATACTAGGGAATTATAAGGGTGTTCTAGTATGCCAATGTGAATTGGTGAAATTGGTCACTAGCCTGTTAGTGACAATTTGGAAAGCAGAGAGAGCATAACCACTGAGGTTCTGGTTAGCAGAGCCTCAGTGAGACAGTTAGTCATCACACAGGGAACACATACATGGCACATATTTATGAGCACTGGGGCCCTGCCTGGCAGGGTCCTAGTGACACATAGACTAAAACAACATATATACAGTGGAATATGGGGGTAACATGCCAGGCAAGATGGTACTTTCCTACAGTCTCCCTGTACATGTGTGCATTAGCATCATCAGGCGGAGGAGCACTGGCACCGGAGCAGGAGGGAGCTGCACAACACATGGCCCTGGAGGCCGACACTACGGAGTCTGATTTCACCAGTGGGACGGAGGGCGAGGGGAGCTCTACGGCAGGGACAGGAGCTGACACCAGTGATGCGGACTCGTCCTCTGGTGTGCCCCCAGCATCTATAGGTACAGCCACCACCCCCCCTCCAGCACCGCCCTCCCAGCAGCCCCTCAGCCTTTGCCCCGTGCCCGCTCACCCAGGAGGGTGGGCATCTCCTTCGCCCCAGGCAGCATCAGCCCCGCTGCCAAGAAGGCGACCGCCAGCAGCCCCGCTGGCCCAGACAGGACCACCAGCAGCAGCCCCAGTGGCCCAGAGAGGACCGCCAGCAGCAGCCCCGCTGCCCAAGACAGGACCACCAGCAGCTGAAGCTCTGCCAAGGACACCGCCGCCACAATCACCGCTGCCAAGGACACTGCCGCCACAAGCACCGCTGCCAAGGACACCGCCGCCGCAAGCACCGCTGCCAAGGACACTACCGCCACAAGCACCGCTGCCAAGGACACCGCCGCCACAAGCACCGCTGGCAAAGACACCGCCGCCACAAGCACCAAAGGCCCATGAGTGCCAAAAACACTGACACTACTAAGGCCACCACGAACAGTATGAAGCACTCTGGGCACCAAGCCCCCTCCAGAACCAGTGGAGTATCACATCCACTATCTCTGTCCTTGGCAGGATGAAGCACTCTGAGCACCAAGCCCCCTCCAGAACCAGTAGAGTATCACATCCACTACCTCTGCCCTTGGCAGGATGAAGCACTCTGGGCACAAAGCCCACTCCAGAACCAGTGGAAATTTACATCCACTACCTCTGTCCTTGGCAGGATGAAGCACTCTGTGTTCCAATCCCCCTCCAGAACCAGTGGAGATTTACATTGACTAACTCAGTCCTTGGCAGGATGAAGCACTCTGGGCACCAAGCCCCTCCAGGACCAGTGGAGTGTCACATCCACTACCTCTGTCCTTGGCAGGATGAAGCACTCTGGGCACCAAACCCCCGCCAGAAGCAGTGGAGACTGTTATCCACTTGAGAGACTGTGGCTTTCCACTCCCCAGGATTGAACAGTGGGCAAACCACCCACTGTAGAGACTTTTGAGACTGTGGCTTTGCACTCCCCAGGATTGAACAGTGGGCAAACCAACCACTGTAGAGACTTGTGAGACTGTGGCTTTGCACTCCCCCGGATTGAACAGTGTGCAACCCACCCACTGTAGAGACTTGAGAGACTGTGGCTTTGCAATCCCCAGGATTGAACAGTGGGCATGGGGCCCCCTCGTGGATTTGGCGTCGTGCACTCAACTGGCTGAGGTGCCCCCCCTTTCCCTTCCCCCTGAGGTGCCTGTTTTATTTCTTTCTGATGCCCCTGCAGTGTTCTCTCCGTTTCTGGACAGGTATCATGTGTGGGCCTCGCCCATGCATTTTGGGCCCAGTGGTCCATGGACATTGAATTGTGCATACCTGCACTACTAGTCGTGATGTATATATTTGGAATGTGTAAATGTCATGTTCGGGTATCTTGTGTGGGTCTCGCCCATGCATTTGGGTCCCAGTGGTCCACGGACTTTAAGGGTTGAATACCCTGGACTAATATTGTTGGTGTATATATTTGTAAATAGTGTATGTATATTATTTGACTACTGAATTTTAATATATTACAATCATTCACCTCATTTCCTTTTGTCTTTGCATTCTTCCGGGGGGTGGGGGGAGTAACTGTAATGTATCATGCTGTATTATTGTGTGTGTTGTCGTGGGTGAGGGTGGGGGTGGGGGTGTTGCGTGTTGCGTGTGTGTGTGTCACTGTTTTTTTCCCTCCCCCTCCCCTGTGTCGTAGGTAGAGGAGCAAGAAGATAAAGGGGGTCATTCCAAGCTTGGCGGGCGGCAGGAGCCACCCGCCAAGCGGGAACTGCCAGAAGACCGTACCGCGGTCAAAAGACCGCGGCGGTCATTCTGGGTTTCCCACTGGGCTGGCGGGCGACCGCCAAAAGGCCGCCCGCCAGCCCAGTGGGAAACACCCTTCCACGAGGAAGCCGGCTCCGAATGGAGCCAGCGGAGTGGAAGGTGTGCGACGGGTGCAGTAGCACCCGTCGCGAATTTCAGTGTCTGCTAAGCAGACACTTAAATTCAAAGTGGGGCCCTCTTACGGGGGCCCCACGACACCCCTCACCGCCATCCTGTTCCTGGCAGTCGAAACCGCCAGGAACAGGATGGCGGTGAGGGGGTCGGAATCCCCCATGGCGGCGCAGCAAGCTGCGCCGCCATGGGGGATTCCTCAGGGCAGCGGAAAACCGGCGGGACACCGCCGGTTTTCCGTTTCTGACTGCGGCCATACCGCTGCGGTCAGAATGCCCTTAGGAGCACCGCCAGCCTGTTGGCGGTGCTCCCGCCGACCCCGGCCCTGGCGGTCAAGGACCGCCAGGGTCGGAATCAGGCCCAAAGTGTCTGTTGTGTAGCTCCAGTTCCATGGGTCCTGGTTCCTCGTGGGGTGTGCAGAGGTGAGTGTTTTCCCTTCAAAGTCCTGTTTCCGCCGTGTTATTGTTTGCGGTGAATCCGCCCCGGAAAAGGTGGTAGATTGGTAGGTTGTGATACTGTGGGCGGTACATTGTCTCCCGTCTGTCTGTTGGCGGTGACCGCCGCGCAGTTTGTTTGTACCGCCGTGGCGGTCGGAGTGTTAAAGTGGCTGTCTTTGTTGGCGGTTCCACCACGGTCATAATTCCATTTTTTTTTTTCGCCAGCCTGTTGGCGGTCTTACCGCCGCATTAACATTGACCGCCAGGGTTGTAATGACCACCTATGTGTCCCCAGAGCATGCACACCGTGGGAACTGTTTCAGAAGCTGGCTGGAGCTGAAGTTACAGAGGTGAAGTTTCCCTTCTGGATACTTAATTGCAATTACAGCGGTTCCTGGAGCAGTCTGCGGTCGATCCAAGGTCAGAGGATGAAGCAGTGGTTGCAGAGAATTCCTGATTTAAACATGCAAGCAGAATCTGAAGAGAAACCCACAGGAGAGACCCTAAAGAGCCCTGAGAGGGGGATTGGCTACCTTATCAGGTTTGCACCTATCAGGAGGGTCTCTGACGTTACCTGCTGGCACCGGCCACTCAATGGCCTCCAGAGTGCCCCCACACCTTGCAAAGCAAGATGGCTGAAGTCTGGGACACACTGGAGGAGCTCTGGGCACCACCCCTGGGGTGGGGATGGACAGGGTAGTGGTTACACCCCTTTCCTTTGCCCAGTTTAAAGCCAGAGCAGGGACTTGGGGACCCTGAACCGGTGTAGACTGGTTAATGCAAGGAGGGCACCATCTGTGCCCTTCAAAACATTTCCAGATGCTGGGGGAGGCTACGCCTCCCCAGCCTGTCACACCTATTTCAAAAGAGAGAGGGTGTAACACCCTGCTCTCAGAGGAAATGCTTTGTTTTGCCTTCCTGGGACTGAGCTACTCAGACCCTAGGAGGGCAGAACCCTGCCTGTGAGGTGGCAGCAGCTGTAGCTGCAGTGGAAGCCTCAGAGAGCTGGTTTGGCAGTACTGGGGGTCCATAGTAGAGCCCCCAGGATGCATGGAATTGCCTCCCCAATACCATATTTGGAATGGGAGGACAATTCCATGATCTGAGACATGTTATATGGCCATATTAGGAGTTACCATAGTAAAGCTATATATAGGTATTGACTTATTTGTAGTGCACGCATAAAATGGCGTCCCGCACACACAAAGTCCGGGGAATTGGCCCTGAACAACGTGGGGGCACCTTTGCTAGTGCAAGGGTGCCCTCACACTAAGTAACTTTGCATCTAACCTTCAGCAAGTGAAGGTTGGTCATATAGGTGACTTATAAGTTACCTAAGTGCAGTGAAAATGGCTGGTAAATAACGTGCGTTATTTCACACAGGCTGCAATGGCAGACTTGTGCAAGGGTTTGTCTGAGGTCCCTATGGATGGCAAAAGAAATGCTGCAGCCCACATGGATCTCCTGCAACCCCAGTGCCCTGGGTACCTAGGTACAATATACTAGGGACTTATAAGGGGGGTCCAGTGTGCCAATTCAAATTGGTAAATTAAGTCACTAGCCTATAGTGACAAATTTAAAAGCAGAGAGAGCATAAGCACTGAGGTTCTGATTAGCAGAGCCTCAGTGGCACAGTCAAGCACTATACAGACCACAAATTAGGCCATAAATAATGAGCACTGGGGTGCTGACAAGCAGGATCCCAGTGAGACAGGCAAAACATACTGGCATACAGGTACAAATGGGGGTAAAATCCCAAGGAAGATGGTACTTTCCTACACTTGGGCTGAAGTGGAGTTGGAGGCCCATGCTGCAAAGCTTGGCATTTCTGGGCACCTCTTTCCTTTAACCAGGGCTCAGGCCAAGGAGCAAAGAGGACAGGGAAACTTGGATCTTGGAACAATGAGCAAAGAGCTTTCTAAAAGTAGGGGTAGAAAGGGTAAGAAGATATCCACTATCCCTCCCTCCACTGATGATTCCCCCTTTGAGGAGCAGGAGTCAACTCCCTGGACAGAACCTGAGGATCTGCAAGCTAACACAGCAGAGCTTTTAAGTGCAGGGGGCCTGCCATGGAGGAGTTAAGTGTGGCAGACCAGACCTGCACCACACTTAAGGGTTTAAGACAGCAAGCTGTCAAAGAAAAGGCTGGGGATGTCAGTGGCACCCACAGGGTGCACGGGGGAAACAACCTCCTGAATTCAGAAGCAAGAGAACCCAAGCCTGGTGACACCAGGAGATTGGCCATCCCTCTGTAATACAGAGAGCTTCTGTTGACTTTAGCACATGACATTACCCTTGCTGGATATTTGGGGCAAAGTAAGACAAGGGACAGACTGGTCCCCCACTTTAACTGGTCTCACATGTCTGAGGATACAAAGGAGTTCTGTCACTCCTGTGTCACTTGTCAAACCAGTGGCAAGACTGGTGGCACTTCAAAGACCCACTTGATCCCACTGCTAGTGGTTGGGGTGCCCTTTGAAAGGGTAGGGGTTGACATTGTGGCCCCCTTGACCGTCCTACATCTTCTGATAATAGATTTGTTTTAGTGGTGGTGGATCATGCCACTAGATATCCAGAAGCTATACCTCTGAGAAGCACTACAGCTCCTGCAGGGGCCCAAACCCTCCTGGGAATCTTTTCCAGGGTGGGTTTTCCAAAAGACATGGGCGGTCATTCTGACCCTGGCGGTCAAAGACCGCCAGGGCGGAGGACCGCGGGAGCACCGCCGACAGGCCGGCGGTGCTCCAATGGGGATTCCGACCGCGGCGGTAAAGCCGCGGTCGGACCGGCAACACTGGCGGGCTCCCGCCAGTGTACCGCCGCCCCATTGAATCCTCCAAGGCGGCGCAGCTTGCTGCGCCGCCGAGGGGATTCCGACCCCCCCTACCGCCATCCAGATCCCGGCGGTCCGACCGCCGGGATCCGGATGGCGGTAGAGGGGGTCGCGGGCCCCTGGGGGCCCCTGCAGTGCCCATGCCACTGGCATGGGCATTGCAGGGGCCCCCGTAAGAGGGCCCCTAAATGTATTTCACTGTCTGCTGCGCAGACAGTGAAATACGCGACGGGTGCAACTGCACCCGTCGCACAGCTTCCACTCCGCCGGCTCGATTCCGAGCCGGCTTCATCGTGGAAGCCTCTTTCCCGCTGGGCTGGCGGGCGGCCTGAAGGCGACCGCCCGCCAGCCCAGCGGGAAAGTCAGAATTACCGCCGCGGTCTTTCGACCGCGGAACGGTAACCTGACGGCGGGACTTTGGCGGGCGGCCTCCGCCGCCCGCCAAGGTCAGAATGAGGGCCATGGTGTCAAACAGAGGCAGTAACTTCACATCTGCATACCTAAAAGCAATGTGGAAAGAGTGTGGTGTAACTTAAATGTTCAGCACACCTAACCACCCCCAGACAAATGGGTTGGTTGAGTGTTTTAATAAAACACTCAAAGGCATGATTAGGGGACTCGCTGGAAAACTCAGGAGGAGATGGAATGTCCTGTTACCATGCCTCCATTTTGCCTACAGGGAGGTACCACGAAAAAGAGTGGACTACAGCCCCTTTGAACTCCTCTTTGGTCACCCTGCTAGGGGTCCATTATCTCTTGTGATGGGTGGGAGCAACACTTGAAGCCCCCTAAACAAGATATAGTGGATTATGTGCTTGGCCTAAGATCAAGAATGGCTGAGTACATGAGAAAGGCCACTAAGAACCTTCAGGCAAGCCATGAATTGCAAAAGTAATGTCATGATTAGAAGGCTGTCCTGACAGTGGCACCCAGAGCACTCCAAGATAAATGGAGTGGACCACACATCATAGTGGAAAAGAAGAGTGAGGTCACTTATTTGGTTGATGTAGACACTCCTAGAAGTCCTCTTAGAGAACTTCATGTGAACCGCCTAAAGCCCTACTATGACGGGGCTGACTTAACCCTGCTCATGGCTACTGATGAGGGACAGGAAGAAGAGAGTAACCCTTTCCCTGATCTCTTCTCCAACACTAAGTGGAAGGAGTTGTCCTAGCAGACAGCCTTACTGATTCCCAGAAGGAGGACTGCAGGAACCTTTTAGGTCAATTTTCTGAACTCTTTTCTCAGACACCTGGGCAGGCTACATGGTGTGAGCACACCATTGATACAGGAGGCAGTTTACCTGTCAGGAGCAAGATTTATGGGCTGCCTGACCATGTCAGAGATTGCATTAAATCTGAGGTTCAGAAAATGCTTGATAGCCCAAACCAAACCCAAGCTAACCCAGTGGTGCTTGTGCCCAAACCTCATGCTCAGAATGGGAAAAGGGAGATGAGATTATGTGTATATTACATAGGGCTCAACACAGTCACAAAGACAGATGCACACCATATACCCAGGGCAGATGAGCTGAGAGATACACTGGCATCTGCCAAGGATCTAAGCACCTTTGACTTGACTGCATAGTATTTTCAGATAAAATTGTCACAGGATGCAAAACCAAAAAATGCATCCCTAACCATTGGAGGGCATTATCAATTTACAGTTATGCCCCTTGGTTTGAAGAATGCACCTGACACTTTTCAAAGGTTGGTGTACACAGTCCTCCAAGGTCTGGAAGCTTTCAGTGTAGCAAATCTTGATGATATTGCTGTCTTAAACTCCACCTGGGATGACCACCTGGTCCACCTTTGGAAAGTTTTGAAGGCCCTCTAAAAGGCATGCCTCACAATCAAGGACTCAAAGGGCTCAAAGGACTCAAAGTACCAGATAGTGGTTTATCTGGGACACCTGGTTGGTGGAGAACAGATTGAACCACTACAGGGAAAGATCCTGACTATTTTAGACTGAGCTCCCCCTACAACACAGAACTAGGTCAGAGCTTTCTTGGTCTCACTGGGTATTACAGGAGGTTCATTAAGAACTATGACTCCATTGTTGACCCTCTTAAAGACCATCCCTCACGGAAGATGCCTAAAAAGGTATTATGCACATCTAGCTGTCTGACGCTTTTGAGGAGCTTAAGCAGGCCATGTGCACTGCACCTGTTTTAAAAAGCCCAAACTACTCCAAGAGTTCATAGTTCAGACTGATGCTTCAGAGGTAGGGGTTGGGGTGGTTTAGTCACAACTCAATACAGAGGACCAGGCTCAACCAATAGCTTTATCAGCAGAAGGTTGACCTCTAGATAAAAGCGTTGGTCAGCCATAGAGAGGGAGGCCTTTGCTGTGGTCTGGGCCTTGAAGAAGCTGAGACCATACCTCTTTGGTACTCACTTCATTGTTCAAACAGACCACAATTCTCTCTTATGGCTAAAGAAATTGAAAGGAGAAAACCCTCAAATTGTTGAGGTGGTCCATTTCCCTACAGGGGATGGACTTTAAAGTGGAACATATACCTAGGAGTAACCACTCCAATGCAGATGGACTCTGCAGATATTTCCACTTAGGCAACGAAGACTCTTCTGGGCAAAGTTAGCCTTATTGTCCCTTGTTTGGGGGGGTTGAGTAGGAAAGTACCGTCTTTTTGCCATGGTTACTCCCATTTTCTGCCTGATGTCAGTGTGATTGACTGTGTGTACTGGGAGCCTGCTAACCAGGACCCCAGTGATTATGCTCTCTCTCCTCAAAATGTTGTTGTTGCATACTAGTAACCCAGTATTTCACCCAAAATTGGCATACCAGTGCCCCCGTATAAGTCCTTACTATATGGTAGGTACTCTGAGCATTGTGGTTCCAGGGGACCTCAATGGGCTGCAGCATTTCTTTTGCCACCCATATGAAGCCCATGTAAAGGCTTCTGCTGGACTGCCATTGTGGCCTGCATGCAAAGGTGCATGCACCCTTTCACTGCCATTTAAACTAGACCAGGTCACTTAAAAGTCACCCCTATAGCACGCCCTCCAGCCCTGAGGGCAGGGTGCAAAGTACCTGTGTGTGAAGGCACCCGTGCACTAGCAGAGGTTCCCCAACAACCTCTAGGACCATTTTCCCGGACTTTGTGAGTGCGGGGATGCCATTTTACGCATGCAATGGACATAGGTCACTACCTATGTCCAGCTACATAATGGTAACTCCGAACATAGGCATGTTTGGTGTAAAATATGTTGGAATCATACCACAATGCTTTTGCAAGCAGTCGTTGTATGATTCCATGCACTCTGGGGGTTCCTTAGAGGACCCCCAGTATTACCATTCTAGCCTTCTGAGGTTTTCAAGGCAGCCACAGCTCCTGCCACCTCTCAACAGGTTTCTGCCCTCCTGTTGCATGAGCAGCTCAAGCCCAGGAAGGTAGAACAAAGGATTTCCTTTGGGGGAGGGGTGTTACACCCTCTCCCTTTGGAAATAGGTGTTACAGGCTTCGGAGGGGTAGCCTCCCCAAGCCACTGGAAATGCTTTGAATGGCACATTTGGTGCCCTCCTTGCATAATCCAGTATACACCAGTTCAGGATCCCCCAGTCCCTGCTCTGGTGTGAAACTGGACAAAGGAAAGTGGAGTGACAACTCCACTGTCCATTACCACCCCAGGAGTGATGTTCAGCGCTCCTCCAGAGGGTCCCTGGGTTTTGCCATCTTCGATTCCAAATTGGCAGGGAACTCTAGGAGCATCTGGGTGGCCAGAGCCAGCAGGTGATGTCAGAGCCCTCCCTTGATAGGTACTTACCTGTTTATCTGACAAATCCCCCTTTCAGGACTATTTAGTGTCTCTCTCTTGGGTGGTGCTTCAGATTTGGATTGCAAGACTCCAGCAGGAATCCTTTGCATCCTTTAATTCACCTTCTCATCAAAGAAACAGCAAATGGACCCTCCAGGAATTACACAAACTGCAAGAAAGAAGCAAAAACTACTTCTGCAATGTGTATCTTCAGCTCCTGCCATCTACTGTTTCTTGGTCATGCATCATCAGAGGACATCCTGCACCAGAAGAATGAAGGAATCTCCCTTAGAGTGAAGAAGTCACTCCCCTTCTTCAGCAGGCACCTCTTTACATCGACGACCGGCTGCGTGGGTCCCCTCTCCTCATAAGTTGCGTGGATCCTGCATCATGGGTGGTGGACTGAAGTGATCCCAACGGTCCTACTGTCCAACTTTGGTGGAGATAAGAGCTTGCCTCCCCACTCAAGACAGTACCCCTGTGCACTGCATGTTTTGAAGTTGCCATGGCTTCTTGGCATCCTTCCACAAAGTTCTTTGTGCACCGTGCAGTGCTGGCCCCCAGCACTCTATCCTGCGACACAAAACTTCCTGCGTGGTTCTCAGGCAGTGTGGGATCCTTTGTTGTAGTGCTACATGAGCCTCCTTTTGCACCTTCTTTGTCCATATGCTGTGGGATGCCTGTGCAGGCTGCTTGGTCTTCTGAGAGATCTCTGAGTTGCTGAGACCCCCATCTGACTCCCCCTCCTGGGTACAGTCCACTAGATCCCTCCTGGTCCTGGGCAGTGCCATTTTCCACTATCCATGAGCTTTGCCTGTGCCTCGGCTTGTCGGAGGAATCCAGCGATGCAAAGTAGGCTGCAATCATCCATCAGGCGTGGGACATCATCTGCACCAACCAGGAAACTGCATCCGTCTTTTCGGGTGCAGTACTGACTGTTGTTCCTCAACTGTGGTTCTTCTTTTGCACCTTCATCTGGGTTAGCAGGGGCTCCTGTTCTCCATGGACTCTTCTGTGCTTCTTGGAATTGGTTCCCTTCTTCCACAGGTCTTCATGTCCAGGAATACACTGTTGGTGTCTTACAGTCTCTTCTGGTTCTTGCATTATCTTCCTTCTCACGTTCTTGTGTGTTCTAGGAAAGTGACTGTGATTTCCTGGGCTCTGGGATAGGTTATATTACTTACCTTTGGTGTTTTCTAATACTCTGACCCCTTCACTTGCCTACGTGGGAAACCGACATTCGCATTCCACTTTCTTAGAATGGGTTCTGTTCCCCCTAGGCCCATTTCTACATATTGCGATTTACACTATTTGTACTGCTTTCGAATTGTTTATCCAGCTAATTCTGCATTCTAGTGTATATACAGGGAGTGCAGAATTATTAGGCAAGTTGTATTTTTGAGGATTAATTTTATTATTGAACAACAACCATGTTCTCAATGAACCCAAAAAACTCATTAATATCAAAACTGAATATTTTTGGAAGTAGTTTTTAGTTTGTTTTTAGTTTTAGCTATGTTAGGGGGATATCTGTGTGTGCAGGTGACTATCACTGTGCATAATTATTAGGCAACTTAACAAAAAAATATATATACCAATTTCAATTATTTATCATTACCAGTGAAACCAATATAACATCTCAACATTCACAAATATACATTTCTGACATTCAAAAACAAAACAAAAACAAATCAGTGACCAATATAGCCACCTTTCCTTGCAAGGACACTCAAAAGCCTGCCATCCATGGATTCTGTCAGTGTTTTGATCTGTTCACCATCAACATTGAGTGCAGCAGCAACCACAGCCTCCCAGACACTGTTCAGAGAGGTGT
This sequence comes from Pleurodeles waltl, assembly GCF_031143425.1. Taxonomy (NCBI): domain Eukaryota; kingdom Metazoa; phylum Chordata; class Amphibia; order Caudata; family Salamandridae; genus Pleurodeles; species Pleurodeles waltl. The sequence goes on from NC_090446.1 coordinate 1,541,989,934, forward strand.
ACTGTTTTCCCTCCTTGTAAATCTCACATTTGATGATGGACCACAGGTTCTCAATGGGGTTCAGATCAGGTGAACAAGGAGGCCATGTCATTAGATTTCCTTCTTTTGTACCCTTTCTTGCCAGCCACGCTGTGGAGTACTTGGACGCGTGTGATGGAGCATTGTCCTGCATGAAAATCATGTTTTTCTTGAAGGATGCAGACTTCTTCCTGTACCACTGCTTGAAGAAGGTGTCTTCCAGGAACTGGCAGTAGGACTGGGAGTTGAGCTTGACTCCATCCTCAACCCGAAAAGGCCCCACAAACTCATCTTTGATGATACCAGCCCAAACCAGTAGTCCACCTCCACCTTGCTGGCGTCTGAGTCGGACTGGAGCTCTCTGCCCTTTACCAATCCAGCCACAGGCCCATCCATCTGGCCCATCAAGACTCACTCTCATTTCATCAGTCCATAAAACCTTAGAAAAATCAGTCTAGAGATATTTCTTGGCCCAGTCTTGACGTTTCAGCTTGTGTGTCTTGTTCAGTGGTGGTCGTCTTTCAGCCTTTCTTACCTTGGCCATGTCTCTGAGTATTGCACACCTTGTGCTTTTGGGCACTCCAGTGATGTTGCAGCTCTGAAATATGGCCAAACTGGTGGCAAGTGGCATTGTGGCAGCTGCACGCTTGACTTTTCTCAGTTCATGGGCAGTTATTTTGCGCCTTGGTTTTTCCACACGCTTCTTGCGACCCTGTTGACTATTTTGAATGAAACGCTTGATTGTTCAATGATCACGCTTCAAAAGCTTTGCAATTTTAAGATTGCTGCATCCCTCTGCAAGATATCTCACTATTTTTGACTTTTCTGAGCCTGTCAAGTCCTTCTTTTGACCCATTTTGCCAAAGGAAAGGAAGTTGCCTAATAATTATGCACACCTGATATAGGGTGTTGGTGTCATTAGACCACACCCCTTCTCATTACAGAGATGCACATCACCTAATATGCTTAATTGGTAGTAGGCTTTCGAGCCTATACAGCTTGGAGTAAGACAACATGCATAAAGAGGATGATGTGGTCAAAATACTCATTTGCCTAATAATTCTGCACTCCCTGTACTGTGTATATTACTTACTTTCTGAGGGAGTATAGTCTCTATGGCATTTTTGGCATTTGTGTCACTAAAATGAAGTACCTTTATTTTTGTAACACTGAGGCCCTCATTACAACTTCGGCGGCCTTTTCAAAAGAGCGCCGAAGCCGCAGGCGTCACTATACTGCTGGTGCTGGCGGTATATCTGGCTCCCTTTTATGACTTTTCCACTGGCCCAGCAGACGGAAATAGCGTTTCCATCCACTGGCCCAGTGGAAAAGTGACATCAACATTGCAGCCGGCTCATAATAGAGCCATCGACAATGTTGATGTGTAGCGCGTGCAGCTGCACCCGTCGTGCAATTCACTGCCTGAAATTTGGGCAGTGAAATGCGTGATGGGGCTGTGCTTGGGGGTCCCTGCACTGCCCCTGCCAAGTGCATGGGCAGTGCATGGGCCCCCAGCGGCACCGCAAGTTCCCCTTACCGCCAGCATTTCTATGGTGGTGTTTACCGCCGTGGACAGGCTGGCAGTTGGGGACTCATAATCCCCAGGGCAGCAGTGCATGGACCACTGCTCTGGGGATTATGACCGCCAGGCGGAAGCCTGGCAGTATGTTTGAGGGGCCGCAGTATAGCCGTGACTAATGTGCCATGTTCATAATATGCTGGTGGTACACCGTCTGCCTGTTGGCGGTGTTACCGCCAGCTTACCGACAGCCGCTAGGGTCGTATAGAGGCCCTGAGTGTTTTCTTTCATGTGTGTGAGTACTATGTGACTACAGTGGTATTGCATGTGTTTTGCATGTCTCCTAGATAAGCCTTGGCTGCTCAGCTACAGCTACCCTTAGAGAGCCTGGCTTCTAGACATGGCACACACTTTACTAATAAGGGATAACTGGACCTGGTATAGGGAGTAAGTACCATAGGTACCCACTACAAACTAGGCCAGCCTCCTACACTAATGAAGTGTTCTGAGTAGCAAACCATGTATAGGGAAGTGAACCCTCCCCACAGGAAGGTGTCACTTAATGGATGTAGCCACCCTAAGGTAGAAGACCCATTGGTCACTACCAGGTTTCCCCTAAAGCTCCCACTAAATACAGTATTTAGTGGGCATCCCTAGACCAGGAGCTCAGATTTGATGGACAAGAGAAGACCTTCACCAAGAAGATCCAAAGCACGAGAACTGTGGACCTGCTGCAACAAAGACAAAGCGTCAAACCCTGCCTGCTGCACCCAGGACCCCACAATCACTGCTGAGGAGCTGGTAGACAAATGGAAAAACTGCAAAGGCCCCAGATGACCTCCAGGCTTCAAAAATTGCAATGGAACTACCTTCAGAGTGGGGGTACTGCTCTAAAACAACTAGAAACCAGCAAGCCAGTGTAGGTCACTTCACTGACCAGCTGCTAACTCCTGAACCAGATAATGCAGCTCAACCAAACAAAACACAAACAACTACGAGGCCAAACCTTGCTAGTGTGCCAGGTTTAGTGGCACTGCACTCTCCAGTGGTCAAACTGTGTTAATACCCTTGGTATTGGTCATCTAACATCGGACACCGAGAGAACCAGCCTGCCCGGGGCTGATAAAAGACCAGAAGGAAGCCCCAGTCAAGGGGCTTCAGGAACACCCTGGACCTTCTGCCAGAGTGCCCTTGTTGTCCTGCAAATGACCCTTGAACCAACTTACCTCCTGCTTCTGCACCCTGCCGCCCTGTGCCCTGCACCGAAGAACCTGCTGTGCCCTAAGGGTCCCTCACCCATTGCGAACTCTAACTTCCAAGGGGACCACAAGGAACAATCTTTAAACTTACAGGTGCAGTGCTTTTCCAAGTGGTCCCCTGCAGTGTCCCTGCACCAGCCCCAGAGACCTGCCACCGGTGCCCTCACCGGAACCGGGAGCCGCCCAAACTTCTCCAGCTGACACAGTGTGCCTCCCGACAACCTCGACCAACCTACAGAGGAAAAACTTTGCAAATCAACTGTACGATTTTATGTATTTTTAAAGGTGACCTTCCATTAAGTCCTTTACTGCGTAATTACGCAAAAAAAGACTATTTTTTATTAAAACCTAAAACATTCATATCTTGAAAAGTACTTAACTAATTTTGATAATCTTGGTCTTAAAAATGACATTAAAATCTGAAGTATGTTTATAAATTGGTCTTTAGTTATTCTTTTGAGTGTGTGATTTGCAATATTGAGACTGTGAGTACAACAAATGTTTTGCACCTCTTCAAGATGGCTAACTGCTCGACCAAGCTACCTTAGTTACCTTAAAAATTTGAGCATTAGGTGATCTAGTTTTTGCCCTGGTAAACCAACATGTGGTTGCCTGGACCCCCTGCACAGTGTGCCTAGCTTTGTGCACTACATAGGGGGCCATCCTCCTACAGTGGAGCCTCTAACTCCTGCTGCCAGTATCTCTCCTGATTTCCACGATGAGGTATTCTCAGTAGTCATGATAACTGACTTGGTCCTGACAGCAGCTGTAGTGAAGGTGACACATACATATTGGAGCAAATACGTTTAGGTGTTAAACTACATGTAAGTGTTAATAGAGGACAGTTTGAGCTACTCGGCTTTAGAAAACACAATATGGAATGTTTAGATTAAAAAATTTTAATTTAATTATAAACATTGAGTAACATGTTAGAAAGGCTTCAAATGTTCTAAACCATGATCATGAATATTGAGCTTGGTGATAACAGGGAAGTTTGACAAAATATATCCTGCTTACATTAAATCAGTAAATTTATTATTGGTGAAGTAATATGTAAATGAACTTACCAGTGTCTACCATTTGCCAGCTATGTGGTGCCTCACCATGTGTTATATGATTGTGAGGAACAGGAGTCACTCTTGCCTGAGATGGGTGCTAAGCCAACATCACACGACCTGTGAGGTCTTGTTTAAAACCAAGTAATGGACTTGACAAAACATATCTAATGAATGAATAGCATTTCTAGACAGCATGCAAAATTCTTCTTGCTAGCATATTTACTTACCAGGTCTTGCAAGCAGTTGTGGGTGAAATGCCCTTTGACAACAACCCCCCAAAGGTGCATGGATTTCTTCCCCAGCAGAAGGATTCACTCTCATTGTATGTGGAAAAGTAGACTAGAATATTAAAAACAATTACAACAATTTATGTTTAATGTAATAAATGAATATATCTATGTAGTACAGTAAACAATGCAGGCATGATGGGAACACAAACAAAGGAAATCCGATGAGCCATTAATTATTGATCAAATGCCAGGTAGAAGATTCACAGCTTTCACAAAATATGAGCAATTAACTTTGTTTTTGCTTTACAAAGAATTATGGGACTTGTAGTGTGATAGAGAAAATAAGAAACATAAAAGCACAATCCTTTATAAGGTAAAGGAGAAGCATGGAGTGGCTTCCATAGTCACAAATGATGCAAAGAAAATCTTATTTGCATATAGAATGGATATAGAATGGATATTGGTCCTTAATGTATTACCTGGCAGCATACTACAGCCATTTGTAACAGGCATCCCAGGTAGCAGTTGAGGATGCAAATTGGAAAAAACATCCTTCTCTAGTGGGGTGAGATAAAAACGCTGTGAGAAAGTCACTCTTTTAGCATGTTCACCCCAATGTTTCTGACTGATACTGGTGGTAACTGACCCCAACTTGCCCTGGGTTCTGCTAAACAGGCCTAGGTCCAGTGCTCTGAATAAAAGTTATTTGGTCAAATGGCACAATGTTATAATTCCAATAATGACAGACCCTCTAAGTTGCTAGCAGATAATAGGGCTAGAGGGATTTAAACTACATACAAGTCCCTGGTATGTAATAGTGCAGGGACGTTTAAAGGCCTAGTAGATTTTCTACACTAGAGTGTGCACTACTGTGGTGCCTGCTGTCATTTTTAAAGGCAACCCTGCCTTGCAGATTGTCTTTAAAAAATATATTAAAATGTTTGTAAATTCAACTATGGGATATGAGGTACTTCCCAAGTGTTATTATTGGGCGTGACCTAATATTGCATATAAGTCACCTCCAAGGTTTCCTCTAGATGCCTCAGGAGTGGGATGCCATGTAACTATAAGCAGGGACATTATAAAAGATGTTAAACATCTGTTATTCAGCGCCAGGAGGCCTACGGGTAAACGTGCACTTTACAAAAATAAACATGTTATGTTGCAAAAATACACGTTATACGCCCTGGAGAGGGGAAAACTGCACCTTTCATTTGCCCCTATTCTAGATACTTTGCTCCATTGGATAAAATGGGAATATTTTCCATAGGCCAAAGTATGGTTAGGAGGGAGCTACATCTGTCATGAAAGGACTCAAATGAGTGGTATTCATAAGTGCAACAACTTCCCCTTGTTGAATTTATCACAACTAGTACATAAAAGAAGTTATAAGACTTTGGGGCATATTTATACTCCGTTTGCGCCGGAATTGCGTCGTTTTTTTTTACGCAATTCCGACGCCAAACTAACTCCATATTTATACTTTGACGTTAGACGCGTCTAGCGCCAAAGTCCATGGAGTTAGCGTCATTTTTTAGCGTGGACACCTACTTTGCGTTAATTATATGCAAGGTAGGCGTTCCTGTCTAAAAAATCGACTCCGAGGCATGTGCGTCGGATTTATACTCCCGGGCAAAATTCAGGCCCGGGAGTGGGCGGGTCAAAAAAAATGACGTACGGCCGCTTTTGCGCCGTTTTTTTGCGCCTGCAAAAGGCAGGCGTTAAGGGACCTTTGGGCTCTGAAGGAGCCCAGAGGTGCCCTCCCATGCCCCCAGGGACACCCCCTGTCACCCTTGCCCACCCCAGGAGGACACCCAAGGCTGGAGGGACCCATCCCAGGGACATTAAGGTAAGTTCAGGTAAGTCATTTTTTTTTTTTTTTTTGTGGCATAGGGGGGCCTGATTTGTGCCCCCCTACATGCCACTATGCCCAATGACCATGCCCAGGGGACATAAGTCCCCTGGGCATGGCCATTGGGCAAGGGGGCATGACTCCTGTCTTTGCTAAGACAGGAGTCATTTCTATGGGGGTTGGGAGTGAAACAAAATGGCGCAAATCGGGTTGAGGCGAAAAAATTGCCTCAACCTGACTTGCCCCATTTCTTGACGCCCAAGCCCCATATCCCCCTACGCCGGCGCTGCCTGGTGTACGTCGTTTTTTTTAACGCACACCAGACGGCGCCGGCGGCTAACGCCGGCTAACGCTGGCTAACGTCATTCAATAAATACGGCGCCCGCATGGCGCTTCAGAATGGCGTTAGCCGGCGCTAATTTTTTTGACGCAAAACTGCGTTAGCGCAGTTTTGCGTCAAAAAGTATAAATATGGGCCTTTCTTTTCTGTAAGCCATATTCAAGCCTGCTAGTGGTCAATCCTGATTGGTGAGCCCTATCAGGATTAACCAGGCTGCTTTGATGAGGTAAGAAGTGGCCTGCATTGAGCAGAGGTTATCTGATGGGGGAAGGTCTGCAGCTACAGAGGCCACGCCAGGAAGGTGTCTGGGTAAATCAAACTGAGGGTTCAAAAGGAAGTCATTCAGAAAGGAATGCCGCAATGCCTGCTTTCTTACCATGTACCCCACAGATAGATATTGGGTTTAGGAAAGGAATTTTCAGATGTCCAGAGACGGAGTTAATAGAAATGAGCTACGCTAATGGGTTGGTTTGGCCAGATCTTGCTCCTCTGGATGAAAATCATCCATTTTGGAATGGAATGTTAAAGTGCAGTGCTTTATTGGACAAGAAGATTCCACACTTTGGAGGAAGTTGCCATGTTTCTGGGTGGCACCCTGCAGCTCATTGCACAAGGATGCTCACTGACTGTCCCCCAAGATGTTTGAATAAAAGTGGCTGATCTGTATTGGAATTCCGACCTGCTGCCTGAAACCACCAGGAGAAGGCATGCGCTGCTGGAACCTGGTCTGCAACCAAGAGCAATACCTACTGAAGTATTGCTCCTCTTGCACACTGGAACAACAGCCCAAATGACTTTGAATTGCTCCATAAAAGGAACTGGTTAACAGAGCTTCATCTGCACCATCTCCACCAAGAAGGCCCCAGCTAGACAGTCTCCAGTGGCCTTTGAAGGAATTGGCCAGGTGCATTCTTGGAAACATAGTCCCAACATCCTAAGGACCATCTCAGAGCTTCTAGACCCTTTATTAGTCTTGTGGACACCCAAAGATCCCTGCCTGGAATCAAGAAGAAGAAGAAGGACTGCCCTGCTTGAACCCTGGTCTGCAAGCCAAAGGACTGCACTCTGAAGTACAGCTTCTGTTGCACAATAGAACAAGAGCCCTGAGGACTTTGCCTTGCTTAAAAAGTACTCAGGAGTGGACTCCCTGTAAGCGATAGGTATAAAGGAGCTACCAAGAGTCTCCTCCAGCAACTCCTGCCAGAAAAGCCCAGCTAGACAGCGTTCAATGGACTTTTAAGGATTTGGCCAGGTGCACTGTGGGAATTGTAATCCCAATGTCCCAAGGAGCAACTCAGAAATTCTGGAGCTTTGGATTTGGGTTGTGGACCACTTTTCTGCATCAAGAAATGCTTCTGAAAGTATGTGTAAAAGTGTTACATTGCAGACAGCTGGAACTCTTGACTGGGTATTTGCTTCTACGTTTTACTTTTAATCTTTTAAAAATCATATCTTTGGTTTTCTATGTTGGATTTTTGTCTTTTTTGGTTCCATTTTAACACTACAAATATTTCCTATTTTTATAAATTGGTGTGAGATTTTTATTGTGGTTTGTCTCTTACTTATTTACTGTATTGCTGTATTTAAATACTTTATATACCTGTCTCCCAGGTTAAGCCTCCCTGCTCATTGCCAGCTACCAGAGTTTGAGCCAGGGCTAATGTTTTGAGACCTTGACTGAGCCTAATAATGTCTGGGGGCATTATTGCTAGTGTTAGGTGCCTACATACATCTACTAATAACCAGCCTCCAACAACCAGGATCCAGTTTTTCCACCATGAAGAGCTCTAGCAACATCGATCCTAGTGCGCTTCTCCTTCACTCGTCTCTTGTCACCTTGCTACTTTTTTTTTTATCACACATGGTCCGACATCCTCCCGCAATGCAGTGTCCCCATCTGCAAACTACTGTCACAAGGTTGCCTTATATTTTCACACTAGTAACCTCTGGGAGCAACCCATGTTGTTTTTTGCAGGTTCCCACTACAAATCTGACTTTTTTCAGTCTCCTCATCCATAAAAAAACCTTCTACTCCTCAGCACAGGCAACATCTTAGAAGTCAAATGCCAAGGGGGCACCCAGGAAGCAATGGGAGGGTCCAGGTAGTGAAAGTGGGGTTGGAGGAGGCAGAGGCTTGGTTGCGGGCTGCTTTTATGTGGTTTGAATGTAATGATTTTGAGGTGCCATTAATTGACTTTCCCGCCATGCTGAGTGCTCCACCCCAAGTGCAGAGCATCTGCTCTGAGTGCAGGGTCACTATAGTCATAAAGAAACTACTTGAAAATTCCTTTGTGAATACAAACAAAATTAATAAACCTACACAAAAGTGTAAGTGTACCTTGCAGGCCATGTGTAAAGAGGTATTTATTTATTTTTTGTAGAAATTTTGGGCCAGATTTACAAGGCCCTAGCACCTCTTTACTCTACACTAGCGTCATTTTTTTACACTAGTGTGGCTCAAGGAGGCAATTTTCGCATGCCATATTTACAAAGTGGCACAATGCATGCATTGCGTCACTTTGCGACCCCTTCCGCCACATTATGCCTGCATTAAGAGGCCCGCACAAATGGTGTAATGAAGTCTACAAGATTTCACTGCGCCATTTATGGCTTCATTTTGTATGCCTCATCAAAGCTGCTGTTAAAAAGACCCACCCATTATAATAAATGGGCCTCCCTGTGCTTTGCTGCACTACTCTCAAAGTTTTTGACACTAGTGCAGCAAAGCGTCACACTAGCATAAACAATTCTGACTATATTGCCCCACAGACCACCATGGGTGCACTGTATAATAAATACGGCGCACCCATGGTGTCGGAAGGTGGGACAGAGGTGAAGCACGTAAACTGGTGCATCAGCAATGATGCGCCAATTTCTTGTAAATATGCTCCTTTGTGCCTGATTTACAGTTTGTCCTCACAAATGTGATGGATATTGCATCCACCTTATTACATATACATTATAGCGTAAAGCACTCATAATAAGGTAGGTGGGATATCCACCAGGTTTCCTTTAGAATAACCCATCCACCAAACTAAAAATCAAGCCCTCTGTCATAATTTTTATATTTTGTTCTCCATAAAATTAAAAACAGCCCAAGGACTAGAAAGCACTGAAACAATCCACATCCTGTCTAAAAAAAGGTTTCCAGGTTATCAAGAGTTAATGGAAGCGGCTATTCAGATGGCTGTTGGGTTAAAAGTAATTTTTTACTTGGCGACTGGCTAAATAGTAGAAGACACTTACTATTTTACTGCCAGCCTTGAAAATAGCAGAGAAACTTCACTATTTGCCCGCCACTGACTAAATAGTAAAGATTCTGTGCTGTTTGGCCAGCACTATACAGGTAGTAGGAATCAGGCTGTTCAGCTGCTGCCCAAAAATGTGTCTGGTTTTTGCAGTGCCTTTCATCACTGGGTATTCAGAGAGAACAGTACCTCTAGGCAGCAAAGATGTCAGTGTGGGGCTCTCCGCTCCTCAAACATCTCAGACCCCTCTGGTGGGGAGGGAGACCTTCTGTAGTTACAGCTTCCTCTGGAGCTCTGCTACAGAGCCACCATCCAACACTGATACTCCAGAGGTTGGAACAGAACGTTGCCACAATGATCCACTAAGCACTCCAGAAGTGGAAAGCCTTCGATCTAAAGACACCATCAAACAGTGGACTGGTGGACCAAAATCTAGACAAACCAGTAAAGAACCTCAGATGAGGGCTAAATCCAGGTCCCCTATGAAAACCACCCCACCTACCTGACGAGCTATTGTACCTAGACAATTCAGTTTTGCCCTAACCAGACTGTGTGGAGAGACACCCACACGGCTGCCAAATGCAAAATTCCCCCCTCCCTACATGCTCACTTATCTGCACACTTAGCAACCCAGCTCTTACCCATATGACAAGATGCTCAGAACCATGGTCGGACATGCCCCCTGCATCTCCACACCTATCCAACCACCAGACAACAGAAAGTTATTTTCAGCCCTTTTATGGGACTGACCTTACTCGTTTGTTCTTTCCCCATTCATCCCTACACACGCACACTACAATTGCCCAGACCACCACAAGTCTTATACTACTCATCCCTTACAACCTGGCTTTATCTTATGATTTGGGAGATAGATATCTCTGTCTTCCCAACACTATCCAGGGACTGATTGACATGCACTGATCATAAAAAATCTCTGTACTAATCAGGCAACACCAGCAGGGTACACAAACATAGAATCTCACTTGACACTTGGCCTCTCAGTCATTTTATTGCCCCAAGTCACTTTCTTGAACCCCTGGAATCATGCCCCAGATTCAACACCTCTCCGTAGTTTCCTTGAATATTAACAGACTCTAGTTACGTTAAGGGGAAAAAATGTTCGACTATATCAGGCTGAGATGGCCCTACTGGAGGAGATGCACTTCTCGGAGATAGTCAGAAACTACATAATGAACTGGTAATTAGAGACTATTATGCAAGTAAACTCCTCCCGGAAAGCACAGAGACCCACTCCATCAAACTGTACCACAAATGTGGGGTCGCTGAACTCCGTGCGACACACCTCCCGGTAAGCGTTTGTAAGGTTTGAAGAGGCCTCCATGGCCACTATGTGCTTCTAGAGGCCACTGTCTACAACCAGACTCTACTGATATATGCTCCAAAGCAAACAAAGAGGAATACCTTAGCGTCCATAGCTTGTGTTCTGTTTCAACAGCCCAAAATGAAGACATTACTGAAGGATGACTGGAATTTAGGCCCATATTTATACTTTTTGACACAAACCTGCACTAACGCAGGTTTGTGACAAAGGGCCTGATTACAACTGTGGAGGGGGTGTTAATCCGTCCCAAATGTGACGGATATACCACCAGCCGTATTACGAGTTCCATAGGATATAATGGACTCGTAATACGGCTGGTGGTATATCCGTCTCATTTGGGACGGATTAACACCTTCCTCCAAATTTGTAATCAGGCCCAAAAAGTATAGCGCCGGCTTGCGCCATTCCAAGATGCCAGCCAGGTGCCATATTTATGGAATGGCGCAATCCGGCGCAAAGGGTGGGCTAGCATTAAAAAAAATGACGTTAGCCGGGTGGGGAAAGCGGTATGGGAGATGGGTGTTTAGCCCCAAAAACTGACGCTAGGCTGGTTAGAGTAAGCAAAGATGACTTTAACCAGATAAGCGTCATTTTCTGGCGCTAAACCTACCATGCCACATGACTCCTGCCTTAGAAAAGGCAGGAGTCATGCCCACCACCCCATTGGCCAGCACAGGCGACAAGGGTCCCCGTGTATGGCCATTGCACCCTGTGCCATGGAAGGGGCCCATTTCAGGGCCCCCAGTGGCACTTAACAAAACCAAACATACCTACCTGTATTTACTTATAGTTACCTGGGATGGGGTCCCCCATCCTCCGCTGTCCGTCTGGTGTGGGTGTCCCTGGGGCCTTGGGAGGGCACCTGTGGGCTTATTCCATGGTGTTCCACCATGGAAATAGGCCCACAGGTCCCCTAACGCCTGCCCTGACACAGGCGTTAAAAAATGGTGCAAAACGAGCATTGCACCATTTTTTGACCCATCTTCCCCGTGGGTGATTTTTGCACGGGAGGATAAATGAGGCGCTAGGGCCTTAGAGTCATTTTTTGCCTGGGAATGCCTACCTTGCATCTCATTGACACAAGGTAGTTTTCTGCAGGCAAAGAATGACTTTAACTCCAATATTTTGGCACTAGACATGTCTAGCGCCAAAATATTAATATGGAGTTAAGTTTGCTCTGGATTTGCATCAAATAAAATGAGGCAAATCTGGCACAAACAGAGTATAAATATGGGCCTCAGTTCAGAACCTATACATGGACAAGTTGGACCATCCTTGTTCTCATAATGCTTTGGACATGGGGCAACTTGGGGATATGATGTCAGATATCTCTATGGTAGACCCCTGTAGATTGCTTAACTCCACAACTTGGGACTACACTTACAATTCCTGCTATCTCCACCCTTCTGTCTCACTTACATGACAGGACCATACAAACAAAGGTTTCAGATCACTATCTCTTTCATATCTGGCTTGATCTGACTGTGTGTGTGTGACCACTTCCGAGACAATAGAGACCTCACCTGTCTCACTACAAATCGCCCGAAGACAAGACACAACAATGCTCCCATCTCCGGATCTTTTTGGAACATAATTAAGAGTCAATTGACTCCCCTAATACTCTTTGGATGGCTGGCTAGGCAACTGTAGGGGGGGAGATTATCTGAGACACAGCCCAAAGGAAACAGGAGTCCTCCCAGACAAAAACTAAACTAGGACTTGAGGCACAGCTGTTCCTGCCCAGCACTCTTCCTTGCCCTCATTGGACACAATGAGAGCTTTATTGCAGGCCAAAAACAACTTTAATGTGCCATACACCTCCAAAGTGGAAACGGCCTTTTTCCACCTCGAGTAAAGACATTCGACTGGGTTGAGAAGGCCGAAAGCTCTTGGCCCTGCAGACATCAACAGGAACCATCCCTCACCATTCCAGCTATACATTCTATGCAGACAGCATGCCACACACCTACACCCACTCCACGTTCTCCAGACCCTTAAAACCTATTAAAACAATTCTACTCCTCTGAGACTGTAGGCTCCTGTGCCAATGCCTCAACACACACATGTACCCAAGGCAGAAATCACAGAGGAAGAGGTCCAAGAAGTGATAGTTATTCACCCACACAACACATTTCCAGGCACGCACGGCTACCCTATGAAAAGATACATAAAGAGCTACTGGCTCCTCTGCTTTGCTTTAAAGAAGCTACACCCTCACCTGTTACACCGACCAAGCCTAATTGCACGAAAACCACACTAGTACCTGAGCCTGGTTAGGGCCTGTTGAGTTGTGCTAACTATAGACCTACTTGTCATCATGGTCCTGTACTAAATTGTCTACTTAGACCTGATCCTCCTTGTTCAGGTCACCCTGTTCATAGTCCCCCGACTTGGTCATCCTAGCTCATGTCTTGCTGGCCCTTCATGGCCTGATCCTCCTTTTCCTGCTCATCCTGATCCTTCTTGTCCTTGTATGCAAGTTCCTAATATTTCTGAGCCTATGTGACTTGATTTTCCCTTTATCCATAGTTATGGTGCCACTGGTCCTGTTAGACCTGGTCCTCCTAGGTTTTATCCTACTGTTTCTGATTTCCTGGCCATTCCCTACTGATTCTCCAAGTCCTGTTCACCTAGTCTTCTTCAGTCTCATTCGGTTTGGCCTAACACTGGTCTTTCTATTACTGGACCTCTTCTGAGTTTTGTGCCTGGTGTACTTGATATTCTTGCTTCTGGTCTTTGTATGCCTATTCCTCTTGCTCCTTCTGGCCATCCTGGTCCTCCCACTCCCCTTCCCCTAGCTCTTTCTGTTCCCCTTGATCCTTGTTCCTTTGACCTTTTCCTTTTGTTCTTCCTCACCCTGTTCAACCAGATCCTGGTACACCAGCTCCTGGTCCTCATGGTCTCATTGGTCCACCTGGCCTCTCTTGCCCAGGCCCTCTTAAGCTTCACTGTCTTGGTTTAGATCATCCTTGTCCTCCTGGCTCTTTACCTTGTTATCATGGTCCTTTTGGCACTGAACACACTAATCTGTGTCTTCTTGGTCTTGGTCCTCTTAGTTTCAGTTTCTCTGTGCCTAGCCATTATGTTCCTGATCCTCCTGGCCATCCAGATCTAGTCTCCTTGGTTTTCCTGGCTCTGGCTGTTCTGGTTCTCCTAATGAATACTCTGGGCAATGGTCCTAAGGTCCTTGGGACTCCTAGGCCTATTCCTAGTCCTCTAGGCCCTGATCATTCAAATCCTCCTTGCGATGGTCCCCATGGCTCTGGTCCTCATGGTATTCTTGGTACAAGCCCCCTCTTCTTCCTTGCTTATTTTGTTCCCCTGGTTTCACTGGTCATAATCCTTATGCTCATAATCTTTCTAGTCTTCCTGGATCTGGCCTGATCTTTCTGAACAGTATTCCTGCTCCTTGTCCTTGTGGTTCTACACCAATGGATCAAAGTCCTTCTTGTTTCTCATCTTCCTGGACATCCTGTTGCTAGCCCTGGAGCTTAGTCTTCCTAGCTAAGGCCATTCTGTTCCTGATGTGTTCCTGTTCCTTCTTTTCCTTCTTATTTGGTCCACCTCGTCCTGGTCCTCAAGGTCCTGATCCTCTTGGTACCAATCACCCTGTTTTCCTGGTTCTCATAACTTTCCTTCTGGCCCTGATTGCCCCTGCCCCTGGTCAGACCTTTCTGGTCCTCCTGGCCATGTCTGTCCTATGCTTTTTTCCATAGTTCTTGTTCTTCTTGAGAATATGTGCCCATTGACCCTGACTCTCTTGGCCCTAGATCTTATAGCATGGGTCGTCCTTTGGCTTTGTTCTCATAAACCTGGTCCATAATTCATCCTAATCTTTGTCTCCTTGGTCCTGGTCATACTGTTCCTTCTTGTCCTATTGTGTTGGTTATCATAACCCTTGTCTTTTGGCAATCCTTGCTCTTCTTGCTTCCCCTAGTCTTAGCCCATATGTCTCTTTTGTCCTGGTTGTCTTAGTCTTTGTCCTCCTGATTTCATTTGTCCTGGTCCTTCTGGATTAATTCCTTGTTCTTTTAGTCCGACTGGTACTGCAGGCAATGGTTGTGGCCCACTTGATCCAGGTTCTACTTGTTTGGATCCTCCTAAGCCAGGTTATTTTGGTACTGGTCTTCTGCATATGAATTGCCCACTCCACTTGGTCTTCCAGACTCCGGTTGGCTTACTTACATTTTATCCTTCTCACCCTAGTCATGCTACTTGAGATGGTTGCTCTGCACTACTTGGTAATCTGAGCCCTGGTGCCCTAGCTTCTGGTTTTCATGGCCCTCCTAACCCTGTTTCCAGTTCTCCTGAACATAATACTTTTAGCTCACCTAGGGCCAGATTTATGGAGACCATCTGCCAGTCCGATGCCACATTAACATAATATTTTTTACGCTAAGGTGGCGTTGGAAGGGGAAAAATGACACACCATATTCACATAGTGGCGCAATGCATGCATTGCGCCACTTTTCAACCCCTGTGCCACATTATGCCTGCACCAGGTATAATGTATGCAAGGGGCATTCCATCGCTAAGGAGGCTGACAAAATGGCAAAAAGGAATCTATGAGCTCCTTTGAGCCATTTTTATCTGCGTTTGTTTTTGATGTCTGTTAAGTGCTGTTGTTAAAAAGAGACTCCCATTGATTACAATGGGCCTCTGGGTGCTTTGCAGGATTCGCGTCATAATTTTTGACGCTAGTCCTGCAAAGCTCTGGACTATTATGACGCTAGTCACCCTAACTACCTCAATGGTCCGCCTTATTATAAATGCAGCGTTACCATGGTGGTGTTAGGGGGGCGCTAAGGGGTGCAAGAGAAGTGGCATTGTCATAAATATGCCCCAAAGTCTTCCTTGCTCTGACCTTCATGGTGCAATTGGTACTGATTCCCCTAGTCTTCTTAGTTCCCACTCTGCCCCTCCTGGTCTCCTGTTCTTAATGGCCATTGCCCTCCTGATCCTCATAGTCCTCTTCAATATGGTCCAGATTAGCCTGGCCCTAATTCTCCTGCTCCCTATCCTTTTGGTTTTGCCCACAGGTGTCCTAGCCCAGCACAGATCATCCTAGTATTTTCTAGATTAGTTGTTCCTTGACCTCTGGATCCCGCTAGCCTTATAATATCCTGGCCCTGTATTTCTAGGTCCTGGTCTGTCTGGTTGTCATTCCCATGTGTTTCTGCCGCTGGTCTTCTGGATTCTGGGTTCCTGGTCCTGGCTCTGGGCCTTTTCATCTTCTTTCCCCTCATTCTCATTCTTCAGTCATCCTGGTTCTACTCCCAGGGATTAACTAGTCCTCTGGTTTTCCTATCCCTAATTGGTCTACTCCTGGTCCTCCTGATCCATCTAGTCCTAGTGCTATCACTGGTATTCTTTTGTCTGATCCTCCTGTATTTGGTTTACTAGTGCTGGTCCCACTGGCTTGATTTCCCTAACCCTCCTAGTTCTCTGGTCCACCTGCCCCATTACAGTGCTACTAGCCCTCCTGGTCTCCTGATTTGTCTGTTTCACTTTGTTCTTGTTCACCTGAACCTGATCCTTTCTATTGTGGTTATCCTATTAATGGCCTTCCTGGGTCTGGCTTTCCTCATCCCTGTGACACTGGTCCTCCTAGTTTCAATGTTGCAGGTCATCCTACTTTATGTATTCTTTGTCACCCTGGTTTAGTGTCCCCCCAAGTCTGATCCTCATGGAGCTTATAATCCTGGTCCCACTGGGCCTGGACTTCTTGCTGATCTAAGATGGTGTGAACCACTTAGCCCTAGTACTTCCATGTCGTGGTCCTCCCATGCCTGGTCCATTTTCTTCTGGACCCTTAGTCCTTATTGATTTTATTCTTGTGGTCTGGGACCTCCTGTTTCTGGTTCTTCTTTCTTTCTTTCTTTCTTTCTTTCTTTCTTTCTTTCTTTCTTTCTTTCTTTCTTTCTTTCTTTCTTTCTTTCTTTCTTTCAGTACTAGTCCTCTTTGGTCCTTCCACCTGTATCAACTACTACTGGCCACGGTCACACTCGTCCCTCGGTCCTTGGTCTGTGTGCTCAGGCCTGCCTAGCCGTCCTTTTTGTTATGGTCCAGGACCTTCTGTTCTTTTTACCTTGTCCCTTCTGTTCCTTTGGGCCCTTGTCCACCTGTTCCACATCCTCCTGGCCCTCCTGATCCTTCTCAATCTGGTCCAGTATCCCATTCCTCTTTTTCCTAGTCCTCTTTCTCATTGTACGTGTATTCCTCATCCCCTCTGGCATTGATAATGTTGGCTCTTGTAGATCAGTTCTCCCTGGGTCTGGTTCTTCCTGTCCTGGTCCTTGTGGCTCTAGTCGTCCTAGTCCTCCAGGTGCTCCTGGGCCTATCTCTCATATTGTTATTTTAGTTTTGGCTTCCAAATTTCTTCTACTGGGTGTAAGGAAAGGTCTCTTTTTGTGTGGTCACACCCAAAGTGTTAGACTGATGTTGATGGTTTTTCGACTCTGAGAGTGCATTGAGGTATGCTAACCAGGCCAGTGTACTGACCCTAAACTGTATGTTGAGTTGGCCGTACCCAACTGGAAATGGCTAACTTATCTGTAAGTCCCTGGTATATGCTACACAGCTGCTCTGGGCATGTAAGTTAGAGGGGTGCCTCAGGGGTTGCAGCACTGGTTTTGCCACCCTGTAGGTCTCACAACTAAAACAAGTCCCCCCATCTATCACTATGGATGGCTGAGCAGTCGTGCACTGCTGGCCTGACTTTGCCATCAAAGGCAGTGGCAAAGCTGACACTTGCCCTGTGGATCTGTGTTAGTCACCCCTCTGGAAGGGCTAACAAGTCCTAAGGCAGGGTGCAACATACAACACCAGCAGGACATGTAGTTTTCATGTTCTGACAGTGAAAATACAAAACTACCATTATTACTGTGGAAAGGCGTAGGGCCTGATTTATACTTTTTGACGCAAACCTGCATTAGCGCAGGTTTGTGTCATAAAGTATAGCGCCGGCATAGGGACAACTGGAGGTTGGGCGTGAAAGAATGGCACTAGTCAGGTTTGAGTCAAAATAATGACTCTAACCTGACTAGCGCCAATGTTAGATGCACAACCCCCATGGACATGACTCCTGTCTAAATAAAGACTTAAATCCCCTGGGCATGGCCATTGGGCACAGTGCCATGTAGGGGGGCCCAAGTTAGGCCCCCCCTATGGCACTTGAAAAAAAAAGTAAATACAGACTTCTTCTTACCTGTACCTACCTGGGATGGGGTCCCCCATCCTCCGCTGTCCCTTTGGTGTGGGTGGGGGTGTCCATGGGGCCTGGGGAGGGCACCTGTGGCCTTATTCCATGGTGTTGCACCATGGAAATGGGCCCACAGGTCCCCTAGCACCTGCACTGACCCATGCCTTACATAATGGCGCTAAGCTTTAGGTCCGCCTCCCATGGGAGGATAAATGAGGCGCAAGGGCCTTTGAGTTTTTTTTAGCCCGGGAACGCCTACCTTGCATTTCATTGATGCAAGGTAGTTTTCCGCAGGCAAAAAATGACTTTAACTCCAATATTTTGGTGCTAGACGTGTCTAGTGCCAAAATATAAATATGGAGCTAAGTTTGCTCTGAATTAGCATTAAAAAAATGACGCTAATTCAGAGCAAACAGGGCCTCTTAGTTGCCAATTGGCGAGTGATGGATTACATGCTGATAGCTCAGCCATGCTAACACCTCAGCCATGCTAATTGCCAAATGGTGCAACCAAAGCGGACACTAAGGCGGTCATTCTGACCCTGGCGGTGAAAACGGCCAGGGCCGGCGACCGCGGGAGCACCGCCAACAGGCTGGCGGTGGTCCCTTGGGCATTCTGACCGCGGCGGTACAGCTGCGGTCAGAAACGGAAAACCGGCGGTGTACCGCCGGTTTTCCGCTGCCCAGGTGAATCCTCCATGGCGGCGCAGCTTGCTGCGCCGCCATGGGGATTCCGACCCCCATACCGCCATCCTGTTCCTGGTGGTTTTGGCCGCCAGGAACAGGATGGCGGTATGGGGTGTCGTGGGGCCCCCGTAAGAGGGCCCCACCAAGATTTTCAGTGTCTGCCATGCAGACACTGAAAATCGCGACGGGTGCTACTGCACCCGTCGCACACCTTCCACTCCGCCGGCTCCTTTCGGAGCCGGCATTCCCGTGGAAGGGTGTTTCCCGCTGGGCTGGTGGGCGGCCTTCTGGCGGTCACCCGCCCGCCCAGCGGGAAACCCAGAATACCTGCGGCGGTCTTTTGACCGCGCAGCGGTATTCTGGCGGTTCCCGTTTGGCTGGCGGCGCCCACCGCCAGCCAAGGTTGGAATCACCCCCTAAATATCTCTTTACATTAAGATCAACTTGAATGACAAGTCAAAATAATGTAACTTGTTGCGTGTGCAGCTTTTACTAAGCTGCCACTTTTTTGTCTTTCGAACTCCTGTGCCTTACCAGGCCCAAATCCACGAGGCTGCTTCTGCCTTCCTGTGGAGACGTGCCAACTGCTCTTTGGAAGGGAAAGAACGAGGAATTCTAGGCCTTGAAGGTGTTACCTCCTTTCTGCAAGAAGCCACATTGGTGTTGGCCCCAAAATACAGGCTTGAAAGAGTAAGCCGCCTTTGAAGGTCAAATGTGTAAAACTAGGGTGGAGGGCTGTCCCATCATTTTGGCAGACAGACTGGCAGAGTGGCAGAGAATGGAAACCAGTTGCCAAACTGGTTCTCCTAGGGGCATCTGTTCCTGACGAGACTGTAAGTGCCTGCAGGGAAACCCCTGATGGCCGTGTCACATACACAGCATTCTCCAGCATCCTTCATCCCTTGCATCAGGAGCACTTTAATTGAAAAAGCCCACAATGGATAAAAGTACCAGGATCTGACTGAGGATTGCTTCTCCTGCAAAGGTAACTGTTCTTGAGGACCTGGCTGGTCCCTCTGAATGGCTCCTGACTGGAGTCGGTAACTAACAGTGACTCCAAGTGACCTACACCTAGTTCAACTTTGTACTGAAAAGCTTCTGTGTCAAATTTGTTGAATCTGCCAGTGCTTGGTTGTAGTTAAGTGCGTTCTCCTGATTTATTAATTCTTGTAAATGCTGTATCTTCGGAGCTGTCTGATGGATCTTGTTCATTTTGGTGTCTAAATTCATATAAAACCACAATTTATTTTTAGAAATTGGTGGCAGATTTCTTTCGTGCTGTGTCTATTTCTTCTTTAGTTGTTTTGGAGCTATTTAATGCCTTACCTTAGTTCCTCTGTGTAAGCCATACTGTTCACTGCCACAGCTATCTCAGACTGAGCCAACCATTTGACAGACAAAACCTTATGATCTTAGATAGGGTTGGTAAGTGTATTACAACGTGAGGCCACACAACCACCCTATATAATGCACATAATTTCCTCACACAAGGACAACACTGTCAATGCAAGAATTGACGGCTCAGGAGAGACAGGAACTTGCCCACTGCTCTGGGGCCAGGGTTGCCATCTTTCCAAGAGAAAAATATTGGCTATTTGTTGTTGCATTTCAGAGTCTTCAAAAGCCCGGACATGATAATGTAGGAAATTTGTTTATTGGTTGCATGGCCTGCACAGGTAATAGGTTCACAAATGCCTGGTACTGCGAACCAAGTACCCCAATTGTATCATTTGACATTCTCTAGGTAATGAACCACGAGAAGTCCAAGGACTACTCATGGGATGTGTTGTGGGCTAGTAATCTCCATTCACTTGCACGCAATAATAATATCAGTCAATAAATGATTGTCCAGTCAGTGCTTTTCCTTTATAAAAAGGAAAAGTGCATTATCACACAAACACTACTAAATACTACACATTAATTTACAAATACCTACATTGGCAGATGGAAAATGCTATAGATCACATTGCCTAATCACCTTTGCCTGATTAAAGGTTCAGGATCAACAAACCACAGGTTAACCCTTTCGCTGTTAGGCCTCCCCATCCTCAAGTGCTAAACCTTTTTTTGGCAATTTGAGGTAGTTTGCACTTAGGGCTCATAACCTTTTGTCCACATAAGCTACCCACGTCAAATCTGTGTCTTTTTTTTTTTTCATCCTGGAAATTCTGAAAATGCCCATGGTTGGTGGATTTCCCTGGAGGGGACTGGGAAAATAGGCAAAATATAGAAACATTTTGAGATTGTTGAAAAAAAACAGTGAAAAAGTTGGTCTGCTGTTCTAAAACCACCAACTTCCTGGCTTTCTGGAATATGCAGAGCTGAATCAGAAAAACACATTTTCTACCAAGGTTTTGGTATTTTTCTAAGAGGTAGCCCATTTTCCCTATATTTTCTGCTCTTATGCTACTTCCAGTTTGTGATGTAAATCAGTGTGAAACGCATGGGTGATCCAGAAAAGTTATAGATTTTTTTTTAAAGTAGACACAATTCTGAATTCAGCAAGGGCTCATGTGAGTAGATCCTTCAAGGTTTTCACAAGTAAAAAAAACGTTGAAATAAAGAAAATGAGTAGAAAAAAATGGGCATTTGTGACAATATTTTCACCTGTAACTTTTTGTCACAATGGCCAACTCACAAAAGCACTACACCATTATGTCTGCTAGGCCCTTTTGGTTGCAGGAATATATTGGGTTTGGAAGTGCTCCAAGACCCCGGCTACCCAGACCAAACAACTGAGCTGCATCATACAATGGTTTTTCATCAAGTACCGATTCTTATGGCGAAATAGGCAGAGTGAAAAATGGGTATGAAGAAAACTCATCAGTTTCTGAAATGAGCACAAGATATAAAGTTTAGGAGCAGTGGCTATTTCTACATTTTGTGGATACCTGTACTAGCGTATGATTTAGAGGGTATTTTTCAAAATGTCATCTTTCTTATACATTGGCGTACTTTTGAAGAGCACAAATGCAGCAAAATCCAATTGATAATAACAAATGGTCTACTTTTTAATGCTCTCACAAGTCGCCCAATATAAATAGTAGCTCACTTGTGTGGGTAGACTTATTGCCCTCGACTGGAAATGGCCCAAAACGCAACAAGGACACAGCACATTTTTCCACCGAAACTGACCCTCTTTTTCTGATGTGGGTAGCTCTAGAGTTTGGACCCTAGCTCAGCTGCCAACTATGGAAACCTAACCACCCTTACATTTTTGAAAACTAAACACCTAGGGTTATCCAGGTGGGCTGACTTGATTGACTCCATTTTTATTTACCCAGAATCCCTTGCAAACCTCAAACTTTGTCGGAAAAACAATTTTTCCTCAAATTTCTGTGATGGAAAGGATTGGAATATGAGGGGGTCACAAACATCCTTCCACCCGGCATTCCCCCAGGTCTCCTAATACAAAAATGGTACCTCAACTTGTGAGAGTTGACCTAGTACCCACCTCAGGAAATGACTCAAAACACAACATAGACACAGCACACTTTTCTACCCTCAACTGACCCTCTTTTTTCCAATGTGGGTAGCTCTAGATTTTGGACAAGAGCTCGGCTCACACATAGGGAAGCCTAACCAACTTTTACATTTTTAAAAACTAGACACCCAAAGGAATTCAGGATGGCAAGACTCACTTGAATCCCATTAGGTTGTTTTACTCACAATGCCCTGGAAACCTCACACTTTACCTGAAATCATGCATCATCCTTACATTTCTGTGATTGAAACTTCTGGAATGCCCAGGATTCCACACAATGATCTACCACCCAGCATTGCATCATCTGTGCAAATACAAATGCTTCCCAACTTGTATTGTTGGGCCTAGTGCGGTGACAGGAATGGATCATACCAAGGACAATGAGAACCCCTATGGCCATGTTTGGATCCGCTCCTGTCCTTCTCTTGAATACAGTGTAAACCTGCAAGGACTTGGGGGGTGCTAGTATTTATTCTCAGATTGTGTGAATTGGAGTACTTGAATTTGTGGAAGAGTATGATGCTTCAGGACGTTCTTGGTCCCTGGCCCAATTTGTTCATGCCACTTGATTGTTTACATCCTTGGTTACATCCTTTCACTGATATTCTACAAATAATCCTTTCCCCAGTACTTTAAGGGTCAAAGGAGAATTTCAGGGCGGGGTACTGCTAGGACATGGGAAGTTAGTGTGCAAACGAGAAGAATCTTACAAGCAGGGAAGTGACTACTGTATAATGCATCTGCACCGAGTAGCCAGATCTAACATGTGGACTGGATGAGGTAGAAGACAAATGTTTGGCAGCTGGAACAATGCAAGGAAACATAACATCAGTCTCTTGCAAGTTAGCACCCAGATCCAGACCTTCAGAACTTTTTCAGACACCAGCCAAATTGGTGGCTATATGCTCCGCAATTTGCTCCCCAACATACCAGGACTTGATATTTAACATTGCTAAAATGTTTCTTCTATGCAAGGCCTCCTTCTGGGACTGCCACTAACATAACTCATCCTTTGAGCTTGGAGACAGGGAGACTAAGTCTGAGGAAATAGGCTCCTTCCCAAATGAAGAGCCTTCAACCGCTAGAAAGAGTTTTCAGAACGGGACAGAACCTTTTTGAAATGTATTCCTCAAACTCAACAATCCTAACAAGTGTCAGGCAAAACCTGCCTACATTTAAGATAGATTTAATTTCTTTCTACAGTTTCTTGACTTTGGAATTGGGAAGGAGAAGAGATGCTTTTGCTGAGACTAATGTTAAACCCAAAAAACTAACTTTTTTGATATAGATATACTTCTTATGAGTGATAACAAAAACCAATCAATGAAGAGTTACCAGCACTATCCTGTTGTGATTCTCATTAGTACCTCAATGCCATGTGATCTGAACAGACTCAACACTGGCTAGAGAAGCTTTGTAAAGCACAAAGGGGCAGAGGAAAGACTGAAAACGAAAGACTTGAGCTGGAGCTCCCTGGTCCACAACTGAAAATGAAACTCAAAGAATTGTCATTGAGGTGGCCAAATTGGTACAGAAAGCATCCTTCAAATCCAAAAATACCCTCCAATGCCCTACTCAAAGGAAATCCTTAAGCCAAAGAAGGCCATCCATCTTCAAATATTCATGGAGAAAGAAACCATTCAATACCATGAAGATTGCTGCCGGACAACAACCCTTGTGAAGATGAGTCTCTGAGACCAGCACACTTTGAGAGATATTCAATTATACACAGTTGGCCAGTTTCTACATGATGTGCTTTTATTTCGGGCATGATTGTCATTTCCTGTGTCCATCAGTGCTGGATGTCATGACAAGATCAAAATGTGATCATTTTTAAAGCTGGGCTAAGAACACAAGTTGTTTTTCTGAAGGACCTGTTTCTTAGTTTTTCAGCAGTAGTTGTCTTAACTGTTTAGTCTTCTCTGTTAGAAGCATAAAACTGTACTCAAATTAATAAGAATGGCACATGTATCAATTTAAAGTTAGCCTGCCTTTACAGTGACTAGACCACCAGCCATAAGCTATTTTCACTGTAGGAAGGCTGTCTGGTTCATAGAGACATAGCCAAACGCTGGTTTGTGATATTTAGGGCCATATTTATACTTTTTGACGCAAAGCTGCGCCGGCGCAGTTTTGCGTCAAAAATTTTACTGCCGTCTAATGCCATTTCGATGCGCCGTGCGGGCGTCAAATTTAGACTTTGACGCACGGCGGCGCAACCAACAGGTGGGAGTCATTTTTTTTTACGCACATCGCGGCGTCAAGTCGTAAAGGAAAACGACGTTAACGCGAAGTAAATTACTGTGGGTCGATTTACGACAGCGCAACCCGGAAAGCGCCGTTTTTTTGACGCAATAGCGTCAAAAATACACGCGAACACTGCCCTTTCACCAGAGGAGAGCCAAAATGGATCCCAGATGCCACTACAGACCCCAGGAAGATGACAGCAGACCAGGAACCAGCCAGGATGATCCATACAGGAACCAGGACATATATAGAAAAAAAAGAAAGTGTCGCTTCAGTGCAGAGGAGCAGGAAATCCTGGTTAAAGAGGTGACGGAACACCAGCACCAACTGCTTATCACCTCTAAGTTGCCAATCAGTAGGAGAGAGGCCATATGGCAACAAATTGTTGACAAGATCAACAGTGTGGCTGAAGTACGCAGAACAGTCACCAAGTGTAAGAAACGCTGCCATGACTGCAAACGTAGGACAAAGGAAAAAATGGCCAGGAACAGGAAGGCAGCACTGCAGACTGGAGGGGTGAGTCCAGCACACCAGGAGGCCCTGGACCACATGGAGGAGATGGTCGCAGCCGTCATCCCTGAGGAGATCGTCACAGGGATTCAAGGACAGGACATCGCAGACTACCACGAGACAACGCACATGCAGGGTAAGTCGCATGGGGAATTATAATGCAATAATGTTGACTGTAAGCAGGGGGGGGAAATACCACTACACATTGCATGTAAGTCAGCATATACATGGAGTGGCATGGGTAAAGGGACACGACAGGGGGGCATGCCCTGCACAGACAGAAGCTGGGGCACGACATTACACAACACCAACAACAGTCCCATGGGGCATCCTGTCATGACAACAATGGAGCTAAGGGAAAGCCTCGACAGGTGGGAAGGCCACTAGGTCAAACATCCTGGCACTCGTCAGCCAAAATATCTCCTACATTAACTAGGGCCCTATCAGTAATCCAGTAGCCAAAACAACAACTGCAATGTAACTGCGACAACAGTTGACACTAACACCTCTGATCTCTGTGCAGCACAAGTAGCCAATGGCAGTAACCTCCCCATGGAACATACATACCTAAATTAGGGGGTGAGGATGACATCTGCAACAATCTCCTGAAACAAGACAAAGGCCCCAGTACACTCAAATGTCAATGCCCATAGTTGTCACATACATCAGCCAAAGTAAACAACAATAGGAGCCACACAGCACTAAGGACACACACATGCAGCATATGTCAGGGTCCTTCACGTGCCTGGCTAACAAGGCAACATCACAAATGTCATACTGCTCAGACAACAGCATTGAGGAGGGGACACATGCAACTGGTCACTGAAATACACCTGCACAGTCAGAGGACGAAATAGGACATTGATACGATAAACAGGGCAATCCAATTAAACACACATTACCCAACATCAGCAGGACACATTAACAATGTCTACATCCATATCACATCATAACATTGCCATGCATAGGATATGCCACATGTCAATTACAATTAGGTCAATGTGAACAATCAGGGATTGGGGCAGGTCCTGAGAGGCAAGTGTGCTGCCAGGGCAATCAGAACAACCACAGCCAGTGAAAGGTCTCACCATAAGAATAGATATACACGGAGGGTCGAGTAGGACAAAAAGATGGCTATTCCCTATTTGGTACAAAGCAACACCTAGAGGCGATTAGGCAGACAAGTCTGATAACTCTATATCATAAATGTGACACACAGGTGGGCCATAGGCCTATAACAATGCCCATATGAAGGACAGCAGATACCAAACAAGATCACAAAGTGAATTCATCAAAAGGCAGGCATGTTACATCAAAGTTGTCACAACACAGACACACTAATTGTACCCTGTTTCATTGCAGAAGAACGTGGATCTCCTGCCGACATCCCTGTCCCTGATTTCCCTGATGACATGGATGACGAGCCCATAAACATTCCCCAGGAGACCATCCAAAAGGTCCTTGAAACCCTCCAGACCCCACCTTCAGTCACAAGGAGGAGCACAGAACAAGCAGCCATCACAGAAGAACCACCCACCACCCCAACTGCAAGACCTGCCAGCTCCTACACAGCTGAGGACTCTGACGACACTGGCACCAGCTTTGAAAGAACTGTAGTTGGAGTACAGCGGGAGCTGGCCAAGGAGGTGTGGGTGGGGATGCAAAATATGGCAGCCAGCCTTGAGGGGGTGCGCTCGTGCATGATGCCATCTGCAGATCAGGCAGCAGCTATGCAAGCCCTAACATCAGTACTGCATGGACTACAAGAAACTATAAAGGAATTCACCACTGCAGTAAGGGAGTTGCCACAACACCTCGCACCCCAAACTTTCCACTGCATGCACGAATGCAATCATGACTCCCTCAGGGCCGACCTGGCTGCCTACCATCGTGATGTAGCTGCTATTCTCAAAAACCAGCAGGCCCTCCTTGCTGCAGTACTGCCCTTAAGACCTTCACAGGGAGCAGCCACTGGGATGTCTGACTCCACGTCTTCTAACACTGAGGTGTGTGTTGCCCCTTCACAACCAACAACAACAAGGATAAAGCAGGCAACACACACATCAGAAGAAGAAGACATGGAACAGATCACATTCACATGGAAGAGTACCCGGAAGCACTAGTCCCTGCACCATGGCCTACTTTCACCAAGGTCCTACGTTTTGTCAATTGCCAGTCTCACTACAACTATACTCAATGACTGTTCTGCTAACCACTGTATGACTTGTCAGCAT
Organism: Pleurodeles waltl; assembly: GCF_031143425.1. Lineage (NCBI taxonomy): Eukaryota > Metazoa > Chordata > Amphibia > Caudata > Salamandridae > Pleurodeles > Pleurodeles waltl. The sequence continues at coordinate 1,542,017,162 of NC_090446.1, forward strand.
TGCCAGTGAATGTCTCTCTCCTACTAATCGGCAAATCCTGTCCCTCTGCACTGTCTGTAACATCACCCCAGCATGTCAGGAGCATCATCCACACCCCTTCTGTAGGATCACCATGTAAGGATGTACAATTTGCACTACAGCACCTATCAATAAATAGCACTTGCACACCTAATATGTCTCTGTGTTATTTGACACATCAACTGTGCAGTAGATAACTCTAAAGTGCCTGTGTGACAACCATGTAGCTTGTCAATACAACTGTCCTGACATCATGTAGTCTGATACATCTGTGCAGTGGCCAGGATTGCATCATAGCCTGCCCATCCTGAGGAGAATAACTGATGAAGGGACAAACCACACACAATCATGCTGTGTTGGACAGAATAATGTTCCATCTATAGCAATCAAAGTCAACTAATGGTGGCTGATAAATGTAGACACCATGCAATACTAAAACATGAAATGATGCAGTATTTTCTAAGCAAACACAACTAAACACAGCATCAATCACCCTTTCTGAGTATACTTCCATGAAGGGAAGTCATGCTGAATTTTTGCACACATGATCTATGTCAGCAATGAAGACAACAAGACAAGAGTGTTAACAACACCTCATCTACAAAGATGTCCCTGAACATCACACTGCAGTCCGACCTAATACATTACCCACAATACCAAGTCTGGAAGCACACTTTGTGATGTAGAATACATACTCATCAACACAATTCCTTGGTGATCCATTTAAACTACAAATGGTGGTTCTATCAAATGGTGGATACTTACCAAGTTAGCACAGGGGTAGCTGCCATTTTAAACCTCTATTTTCTTCGGTGTGTAGTATATGACACAAATGTCATAGAAAAACAATCACCTACACTGATGTCAAGGCCATGATCAAGTAGCAGTTAACACATAATGCAAAGGGTTAACTATATATTTATTCATATGTATTCACACCAGATGCAACTAAGGGAAATGTCATACCTACACTAATCTAACCTGATTACTCCTAACCCACAACTGTCCCTAACTAACCTAATCTAACCTTACCCTACACATATAATGAATCGATCTAAACATCAACCCCCCACCCACCATTATGAGACAGGACACATGCAGGACAACACATACTAACCTACACAAATACTATACTATCCTAAACAATCATATATTTTTTTGTATTTTTCTTATATATATATATATTTTTTTTTTTTCTAAACAGACAGGAATCCCAACATTGACCACCACCCACCCACCCACACACTCAAAAATGAAAAATAGAAAGAACAAGGACCCCCCTCCCTCCTCCCTAACACTAACTAAGCTAACAACCTATACTAACCTAACACTACTCCCCAAAACCCACCTATCATGATAAAAAGGAAAGAGGAGAGAGGGGAGGGATAAATTTAAATGAACCAAATAAGTCCTAGAGGTTGGCCCTCCATAGGGTCCGCCTAATGTACGTCACATCCTGGCTCAGCTTGTCCACCTTTCGAATGAACTTGTCCATTTTCCTGTCTAAAGCCTGGAATGCCGCAGGGTCAATAGGAGGTGCTGCTGCTGTCTGTGTGCTGGCAGAGGTGCTCGGTGTGGGAGTTGTTTGTAGCCCACTGGACTGTCCTGCAGCTCTGAAATTGCTGGGTCCAGGTCGTGCTGCAGAGGCATGGACAACTGTCCCCGCCGTTGCTGGGGCCACTTGGGGAAAACTGGTGGGTGTGGTGGTGGTGGCTGTAGTGGGCAACGTTGGGCCACCCTGTGGTGAGGCCCACCATGCTCCGGAGGCCCGATCCGCCTGGTATTTTCGGGCCATCCGTCGGAACCCCGACTGCACCTGCAGGATGTGCCGGTATCTCATTGCCCGCCTTTCAAAATCATGCCTCTGTGCGGCACTCATGTTTGCAGCTGTGAAGAGAAAGGGCAACTATTTACCATAGGAAATGCATTGGGTGGAATAGCACAATGGGTCAATTGGAAATTACTTTTACTGTAGTTGTAACAGCTTATTTCACCACATAGATCATTGAAAGTCTCAGAGGAAGTACATGGGAAGCCTGCATACAAAAGGGCATCTCACACCTAGCATATACATGTCTCTACATGATGGTTGACATCAGCCTAAACTTCTCATCAAAATAATTGGTAATGCAGCTGACATTATGGCTGCACCTCCTCCGCCTATTGCCTTGACTACATATGTCAGTCTATGTAATAACAATCACAACCCTCAATATCTGCCATTTGTAAATGTTTTTGCTAGTACTGTATAGAACTCGTGTGCCATAACCGAGTGTGTACACTAGGTTCAAAACAAAGTTGCAAATGGTCACAAGTATGTGTAACATACTGGTTGCTACAGTCCTAGGTACCCTATTCCCAAACACATGGCAGTCGTTGAGGAGGGGGGGGGTGGGAAGAACAACCAACAATCCCATAATCAATGCACACCCAGGAGTGTCTAGAAAGCTCAACAAGTTTTTGCCTCCACACACACAACACCAGTGAAGGGCTAGCAACAAATTGGAGTCAGCTAAACCTTGTCCTATCCAAGGTCCACACATGTCAAAATGTACTGACTTAGGCCAACATCACATACTACCAGTGAGGCATATTTTACTACAGACACAGAGGAGCAAGAACACCCATGATCATGAGTAGAATGTACACCTAGGCCATTGCACTCTAGTCCCACACACTTCTAGTTCAACTTGTGGAAGTACATGCCCCCGGAAGATCCAACCTACAGTGTACTCAGTCCATTGTTAACTAGGGAAGCAGCATATTTCAGACAAGCCTTTTGAAGGAGCTATCTGGGAGAATGTCAGTCTGAAATGCAGACTCAGTCCGAGACAAGTCCCAGAGCAACTCTTATATTAACCAGTGTATTCCACATGAATCACCCCATTCCCCATAGCGGGCCATACTGGAATGGCCTACAGACCCAAAATCTGAGAAATGGATAAGCATAGGTCTACTCAAAATGAAGTGATAATTGAAATCCCACTAATGGAACAATTCTAATGAATGGGCAGCGCATCAAACCTTGAATTCTGTTGAACACACAGTAGTCCATCATGCATCACCAGCAAACATTAAAAATAGCACACATGCAACACTCACTGTAGGTGTCGGGGTCCGCAAAATGAGCCACCTCTCCCACAGTGTACGGTGCACCTGTAAAGCATGGAAGGAAGAATATACTCAGAATCCGTGCACTGACAAACAATTGCAATTACAAAGACAATGTGAGAATATGACATGCGTAATGAAACACTTTCACACATGCTCATACTGCGTGGAATTATTCTTGCGCAACATTTACATTGGATGAGTGTCCTGCTACAGTTACACACCCTACTACACACATGCAGTGGCCTGGACAGTCATGTGGTGTCAAAGATGCACCTCCATTAGTATGCCCCAACAATATAGGGGTGCATTCATCTCATCATGTGCATCCAAGAGAGACATCCAAAAGCTGGTCACTTGAGGACTGCATGACCTCTCAAACTCAAACAGCCTATGTGGTCATTTTCATCACACACCAACCAGACACACATGTGACATATGTGTGGACAACATTGCTAACTTCAATTGACGTGAAGGCAGCACTCATTTATAGCATCATGTTGGGTTTAGAAATGTCAGTCTAGCTATGGCGTCTACATATGTAGGTATGATGTTTCAACATCCATTTTTCACTGGCTATTGTGACCTGTAGAGTTCTAATTGAGTCATTAACGTGTTGCTTGTCTGACACAAAGGCAGCACTACATTACATACTGCTACAGGCAACCGGTATGTGTAGAAAACATGAGCTACCTGACTGCTAGCATGTCTTCCTTCACATTGTGCATCAATTACCCAGTAGGTTTCCCTAGCATTACACACAGTCAGCTACTTATCTGGCAGATTGGGTAACAATCACCACATGTCGCCACACAGCTTTAAATTGTGCACATGTAATTGATGTGTACTCACCAACAGGGCCACCAATCCTGGTTCCCAGGTGGTCCAGCAGATCTTGCTCCCTGGATATCAGATCAGCCCAGCGGTGCTTAAGTTGATGTTCATTCCTCAGGCTACCATATACATGGACCAAGTGATGGCGCACCTTCCCCCACCGGACTTTACGGGCCTCCGTGTGATACCCCTGTATCACCCTACCCCCAGCCTCCAGCATGAGTGGGAGGAAATGGCAAACAAGTATATAAATCCCCCCAATTCCTCCTCACCCATCCTGGCAAGCCGTGGCCTACCAGACATGTCAGCACTGACAAAGGGGAAAAAGTTGGAGAAAAAGGAAAAGGGGGAAATGGGGAAAGGTAGAGTGGTGAAAAACAAAGAAAACTTAAGAAGAAGAGCCCAACTAACCCCTAATTACACTACCCACAACAGACTCCCACAGACAATAAATGAAACACTAGACTTGACAAAATAATACAACACAGACTCAGATAGTATTCAACAACAAGACAATGATGACAAAAGCACAATTGAGAACGTACACTGGACACAAAAGCACTAATACACAGGACAACACATTCCACACAGCCACACAGTCTAGAATAATCTGAGACTGCAAAGTGGAAGTGAAAGTACACCCACTGTACAGATTCTGTAAACAGGATATCCTATTACATCACATCCTGCATAAAATGGCCGCCGTTTTTTTTCCGCTATGCGCCATTTTTTGACGCATACAGCTTGTGCGTCATATTTTTTGACGCATAGGAGTGCACATATTGCAGAGTCTAAAAATGTTTTCATCATTGGTCGATTATATTTGTTTGAGGCTCATTTTACAGTTCTAGAGTTTAAAATTAAGCCGCTGGCAATTATGATATCTAAATATGAAAATTAATTTTGACTCAGCATTATCTGCACTCCTGTGCTTCAAAAATTATGACGCACAAGCTGTATGTGTGGAAATATGACGCATTATGTAAAAAAATGGTGGCCAAGTAATGCTGGATAGTATTATATCTATTTTTGGGATATTTTTTTGACTCAGCATTATCTGCACTCCTGTACGTCAAAAATTATGACGCACAAGCTGTATGTGTGGAAATATGACGCATTATGTAAAAAAATGGTGGCCAAGTAATGCTGGACAGTATTATATCTATTTTTGGGATATTTTTTTGACTCAGCATTATCTGCACTCCTGTGCGTCAAACATTATGACGCACAAGCTGTATGCGTGGAAATATGACGCATTATGACAAATATGTCTTTCATTTGTCAAATTGTGAAAAGAATTTTGTCATGACCAAACGGTGATAAGTGATACACATTTGGGGTTAGCTATGGCAAATGTCCCTTATAGGATGTATAGAAGGTATTCACAGTGCAATAGTAATGATTGGTCTGAATGGATATTACTCATAATTGTACACATATGTGGGTAATTGCTGGTGGCTAATTTCAAAATATGAATGGTATACCAGGATGTATACCTTAGCAAAAATGTGTCCACAATTATCACGGTAATCAAACTTATATAAAGGCCAAATAGGTAGTGCAATTGTCGCCCACACTTTTTAAGGGGGTAACCATGTCCTAATTACGAGTTAATGTATCTTAAATGTGTTTTCCTTTTGACATGTAGGCCACACATGCGCCTTATGCATGTGTGTGCTTCACATGTGCATATATAATGTCTAATTGGGGGGCAGTAGAGGTGGACATAGGCCCCCAGCACCCTAGGGTTTGCTCTTCCAGACTTGCAAATTTATCCAAGGGTTTCCCAAATTCAGTAATGCTAAACCTGCAGCAGCAGGCTCCTGGAAGCAAATAGGGTATGATTCACTGTTTGCCATTCTGTAATCCCGTTTGCCCATTTGACGTTTGCCCTATTGATTGTTTGGAGAAATCTGACATACCATTTTGCATTGATATTATTTGGTAAATCTCAACGTTCCTCATGTCCTGATGGCAAATAGGTTGTTGATGTATGTGGCCCGTTATGCATTACCTGGTTTAGTGGCATGTTTCATTCTTCCTGCTAGGTTACAACTGGGACACTACTGTGATCGGCTGCTTGCAAATATTTTGTTGATTGGATGGTACATGTTTATGTGTGTGGTCCAATATTGATCCTGTATCAACTGTCAGGGTGTATGTTGTCACTGTAACTTCCAGGTCTCCTCATGAGTTAGTGGCAGCTAATCTTGTTTCAATTGGGTATTGTTTGTAGCAAAATTTGAGAAAAGCCGTTGAGGACATGGTCACCTACACATGGATGGTCCCACCCTGTCACTGAAGACGTGTAATGAGACTTTCAACTAGGCAACCTTGGTGTGCTGAGTGAGAGAATGTCTCAGGTGTCTGGATCCGGCATCTGTCATTGCAACATTTGTACTCCAGTTGGCCTCTGTGGATGGTAATGTATCAGGAAACATCATAGCCTCTGTGCAGAAGTAAATGGCTGGTATTCAACACACATGACTCATCTTTATCATTTGAACAATGTTACTCAGCGTTTGAACAGTCAGGGTCCTCATATGTGTTACCTTTTCATGGACATTATCTGAGGTTGCTGGTTTTGATGGAGGCCATTTACACCATCATACACTATGGTCCTGGTCCACTGTCACACTTTGTAGTTTAGGCATTAATGAGGGCCAGACAATGGAAGGGCCAAGATTTGGCTATTCAAGGGCACTGGCACAAATCGGATGCAAATAACAGTCAGATGATGAAATACTATGTATTTGAGTATACATTGATGAGGCTAATGACAAATTAGTGTCTGAGGTACAAGAGGTTTTGGATAGCACGTGTGGTCTATAGGTGGACCCCAGGTATCTGTAGAGTGACTCACGGACAGGTGGCAGTCAGGCTGACAGGATGCTGGGTCAATCAAGAGCAAGTTCTTTCAGTAATTACATGATCACGTGTTCTGACTAGGACTGATCAGAGGGAGCAGTGGACAGTTGAGATGTCACACTGTGTATGTCCTGTGTTGTTTTGAAGGTGACACATGAACCCTGATAAAGTTTTCTACGGCAACATTAGTGTCAAAGCTTAATGATGTAATAGCTCAAATTCAAACATGTATGCAGTAGGAGGCATCAGCACGGACGGGGCATGTACATTTGGGAGGTGTGCATGGAGGGGATCACTGGTGTGGCCTCCATCAGTGTCTCACTAGTCCTGTCAGATGGGATTTGCAGATAAATAGCCTACAGTACCTTTCACAGAAGAATCAATCTACAGGTGATACCAGGCCTTATAAACTCCAAGCCAGTGTATTATATGAGCTGAGTTCCATGCAGTGAGATGGTAGTATGACAATGGTAGGCAGAGTAAAGGGTGTGGCACACTGGATGACTCTTGTGAGTGTGTGTGTGTAGATGAGGGAATCTCAGTGTACACAAATCGGCATTCCAGGGACCTCTTCAGACAGGTGGGGTGTGAGCAGCTGCAACTGTGTGTAATGTTTTTAGAAAAGGGCTGACATGTAGATGGGATGTGATGTGCTGGATGCTTGTCCTAGGTGTAGCACTTGTGCTGTGTATGTTCTGCTTATGTGTAACTCTAGTGACATATAGTCATTGCAATGATAGTAAGCAGTTGGAATTACTGTTGGCAGGAGTCTAGTCCTACATTCCTGTTCCTGAAGCATTAGCATGTGAACTGCCTGATGTATGAGGCCTGTTTTCCCCTAGTTGAGTGATGGTGTTTTAGTTGTGTGCCATCTGCTGCGATGATCCATGTTTACTACATGTATGTGAGTCATATGTGTGGTCCGCAGCTATTGCCCTTCGAAGGTGAACTGTAAAGGATGTCTGTCATTTACATTGTGTGTGTATTTGACCATTGTATGGTGGCCATTACATTTGTGGTGTATATTTTTGTGTCATGATTGTTATATAATTAATGCTCAATGAGACATTCTTCTTCAGATATTCCAAGCTAAAGGTAGGCAGAAATGAATAGGCCAAACCATGATGTGGTGTTTGTTATCAGTGTTTATTTACAATAGTGCATTAAGTGGTGATGGTGATAATTATGAAAATAAATTATTTACAATCTGTTGGCGCCTCCGCACTCCGGCAGCCATGTTTGGTTGTTCCCCCTCCTGTTGCAGGGCAGCATCCTCCTCTTCGTCGTCTTCAGGCATGTATGGGTCTGGTTTGAGAAGGGGAATGTTCCTTTTTACACAAATGTTGTGCAATATTGCACATGTGAGTATGATCCTACAGACCATCGCGGGGAATATAGTAGGCTACCACCAGTGATGTCAAGGCAGTGGAACCTTGACTTTAGGATCCCAAAGGTGCGCTCGGCAATGCTGCGTGTCCTCTTATGGGCGTCGTTGTATGCCCTCTCTGCAGCAGTACTCGGGTTCCCAAATGGTGTCATTAGCCATGGCTGGATGCCATACCCCTGATCAGCTGAAAGAAAAACACAGAATGGGATCATGTAGATGTAGCTGGCACTATTGAAAAGACCTTTAATGGCAGTAGTTGTCTTGTGTTGTCTGTGACTCTTTTGTGTACTGATGTGACATCCTATACTTGTAGGGTATACCATCTGCATTGTGTTGTTTCCTTGGCTGAGCAAGTGTTTGTCTGCTAACCATTTGTCATCAATATGTTTTGTACAGTGTGCCATCCCTAGCATTGTGACTTGTGATACAGGTGTCCGTGTGTCTTCACTAAGGGTGAGATGATAGTTCCATGCACATTTAAATTTGGAAGTGTTGTTAACACGTTCATATCAAAGTACCCTGTACATCCCATACCTTGAAACTTATGCAATGTATTAATGTAAAGGTCATTGTGACACCTACAATTTGCAAGGTGTTATTTAGGCAACCACACTCATTAATGTCTTCACATTAGGCTGTACAGTAAATTCCAATGTGTGAGAGGTTCAATGGTGACTTACGAAACATGGCTAGTGATGTCAGGACCTCAGTATGTTCCTGTCTAGATGTTGCTGTTGTGGTGTATGTGTTGTGTGTCCCAGAGGGTTGCTGTGCAGTGTCTATATAAGTAGGTTTTTGTACTTACCAACAAGTAGTCCATTGCCATACCGTCCATCCTGGAAGTGTTGGTTGATGGTGCAGTGACGGAAGATGAATGAGTCATGTACACTCCCAGGATATATAGCCACGATGTTGCTGATCAACACCTGGTGATCGACTGTGGCCTGCACGTTGATTGAATGTGTGTGCTTCCTGTTGCGGTAGAGGTGTTCTGTTGCAGCAGGTGGTACAAGGCGTACGTGTGTGCAGTCGATTGCACCAAGGACGTGTAGGAAGCCACTGATGGCGTAGAACCCCTGTTTTGTTTCCTGCTGCTTATGCAGTGTGTTAGGGAAGCAGATGTGGAGGGGTGTCAGGCGAATGATGGCATCCAGTACTTTTGGCAGAAATGCGGAGAATGATGGTTGTGATATTCCGCCAACCAGGGCACCAGTTGTTTGAAACGAGCCACTTGCCAGCAGGTGAAGTACGGCAAGCAGCTTTATTTCTGTTGGGATGGTGCGGGGTGTCACTAAAGTGGGGGTCAAGTGCGGTTCAATGTTTCGCAGCAGCTGCTGAATGGCCTGCCAGGTCAACCGGTACCTCTGTATGATGTTGTGTTCCCTGAGGCCATGCAGGGTTGTTCTTGGGCGGAATATCCTCTCCTGCCTTCTGCACTGCCTTTGGGGTCCCTGCTGGTGTTGTTGTAGCTGCTGTTGTTGCTGCAGGGCTCTGCGTCTACGTGCACGCTGGATAAAAATCACCTCCATGTCTCCCTGTTGCTACTCTGCTGCTCTGCTGCTCTGCTGTTTGTTCTGTGTGTTCTGATTAAATACAGGTGTGTTTGCCCCATTTTAACGCCTGCCCTGACCCAGGCGTTAAATTTTGACGCAAATCGGGCTGTGCGTCATTTTTTTGCTCCGCCTCCCGGCTGAGAGTCATTTTTGCCCGGAAGCATAAATACGACGCACGTTTGCGTCGTTTTTTGGACAGGAACGCCTACCCTGCATATCATTAACGCAGGGCAGATTGCTGCATCCAAAAAATTACGCACACAGCGGATTTTTGTCGTCCGCGGGCTCGGGCGTCAGAGTTTAAATATGGGGCAATGTTTGCGCTGATTGTGTGTCAAATTTTTTGACTCACAATCGGCGCAAACGGAGTATAAATATGCCCCTTAATATTAATTCTGCTTTGGTAGGGTAGTGTGTTTTGCCCACAAACTTCATTCACTTCAAAGGAGCTCCCCGTCACAAGCTGATGATGCACAACACTCACACAGGCCTCTTCTTCTTTGGTCCTTCAAGTTAGGGAAGGACCCATCCCAATCATGGAGAAGGTGCCCCCAGAAATTATTTGGAGTGACCAAGGAGGAGGGGACTGCCCATTATCTTGGCCACACATCTGGGTAGGCATACAAGGTATGCACAAGAGAAGAACCAGTTTTCCACTTTGGATTTAGTGAATGAATGGCACAGTGGGATTGATTGGGGTTGGAATAAGGCACACAGGAACTACTGAAAAAGTAGACAGAACTACTCCTAGGGGCCAGGTGTCACCACCACCCACAAGCTAGTGTCAGGCATAATGGTGGCAAAAGAGAAGATCATAACCACTACTTGATATGTGGATGAACAGAAGAAGGACTGCATCTGCTGGTTGAGACCTTAGAGGAGACTTAAAGGGCTGTACTTTTTTCCACTTTTACCCAGGACAAATTGGACTCTAAGGGTCAGTTGGCCGACCTCCTGTGTAAGCTTGAGGACCACAAGAAGCTGCAAGAGACCTTTAAATTATACTCTTTTTTTTCTGAATTGGAGTGAGATTTTTATTGAGTATTGTTTCGGACTTTTTAAGGGTTATGTACTTGTAACTGCTTTACACATATTCTTATTAAGTTAAGCCTGTCTGCTCCATGCCATAGCTACCAGGGATTGAGCTCTAGTTTAAATCACTGAAAACTTTATCCGACAAAACAATATAGTGAACTTAATACTTGCGGTGGACTACCATCCACCTCAATTAATTCACTTTTTCACACTGACCAATGGCAAAACTTCAATTACTGAGCATTCCCATATTTTTCCCCATAAAACAGTACTCCTCAAGCATGAGGGGACATGCTGCATGGGGCAGACACAGACCAAAAGAGTCACCTTCTGGTGACTGCATATACTACATTGACTGCACCCTGTCACAGGTTTGGTCCACTCCTATTGTAGGCAAAGGGGCAACAAGCACAGATGGAAGAATCCCATGAAGGTAATTTCCACCCCTAGTGATTAGTTTCCACTCCTATTGAGGCCTCCAATTCCTGTCTTCACCTAGTATCCAGAGCTCCACAGCCCCACTTAGGTCTTCTGCATGCACTGTTCCTATTCCTTCTCATGCTTTCACTAGAGAGGTCCCTCTCAAGTGATCTTCTTGCAGGCTATGGTAGACACAGGTGTTTTGGAGGAAGGTCTTATGAGATTTCCACATCTCATGCAAAAAAAACTCACAGAGCTAGCTAAATCAGCAGTAGCATATTAAAACCCCACAAAGTGGCTGTGCTGTGCTTGGCTTTGTGCACATTGAGTAGAGCAATAAGGTAAATTCTGTAATCTGCTGCTAAAGCTACTTACTTTAGCTCCGGTTGCAAAATCCTAAATTATATTGCATTATAGCCTTATAGCCTGCTGGCATGGGCTATACCAGTTGTTAAAGGCCCTGAACCCGAACTATAGGCTCGAGCAGCAGGTGAGGGCGTCTAACGAGGGCGAAGGCCTATAACAACTGGTATAGCCAGAGGCAGAACGGCTATAAGGCTACTAGGAAATTCCACCCACCACGGGTAGAATGTTCTAAATTAAAAAGGGAGAAACGTGAAGACCAACATTGGAATGTTGGAGCTCTGGGCTTATACCAGCCATTTTAAGCCCGGAGCTACTCCATTGTCTTCCAATATTCTTCTCTTGCTTACCTCGGCCTATTTGTGAGGGGTACTTTGATCCACACCTGAAAAAAAAACACAAGCGAAAAAGCTAATATTATGAAACTACACAGGAAAGTAATGCTTTATATGTCAGGTAAAAACAGGATTATTGCTAAAAGAATAATATGAATATTGAATGTTCTGAAAACAATTCAAGTGAAGAATCACCACTTAAACCAAAGGCTGAATGTTCAGTAAAAATCAAAATGCGAAAAGAGACGCTTAGGTAAATAAGATTTATGTTTCTACAAATGTAAGTAGACAGGTTCTATGTACAGACTCATGTGTTTATGACTCAGACAAGTTGATGAGATACCATTCCAGACCAATTGCAACTTCAGCAGTCACCCCAGACGCGTCTAGCGCCAAAGTTCATGGAGTTAGCGTCATTTTTTGGCGTGAACACCTTCCTTGTGTTAATGAGATGCAAGGTAGGCGTTCCCGTCTTAAAAAATGACTCCCAGGCATGTGCGTGGTATTTATACTCCCGGGCAAAAATGATGCCCGGGAGTGGGCGGGGCAAAAAACCCTGCATTTGCGCCTGAATTTAACGCCTGGGTCAGGGCAGGCGTTAAGGGACCTGTGGGCTCAGAATGAGCCCAGAGATGCCCTCCCCTGCCCCCAGGGACACCCCCTGCCACCCTTGCCCAACCCAGGAGGACACCCAAGGATGGAGGGACCCACCCCAGGGACATTAAGATAAGTTCAGGTAAGTATTTTTTTTGTTTTTTTTGTGGCATGGGGGGCCTGATTTGTGCCCCCCTACATGCCACTATGCCCAATGACCATGCCCAGGGGACATAAGTCCCCTGGGCATGGCCATTGGGCAAGGGGGCATGACTCCTGTCTTTGCTAAGACAGGAGTCATGTTAATGGGGGATGGGCGTCGTAAAAAAATGGCGCAAATCAGGTTGAGGCGATTTTTTTGACTCAACCTGACTTGCCCCATTTTGAGACGCCCATACGCCATTTTCCCCTACGCCGGCGCTGCCTGGTGTACGTGGTTTTTTTTCACGCACACCAGGCAGCGCCGGTCGGCTAACGCCGGCTAACGCCATTCTATAAATACGGCGCCCGCATGGCGCTTCAGAATGGCGTTAGCCGGCGCTAATTTTTTTTACGCTAAACTGCGTTAGCGCAGTTTAGCGTCAAAAAGTATAAATACGGGCCTTATTGTCAGAGTGTCAGGTAGACGTTGCACAAAGCAGACAGACTTAACACTGTGCAAAGCGTAAAGAATTTATGTTGTACCAAAACAGAAATAAAGTCATACCAGGCTATAAAATTGCCACAAGGGGAACTGGAGATGTGAATCTTTAAAGTTTTAAATAGAATAAGCAGTAAGCCCTAATGATAGACTATGGAAGTGGTAGACCTCGACCCAAATGGTATTTGAGGCCGACCGTGATAGAGACTTAGTCCAATACATCAAGTGGACTAATCTCAATTAAAGTCTGGGAGTCAAAAAGTTCAAAAGCTTTTCAGACTTCCTAAAGACACACATTGGAATTTCTACAATGTGCCCACAGCAGAATCAGACTTTGTCACTTTTTGAGAAGAGTGTAGGACGCCACTGAAATTGTAGCCATGCCCATTTAAACAAAGGCTGGATTCATGAAGCCTGTTTGTGGTACTGGGGCTCTGGAGTTTTCTAGATTTCTCACTGAAAGTCCTAGTGCAGTATGTGTCTTAGGGCCATATGTACAAACACTCTTTCCCATAGACATAGAATGGGGAAAAACCTTTGCTACATCTGGCCCTTAGTTCTTTTTTTCTGAGGTGCAGAATCCTTTGAGCAGGATGAAGCTGAAATTCAATCTAACACGATTCAACTACTGGCCTGATCATTTTTTTTTCAGAGGGGCACTCTGAAGGTCTGGTGCTTTGGTGGAAACTTTTTCTAAAGTTCCAGATTTTCTTTTAGTACCCACACAACCACATGGATACACTTCTAAACCCCCAGGACCTCAGGGGAATGAACTTAGAGACTTCCATGGTATCACGAAGAGGCCAATAGCAAAGTCCATTCTAGATTCACTCTAGATCCAGCTGGGCACTACAGGGAAAAGACCTCTTGCAGCCTGTTTTGTCCCTCTAGCCACACAGAATGTCAGCCAGCTGGCTCTTAGAGGCTGCTACTTTGTCCTGGGCACAAGTAGGAGGCAGGTCCAGTTTTTCAGGGCTCCTCACAGGCTGCAGATAGAAGGTCAAGTTCTCTTCTGATATTCCGCAGGTCCACAAGATTTTCTGAGGATGGTGCCTTGGGGTGCCTGGCATCCGCTACTTGGTGGGAGTAACTCTTGGCCCTCCCTAACTAATTGTGTGATAGTGCCCAGGGGCAATCCTACCCACTTTTACAACAGTTCCTGTTTTCCTACTGCACACAATCCCACTGTACACCGTATTCCCATAATCTAAGATGAGGAAAGTCTGCTCCCCTTGTGCAGAGCCTGTGTGCCCACCCAGGATTGTGGCCAGGGTAATGAACAGTCCTTTCCTCTGTGGTCACTCACAACAGGTTCCAGGTCCTTGGTACTTGGCTTGGTATCAGTCTGACTATCTTCACATCTCTTTCATTCCAAGTACAGGCTGAGTAGATGCTGGAGAGATAATGCAAATGAGTTACATTTCCAATATATTTAATGAAAACATGACCTCACAATTAGATTAGTTTTTTTGTATAGGTCAAAACATATAGATGAAAGTATATGCTTTATACTTCCTATTTGACAGTTACAGCCTGACAGTGGCAATGTTGCTTCAGGCCTCATCACTGGGGGCATATGCCATTTCTAATATCACGTGTGTTCCACTCTTAAATATTATTCACTCTGCCGATTCTTTTAGGGGTGACTTACTTCATATATACAATCAGGCTTTCTTGCCTGTCAAAAGGTTGCTTTTGAAATGATGGGCAGCAGATCTCAGGCTGCTGCTGTCAGGTTACATGGTTTAGGCCTGAAGCCATGCTTTCAGTGCCAGTGTAGTGGTTGGCACAATAGATGCTGCAGTTCACAGGTACAATGTAACTTTCCATGCTTGTGGTGCACTTTTGCACCATATCCTAAAACTTTATAGGAAAGTTAATTGTGCCAATCAGATTTAACTCAATTGTGACATGCTTAAAGGGGGAGCACAGGACCTTTACTGCTATTTATTAGGGGGGTCCATGACGTTCAAAAGCCAGCAAAGCAGAAAGACCAGGGGACATCACACAAAAAATGGGAATTTCCTACACCCACAAATCCATGATGGTTCCATCACAGAAGTATGAGGAAATTCTATTTTGGAAGCATGGCATTCTGGGTAACAAAAACTGATGGCACCCACACAAGCCACACCACACAGGAGCCCATGATTCTCTAGCCTTCAGTAGTGTCTCTGATTAGTATGCTTCTCTAAGTCCTTGCTGACCCTGGACACAAAAATAGCAGCTATCAACATCCCAAGAAATTGGTTTATGGAAAGATCTTTGAAGTCAATTTTTTAGTCTTGGGTTTGGTTCTTTCCTCTCCCATGTAATAGGCTCATTCACATATGTAGTGTCTCATTCTTGGTGGAACAAGTGTGGAAGAATGTTAAGACATTTGTTATTTATCTGTTGATCCCATTTTTGGTGCCCTAATAATGTCACTTTTCACAATAAACCCTTTTTGAAAAACCTCCCTCACAATCATCAGGCATTAGGGTAATCAGAAATTAGAAATGGTACACATGTCTCATATCCTAGACACAAATTCATAGGTACAAAACAAAAACACATTTTTATTATTGGATGTCTTAATATCAACTGATACTTGGTTGGTGCATAATGAATAATCATTGTGAGCCAAGATTCAGTTGTTGGTTCAGGGTCGGAAGCAATTCTTGGACAAAACTACAAACACCCTGGGGCATGTTTCTGTACCCCTTGTACCACTGGAGCATCACTTATTTTGACGCTCTGGTGGCACAAACTACAAAATCATATCTATGAGCCACGCAAAGCCACTTTGCGTTGCTTTCATTGGCCTCATAGATATGCCTCAAATTGCTGCATTGCCTTATTCTGCACTTGGGAGGTGTTTCATGAGCGTGGCGGTGGGTGTTCCCATACAACGCCCATGGATTTTGATGGCACCCCAGAACCTGGGGATGCACTAAAATCTTATGCCTCCAGAGGAGAGGTGTAACAAGGAGAAATAGCTTTATTATTGTTTTTGTACAGAAAGGTGTCCCTTCCTGCACTTACATAATTCTGTCAACAACACAGGCTCCCTTGCACCATGGTGCGAGGGGGGGCCTGCTTTCGTGCTAGGCTGCAGAAAAAGTGACAATGCAGGAGGAAAAGGGCAGAAATGCACTGTATGTTATAAGTAAATACGGTGCATTCCTTCCCTTTCACTTTGGCGTGGGCCAGTGCAGCAAAGTGACGTGCTGCACTGCCCTACGCCAAATCCCCACAAATGAGGGCTCATATCTCTATGTAACAGGAAGAACTTTTCTGACATCACTGTATATTACTTTTGTAGATCAGTGCAGAAAATTACAGGAGAAAACATCATCAACTATTACACTTTTTGACATTTAGACTTTCCATGCTTTTCCAACTATCCACATAAATAATTTCTTGCTCAATTCCAAATTGTGTTCCAGAAATGTACATCTTCCTGGGTTCGCTCATTGGTTGCACACTTGCTTTTCACAAAGTCAAGAATGCACAAAGCACAAAAATGTCATGTATTGACATCACATTAGAAAATTGCTAAAACAGTGGTGATAAGTTTTTCCCACTCTGAAAACTTCTGAAAACTGGACAGATGGCAATCTAAAAACAGCAAACCAAATACTGCCTTTTCAGGGCAAAAGCAGATATTTTCTTGCACAGTGCTTTTCTGCATTTTTATTTTTTTAGGAAAATTTAAAAAAACTGTTTTTGCCCATATGTTGGCTTTACTTTTTTAAACCCCTCCATATTAAATAGCAAAATCTGGGAGGGTTTAAAATCTCCATCATGTGTGGAAAAAGGACACACATTTGATCTGGATGCCTTTTGTAGAACAAATGGTTTGAAGATTCAAGTGTCAACAGCCCCAAATGCAAAAGGAGACCGCAGCATCTTGGGAACAGCGGCCCTCAGCACTTAGGGGTGAAGCTTCACCCAACGCTGGGCGTGGCAGATGCAGAACCCAATGCCTTGTGGCATTGAGGTATTGATATTTTAACTGATTCAAACCAAAATGGAGGATGCACCTAACAGAAAGATGCTAGATTGGTGCCTAGAGACAATACTCTTCAGCAAAGAACCGCAGAATAACCCGCCTAGGTCCACACAGGGGTGCTTGGCTGGATATCGAAGAAGTGGTCAGGACTATTTATCCAGAACTAAGTAGTTGAACAACAATTTAGATGTCATGGGATTGCTCAGTAACTAATAACCTACATTCAGAAGAATGTTCAGAGTGTGAAATGAAATAGGTCTTGTAAGTTTCCAGGACATTCAGTCACAGCGGGGATTATTTACAAGCTTCTTGTGCCTCCAGTGCATCACTTTTGCCATGGGAAAAAGTGACAAACCAGCGGCGCCCGGGGCTTGTAAATAAGGCCCAGCGTGTGCACCTCAAGGATGACGCTGAATAACAGGTGACAAGAGCATGTGAACTATTGTTACAGGGAAGGCACAGGCCGCAATGTTTCAGAAGGACAAGTATCAAAGGTCTCAGCAGTTTTGGCAGAGTGGTTTGTGGTCATTACAGATGGAGACAGGGCATTCAATCCTTCTGGACTCCCACAGAGTGGACGTTCCATTCAAACTTAGAGCATGGGGGCTGAACATGGGGTGGATTTTGAGTATAGAACACTTAGCTGAATTTGCATCTCCAGTGGAAGCCATTTTGTAGGCTTGTTGTAAAGGTTTATCTACCAGTAGATCTAAGAACAGGTGCTACTCACGTACCCATAGCACAGAGAGTCAGCAAACACAAGTACATAGCCTTCCCCACACACTGTTCTGGTTTGATTCCTCTTTCCACCACCGCAGAGGTAAACACACTCATCTTAACTCCTTGCTTTTATATTTTAGTTCCAGCTCCTATGACTAAACCTACTGTAACAATTACCAGCTCACATCTGGTGGAGTACAATGATACTGTAACCATGACCTGTAACACCTCAGGGGCAGCTGAAACAATTCTCTGGTTCTTTAAAAAACAAAATCTTCTGATTGGTAATACCAGGATTGACCTCTCTGCAAACAACCAAACCCTGAGCATCTCCAATGTGTCCAGATTGGATCCGGGACCTATCAATGTAAAGCCATACACACCATCAGTGCCAGCATTAGTGACCCACAGACTCTGACTGTTTCCTGTAAGTAAAATCAGAGTTCATCACGTTTGGCCTTC
The DNA here is from genome assembly GCF_031143425.1 of Pleurodeles waltl. NCBI lineage: Eukaryota > Metazoa > Chordata > Amphibia > Caudata > Salamandridae > Pleurodeles > Pleurodeles waltl. The sequence continues at coordinate 1,542,035,496 of NC_090446.1, forward strand.
TAATTTCTGTTCTTCATCACTTTCCTCAGAAATACATTTTCTGATCCCTTACAGAAGGGCCAGAGGGCACATGGATCAACCCCTCAGGTGCTCAAACCCTACTACCAGTGTGTGTGTGTGTTGGGGGGGGGAGTTTCTCTTTAAGCTGCTACACACAGTCTGTTCCAAAAATAGACATCAATGTTTTCTCATTAACAACAGTTTACAGTTAAAAAATCTATCTGTCTCCAGAGTGTCTTCTAAAGATGAGGGGAACTACATCAGTTTGGCCCATAACACTGCCACTGGAAAGTCGGCCAAAGCCGCTGTCTTCATAGCTGTATAAGGTAAATGTCTATATAGTTTATATAAGTTTCTATATGACTCCCTTCATGCTTCCTTATGGCACATACAGACTGATTTGCTCTATACAAAATGCGCACAAGACATCACACCCACAGGAAGGGATATGAATGAACAACTCAGCTCCTCCAGTGAAGCCAGTTGAGGGGGTGGTCATGGAGAGTGGCAGGACATGACAACAGCAGACTAACATACACCTCCTTTTATCCATCCAGGCAAGTGAGGAAGGGAATTGTGAAAAGGGGTGGATAGAGTACATTTCCTTGCCATTGTGGTGACAGAGAGAGAATGGGGAGAACAGCAGAAGAACCTGCTGTAGTTTGCTGATGGCCCTCCTTTCTCTCCTTCGATGATAACAGAGCTTCACCATCATTCTGTCCACTGAAAGAACCCCACCATTTTTTCCTGCAAACTGTAATTTAGTACCCAGAGGAATAGCACAACCTATGTATGAGTTATACTTCTGGGGATTTATGGACTAACACCTGGAAGGTGTAGAGTCATACATTGGATACGCCTGGTAATATCGAAAGACTGTAAGACTCATGTGAACAGAACCACAGTAAAGTTCTGCATAATTAACCAGAAACTTGAGTCATAGTCTGGCTTTTCTAACAGTGATTTCAGAAGTGGGCTCTTGAAACTTACATGAAAGGCACAGGCCAGACATTGGTTGAAGAAAAGGGCAAATGAGCCAATGCACCCAGGTGCATCAACACCAAGGTCAGAGCAACCAACAAAACTTTCAGCACTTCCTACATGTCCAAGGAGCTGGCCACTAGCTGCTCACAAGGAACATCAAGAAGCTGTCACCCAAATGACCTACCTGAAGTCTACTTCCTGGTCCACCACAAAAACCCCTGTCTTGGATAGGACAGGACAATTAATACCTATTTAATCCATAGATGGGAGGCTCAGAATATGGCATTGCCTCAGGGGGGATGGAGCCATTGTGTCACTGTGTAATTCATCATAGATATGAGGAATACTTTGCAGGCTCCTGGTGTAGATGGGACCACAGCTACCAGGACATAAAATTGCCCACTAATGACAGCTGAAATGTGCTGAGACTAACAAAGTTTTACTTCAGGACATGGAAAATGGCAGATAGATGCTGAAGACCAGCACTGGCAGTAGGGAGGAGATGAGGTACAAAAGTCCTTCAATAAATAGCTCAGGGAATCATTGTGTTTTTGGATGCAATGCTAAGTGAGGCAGCACATCATCATATATTCAATGGAAAACCTCATTGCAGAGTATCTGAGAGTAACTCCCACAAGATCCTATACCCATGCTGCCATCTCACTTGGTGAATACCATCACAGTACCAGGTGAAACAGTAAAAGCAATCAAAGATCCAAGCTTGCCCGAGCCTAGAATCCAAACACATCTATAGAAAAGGTTTTTAGGTTTTTTTAGGGACAGATTTTACCCATCCACAGGACCAGTGGTATGACTGGAGCAAATTATATCAAATTGTGACCATATAAAAACAAGCCATAGCCCATGGATGTCACCTTGTCCATCATTTATTATACCAATGATTTTATGACCTGACATACTTACACACGGGAAGTGAACAGCATTGGGGGTCTACCACAGTAATAAGTCACTCTATGTATGAAACTCTGAAGATAAATATGCCTGTCACCTGGAGATACTATAGCCTACAAAAGTTAAAAGAAATGAATAGGTTTGGTGGGAAGGCTTAGAAACATGGCATTAGGGGCCCGTCTCATTCACCTAAACCCTCAGAACTGGGCACCGATAGCCCAGCATTCCAGGACCTTTCGTCAACCCTTAATCTGTGTAGTGCATGGCAGATGCTAGCCTGCTCTGCAGACAATTAGAGAAAGGAAGTTATTCAGCCCTAAAATGGGTTTAGAAAGGCATAATGCATTGATATTTACAAGGGTTGTGTGCAGGGCACCCCTTCTAAATAGCAATTCATTGTGGCATGTATAAATGTTTTGCAACCAAAATCCTGTTGTAAAACATTGAAAAGTTAACTTCTGAGTTGGGATGGTATAACATTTCTTTTTAAATCAGATTTTGTATTCAGGGAAGACAGACTGCATTTTAAAATGGCTTACTGCTGAACCCAGTAGGCTACCATCCCTGTGATGGCATCCAATTATCATGAGGCAGAATGTGTGACCCGGGGCAATTCAGAATTTTGTGAACGAACCTATTAGCACATAGGTAGGTCTGAAAAGCTATTTTCCACTTTCAAAAGTCACTGTGCAATTTCTGACCATTCTTTGTGAATAAACATTCTCTACGTCAGGCCCCACATCATTCACGGAAGATTGACAAGCGAGTGGCCAAAGCTTTCTCATCTTTTTCTCGTGCTTAATAGACCCAGAGTAAACTTTTATTCTCCTCAATCCATTGACATCTCTATTTACCTCTATTCTTGACTGACTGTGAGGGCTGTGGATTCCTGTATGTCAATGTATTGACAAATGACAATGACCTTGCAATTCTTTGTCTTGAGTCACCACTAACATTATAGTTTTAAGGCCTTTAAATATCTGTTCCTTCTCTACAATCACATTTAGTTTCAGGAAGTGCATTACCGCTGTCACAACTATCTTTCCAACCAGCAGCTCCCTTGCATTACACATCTCTCCTTGGAAGGACAATCGTCTCCACTCTTGTAATCATTTTTACTTTTCCAAACCATGTTTCACCTTTTTTTTTCTCAGACTCATTTCACCTATTTGTGGAATGTGTGTCATTGTCTGTGTCTTCTGCAATGCGACTTTTCCACCCTTGTTTAATCATACACAATTTTGTAAAGACAAGTTGTGGATATTTTGACATGTGTCCAATGTGTCTACAACAAGAGTATCTATTGTTCCTTCTTTGTGTCCTCACTTATAATGCTCATGTGGGGCTTTAAGTTAAATTATAATTAGTCTTCATTTTCTTTCTTTTTTTAGTCATAGCTTTTTTGACAAGCCGTCATGATTGAAATTTCCTGTTATAACCATAAAATATCGATCACAATATTACATGAGAGGTAGTGATAATTGTTAAAAGATAATGGGGGTGATTCTAACCCTGACGGGCGGCGGAGGCCGCCCGCCAGAGTTCCCCCCTCCAGAACACTGCTCCGCGGTCATAAGACCGCTGCGGTGATTCTGGCTTTTGCACTGAGCTGGCGGGCGGCCGCCAAAAGGCCGCCCGCCAGCCCAGTGCAAAAGAGCCTTCCCACGAGGACGCCGGCTCAGAATTGAGCCGGCGGAGTGGGAAGGTGCGACGGGTGCAGTGGCACCCGTCACGTACTTCAGTGTCTGCAATGCAGACACTGAAATACAATGTGGGGCCCTCTTACGGGGGCCCCTGCAGTGCCCATGCCATTGGCATGGGCACTGCAGGGGCCCCCAGGGGCCCCACGACAACCCATACCGCCATCCTGTTCCTGGCGGGAGAACCGCCAGGAACAGGATGGCGGTATGGGCTGTCAGAATCCCCCATGGCAGCGGAAAACCGGCGGGAGACCGCCGGTTTTCCACTTCTGACCGCGGCAAAAGCGCCGCGGTCAGAATGCCCTGCGGGGCACCGCCAGCCTGTTGGCGGTGCTCCCGCCGACCCTGGCCCCGGCGGTAAGGAACCGCCGGGGTCAGAATCAGGCCCAATATCTTATTATTTTAATAAGGCAAACATTTTACAATGGATAAGTAAAAGGTAGGAAAAACAAAATCGTCATTTTTGTAATTTATCGTAGAAAAAGAAAGAATAAAACAACTGAAAAAAGAAAAGAGTAGTAAAGCAAGAAGGAATGAATAAAAAAAAGTAATAGGCAAAGGAAAGAACAACAAAAACAATAATAAAATTCTAAGAAAATCCAGAATTAATATAAAAACGAGGATTGTAGATCAAAGACAACTATGAAATAAAAACAAATCATATCAGAACTCACTACAGGAATTAACATCAAGGTCATTTCAACACTGAGATGTAACATTTTATGAACATCTTAGTTCATCAGTGTTGTTGTTTGAAGGTAATGGAAACTTAGGGGTTGATTTATATATGAGCAGATAGCCTGTAGTTCTGCCAGGGGAATAGGGTACATTACTCCATTCTCCTGGTGGAGGCACCGGCCACCACATTTAGAAATGACCACCAAGTAGTCATTTACAATTCATTGGCCGTCATGGCCATCACGGCTGTCAAAGCAGTTCCTACCAATGTATCTCACTGTTTGGTGCAGGGCTGCATAATGCTGACACAGCCCTGCTCCAAACACGTTTATTTTTCTTAAAAGTCCTGAATCTGGATTTTCTTTTGAAAACAAAAAATGTAATCTCCCATGCCGAGGGGAGCATTATCACCATGAACAGTGATGGCGGTGATGAACACCAAAAAAGTGTTATATGTCCGCCCATCCTGATTGGGTGGGTGGAAATATAGTCGTTTCACTGACAGCCCCTGAGCAGACATTAAAAAAATAATGCTGTGAGGCCACAGAACGACGCATTGAAATCTTGTAGTGTTTATGCACCGCTCCTGTAGGGCATTTTGCAGGGGAAAGTCCACCCCATACAAGGGGCTCATTTACAAGCCCTTTGCGCCACTGCTGTGTCATTTTTTCTGACGCTACGGCGGTACAGAACAGTCCCCCACCCCGCACCATATTTACAAACTGGTGCAATAGGACTATTGCGCCAGTTTGTAAACCCTGGTGCCACATTATACCAGCATCTGGTATAATGTATGCAACTGAGGCATTCCCCACCAAGAATCCTCATTGGAATATACAAGATTTCACTGCATCATTCTAGCATCATTTTGTAACTCCTGCTCAGGGTAGGCATTAAAGTGATGCTAAACTTCGGTGGACTAGCATAAAAAATCTTGACGCTAGTTTATCAAGGCGCCAAAACTGCTCTGCGCCAATTAGTGCCATGTTGTGTTGTACTGTCTATACAGTGCTACCATGGTGTTGTTAGAGGAGCACAGGGCAGTGCAAGCAAAATGACGCATTGTGAGCAATGCGTACATTTGCAGTAAACGAGGCCCATTATACCTGGTGCAGGTATAATGTGTCTCAAGGCTTTACAAACTAACGCAATGGTATCATTGTGCCAATTTGTAAAGGGAGTGCTGTGTTGGAGACTGTTTGCACAGCCAAAGCGTAAAACAAAAAGGACTCTATGGCAGCGCAATATCCTTGTAAAAGAGGCCCATAATGTGCTAATTGTGATCCATAATGCCGGAACCTGGCTTGCAAATCTTGGAAAAAACCTTACCATGTTTTGAGAACAAGGAACAGAAAATGATATTTAGGGTGACGTAGTTTAGAGCCTGACTGCTCCTTAAGAACACCTGTAATGCATTTTAAAATATAACTTCCCTCTCAACTTATTTAGAGATGAACAACCATGGCTGTATCTCAGTGACCTTCCAAAGCTCGAAAAAGAAAAGAAACAGCAGAACTGTTTCCATCACTTGAATACTGTCTCCCCCAAGTTATGATACCAGAGCACCTCAGCGAGCAGCTCTCCACCGCTCCTGGGTCACTATGCAAATACACACACTATATATTCCTTCACCATCTATTTATTAGGATACTTTAGAGCTGGATTGGAAATTTGGTGCCAGATTCACAAAGGCTTAGGGTTGGCCTAGTGTTATTTTTTTAGCACAAAACTGATGCTAAACCTTTTTGCGGATTAAGAAACCCACCCAAATTGGTATTCGTGCTGGTTTATATGGAAAGGTAACGCAAAGTGGTTGAAACACTGCTGTAGATTACTTCGCCTCAATGCCTCATTACATGGGTGGTACTCCCATGCTTTTTGATGCTAAACCCTGTCTGCTAACCTTAGTAGACAGAGATTAGCACCAAAAAATAACGCGGCTGAAAAGCAGGTGTTAAAAGGAGAAATGCTTTAATTTCTCCTTTCTTTTCCGACTTTGCTTGTGTGCCCTACTGTACAGCACACATACAATGTAGGAAAAGGGTTTTCACTTGTCCAGCCATAATAGTTTGTACAGGAAGGTAATCCTTGCTGTACAAAACCTATGATAGACTCAGACATGCACCCTACCACTAAGGTGCTAAGGTGTGTGCCTGGCGCACAGCAGCTGAAATCAGCACCGGTGTTAGAGAGACGGGAGGAGAGAGCTTCTGTCTCTACATATTGCACTCTCCTGCTCTCTCCCTTCTACGCAACACAGCACCAAAATTTTGCCTGCTGCTCTGTATTCCGTGACACATGTGAGAATCTGGGCCTTCACATGTTAAAAGGCAATGTAGGGAGGTAAATGTGTTTTGAGTGTATAAAATAAATAAGGGACAAAATGAGAAAGTTTACTTCCCCAATTATATATTAGAGTATATATTACGAGATAATATTAAACTTTTTACATTCAGAAGTTTGCATTTATTGTGAGCTCTGAAATTATTACTAATATATATTTCATGTATTCTGTATTTTGAATCTGCATAGGAAATAAATTAACATAGAAATTAATGCACAACTCGAAAATGTGCCCAATTGAATGGCCACCACTTGGTATGTAATGTTTTACTGTATTGATGATTATTTAGAACGTATATTAATGTGAAATTCCCAGTAATACGGTATACTTACGGTTAAGTGCTATGTATTGGCTTAAATTAACTGTAGCCTTCAAGTTAGCAAGGTCTAGGCTTTAGGATTACACAGCCTCATATTGAAAATTGCCATGTCAGAATAAAGTATGACCTCATGTTTAGTATTTAATAAAGATGTATTGTTCTAACTGAAGGGTGACCGAATCATAGCAGTAGCAAAATATTTTCTCGTAAGGAAATGTGTGGAAACCTGAATGTACTAAACTATTACAAATGTTAACTCGAAGTATGGAGAAGTGATGTTCCCAGGAACTAACAATGGATGTACTAACGGAAGAACAGATAGTTACAACAATTGTTTCTCAACGAGTCGAACAATGTGCAAATGAAAAGAAGAGCCAATCATTAACGTGTGAAAGACTGTTTAGTTGTATCTTAGATTTGAAATATACATTTTATTGGACAAATAGCAAATCGTATGATTTTCTGACCAATGGCAACGTGGAAAGTTTCTGGACAACTTTAACTTAATTGGACTGCAAACCTAGGATGACACCATTCGACATTCACTGTTGAGCATTCACCATTTTTACTCCAGCTGACCTTTTGAGGCCACTTGCATTCCTCTCATGCTAAAGGAGCTATTGAGTTCCTAGAGACGTTATTATTGCTTGAATCTTGATTTGGACAATGGTCCTTAGACTTTGCTTATGATGGTTCGGATTGCTTAGAACCTCCCTACCAAACTATTCCTTTCCCTAGCCCAATGGGTCATGTTGATCGAACTGATATCCGCTTGATGAAGATATTGACAGCTTGCTGGTCCATAAGGAGAGGTATACTAATTACCAATGTCTTTTATTGCTGATCTGTCTTTTGTTTCTAGGTACCAACTGCTGCATTTGATAGAGCCATAGTTAGATGTTTTCCAAATTCTTGTTGACTAAATCTTTTTACATGAAGCCCCAACATGCTAATGCTAATCTGAGGCTAGGAAGTATTCCTCCATTCACATACGTTGCTATCTAACGTTGCTCAATTGCTGAATTCAGATGTATGTTATTTCCATTGCACAATTACTCTTATTGTTGCTCAGTACTTTGGCTTTACAGGGATTAGTTATAAATGTTTTGATTACGTTGAGATATTTTAGAAGATTCTGTCAACCAGTGTTGTTTTTGGACTTACATCATATAGTTTTGAGATTAATTTACGTGATACTAAAATTGTTAAACTACGGAAATAAATATTTTTACTTTTACTAAAGATATGGTTATTCATGACCAAATGGGTCATGGTGCATGAAAATTACTGACTCCAAAATAATTTTATTGTTGAATCTGATGACATTTATGCTCTGTATGCACTTAGGGTGTGAGCATCTTAAAGGAGCGAAAAGGTCTATCGAACCTCTAACGCGTCTCCTTATTGATGAATTTCTTTCTGAATAACAACGTTAAATAGACTAGATCAAGGTTAAGAGGAACTATCTCTCCACAAAGTTGGTTACTATCAGGTCATTAGTGAGCAAGGATTTTGTAATTCAGGAAATGATCAGAAATAAGGTCACATTTGGTAGATGGGTAATCGTCAATACTTGAATCTTTGTTACATATTCAAGTGAGAGTAGTTTGCCAGGGAGGAGTGTGACTTACTGAGGAGGATTCTCTGGAGAATTTCAGGAAGTCTCAAGTGTGCATTACAAGTTAGTGTGAAATTTTAAACCAAAGAAAACACGTCTGAAATCACCACTGTGAATATGGTAAGCACTTTGTGGACCAGTCATTGAGGTTGTTTTATGGAGCAGTGCAGTAAATTCAAAATTCATGCCTAAAGCCACTCAACAAAATTCAAGGACAAGTTCTCTTACAATGAAAGCTTGCTGTGAGGGATAACTTGAACAAGTGGATGTTTTTTAAAAATAAAAAAAACATTAATTTCCCCAGTGAGCAGATAATGACATGTTCTTGAGGAAACTGGTGCTAGTACTTTAGTTGGAAGGAGATAATTGGGGATGGGACCCATCATGACTGTAGAAACTGCAGACCAGCTGTGCAAACTCAAGAGAGTCCCTATACATGATTACTTGTTGAGAGAGGTACTCAGTATGTCATTGACACGACTCTTGAAGATGTTTATGAGAAATGTTAGGCTGAATATAGGCTACGGTCTTTAGTTAGGCCAAAAATGACTGATAGAAAAAGGAATTGCTTTTATGGAGACTGCTTTAAATGATAAGAAATTGGAGGCCCTGATGAAGCACTTCCCAATTAAGTGAGCAAAGGATTCATAGATTGAATTTATGATTGCTTTGTTGTTCGTGAAGCTGGAGGAAATACCATGTGAACCTCTATCCCAATACCCTCTCTATTCCAGAGAGAGGTAGGTCTGAGTGATGTTTGTGTGGAAGACTTGTGTAACAAGGTTTGTGTGATGAGAATTATAGGTGATTATTATGGGTGAAGCATGAATTTTGTGTCTTGTTTGGTGACTGTCAAACACTGAGCTGGACCTGTTAGCATGGCTGGTGTGTGAGCAAAGTCCCAAACCTCAAGGTTACTCCAAAATTCAGATCACCCCAAATTTTATCTTAATCGCTTCCTCTCAAACCTTTGAACTTTTGGTAAATAACACCCTCCTCAATATCAGGTCCAAAATTAGTTTAATAGAGTATACATAATTAACCATGAATATTCAACAACTGAGTTCTAGATCATTAATAGTTAAAGGATTTTATTACAAAATCTCAAAATCAAGAGGTACAGAGTAATGCAGACTATGCCATGAGGTCTCAAATGCATAGTACATAGTCAGAAATCTAATTATTCTAAGTCCCAAATGAATAGCAAAATAATAAATAAAATGGTCAGAGTCCCAGGTAGAAAAGGAAAGTCATCTCATTATTAGTAGCAAAACTATTCAAATAAATAGAAATATCCCTTTTAGCCCTTACTAGCACAGTAGGGGCTCCTTGCTCACCTCCAAAACCAGGGTTTTTTTATATACAATTTTAGCATAATTATTAAGTAAAGTCTGCAAATTCAGCATGGCATAACTAGAGATAACACATTTTAGGCAAATTAGAACACGCAATAAAAAACTACATAACACTAACCAACTTTTAAGGAATCCTGTAACAGCTTTTACGCTAGAAATACACACCACAATATAAAATACTATTTGGACAAATACGCACACACCAGTAAGTTGTTGGCAGGCTGCAATGGAACTACAACCAAAAAAAGTCCTTGGGTACCTAAAAGTACGAAGAAAAGCCCATTTACAAAACATGCACTCTAAGGAAAATAACCAGTTCTGACACAGTGGCCCTCATTACAACCATGGTAAAAAAAAATGGGATCACAACCATGGCGGAAACCACCAACACAGAGAGCCACTTGAACACTCCGACCACCAGGGCAGTAGCAAACAAACACCGCGGCGCTTAATGCCAACAGACAGGCGGAAGACAATGTACCGCCCACACTATTACGAGGCACCAATCCGCCAGCTTTTCCGGGGCGGTACCAACGCCATCAAAAGCACAGCGGAAACAGTAAACAGAAGGGAAACCACTCATCTCTCGACACCCAAGGAAGAACTAGGACGCCATGGAGACCGAATTGCATATCCTACCCATGTTGCTGTATCTATTAATACACCACGAAGTGGAAAGAAGGCGGCGGAAGGGGAGGGGGGGGGAGAAAGTGACACACACACACACGACACACAACACCCACAGCCTCCACCCACAACAACATACACACACACACATATCCAATAACATCACAGATACACCCCTTCACCCCCTGGAAGAATGCAAGGACCAAACAAAATGAGTATAACTAGTGTAATATTGGAACAATCAGATAGATCAAGAGAACAGCAAATAATCAGTATACACAAATATTTACAGCAAGTACACAAGTCCGTACACTGTCCCATGAAATGTCCGTGTACCAGTGGTCTCTAAAAGACATGACACCTGCCTCAAGATGGAGTGAACGCTGCAGAGGCATCAGGTAAAAAAAAAACAGGCACCTCAGGAGGTAGGGGAGGTGGGACACCTCAGCCGGATGATGGTACGACGCCACTGCTCCTCGAGGGAGCTCGATGCCTACTGCTTGGTTCAGAGAAGTGCAAAGCCACAGTCTCACAAGTCTCTCAAGTGGGTTCACTGCCCACTGCCTGGTCCTGGGGAGTGCAAAGCCCTCACAAGTCTCTCAAGTGGGTTCACTGCCCACTGTTTGGTCCTGGGGAGTGCAAAGCCACAGTCTCTCAAATAGATGCCTTTCTCCACTGGTTCTGGAGGGGGCTTTGTGCCCAGAGTGCTTCATCCTGCCAAGGACTGGGTGAGTGGATGCCTTTCTCCACTGGTTCTGGAGGGGGCTTTGTGACCAGAGTGCTTCATACTGCCAAGGACTGGGTGAGTGGATGCCTTTCTCCACTGGTTCTGGAGGGGACTTTGTGCCCAGAGTACTTCATCCTGCCAAGGACTGGGTGAGTGGATGCCTTTCTCCACTGGTTCTGGAGGGGGCTTTGTGCCCAGAGTGCTTCATCCGGCCAAGGACTGGGTGAGTGGATGCCTTTCTCCACTGGTTTTGGAGGGAGCTTTGTGCCCAGTGATACTGCACCCGGGGTGTGGCAGTTGACTTTCTCTCACCAGGGTGTCTTAGCCATGCGATGTAACTGGAACAGGTAGCATGATAGTCCATGGAGGCAGAGCCACACGCCATCCTGTAGCGACTTAGGCTGCCAATTGCTGGTTCGTGTCAGTGCTGGAGGTGGTGTCTCAAGTGGCGTATCCAGGGTCCTGGATGTCACCTGCAGACTCTGACAGATGCACACTGGGGATGGGGCTGATGTCCGACAGAGTGGCATTGGCTGTGCACGTAGCGGTGCTGATGGTGGTGCAGGTGGTAGTGTCTCCGGCGGAGATGCTGTCGGTGCTGGCCGTGGTGCAAGTGACTGTTGTGGTGGATGGAGACACCATACCGTCTCTGGCAGCCTCAGATGGCTGATCCTTGGGGAGGATGCTGCAGACTGACGTTGTGGCAGCGGCGGTGCAGGTGGCGGTCGGAGCAGCGGTGGTGCATGTGGCTACCATCGCTGAAGATATGGTGGTCACTAGACTCTCACCAGGAGACATCATGCCCAGGCGTGATGTGCCCTTTGGCTTGTGGCCCTTCCCCATCTTGACAGTCACTTCAGTGACCTTTTCACTGTCCACTCAGTGTTTGGGTGAGGCCTTGCTGGGTGGGTGGTGTGACTGTGCCGTGCTGGAAGCCGGCCCCTTTTTGATCTTTGCAGGTGGTGGAATAGGGTGGTCCTTCATTTCTGTCGGTGGCACACTTGCAACTCTGACAGGTGACCCTTTAGACCGTACTAGAGTAGCAGGGACCACAGCGGATGCAGATTTGGTGACTGAGGTGGTGGGCTGGGATCTAGACATCCTGGCCCTAGGGGAAGGATGGGGGGGAGGTGTAGGGAAGAGGTCAATGTTAGCTAGGAAATGTTTTTTTGACACACTGGGACGGGAAGATGGAGGGGGTGTGGGATTGGAGGAAGAGGTAGTGGTTGTAGGAAGTGTACGTCTGCTGAGGTGAAGGTGCATAGGTTGTGAGGTGGATGGTTGTTGAGTGGGTGTGTACCTATGTTTGTGTTCTTTGGGAGGAGGGCTCACAGACACACTGGGAGAGGACACAGGGGATGTGTGAATGGTAGTGGGGGTGGTGATTGCACGTGAGCGGTGTGTAGTGATGGGCGTGCTGATGATGGAGGCAGTGGCTGATGAGGTAGTGCATGCAGGTGTGAGTGGAGAAGAGACTGGAAGGGAGGTGGAGGACGTGGAGGAGGGGGACACGGTGGAGGAAGTGGTTGTTGGTATGTGTGCATGGGTATGGTGCTTGTGTGAGTATCTGTGGGATGTGTGGTATTTATGTTTGCCTGAGCCACTTTTGTGTGTTGATGTGTGTGCATGCTGGTCTGATGGTGTGCTTGGGATAGGCTGAGGTAGAGGGGATTAGGTCTGGGTAGTGGAAGTTGGAGGGGGGAGGCTGGATACAGGGACAATGGCTGCCATCAGTGCTTAGGCCAGAGCCTGAAATGCTCTCTGATTGGCAGCCACATCAGAATCAATGCCCTCCAGGTATGCATTTGTTTGCTGCAAATGCCTGTCGACCCCCTGGGTGGCATTCAGTATGGCTGATTGCCAAACAGTGAGGGATCTCAGGAGGTCAATAGCCTCCTCACTGAGGGCAGCAGGGCTGACTGGGGCAGGGCCTGAGGTGCCTAGGAGGAAGGAGATGCCCACCCTCCTGGGTGAGCAGGCACGGGAAACACAGTGAGGGGCTGCTGGGAGGGCGGTGATGGTAGGGGGGTGTTGTTGGGGTGGGCACAGAGGTGTCCACCACCGCCAGGGAGCTTCCATCAGAGGAGGAGTCACTATCGCTGGTATCCCCTCCTGTCCCTGTCGTGGAGATCCCCTCACCCTCCGTCCCACTGGTGCATTCACCCTCCATGGATTCACCCACCAGGGCCATGTGGGATGCAGCTCCTTTCGTCGCCGGTGCCTCTGCTCCTCGGCTAGATGATGCTAATGCACACAAGGACAGGGTGACAAAACAAGAAGAGGGGGAAAGACAGAAAACACACATGGTCAATGCCAGCAACACCACTACCGTTGGCAGACACAACACATAGGGAGAAGCCCTATGCACTAGGCCATGCACTAGCAGTTAGTAGGAAATTCACAATGCCTAACACCATTTGCTACACACCTGGAACCCACAGGAGACTGGCCAGTTGTAGATGGCCACTAAAAATATTGGAGTTGGAGTGCCTCAGAGCCTGCCCAACAAGGGACCTACTGTTGCGTAGGCTTTCATTATCTTAAAGAGACTACTGGATTTTGAGCAGCAAGATCGTCCACAATGTGGGGGACTGAGTCTGGCCCACGGTAGATGACGCTTGTCACTCCAAATCCGGGTTTTGCTCGGGCTAACTAGCAGTGCCTCATCTCTCCCAAATGGCAGAGACAATTGGGCAGCCGATCGCATGACATATCAGTACTTCTCAGGGAAGTCGTAGTCACTCAGGTCACAACCGGTTCTCTCATACACAATGCGGTCTCATATATAAATGACAATAAAGGCAGTATAAGTTTTAAAGATTGGTTTAATAAAACAACTGCATTTTGGATAGCAAAGCGTGAGCTGCAATAACCAGAACTACTCAACACAGTAATATTAAAATAGTGACTATGAGAGTGAAACAGAAGAATAAGGCTATCATGGTACCACTATTTTATTCTCTCTGTAAGTTACATTTTGAGCACAGCATGTTAAGCTCTAAGCCTGCCTTTCAGGTTCCCCCGGGAGGACATCAACCCTCATACCTGAGCAAAGGCCTTTAATCTGCATCAGCATCTGCAACGGGGCATTCAGCATACATTTGTGGTTCCCTGGCTGGAATCTCCCTCTTGACGTGTACTAGGACTATAAAGTGTTTTTATAACTAACACGCAGATTTTTGAGAACACAGTGCTGAATTAAGCTATACAGTGTGATAGAAGAAATTAAAACAAGACCGTAAAAACTGGTTATTGTAAAATAACAGTGTGAAGCTGAATAAAATATATCTAGGGCAAAGTGCACAGCGGCCTAGTATGTTAAACTAACGTGCATGGAGCTTATACATAAAATGGCTACACAACACTACCGTACCAAGTTCGCCCTGGCCTAGGGGAGCCCACAGCCCACATCCCCCACCCAGACACTTCGTAAAGCGTTCAGAGTCTGCTTAATGACACTGTACTCACCTCCTTGTTGCTGCTTTGATGGCCTTAAGCGCCCATCCAACTCCGGATATGCCACCGCCAGGATCCGGAACATCAGGGGGGTCATGGTGCGACGGGCACCACTTCCACTTTGGGAGGCCAGCCCCAGCTGGGCCTCCGCCTTCTTCTTCCAGCGGCGCAGGTCCTCCCATCTCTTGCGGCAGTGGGTGCTCCGTCTATGATAGACCCCCAGGGTCTGCACTTCCTTGGCGATGGCATGCCACATAGCCTTCTTCTGGTGGGCGCTGACCTAGAGGAAAGGTACAAGAGGAAAGGAAATTACTCACCCGTCCGGACTTTCATACTCATTGCCCGCCAGTTCCCACCCATGCCCTGATGCACATATACTCACCATCCTCACATGCAGGCCTCAGCCCCCCCCGCCCACATGTATCTTCCATCCACACCACTCCAAACAGGCATTTCCCAAGCATCATGCTCAAATGTACTCACCTGTTTGTCTGGAGGACCACAGAGTAGCGTGTACTGGGGGAGGACCCCATCCACCAGTTTGTCCAACTCCTCCGCAGTGAAGGCAGAGGCCCTTTCCCCAGACACTCGAGCCATTGTCGCTTCCAGACTCAGGTCACAGCAGCACTTGCAGTGTAGGACCTCTCCTGTTGAAGGTCAGGTATCAAGTGAGTGAACATATAGAAAATGGCGGTCACGTCCACGGCGGTGCGTACTGTCACTGCCAGCGTACATCATCATTGGCTCCTGGAACCCATAGGGCCCAATGATAGCCAATGCTGAATTGCGTGGAGGTCTTCGACCACCTACCGCAACGCAGCACAACGCCAGCGCATTTACCTCATTTCCCCTTGTCCCTCCTCACAAGTCAGGCAGCCGCCATTTCAAGGGGGCACATGGCATGGCACCTAACTGTGACACACCACAATTTGGCAGATATACGGACAAACTACGCCACACACGGATTTACTCACATTACTGCAAACACACTTGTGCAACCTATGTGGTACATGACCCTCTGCTCACCATTCTCCTCCATAGGGCACATCTGCTGGGGCAGATGATGAGATGGCGTCATCCTCCGGTGTACAGACCCCTGGTGGACCTGTCAACAATGGAAGACAGACACATCATTGCCACCTACAGACTTGATCGTGCCACAATCCGAGACCTGTGTGTCCAATTGGAGCCAGACCTGATGTCAGCTATCCACCAGCCCACAGGAATTCCCCCTCTAGTGCAGGTCCTGTCAGTGCTCTATTTCCTGGCAAGTGGCTCCTTTCAAGCTACAGTGGCCATGGCATCTGGGATGTCTCAGCCAATGTTTTCTAATGTGTTGAGCAGAGTGCTGTCTGCCCTGCTGAATCACACGCACAGCTACATCGTGTTTCCCCAGGTGGAGGATTTGCCCACAGTGAAAGCTGACTTTTATGCCCTGGGACATATCCCCAACATCATTGGTGCCATTGATGGTATGCATGTGCCATTTGTCCCCCCACAGAAATGAACATGTGTACAGAAATCGAAAAAGCTACCATTCGATGAATGTGCAGATTATGTGTTTGGGACACCAGTACATCTCCCATGTGAATGCCAAGTATCCTGGCTCTGTGCATGACGCTTACATTTTGAGGAATAGCAGCATCCCTTATGTGATGGGGCAACTCCTGAGGCACCGTGTGTGGCTAATAGGGAGGCCAAGGTCCCCACACAGTTTGAATAGGTGTCTGGGTATGGGGTAGTCCCAACTGTCTAACAGTTATCCCTCGATATTTGCAGGTGACTCTGGTTACTCCAACCTCTCATGGCTACTGACCTCAGTGAGGAATGCCAGTACAAGGGCAGAGGAATGTTACAATGAGGCACATGGGTGAACTAGGCAGATTAATGAGAGGATGTTCAGCCTCCTGAATGCCAGATTCCGGTGCCTCCATCTAACAGGTGGCTCCCTATACTACTCACGAAGAAGGTGTGCCAGATAATCATGGAATGCTGCATGTTGCATAATCTGGGATTGCGACGCCAGGTGCCTTTTCTGCAGGAGGATGGGCCTGATGAGGCAGAGGAAGAAGATATTGACAACCGAACGAACATCATCATGCAGTACTTCCAGTGACTCACAGGTAGGAGACTGTAACTGCTCCTCAAATTTCTGAATATTGTAGGACATTGTATAAGTCAGCATCTTCACCTCTGTCTATGGACACTGACAGTTCACTTTGCCTTTCAATTTTTCAGATCTGGGTACCTCATTCTGCCTTCTGCTATATACACTGCTGCCCAAGAACTGTCATACATTGGTGTGAGCAAATTAACATTTACATTGATATTTGTTGGTGATGTTGTAATAATACATTGGTGAAAGATCAGACTGACTCCAGATTGGTTTGTGATTCAAGGGTGATTATTTAGGAGCTAATATGTATAGGGGTATGTGGAAGGGGCTGGGGTGATAGTGGAGGACAGTCCATAGTAGAGTCCAGTCTCTTGGTATTCCAGGTGCATTGTTAATGGGGCATAGGAAGGGGAGTAATGGCAGTTCAAGGTCGAAAGTGGGACACAAGGGTGACAATCAGGAGAGTCTTATTTCCTGGCGGGGGTCTTGGCAATGTTCTCTGTCTTCTGCCTGGATCACAGGGACCGTTTGCAGGATGGTTCTCCTTCTGCAGGGGGTGGGGTGCTGGTGGCCTGTTGTGCCTGTGGCGGGGCCTCCTGTCCACTAGTGCCGGCGGAGGTGGAGGGCTGTTCATCGGTGTGGCTAGTGTCAGGGGCCCGTTGTTGTGCCACTGCCTCCCTCATGGTGTTGGCCATGTATGCCAGCACCCCTGCAATGGTGACCAGGGTGGTGTGGATGTCCTTCAGGTCCTCCCTGATCCCCATGTATTGTCCTTCCTGGAGCCGCTGGGTCTCCTGCAACTTGGCCAGTACCGTGCCCATGGTCTCCTGGGAATGGTGGTATGCTCCTATGATGTTTGATAGTGCCTCGTGGAGGGTCGGTTCCCTGGGCCTGTCCTTCCCCGTCACACAGCAGTCCTCCCAGCTTACCTGTTGTCCTGTGCCTCTGTCCCCTGAACCGTGTGCCCACTGCCACTGACCCCAGGTCCCTGATCGTCCTGTGTTTGTTGGGTTGCATGGGGTCCCTGTAGTGGTGGACACACTGCTGATTGACGTGGTCTGGGGACAGTGGCATGGGCCCACTGGGTGGGTGCTGTGGTGGTGTTTCCTGAGGGGGGAGGTTCTGTGGTGGCTTGGGACTGTGCAGGGGAGTTGACTGTCCAGAGGTCCCTGATGGGCCAGGCTGGTAATTTTGCTCCAGGCATGCAGAGATGCTGTCGTCACTGTGGGCCTCTTCTGTGGGGGGACTGGATATGGCTGGCACACTCCTGTCCAGTGACGTTGGGTAGGGGTCCTATTGGGGTGTAAATGCATTGTTATTTTATCTGTGTGTGCCATCTTGTGCAACGGGTGTGTTTTCCTCTATTACTGTGCTTGCACTATCACCTTGGCCCTTGTGTGAGTGGTGATTGTGTGCCCTGGGTGAGTCTCTCTATTGGACATGCTTTGTTGATGGGTGTCCATGCATGTCTGTGATGGGTGTCCATGCTTTGTTGTTGCATGCAGTGCTTGGTTGTGGGAGTGGTGGGGCATGATGGTGGGGTGTGTGGGAGATGGTGGAGTCATGGGAGTGAGGGTGAGGGTGAGGGTGGGAGTATGTGATAGCATGCAGGTAGGATGGAGGGGAGGGGAGATAATAGTAAAGATTTGACTTACCAGAGTCCAGTCCTCCTGCTACTCCTGCGAGGCCCTCAGGATGCATTATTGCCAAGACTTGCTCTTCCCATGTTGTTAGTTGTGGGGGAGGAGGTGGACCACCAGTCCTCTGTACAGCTACCTGATGTCTGGATACCACGGAACGTACTTTCCCCCATAGGTCGTTCCACCTCTTCCTGATGTCATCCCTCGTTCTTGGATGCTGTCCCACTGTGTTGACCCTGTTGACAATTCTCTGCCAAAGCTCCATCTTCCTTGCAATGGACGTTTCCTGCATCTGTGATCCAAATAGCTGTGGCTCTACACGGATGACTTCCTCTACCATGACCCTGAGCTCCTACTCACAAAACCTTGGGTGTCTTTAAGGTGCCATGATGTGGTGTGAGTGATGTGTGAGGTGATGGTTAATGTGATGTGTGGGGTGATGTGTTGGGGTATGTGGTGTGATGTGCGTGGATGGTGTATGAGTGATGGTGTTGTGTGCCTCTGGTTGCTGGTGTGGTCTTTGCTTTTCTCTCTCTCTGCTTCTTCAAACATTTTTGGTGTAAGGGGTTGTGGCTAATGTGGATGTGTGTTTTATAGTGTTGTGGGTGTGGTGTGTGTATGTGCGTTAGGTGTGTGTATTTTGTAATGTCCAATGTGGTGGTGTTTTGTAAATGTGTGTGCATTTTGAGCGCAGTGGTGTGTACCGCCAATGGATTACCATGTTTGAAAGACCGCCATGGTGATTCGTGGATCGTGATACTGTGGGTGTATTCCTGTTGGCATAACGGTGTGGGTATTGCTATCGCCAGTTTATCACTGACCTTTGGTGTGGCGGACTTGTGTGGGTGTCTGTATAGTGGCGAGATTCTCAGTGTGGGTCATAATACCCATTGCGGATTTCTGCCGCGGACACAATATATTGGCCCCCGTCGGCACAGCGGTCAGCGGGATTTACCACCAGGGTTGTAATGAGGGCCAGTGTCTCTTGATGCATGGACTATGGGGAGAGAATACATGAGGAGAGACATGATGGGTGTTGGAATGGGCAGGTGCGTGATGAACACAACATCAGAACAGCTTCAGCAGATGTCATCATCACCTTCATTTGCTTTCCAGAATTTTTCTCTGCCATGTTTGTTTGATTGTAAGCAAAATCCTTTAAGTTTTCCATTTCCATTTCCCACAATTCTTTTCTTTCCTTTAACCTATTTGTACCTGAACCTTTACATCTTCCATTCATATAATCAGACAATTTCCACAAAAACAATAGAATAATTGCATAAATCATTATTACTAGTATAGGTGTTAGAAATATTTCCTCCCAAATCACCCAAGCATTCAGCTACCTTACTAAAATCCTCTATTAACTTACTAAGCCGGCAGCCTACACTTTCCCATTAACCACGCTCTTTAAAAAATGTAATTTCCCACAAGAGGCTAGTAAAACTAGTAATTCTACTATTATACCGCCCATACGTGCAGAAACATTTAGACTTCGTTACCTTGCAGACTCCAACTACCATTGCCAAAATAATATCTGATGCTAATCAGTTCCATATATCCATAGTCTTAATTAAAATCATCTGCTTATTTATCATCCCCATTGCCCCAGCTGTGTCAACTGCCTTCTTATCCAGTAAAGTAGAGAGATGTATAATTTTCACATCACTCGTTGCAACACCTACAGAAGGAATAATAACACCTAGTATGTCTAAACCTACTTTTCTCAGGTCTACTGCTTCATTAATTTCACTCACATGATAGATTCTGGGAAACAGTAAAGTCATATAACATGACCCAACCCAGTGTTTCAGCAAATTGAAATTGGGTACTTCTGCCTGCTGCCCCATCTCAATGTGATAAAGCTGCAGAAGGTGGAGAAGTGGAATGGTTGGTGAGCACTCCTTTATAGCTCTGATTTGGTGAGTTGTAAAGGATGATTCGCCCTCAGGTGTTTTATTATGCTTGATGTCCTATGAAAGTACTTTTTAGATGTGCCTCTTGAAAATTTCCTTTTGCAAAGATTGCACTTCCCAAGTTTTGCAATCACTTTCTTTTCTCCTGATAGAATAGAGGAGAACTCTCATGTAATATATGATTTTTGTTGCTGAAGGTTCCTCATCCACCTCCACTTCTTGACGCAATCAAAATTCTCAAAGAAATCTCTGCAGCCTTGTGCATAGTACTGTAGAAAAGACAGTGCCACACCTAAATGAGTGAAACAGGGTAGGATTTTCAATAGAGAGGGACCTATTTTTAACCAATCAAAATGTATATTTTGGGTGAGGATTCGGATATGTGGTGCCTCCCCTACGACATTGTAAAGGTTCCATGGCTCCAAAAAACTAAGGCCCTCTTTACAACATTGCTGCCTGCCAAGTTGTAACCGCCGTGAGGCCGCCAATGTGGCCGCACTCCCGCAGTGGCCATTACGAGATCCCCGCTAGGCCGGCGGGCGGAAACCTAGTTTGCCCCGCCAGCCCAGTGGGGATGTCGGCCGCAACACGGGAACCGGCTCCAAATGGAGCCGACGTGTTGCGACGGTGCGACGGGTGCAGTTGCACCCGTTGCGCTTGTCACTGTCTGCTATGCTCTATGGGGCTGTGGCAGGGGGCCCCTGGGGCCCGCGACTCCCCTTTCCGCCAGCCTTTTCATGGCAGTTCCTACCGCCATGAAAACGCTGGCGGGAGGGGGACTCGTAATCCCCTGGGCAGTGCTACAAGCAGCGCTGCCCTGGGGGATGACAACCGCCGGGACCAACGTGACGGTAAACCGCCGGGACCAACATGGCTGTAAACCGCCGGGACCAACGTGGCGATAAACCGCCTGTCCCGGCGGTGCGACCGCGGTGCTTCCGCTGCGGTCATAATTAGCAAAAGTGCACCGCCAGCCTGTTGGCGGTGCATTCATCAGAACATCCATGGCGGTCTTTGACCGCCAGGGTTGTAATGAGAGCCTAAGTGTGTAACAGAAAATCTCTACCATCAGTAGCCAATTATATAATATGCCTCAGACTAAACTATGAACCTGATTAATAAAGGTAAACGTCCACATTTGTGTAAGTTTACACTTTTTCAGTATTTATAAAGCTGCATTTTAATAGTACGTTTACGATTGTGGAGTCTCCACAGTGGAAGTGGAGAACTCACACATAAGATGATAGAACAGGCCTATCTTTTTATGTGCAGGCTTCTCCTCCTTCACTGCAGAGTATTGCGAACGTTTACCTTTGTGAATTAGTGTTTTTTAGCAATACACAAGATCGGTGGATCCTTCGCAGGGACCTGAACCCGAAGTAAGATACCACAGGATCTGGGCATTTTTCGGATTTGAGTTGGGTCTGCAGAGCCCGAAAACAGACCAAACAAATGTGCCAACATCTCACTTCAAAATTGTCTTACACTTCCTTTAAAATACTAATTTGAACTTCTGGATGTATTTTACATGGTTGAAAGTTGGGTATTCAACATCTTATGTTCATTTTTGAAGTGGGTAGAAAATAACATTGTGAATTTAAAAAGAAATAGAAACTCTTGAAAAAAATAGTTAAAGGTTAAAGGGACGTTATAGGTAAAAGTTTTAATACTATTTTAACTTGTATCCAAAAAACAAACACAAATTCACTGAAAAAGCAAAATGTAAAAGGAACCTTACAGTCAAGTAATATCATTGCCACATTCCCTTTCATTTAAATCAAAGAAACAATGAAATTCAGATAGTTATAATTCACAGAGCTAACAATAACGTCTGCCTTCACCATGCACCAGTTATTACATCTCATACTACATCACTCATGACATGTCAGTGACATAATTGATGACATCATTGATGGCATCTTAATGGACATCATTGATGATATCACTGATCACATCACTGATGGTATCATCCCCTAATGTGGGACATTTTACCGGGATATGGAAAAACTAAAATAATGTTAAGACCTACTAAACTGTGAATCCGGATCCAGTAGGAGAAATGATAGTTTCCATGATTCACCAAACCTACAACCGCTTCCACACTACTATTGTGGAGATTCACAGATGGGGAATGGCACAAGAGAGAGAAACAGAGACACAGGATAGCGTCACATGTCTGGGTGCACAGTGGGGCACTACTAGAATCCTGATACCTAAAGAAGACATTTAGCATGACTATAGTTTGGATATTGGAGTTTTAAATAGATACTTGCTGCCAATCTCCATATTTCCACCTTCTTCCATACAACATAACCTGATCCTTATTCTGAGCTGCAATGCAATTAAGGTTCATTTTAACTGTGATTCTCACACAGGGGTATTAAACTACTGTCAATAGTAGAAAATAACTTTTCATGCTTGATTTACAATTATGGTAATTATTAGATAGGTGTAGATTGGAAGAGCATTAGTTAGTATTGCAGGTTTGGTTTCTACCCAAGGTGATCATATAGTTATTAATATTATAACTACATACCACACAACAGTGGCAATGTATTTCAACTTGATTTTACAAAAAATAGTTGTTCCTAACCTCACAGGTAACTCCTTCAAAAATAACAAGTCCAAAAATAACAAGTCCAATAGATTTCAGAATCCTAAGAGGTGATTCCTGATGAATCAAACAGAAGCAAAGAGCTAGATATTCCAAATGACGGTTCCTTGTGAAATACAACAAGTGCTAAAGAGTTTGTGATCCTGATGGACCACAAGAAACGTATACTATATCAAATGTACAAAAAAAGGAGAATTATTGGACATTTCTCAAAATGTCTTTTTTCTTACACTCTGGCTTACATTTGGAAGCCACAAATGCACAGAAATACAATTGCTAACAACACTTGTTCTAGTATTCATAAACATAGCACCACACTTGTTTGGGTAGGGCTGGTACCCATGACAGGAAAGGCCCCAAAATACAACCTGGCTGCATGAACATTTTCCACTGAAAGCTGACCCTTTTTCTGCAATGTTCCTAGCTGTGGAGTTTCCCTGAAACCACCACTGTGAATATGGTAAGCACTTTGTGGATCAGTCATCGAGATTGTTTTATGGAGGAGTGCAGCAAATTCAAAATTCATGTGGATTCCTTCTGATTTTGGAAGAATATGGCACAGAAAATGTACAATTTTAGTAAAAGGTTTGGTGGACAGGGGATTGTGGGTATGAAAACTTGATGGGATGCACAAGAGGCACGGCAACATGTACTCCCCTGGGTGTCTGGTTTTCAGAAAAGCCTGGGTTTGATAGATTTTCATTAGTGGCCGCCGAACCCAATTCCAAAAAAGCAGTTAGCCCTTTTGTTGAAGTGGCTACATTGCATCTTGGACCCTCCATTTTTGTGGGCATTAGGCCCACCCACATAAATGAGGTAATATTTTAATCAGGAGATATGTGGTAACTCTGGGTGAAAGGAAATTTGAGGCTCCTAGAAGATACCAGAACTTTGAGGGATCCACGTGAGCCACCCAGGAGTCCCTGTGTTCTCTAGTTTATGAAAAGTATCTTGAATTGGTAGACTTTCCTTAGAGACAATGTACACCCTGGCAGAGAAAGATAGAAAAGACAAATATTACTACGCAACCATCTACTTCTCAAGTACACATGCATACTGGCTAACTTTGGCAGAAGAGTAAGTGAAAGGTTCAAAATGTAAATATTATTAACAAGAGATTTCACAAAAATGAAATACATTGTTCATAGTTGAAAGTTCAAAAAACGGAACCAGTGACTTACAGTTTGTGAGCTGTAAAGCGAATACAAAGCAGTAATCGCTTTACAGGCCTTTTACAAGCTATTCATGTGTGACACACACAAAACTGTTCACACCGCCAGCCACGGACCGAGCACATTACATTACTCACATCAGCAAAACAAGCCATTCAAGAGCCAATCACTTGAACTAACACAGCAATCAAACCGCCAGCCAAGCACCAGTCCATGCACACCACTAACCAAGCTTCAACCCACACAAACCAACAGCCAAGTACCAGTCCACTTACACCGTCAGCTGAATTCCAGTCCACATACATCACCAGCCAAGGGTCAGTGCACTCACCTGCCTGGAAAACTGCCAGCCATACACTAACAGCCAGGTGCCAGTCTACAAACACCGCCAGTCAGGTGCCAGTCCACACACATCACCAGCCAATAGCAGTCCACACATATCTCCGTCACATTTTTGAAAACAAAAAAAAACACACATACCAATTTGAAGGGGATCAAACACAGCAGGCCTAACTACATACATCAAATGACTGTCAAGTGTGAACATGAATAAACAATATAAAACAATACAGACCAGTCAGTTCAGTTTTACACTCATAGTTGCTCCCAATACTTCAGTTGCAGGTAGTACAATTTAAAATGTGTGGGCATACACAGCTCAGGATTAGAAGGGTACTCTGGCCATGCATATCACTATCCTTCTGCATGCCTCTTCAGACACAGACTCCACATCTCCTACAGAGAAAGTTTTTTATAGGTGTGGGAGGAATGTAATCAGGAAAGAGGTGATCTTTCAGTCTAGCCATATCCTCCACCAATCCAATGCTAGGAACACTTGCTTGTTCCTCTACAAGAAGGCTGCCTATCACAGACTGCTGAAACTGAACAAAAGGCATCATTGAACCTGGAGAACAATCCTTGAATACAACAAAAGCAGGTGTGTACCCTCCAGCAACCTGACCCCATCCAGTCACAAGTGAAGTACTTTCATCATGAATGCTTGTCAGCATGTGGACATCTCTCCTGTCTGAAAAGTTCACAGCTAGAAGTCCATCAGTACGCATGGCACTACACTGTCCCCTCTTAAGTTTTTTACATACAAGCTCTTTAGGGTAACCTTTATGGTTAAGGTGGAGTATGCCACAAGTAACAGTGCTCACTTTGAACAACTGCTTGAACAATTGCATGTCAGTATAGAAGTTATCTACGTGTAAATGGTGACTTTTGTTAAAAAGTCCTCTACCAAGTTCTGACACAAAAGAATTTGGTAGGGGCAAACGTGGAATCCCTACCAGTGCACCCCCTCAAATTATAGACATATCCTGTACTCTTCGCAGACAGCATATACATCTTAATTCCATAATATACCCTCTTGCTAGGAATGTACTGCCTAAAAACCAAACAGCAACAGGACCAGGGACACATCTACAGCTACTTCTTTCCCTGGAACATAGATCTCTGAAAAGCAATCTAAAGAATGATCAAGTACAGGCCAAATCTTGAAACATTTAACACAATAAGGGTGGTCCTGTGGCAATGCTGAAGCATTAGTCACAAAAACCAGCATCCGAAGCAGAAGGAAATTCCAATCATGACTCATGGTTCCCGGAAATGTATCATTTGCCACCAAGGGGTTAGTAGACCAATATGAAAAGATCAACATTATCATTATCAAGCCCATCAAAAAAGTTAAACTAAAGAATTTGTTCAGCTCATCCAGATTCATAGACGTCCACCGGCTAGCTCTACAGTGGGGCTTATGTCTGGCACTTTTGTCCCTCAAATACTGTTCAGCATGCAAATTAGTCAGGTCAGCAATCTCATCTAAAAATATGTCATCCATAGACAACTAAAATAATTTTATAAGCAAGAAATTCTCAGTTTTGACTCTACCCCCTTGTAGTGCTTTTCTCTTATTTAGTTTCTAAGCACTAACATAACACAACAGAAATGCACTTCTGAGGTCAAAGAAGACTTTTATTGTTGTTATATGAATGACGAATTAGTAGCTTTCCAGTCCGCGTTAATCAAACAAAATATATCAGTTTGCAATATACACAGCAGGTTATATTTATAAGATATTGAATGCAAAGCAAAACAAATACTTCACCGTGTAGGAACTATTTACAGCTACATCTTTCTAAGGTCTGCAAGCTGATGACCCCTGTCAGCCGCGAGAAAGAGTGTCATCTACCCACACGGGATGCTGGCAGCTGGCGCCAAGCTCCAGCACGAGGTCCGGCAGATTCGAATCTGACTCTCTGCAGCCTGTTACATTCGTTACAAAGGTGTGCCCCCTCCTCTCAGACCTGGGAAACTGAGCAAGCCTTTTGGAGACTGGCCAGGTCTCCAAGACTACTCCTGTTCCCAAGCTCAAGGGAAGAGAAACGACGCCCATGTACTCTCTCTTATCAGGTCTAGTCTACTGTGAGAGCAAAACATCTTGGTTCTCTGGTGCAAAAACACAGCTTGGAAAAATACAGAACTCCACGTTAAAGGCAATGGGCAGCTAACCTAAATATCAAATGCAATGTCATGTTAAAGGCAATAGGCAGCTAACCTAAATATCAAATGCAATGTCTAGTGTCATGTCAAAGCCAATAGGCATCTAAGCTGAATACAAAATACAATGTCTTATATCATGTCAAAGCCCATAGGCAGCTGAGCTGAATACAAAATGCAATGTATAATATCATGTCAAAGCCAAAAGGCAGCGGAGCTGAATACAAAGTGTAATGTATAATATCATGTCAAAGCCAATAGGCAGTTAAGCTGAATACAAAATGTAATATATGATATCATGTCAAAGCCAATAGGCAGAATATCTAATAGCATGTCAAAGTCAATAGGCAGCTAAATTGAATACATCATGTCAAAGTCAATAGGCATGCAATGTCAAAGCCAATAGGCGGCTAGACTGGATACAGCATGTCAAAGCCAATAGGCAGAATACAGAATGTAATGGCTAATGCAATGTCAAAGCCCATAGGCGGCTAAACTGAATACAGAAAGCAATGGCTAATGCCATGTCAAAGCCAATAGGCACAATACAGAATGTAATGACTAATGCAATGTCAAAGCCCATAGGCGGCTAAACTGAACAAAACATACCATGTGCTACTGGTGAACATTGAGCAACTAATATGCGCAGTGGTGAAACACAAAGTCATTGGTCAAAACAAAACTTTATCAAATGGCAGGACATTCCGCCCTTTGACCAATGAATTTTTGTTTCACATATCTCATATTTCAAAAAAAAAAAAACATCAGCACAAAAAAAAACATTATGATCAAAGCAATCCCTGTAAAGCAATAGAAGTGAATTAACACATTGATCTCATAACCTTTCACATCAGATACATCTACATAGAAAAGACTGGGCAATTTATTTATTTTTTTTTCTCTGAATGAGTCTCTAATTCAACAGTGTTAGCAATTTGATGTGGCATGAGTTCTGCTCATGTAAAGGTGCACGGTCCACCTGAAAGGTTTTCTGGAAGGTAAGCAAAAGTCAGAGTTCCATACGAGAGGGGGAAAAAAAAAACACAGCAAACAAGTTGAACTTGAACTGAAGGCGCAGTTTGCGCAAAATGGATCCATGGTGCTGGCACTTTACTCAGCCAGGTTCAGGTTGGGGATTCGGTCCCTTCCCCGACCCCACACGCACACACCGGAAGGGGGACCACACAGCGCACTCCGGGACAGTGGCGAAACGTGGTCGGATCTGCAAAAGAAACAAGTATGACTTTTCTTGCAAATAACATTTTTCATTTAAACTGCACCCTTCCTCTTTCTTTCCCTGTTTTATAATCAGCAGGACGTTTTTGAGGCCCTTTGTTATATTTTCTGCAGGTTCTGGAGGATCACTTGGGGCTTCAGCCCACACATCAGCACTGAGGTTTTTATCTGCTGCGCCACAGCTTCCCTTTTCTTGCACTGTCAGAAGGGCTGGGGCAGACTCATTCTTTACCAAACCTCCATTCACTGCACTTTTGCCAATTTGGGCCATTCTGTCTCCAATTTGTATGAATGAATCAGATTATTTTCTAGGTATCAGCATAATTTCGATTTTTCCTTGGTAATTTGCAGCAATCACTCTCCCTAAAACCTGATCAATTTGCCATTTCTGTTCTGGTAACTTTCCTCTCCCCAACTGCTCTGTGACTGCTTGCATGACAGATTGCTTTTGTGCGTGCTGCACAGTTTTTATCAAATCTAGGGGAATGGGCATCTCTCTCATCTCTGCCCACCTGTAAGTGGCCTTTTCACATTTCTGGGGCACCCACATAGCCATCCCCACTAAGGCAGAATTCTGGGTGAACACTTCTCTCTCTGCATTTTTCTCATTAACATCTGCAAGGTAATTAAACCAGTTAGGTACAAGCCATGTGGCTAAAACATTATCAAAGAACCAAAAATCAGCATAAAAATGACACATCTCACGTAGCTCTTGCTTTAAAATCTGACACACATTATACAACGCTGTTCCTTCTACTGTGCCAGAAAGCAACATTTCAGTCAATGAATCATTAGTAAAACAAACATGCTTTTTATTTTCAGTAGACACGAATTCAAATGGTGCACACAATTTCATTGGTAACTCTTTTATCTGTGGTACTCTAGCCCTGTCTTGCAAGTACCAGATCCATTGTATGATTCTAGCTAGGGGCACTATTTTCTTTCCTTGTTCTTGATTTAAATGTACATAAGTATTTCCTTCTTGCACTGCGCAGAAACCTAAAGTCTGCATTATTTCATTTGCCAAATCACAAGCGCGCAGCTGCATATTATTTTTCACAGTGACCATGTACAAAAGTGTTAGGATTTCTCTCAAATGAGGGCTATTCTTTTTCCAAAAATCAAACAAGCTAATGAAACTCGGGGTGTCTTGCTCTAAAATCCTTCGTTTTACTTGTGCATTTTGCAACGGTAACTGGTAAATCACATTCTGGTCTCTCTCCTCCGTGTTATCAGTTAAGGAATGCATTTTGGCTGCCAAAAACCCTGGCTCACACGGAAACTCAGTGCAGCTCGGAGCTGTCTTAACCCCCTCATTACTGGAATGGGACAAGAAAGATTCTTCATTTTTATAACTTTCAGCATTATTTTGAATTATCGTATCCTGGCTAATTTGCTCACGTAAATTCCTATTTTCATGTTCCAACTTCCTACATTTCTCCTGCATTTCTCTGTAAGCAGATAAAGGTATCCAGACCTTTCTGTCATCATTACTTCCAAAACACACTTTTTCTACATATATACAACGGGAATTATTTCTCAAAACAACATCAGGCATTTTAGCTACACATGCATTTTCTTCTGTAATTCCCCAAACAGAAAACAATTCACAGTTTTTCTTAGCACCATCAGGCAGTTCATCAACACATGTATTCTCAGACATGGTCTGCCGTGCTACTGTGATTCTCCAAACAGAAAACAATTTCTGTAATTCTCCAAACAACAAAAAACAATTACACTTTTAAAGTGTGCACTTAGAAATCTACTAACTCGTCAAACCCCTTCTTAATCACCTCTTAATGACCGACACCCCACGACTCCAGGTACCAATTGTAGTGCTTTTCTCTTATTTAGTTTCTAAGCACTAACATAACACAACAGAAATGCACTTCTGAGGTCAAAGAAGACTTTTATTGTTGTTATATGAATGACGAATTAGTAGCTTTCCAGTCCGCGTTAATCAAACAAAATATATCAGTTTGCAATATACACAGCAGGTTATATTTATAAGATATTGAATGCAAAGCAAAACAAATACTTCACCGTGTAGGAACTATTTACAGCTACATCTTTCTAAGGTCTGCAAGCTGATGACCCCTGTCAGCCGCGAGAAAGAGTGTCATCTACCCACACGGGATGCTGGCAGCTGGCGCCAAGCTCCAGCACGAGGTCCGGCAGATTCGAATCTGACTCTCTGCAGCCTGTTACATTCGTTACAAAGGTGTGCCCCCTCCTCTCAGACCTGGGAAACTGAGCAAGCCTTTTGGAGACTGGCCAGGTCTCCAAGACTACTCCTGTTCCCAAGCTCAAGGGAAGAGAAACGACGCCCATGTACTCTCTCTTATCAGGTCTAGTCTACTGTGAGAGCAAAACATCTTGGTTCTCTGGTGCAAAAACACAGCTTGGAAAAATACAGAACTCCACGTTAAAGGCAATGGGCAGCTAACCTAAATATCAAATGCAATGTCATGTTAAAGGCAATAGGCAGCTAACCTAAATATCAAATGCAATGTCTAGTGTCATGTCAAAGCCAATAGGCATCTAAGCTGAATACAAAATACAATGTCTTATATCATGTCAAAGCCCATAGGCAGCTGAGCTGAATACAAAATGCAATGTATAATATCATGTCAAAGCCAAAAGGCAGCGGAGCTGAATACAAAGTGTAATGTATAATATCATGTCAAAGCCAATAGGCAGTTAAGCTGAATACAAAATGTAATATATGATATCATGTCAAAGCCAATAGGCAGAATATCTAATAGCATGTCAAAGTCAATAGGCAGCTAAATTGAATACATCATGTCAAAGTCAATAGGCATGCAATGTCAAAGCCAATAGGCGGCTAGACTGGATACAGCATGTCAAAGCCAATAGGCAGAATACAGAATGTAATGGCTAATGCAATGTCAAAGCCCATAGGCGGCTAAACTGAATACAGAAAGCAATGGCTAATGCCATGTCAAAGCCAATAGGCACAATACAGAATGTAATGACTAATGCAATGTCAAAGCCCATAGGCGGCTAAACTGAACAAAACATACCATGTGCTACTGGTGAACATTGAGCAACTAATATGCGCAGTGGTGAAACACAAAGTCATTGGTCAAAACAAAACTTTATCAAATGGCAGGACACCCCTGCAATACAACTAAAGGCAGGTAACACAGGCTGCACCATGTCTGAGGCAGCCCAGAGTTCAGCACGTACAATGGGGAGTCTTTATGCCCCAGGCAGCATCCAGATTCCTCTTGCTGCACTATCGGCAATTCAGTGTCCTCCTCTAAAAGAAGCACTCCTTCCACACTAAGGCCCATATTTATACTTTTTTAGTGCCGCATTTGCGTCATTTTTTGATTGAAAAGCGGCGCAAACTTACAAAATAAGCGGCGCAAACGTGGTGCTAAAAAAGTATAAATATGGGCCTAAGAGTGGCTTCATCAGCAGATGATTCATCTCTGGGAGAAAATTCACTGCCAGAATCTTGGACTTCCTCCTCTGCCTCAGATGCAGAGTCAGTCTCAGAAACATGGCCAAAGAAAGATTTGAAAAACAAACCAATAATCTGCTGAGTGGTAATCCTGCAGTTAGCCATAATCCTTACTAATAAAATAACACAACAAAAAAGTCAATAATAACCCACACTATGTAAAATAAATAATAAACAAACTGTGGCTTTATCAAATTTAAAGTAAAACTACCGTCATATAGTAATCTGGAGGGAAAAGCAAATACTCAAATACTCAAAAAAGGTACCACTCACTTGCGAGAGACAGTAAGACTGAGGATCAACTGCACTTACTCTGAACAGACACAGCAAGCACCAAAGTAGTCCAACTGGAAAAGAAAAGACAAACCAATTGCACACATCATAAGGCAGTCAGGAACATGCACAAATCAATGC
Source organism: Pleurodeles waltl (assembly GCF_031143425.1). Lineage (NCBI taxonomy): Eukaryota > Metazoa > Chordata > Amphibia > Caudata > Salamandridae > Pleurodeles > Pleurodeles waltl. The sequence continues at coordinate 1,542,067,316 of NC_090446.1, forward strand.
ATTACTTTGAAAGACAATCACACAGAGAGCAAAACATTTCAAAATGAATACAATCAAAAATATGTATGCAAACGCTCCAAGGGTACACATTAGATGAAAAGATTACAAAATGATTTGCTTACCAACCACAACTCTACAAACTACAGCTCTGCCAAAGCTGCACCCGCAGACAGGATTCATCAACAAGACAAAGGAAACAATTGGCTCTACAATATAAAAGAAAAGAAAATCAAAACACAAATATGAATAATGAAATATTAATCAAAATACATTGATATTCCCCCAAAAGGAGCTGTGACAAAGGCAAAAAAAGGCACAGCCAGATGGAAGTAAAGCTTACCGCAGATCCCCCACAACATTCATAACCTTATTCCCAGGTGACTCAAGTTTTACTACCCACCCTGAGGCTCAATCCACTCAAAAAACACCAAAACTAAAAAACAAAAAAAACTAAAATATGACCCAAAGGGGATGTTCCCATACAAAGTCCCTGATGTACTTCCCTGCTGACTAGTGTCTTCACACCCGCCTCCCAGCCCCCTAAGCTGAATGGCCGGAATAGAGCTGATCTGCCCTCAAGGGGGTGGAATTCCCCCAAAAAATGATCCCCCAAGTGGAGCGACCCTTGCCCAAAGGGTCACTCCTCACAATTATCTTTCAAATAATCACTGGCATTCAGTGGGTTTAGCCCCCACAAGGGGGATGATCGGGCAACAAAAAATAGCCAAACCAGTTACCAGGGGATGAAAATTGATCTATTATTGCCACCAAAGGAAAGCAACCTTTGTCCAAGCGGCCACTCAACCAAAAAATAAGAAATCAGTGGTGGTCTAGAGATATGGTTTCCACCACCACGATCGCAGTCCCACCTGTGATAGTAGAGCAGGAATCCTCTACGAACGGACACAGAAGGAAAAAAAAACACTGTTTCCTTTCTCCCTGTGTCTGTTTTCCAAAAAACCAAAACCCTGGAGAATGGCTCACCTCTCACCCAACACGCTGTAGTGCTATAAGCAAATGGTTTCCAGTGTGTGCCAGCAGTATTTGATGATGTTGGTGTGCCACTTATGTACTCAGATCGCCCAGGGGATGTGTTTATTGGGGCAATAGAGACATGTTGCAGCGGGCCCATGAGGCGAGTGCCGGTGCTCTTAAAAAGGGTGCATCTCTCCAGCCCTCACCCCCATGGCTGAGAATGGCTCGCTTCAAGCCACCTTCAGCATGGAAGAGGTTAAGGCCTACAACACTGTCTCATTGCTAGGAAAGATTTGAACAGCCTCTGCACACTGTCACAGGAAGTGAAACTAATACGCAATATTTGTAAACAATGGACTGTACATCAGTGGAAGAGTGCTGAGCTCAGTAATGGAACATCAGTGAAGGACACTTGGGGGCTTGCAACATTAGAAACATTGGAAAATTCATTCACAATAAACACACATTTAGGAAAATGACAATTACATTAATTAGTGACCTTATCTAGTGTTCATGTGCAAAACTGTGTAAAGGAAAAAAAACAAAAACAGGACGGGATGGGAGGGGGGAGAAATAGGAGTGAACAGAAAATGGAAACCATATTAAAGAAAATGGAGATAACAGTAAAATATTGCTTAATCTCAATAATAAACTACACTTTTGTACATTATTTTAAACTAATTTCAGTTGCATTCATGCTATATTATTATTAGTCATAGTCATTTTTTATGACGCTAATGTGTCTCAACGAGGCCAAATTCGCTGTGCATGGTAACAAAGTGGCGCCAGCACAGAGGAGGCGTTAAAAGGGGGCATGTCAGTGTTTTCAGTGGGCCCTATGTACTCTGCAGGATTAGCGCCAACATTTTGGCACTAATCCTACACAATACACCAATAGCGTCAAACATTTTGATGCTAATGCCCAAACCCTGCGCCATGGTGCGCTGTATATTAAATACCAATTTCTACTTTCTAATTGCATCTGGCAAGAGCTTGAAGAACTTGACACTAATAGGTTGTCTTTCTTCTTAGGGGTCCCTCCTGATTCAGATGCCTCCTGTACTAGCTGGTGGGTCACTTTGGCTGTGGCTTCAGGGATGCTCCTAGGTGCTGCCTTTGTTGTCCTTGGTGTGGTTCTCTTCTATGAGAGACGTGTAAAGAAAGCAAAAGGTAAAAGTCTTCTCAATGGCTCATCCCAAGCACAGAGCAGTGTAAAAGCTGGCATGATATAATGTGTTCTCTTGTTTCAGGTGTGACCCCTGGTGGCAGAACTAGAGTCATTAATGAATCTACAGTAAACTATGAGAACATGAGGAATGGAAACCGAGCACAGACTGCAGTGAGTGCATTATAATAAATCTATAAATATATATAAGACCCTTCACAAACTATAAAGAGTAACATATTACCATAGACAGGTACGTATAGATACGAGACATACAACCAAGTAAAGGCTGCAGTCAGTAGCATATTCCTACTGTAAGTAGATGGGTACTATTCCAAAATTAGACACATTACTGTGGTTAGTGAATGAGCCATATTGTTACCAGGGATAGACATGCAGATTAAATAAAGGCCACAGGTACGGTCTGGTATGAGTGATTTATATACCCACCATGTGCAGGTATGTACAGGTGAACGCAAGAGATCATTAACAGAGGGAAACCAGTGTTTCAGATTGTGATAATGAAGCTGTATCTACAGATTAAAAAAAGGCAGCACAGAACAAGCTGCAGTGAGTGACTCATGTAGTTCTTATAGACATATATCTACAGATTAAAGATGGGAAGCCCATTCCAGTCTGCAGTGAGACACTCATGTCGTTGTTATAGACAGATATCTACAGACTAAAGACACAAGCCCAGTGCGGACTGCAATGAGTGACTCATATAGTTGTTATAGACAGATATCTACAGATTAAAGACGGGACTCCTAGTCCAGTCTGCAGTGAGTGTCTCAGGAATTAGCTATAGACAGATATCTACAGATTAAAGACAAGAAGCCCACTCTGGTCTAAAATTAGTGATTTATATAGCTGCTATAGACATATTAAAGACAGGCAGCTTTGTACAGTCTATAGTGAGTGACTCGTATAGGTGCTATAGACAGATATCTACAGATTATAGACACCAGCTCAGTCCAGTCAGCAGTGAGTGACTCATGTAGTTGTTATAGACAGATATATACAGATTAAAGACAGGCAGTTTTGTACAGTCTACAGTGAGTGACTCATGTAGTTGCTATAGACAAATATCAACAGATTAAAGACAGGCAGGCCAGTTTAGTCTGCTGTGTGTTACTTATGAAGTTGCTATAGAGTGGTATCTACAGATTAAAGACGGGAAGACCAGTCCAGTCTACTATGAGTGGCTCATATAGTTGCTATAGACAGATTAAAAACAGGCAGCTTCGTACAGTCTGTAGTGAGTGACTCTTGTAGTTGCTATAGACAGATGTTTAGAGATTAAAGATGGGAAGCCTAGTCCAGACTACAGTGAGTGACTCATTAAGATGTTATAGAAAGATATCTACAGATTAAAGAAACTAGCCCAGTCCAGTCCGCAGTAAGTGACTCATGTAGTTGCTATAGACAGATATCTACAGATTAAAGATGGAAGTCTAGTCCAGTCTACAGTGAGTGACTCATGTAGTTGTTATAGATAGATGTCTATAGATTAAAGAAACCAGCGCAGTCCACCCTGGCAGTGAGTGACTTAAATAGTTGCTATAGACAGATATCTACAGATTAACGACAGGAATCCTAGTCCAGTCTGCAAGGAGTGGCTCATATATTTGCTATAGACAGATATCTACAGATTAAAGATGGGAATTCCAGTCCAGTCTAAAATTAGTGACTCCTATAGTTGCTATAAACAGATGAAAGACAGGCAGTTTTTTTCCAGTCTACAGTGAGTGACTCATGTAGTTGCTATAGACAGATATCTACAGATTAAAGACAGGCAGGCCAGTTCTTTCTACAGTGTGTTACTTATGAAGTTGTTATAGAGTGTTCTCAACAGATTAAAGACAGGAAGGCCAGTCTAGTCTATAGTGAGTGACTCATATAGTTGCTTTAGACAGATTAAAGACAGGCAGTTTTGTACAGTCTACAGTCCAGACTGGAATTGGATTCTCATTTTTAATCTGTAGATATCTGTTTATAACAACTATATGAGTCACTCACTGCAGACTGGACTGGGCTGGTGTCTTTAATCTGTAGATATCTGTCTATAGCAACGACATGAGTCACTCAATGTAGACTGTACAAAGCAGCTTGTCTATAATCTGTAGATCTCCTTAAATAACATCTATGAGTCACTCACTGCAGACTGGACTGGGCTGGTGTCTATAATCTGTAGATATCTGTCTATAACAACTACATGAGTCACTCACTGTAGTCTGGCTAGGCTGGTCCATTTAATCTGTAGATATTTGTCCTTAGCAACTACATGAGTCACTTACTGTAGAATGTACAAAGCTGCCTGTCTTTAATCTGTCTATAGCAACTATATGAGTCACTCACTGTAGACTGAACTGGGCTTCCCGTCTTTAATCAGTAGATATCACTATATATCAACTTCATAAGTAACTCACTGCAGACTGAACTGGCCTGCCTGTCTTTAATCTTAGATAGTTGTATATAACAACTACATGAGTCAATCACTGTAGACTGGACAGGGCTGGTGTCTTTAATATGTAGATATCTCTCTATAACAACTCCATTAGTCACCAACTGTAGACTGGACTAAACTGGTATATTTAATCTGTAGATATCTGTCCTTAGCAACATCATGAGTCACTCACTACAGACTAGACTGGGCTGGTGTCTTTAATCTGTAGATATCTCTCTATAACAACTATATGAGTCACTCAATGTAGACTGGACTAGGCTTCCCATCTTTAATTTGTAGATGTCTGTCTATAGCAACGACATGAGTCACTCACTGCAGACTAAACTGGGCTGGTGTCTTTAATCTGTATATATCTGTCTATAACAACTACATGAGTCACTCTTTATAGACTGGACTATGGTGGAGTCTTTAATCTGTGGATATCTGTCTTTAGCAAATATATGAGTCACTCACTGCAGACTGTACAGGGCTGGTGTCTTTAATCTGTAGATATTTGTCTATAACCAGTACACGAGTCACTCACTGTAGACTGTACTAGGCTTCCCATCTTTAATCTGTAGATATCTTTCTATAGCAACCACATGAGTCACTCACTACAGGCTGGACTGGGCTGGTGTCTTTAATCTGTAGATATCTATCCTTAGCAAATACACAAGTCACTCACTGCAGACTGTACTGTGCTGGTGTCTTTAATCTGTAGATATCTGTCTATAAGAAGTACACGAGTCACTCACTGTAGACTGAACTAAGCTTCTCATGTTTAATCTGTAGATATCTGTCCATAGCAACTACATGAGTCACTCACTGTAGACTGTACAAAGCTGTCGGTCTTTCATCTGTCTATAGCAACAAAATGAGTCCCTCACTGTAAACTGGACTGGGCTTCCTGTTTTTAATCTGTAGATATCTGTCTACAGCAACTACATGAGTCTCTCACTGTAGACTGAACAAAGCTGCCTGTCTTTAATATGTAGGTAGATGTCTATAACAACTACAGGTGTCACTCAGTGTACACTGTACAAAACTGCCTGTCTTAAATCTGTCTATAGCAACTATATGAGTCACTCATTTTAGACTGGACTGAGTTTCCTGTCTTTAATCTGTAGATATGTGTCTATAGCAAATACATGAGCCACTCACTGCAGACTGGACTAGGATTCCCGTTTTTAATCTGTAGATATCTGTCTGTAACAACTATATGAGTCACTCACTGCAGACTGGACTGGGCTGGTGTCTTTAATCTGTAGATATCTGTCTATTGCAACTACATGAGTCACTCACTGTAGACTGTACAGGGCTGGCAGTCTTTAATCTGTAGATATCTGTAAATAGAATCAATAAGTCACTCACTGCAGACTGGACTAGACTGGTGTCTCGAATCTGTAGATATCTGTCTATGACAACTACATGAGTCAATCACTGTAGACTGGACTAGGCTGGTGTATGTAATCTGAAGATATTTGTCGTAAGCAACTACATGAGTCACTCACTGTAGACTGGACTAGGCTTCCCATGTTTAATCTGTAGATATTTGTCAATAGCAACTACATGAGTCACTCACTGTAGAATGTACAAAGTTGCCTGTCTTTAATCTGTCTATAACAACTATATGAGTCAATCACTGTAGGCTGAACTAGGATTCCCGTGTTTAATCTGTAGATACCCCTATATATCAACTTCATAACTAACTCACTGCAGACTGAACCGGCCTGCCTGTCTTTAATCAGTAGATAGTTGTATATAACAACTAAATGAGTCACTCACTGTAGACTGGACAGGGCTGGTGTCCTTAATCTGTAAATATCTGTCTATAACAACTACATTAGTTACCAACTGTAGACTGGACTAGGCTGGTATATTTAATCTGTAGATATCTGCCCTTAGCAACTACATGAGTCACTCACTACTGACTAGACTGGGCTAGTGTCTTGAATCTGAAGATATCTCTCTACAATAACTACATGAGTCACTCACTGTAGACTGGACTAGGCTTCCCATCTTTAATTTGTAGATATATGTCTATAACAACTACATGAGTCACTCACTAAAGACTGGACTAGGGTGGAATCTTTAATTTGTGGAAATATGTCTTTAGCAAATATATGAGCCACTCACTGCAGACTGTACAGGGCTGGTGTCTTTAATCTGTAGATATTTGTCTATAACCAGTACACAAGTCACTCACTGTAGACTGGACTAGGCTTCTAATCTTTAATCTGTAGATATCTCTCTATAGCAACTACATGAGTCACTCACTACAGGCTGGACTGGGCTGGTGTCTTTAATCTGTAGATATCTGTATATAGCAAGTACACGAGTCACTCACTGTAGGCTGAACTAGGCTTCTCATGTTTAATCTGTAGATATCTGTCTATAGCAACTACATGAGTCACTCACTGTAGACTGAACAAAGTTGTCGGTCTTTCATCTGTCTATAGCAACTAAATGAGTCCCTCACTGTAAACTGGACTGGCCATCCTGTTTTTAATCTGTAGATATCTGTCTACAGCAACTACATGAGTCTCTCACTGTAGACTGAACAAAACTGCCTGTCTTTAATCTGTAGGTAGATGTCTATAACAAATACAGGTGTCACTCACTGTACACTGTACAAAACTGCCTGTCTTAAATCTGTCTATAGCAACTATATGAGTCACTCATTTTAGACTGGACTGCGCTTCCTGTCCTTAATCTGTAGATATGTGTCTATAGGAAATACATGAGCCACTCACTGCAGACTGGACTAGGATTCCCGTTTTGAATCTGTAGATATCTGTCTGTAACAACTACATGAGTCACTCACTGTAGACTGGCCTAGGCTGGTGTCTTTAATCTGTAGATATCTATCCTTAGCAAATACATGACTCACTCACTGCAGACTTTACTGGGCTGGTGTCTTCAATCTGTAGATATGTGTCATTGTAGACTGGGCTAGAATTCCCGTTTTTAATCTGTAGATATCTGTCTTTAACAACTATATGAGTAACTCACTGCAGACTAGACTGGGCTGGTGTCTTTAATCTGTAGATATCTGTCTATAGCAACTACATAAATCACTCACTGTAGACTGTACAGGGCTGGCAGTCTTTAATCTGTAGATATCTGTAAATAGCATCAATGAGTCACTCACTGCAGACTGGACTAGGCTGGTGTCTCGAATCTGTAGATATCTGTCTATAACAACTACATGAGTCACTCACTGTAGACTGGACTAGGCTGGTGTGTAATCCGAAGATATTTGTCATTAGCAACTACATGAGTCACTCACTGTAGACTGGACTAGGCTTCCCATCTTTAATCTGTAGATATATGTCTATGGCAACTACATGAGTCACTCACTGTAGAATGTACAAAGCTGCGTGTCTTTAATCTGTCTATAGCAACTATATGAGTCACTCACTGTAGACTGAACTAGGATTCCCGTGTTTAATCTGTAGTTACCCCTATATATCAACTTCATAACTAACTCACTGCAGACTAAACTGGTCTGCCTGTCTTTATTCAGTAGATAGTTGTATATAACAAGTACATGAGTCACTCACTGTAGACTGGACTGGGCTGGTGTCCTTAATCTGTAAATATCTGTTTATAACAACTACATTAGTCACCAACCGTAGACTGGACTAGGCTGGTATGTTTCATCTGTAGATATCTGTCCTTAGCAACTACATGAGTCACTCACTACGGACTAGACTGGGCTGGTGTCTTCAATCTGAAGATATCTCTCAATAACAACTACAAGAGTATCTCACAGTAGACTGGACTAGTCTTCCCATCTTTAATTTGTAGATGTCTGTCTATAGCAACTACATGAGTCTCTCACTGCAGACTGTACAGGGCTGGTGTCTTTAATCTGTAGATATCTGTCTATAACACCTACATGAGTCACTCACTGTAGACTGGACTAGGCTTCCCATCTTTAATCTGTAGATATCTGTCTGTAACAACTACATCAGTCACTCACTGCAGACTAGACTGGGCTGGTGTCTTTAATCTGTATATATCTGTCTATAACAACTACATCAGTCACTCACTGCAGACTGGACCGGGCTGGTGTCTTTAATCTGTATATATCTGTCTATAACAACTACATGAGCCACTCACTGCAGACTAGACTAGGATTCCCATTTTTAATCTGTAGATATCTGTCTATAACAACTATATGAGTCACTCACTGCAGACTGGACAGGGCTGGTATCTTTAATCTGTTGATATCTGTCTATAGCAACTACATGAGACACTCAATGTAGACTGTACAAAACTGCCTGTCTTTAATCTGTAGATATCTGTAAATAACATAGAGGAGTCACTCACTGCAGACTAAACTAGGCTGGTGACTTGAATCTGTAGATATCTGTCTATAACAACTACATGAGTCACTCACTGTAGACTGGACTATGCCGGTGTACTTAATCTGTAGATATCTGTCTTTAGCAACTACATGAGTCACTCACTGTAGACTCGACTAGGTTTCCCATCTTTAATCTGAGGATATCTGTCCTTAGCAACTACATGAGTCACTCACTGCAGACTGTACTGGGCCGGTGTCTTTAATCTGTAGATATCTGTCTATAACAAGTACATTAGTCACTCACTGTAGACTGGACTAGGCTGGTGTCTTTAATCTGTAGATATCTATCCTTAGCAAATACCATGACTCACTCACTGCAGAATGTACTGGGCTGGTGCCTTTAATCTGTAGATATCGGTCTATAACAAGTTCACGAGTCACTCACTGTAGACTGAAATAGGCATCTCATGTGTAATCTGTACATATATGTGTCTACAGTAACTACATGAGTCACTCACTGTAGACTGTACAAAGCTGCCTGTCTTTCATCTGTCTATAACAACTATATGAGTCCCTCACTGTAAACTGGACTGGGCTTCCTGTCTTTAATCTGTTCATACCACTCTATAACAACTTCATAAATAATGCACTGCAGACTGAACTGGCCTGCCTGTCTTTAATCTGTAGATATCTATCCATAGCAACTACATGAGTCTCTCACTGTAGACTGGACAAAACTGCCTGTCTTTAATCTGTAGCTAGATGTCTATGACAACTACAGGTGTCACTCAATGTAGACTGTAAAAAACTGCCTTTCTTAAATCTGTCTATAGCAACTATATGAGTCACTCATTTTAGACTGGACTGGGCTTCCTGTCTTTAATCTGTAGATATCTGTCTATAGCAAATACATGAGCCACTCACTGCAGACTGGACTAGGATTCCCGTTTTTAATCTGTAGATATATGTCTATAACAAATTTATGAGTCACTCACTGTAGACTGGACTAGGCTTCCCATGTTTAATCTGTAGATATTTGTCAATAGCAACTACATGAGTCACTCACTGTAGAATGTACAAAGCTGCCTGTCTTTAATCTGTCTATAGCAACTATATGAGTCACTCACTGTAAACTGAACTAGGATTCCCGTGTTTAATCTGTAGATACCCCTATATATCAACTTCATAACTAACTCACTTCAGACTGAACTAGCCTGCCTGTCTTTATTCAGTAGATAGTTGTATATAACAACTACTTGAGTCACTCACTGTAGACTGGACTGGGCTGGTGCCCTTAATCTGTAAATATCTGTCTATTACAACTACATTAGTCACCAACTGTAGACTGGACTAGGCTGGTATATTTAATCTGCCCTTCGCAACTACATGAGCCATTCACTACGGACTAGACTGGGCTGGTGTCTTCAATCTGAAGATATCTCTCAATAACAACTACAAGAGTCACTCACAGTAGACTGGAATAGGCTTCCCATCTTTAATTTGTAGATGTTTGTCTATAGCAACTACCTGAGTCACTCACTGCAGACTGTACAAGGCTGGTGTCTTTAATCTGTAGATATCTGTCTATAACAACTACATGAGTCACTCACTGTAGACTGAACTAGGCTTCCCATCTTTAATCTGTAGATATCTGTCTATAGCAACTACATCAGTCACTCACTGCAGACTGGACTGGGCTGGTGTCTTCAATCTGTATATATCTGTTGATAACAACTACATCAGTCACTCACTGCAGACTGGACCAGGCTGGTGTCTTTAATCTGTATATATCTGTCTATAACAACTACATGAGCCACTCACTGCAGACTAGACTAGGATTCCCGTTTTTAATCTGTAGATATCTGCCTATAACAACTATATGAGTGGCTCACTGCAGACTGGACTGGGCTGGTGTCTTTAATCTGTTGATATCTGTCTATAGCAACTACATGAGACACTCACTGTAGACTGGACTATGCCGGTGTATTTAATCTGTAGATGTCTGTCATGAGTCACTCACTGTAGACTCGGCTAGGTTTCCTATCTTTAATCTGAGGATATCTGTCCTTAGCAACTACATGAGTCACTCACTGCAGATTTTACACGGCTGGTGTAGTTAATCTGGAGATATTTGTCCATAACAAGTACACAAGTCACTCTCTATAGACTAGACTCGGCTTCCCATCTTTAATCTGTAGATATCTCTCTGTTTCAACAACACGAGTCACTCACTGCAGACTGTACTGGGCCGGTGTCTTTAATCTGTAGATATTTATCTATAACAAGTACATTAGTCACTCATTGTAGACTGGACTAGGCTGGTGTCTTTAATCTGTAGATATCTATCTTTAGCAAATACCATGACTCACTCACTGCAGAATGTACTGGGCTGGTGCCTTTAATCTGTAGATATCGGTCTATAACAAGTACACGAGTCACTCACTGTAGACTGGAATAGGCATCTCATGTGTAATCTGTACATATGTGCCTACAGTAACTACATGAGTCACTCACTGTAGACTGTACAAAGCTGCCTGTCTTTCATCTGTCTATAGCAACTATGTGAGTCCCTCACTGTAAACTGGACTGGGCTTCCTGTCTTTAATCTGTTGATACCACTCTATTACAACTTCATAAATAACGCACTGCAGACTGAACTGGCCTGCCTGTCTTTAATCTGTAGATATCTATCCATAGCAACTACATGAGTCTCTCACTGTAGACTGGACAAAGCTGCCTGTCTTTAATCTGTAGATAGATGACTATGACAACTACAGGTGTCACTCACTGTAGTCGGTAAAAAACTGCCTTTCTTAAATCTGTCTATAGCAACTATATGAGTCACGCATTTTAGACTTGACTGGGCTTCCTGTCTTCAATCTGTAGATATCTGTCTATAGCAACTACATGAGTCACTCACTGTAGAATGTACAAAGCTGCCTGTCTTTAATCTGTCTATAGCAACTATATGAGTCACTCACTGTAGACTGAACTAGCCTGCCCGTGTTTAATCTGTAGATACCACTATGGGGGTCATTACAACATTGGCGGTATAAGGCGCTTACCGCCGTGCAGAAGACCGCCAATACACCGCGGCGGCGGCGGTAGACCGCCACAGCTATTATGACACGCATCTCGGAATCCGCCGAAATTCAGACACCTACACAATCCTGCCACCACAAAGGTCAGCGATAAACATGCAGAAACAAATCCTCCACCTCCACGCCAACAGAAACACGCCCATGCCATTACAACCCACGAATCCACGCGGCGGTCTTTCAACCGTGGTATTCCATTGGCGGTACACACCGCCGCGCTCAAGATACACACACATCTCCAAAACACTGCCACATTGGACAATTCCAAATACACACACCTGATACACATACACACACCACTCCCACACATCCAATACAATATAAAATACACACCCACATCACCCACAAACCACTACAACAGAAAATTCAGAGAGAAGGCGAGAGAGAGAGCACAGAATAGACAACCCCATCACACACAGGCACACAACACCATCACCCACACAACATCCACGCACAAAATACCACATACAACTACACTCACCATACTCATCAACACATACACCACCCCACACATCACACGCAACACCCCATGTCACGCCAAAGACACCCCCGCTTCTCCGAGGAGGAGCTCAGGGTCATGGTGTAAGAAATCGTACGGGTAGAGCCACAGCTATTTGGCTCACCGGTTCAGCACACATCCATAGCCAGGAAGATGGAGCTATGGCAAAGAATAGTGGACAGGGTCAACGCAGTGGGACAGCACCCAAGAAATAGGGAGGACATCAGGAAGAGGTGGAACGACCTATGGGGGAAGGTGCGTTCCGCGGTCTCCATGCACCACATCGCGGTACAGCGGACTGGCAGCAGATCCCCACCTCCTCCCCCTCAACTAACAACATGGGAGGAGCAAGTCTTGTCCATCTTGCATCCTGAGGGCCTCCGAGGAGTCGTTGGAGGAACGGACACTGGTAAGTCAAATCTTCACTATCATATCCCCCACCCTACCTGCATGCTATCACACACCCCCACCCTCACACCCACCCCTATCACCCAAACTCCTCACTAATGTACCCATAACACCAACTACACATCCCAAACCCAAGACCTGCATGACACAACTAAGCATGGACACCCATCACTAAAGCATGCCCACTGCACATACCCAGAACACCCCCCAACCATCAGCACACAACCCCACACACAGGAATGCCTGCACTGGGGTTCACGCACACCCAACCATTGCACACCATTACACACACACATGCAATAATCATGTACTTATACCTCCGCAGGAACCCGAAGGAACGTCACCACACCAGAGGGTCCAGACAACACCACTCCACCCCCAGAAGAGGCCCACAGTGACGACAGCAGCTCTGCCCTAGTGGATCTTGATGACCTGCCCGGACCATCGTGGGCCTCAGGACAGTCGGTTCCCCTTGCCCAGCCACAGCCCAACACCTAGCTTCCACCCTCTGGTAACACCAGCCCAGCACCCAACCAGCGGGCCCAAACCTCCCTACCCAGGACAGGTCAATCAGCGGTGTGTCCACCACTAAAGGGCACCCAGGGTAACCCAACACCCCAACAACAACAGGGACCTGGGGGCAGTGGTAGTGGGCACACGGTCCAAGGGACGGAGGCACAGGAACACAGGGGAACTGGGAGGGCTGATGTGCGACAGAGGAAGGACAAGGGAACCAACTCTCCACGAGGTCCTATCCTCCATCATGGGAGCATACCACCACTCCCAGGAGACGATGGCGACGGTCCTGGACAAGTTGCAGGAGACCCTGCGTCTGCAGGAGGAACAGTATTTGGGGTTCAGGGAGGAGCTCAGGACCATCGGCTCCGCCCTGGGCACCATCGTAGGGGTACTGACGGACATTCAAAAGACCTTGAGGGGCACCGTGGCACTCCAAGGGGCCCCTGACACTAGTCAGGACGACGAACTGCCCACCACCTCCGCTGGCGCTAGTGGACAGGACGGCCTGCCACAGGACCACCACACCAGCACTCCATCCCCTGCAGACGGACAACCACCACGCAAGCGGGCCCTGAGATCCAGGAACAGGACAAAGCAAGATGGCAAGACCCCCGCCAGGAAATAAGACAACCCTGATTGTCCCCCCACTGTCCCACTTTGTTACCCTGTCCAAATCGGAACTGCCCCAGCTCCACTTCCAATGGCCAGATGTGCAATGTACCTGTGAGACTAATAGACTGGACTCTGCCATGGACATTCCTCCACCATCACCCATCCCCATTTCACACCCCCCCCTTCATTTTCTAGCACTTAAATAAACACCCTTGAAACACTAAATAAAATGGAGTCAGTCTATGATTTGTAATTTTGTATTATCAATGACAGTGTCATAATGGGTTACCCATTGGAAGGCTAACATACCAATGTCACACATCACAAGCCCTTCAAGGATGCAAGCAGTTGACACGTAGGTTACCACATTTGTGAAACTGAAATGGAAGGGGACAACTCAGTTAACAAATAGTGAGTGAAATGTCGGTACAGGATAGAGGTAGACGTGTGAAAGTTAATATAATGTTAAACCTGAAAATGTACTCACCTGTGTTTCTTTGGAAATATTGCTGTATGACTGACTCCCTGTTGTCGTTTTCTTCTTCCTCAGCTTCATCCTCTTCACTGTCCACAGGCTCCACAGCTGCTACAACACCGTCATCTGGATCATTCTCCTGTAGAGAAGGCACCTGGCGTCGCAATGCCAAATTATGGAGCATGGAGCAGGCGATGATGATGTTGCACACCTTCTTTGGTGAGTAGAATAGGGACCCACCTGTCATATGGAGGCACCTGAACCTGGCCTTCAGGAGGCCGAAGGTGCGTTCGATCACCCTCCTAGTCCGCCCATGGGCCTCATTGTAGCGTTCCTCTGCCCTGGTCTTGGGATTCCTCACTGGGGTCAGTAGCCAGGAAAGATTGGGGTAACCAGAGTCCCCCAATAGCCATACACGGTGCCTCTGGAGTTGACCCATCATATCAGGGATGCTGCTATTGCGCAGGATGTAGGCGTCATGCACAGAGCCAGGGAACATAGCATTTACCTGCGAGATGTACTGGTCTGCCAAACAGACCATCTGGACATTCATCGAATGATAACTCTTCCTGTTCCTTTACACCTGTTCACTCCTGCGGGGGGTACCAGAGCTACATGGGTCCCATCAATGGCACCTATGACGTTGGGGATATGTCCAAGGGCATAGAAGTCACCTTTCACTGTAGGCAAATCCTCCACCTCAGGAAAAATTATGTATCTCCTTACGTGTTTCAGCAGGGCAGACAACACTCTGGACAACACGTTGGAAAACATAGGCTGGGACATCCCTGATGCCATGGCCACAGTTGTCTGAAAAGACCCACTTGCAAGGAAATGGAGCACTGACAGCACCTGCACGTCAGGGGGGATTCCAGTCGGATGGTGGATTGGTGACATCAGGTCTGGCTCCAACTGGGTACATAGTTCATGGATAGTGGCACGGTCAAACCTGTGGGTGACGATTAAATGTCTCTCTTCCATTGTCAACAGGTCCACGAGCGGTCGGTACACCGGATGATTCCGCCATCTTCTCATATGTTCCAGCTGACTGTGCCTAAGAAGGACAACAGCGAATAAACAGTCACTATTCCTCCAGGTATGTACCCACAGTCACACACAAGACTACACCAGACAATAAACCCTTCCTGTATGTGTGTTGAGTGTCGGCCTAGGTATGTGTGACGCAGTAGTAAATGAAGCCATGTGGGACCCTGAAATGGCGGCTGCCTGACCTCTAAACTGGGACAATGGGATTGTGGGGTAACAGCGCTGGCATTGCACACTGTCGCGGTAGGCAGTCGTAGACCGCGGAGCAATGCTGCATTGGTTAACATTGGACCCTATGGGTCCCAGGAGCCAATGAACAGGTGCGCCTGTTCAATCACTAGATACCTGACCTTCGACAGGAGAGGACCTACACTGCTAGTGCTGCTGTGACCTCGGTCTGGAAGCGACGATGGCTGATGCATCTGGGGAAAGGGCCCCTGCCTTCACTGCACAGGAGTTGGAGAAACTTGTGGATGGGGTCCTCCCCCAATACATGCTACTCTAAAGGTCCTCCAGACCAACAGGTTAGTACACAGGGAGCTAGTTGTATGGGCTAGGCCGGGGTGGACAGGGCTGGGTGGAAGAGGGAAGGGGGCAGAGTTGATACTACAGTAAAGCATGGGAATAAAAGGCCCACATGGCCAGAGTAGGGAGGGGGCCACTCACAACGACGGTGCAGTTGGTAATGACTGTTCCTCTTTCCTTGGACCGTGGGGGCCCACCAGAGATGGGGCACCAACTGCCGTAAGAGATGGGAGGACAGTCGCTGCTGCAGCAAGAAGACGGCGGAGGCTCAGCTGAGGATGGCCTCCCAACGTGGGAGGCGTCGCACCATGACCCCCCTGATGTTCCGGATCCTGGCGGTGGCCTACCCGGAGTTGGATGGGCGCTTAAGGACATCACAGCAGACACAACGGGGTGAGTACAACCGCATTCTGCGGACTTTGCGTGCAGTGGAGGGGTCTGGGTGGGGGAGGTGGGCTGTGTGTGTCCCTAGGCCAGGGTGAGTTAGGTAGGCAAGGCCCCTCCGTAATGTGTGCCATGTGGCACTCTACCCCACCTCAGAAGAATGCCAAGTTGAGGTATAGTTGCCCCTGTGGCATCCATGTGCGCAGATTTCCACCATTGCCATGTAGGCCATATCCCAGAAATTGCATGTGAAGAGGCCAGTAGCACCGCGTAATGCATGGGGCTGCTGCGTCTGTCTTGTCCGCCAACGGTAGCGGTATGCCATGCACTAAAACTCTCTTTGTTCTGTCTCCCCCCCCCCTTTTCCTGCTCTCCCTGTCCTTTTGTACATCAGCATCATCAGGCGGAGGTACAGTGGCACCGAAGCACAAGGGAGCAGCATCGCACATGGCCATGGAGGCTCACACCACAGACTCTGAATGCACCAGTGGGACGGAGGGCGAGGGGAGCTTCACGTCAGCCACCGGATCACCAACCAGCGACACGGACTTGTCCGCCGATGGGAGCTCCCCAGTGGTGGCGGCACCATCTGTGCGCCCCACTTCTACAGGTACAGCCGCCACCTCCCCTACCAGCACCGCCCTCCCAGCAGCCCCTCAGCGTTAGCCCCGTGCCCGCTCACCCAGGAGGGTGGGCATCACCAGCCCTGCCCTGTCACCCCTGCTGCCCTCAGTGAGGAGGCCATTGACCTCCTCAGGTCACTCACTGTTGGGCAGTCTACCATTGTGAATGCCATCCAGGGTGTAGAACGAGAGTTGCAACACGGTAATGTATTCCTGGAGGGCATTCATTCTGGTCAGGCTGCCCTTCAGCGAACCCTGCAATCTCTGGCCTCAGCACTGATGGCAGCCATTGTCCCTGTGTCCAGCTTCCCCCCTCCAACTTCCTCCACCCAGACCCAATCCCCTGTACCCCATCCCATCCCAAGCACACCTACAGACCAGCATGCACACAAGTCAACACACACAAGTAGCTCAAGCAAACAGAGGCACCACACACACCACAGGCACTCACGCAAGCCTCACCCACATACAGACACAGCAACATCCACTGTCTCTACTGTGTTCCCTCCTCCTCTTCTCCCTCCTCCCTCCCAGTCTCGTCTACACACACACCTGCATGCACCACATCTACAGGCACTAGAACTCGCACCAGGACACCCAGCACCACAAGCCGCTCACCTGCACTCACCACCTCCACTGCCATTTACATGTCCCCTTTGTCCTCTCCCAGTGTATCTGTGACGCCCCCTCCCAAAGTACACAAACGCCAGCAATCACTCACCCAACATCCATCCACCTCACGACAGCCTCCAGTACCTGCACCTGCACCCAAAACACCTAAAGTGACACCTCCTACACCCACCTCTTCTTCCTCCACTCCCAGAGCCCCTCCAGCTACCCATCCCAGTGTCCGTCAGAAACTGTCCCTATGTCAAATTGACCTTTTTGCCACAACCCCTCTCCAATTCATCACTCCCGTCGTAGCACCTCAGCCAAAAAGCCTCCAGTACCAGTGGTGCGTGTTTCAGGTTTTTGGAGTGCACCGTCCACCAGGGCAGGCAGTAGGACCCGGAGCCAAGGCACTGGCAGCCCACCCCCTGTAAATGCTCTGAAATTGGGGAGTGTACGACGGGACCGTGTCAAGACTCCTGGTGGGACAACAAGTGAAATGGGATCCAAGGCGATTGGTGAGTCAGCTGTAACTCCAAAGAAGGTGGGGAAGGTCCAGAGGAAGTCTCCCCAGCCTGTTGTGAGTGTCACGGCGGAGAAGTGTGCCATCATTTCCGGCGGTCCAGACACGACCACCAGCACCGTCGTCACTGGTCCAGGCACTCCCCAGGATGGCACAGTGAGCAAACCACCCACTGTAGAGACTTGTGAGACTGTGGCTTTGCACTCCCCAGGATGGCACAGTGGGCAAACCACCCACTGAAGAGACTTGTGAGACTGTGGCTTTGCACTCCCCAGGATGGCACAGTGGGCAAACCACCCACTGTAGAGACTTGAGAGACTGTGGCTTTGCACTCCCCAGGATACAGCATGGGGCCCCGTCGTGGATGTGGCTTTGCAGTCACCCGGCTGAGGTGCCCCCCCTTCCCTTCCCCCTGAGGTGCCTGTAGTATTTCTATCTGATGCCCCTGCAGTGTTCTCTCGGATTTTGGTCAGGTATTTATTGTGGGCCTCGCCCATGCATTTTTGGACTGTTGGTGCACGGACATTGTTGTGTACATATCTGCACTACTTCTTGTATTGTATATATAATTATGAGTGATTTAGAGATATATATCTGTATATTTTTGTATGACATGTATATTGGCACATTACAATGTTTGACCGAAATTTGCATTGTCTTTGCATTCTTCCGGGGGGATTGTGGGTTGTTAATGTGATATTTTTGACTGCAATTGGTGTGTATGTTGTAATATTCGAGGGTGGGGGTGGGGGTGTTTGGTGGGTGTCCCCCTGATGTTTGCCTCCCCCCTCCCCCGTGTCGTAGATGCAATACTCACCGGTATCTTCTGCGCTGTTGGTCATAAACGAGCAGAAAGACAAGGGCAGGTAGTATTTGGAGTTCCGGGTCCATGGAGTCGTCATTCCTCGTGGGATGTGTTGAGGTGAGCGTTTTCCCATAGCAAAAGCTGTTTCCGCCGTGTTTTTTTTATCCGGGGTGAATCCGCCCCGGAAAAGGTGGCGGATTGGCATGTTGTAATACTGTGGGCGGTACATTGTCTCCCGCCTGTCTGTTTGAGGTAACCGCCGCGCTGCTTGTCTGTACCGCCGTGGAGGGCGGTGTGTTAAAGTGGCTGTCTTTTTTGGCGGTTTCCGCCAGTGTCATAATTCCATTTTTTTGACCGCCGGCCTGTTTGCGGTATTACCGCACCTTTTCCACCGTCCGCCAGGGTTGTAATGAACCCCTATATATCCACTTCATAAGTACCTCACTGCAGACTGAACTGGCCTGCCTTTCTTTAATCAGTAGATAGTTGTATATAACAACTACATGAGTCACTCACTGTAGACTGGACTGGGCTGGGCTGATGTCCTTCACCTGTAGATATCTGTCTATAACAACTACATTAGTCACCAACTGTAGACTGGACTAGGCTGGTATATTTAATCTGTAGATATCTGCCCATAGCAACTACATGAGTCACTCACTACAGATTAGACTGGGCTGGCGTCTTGAATCTGTAGATATCTCTCTATAACAACTACATGAGTCACTCACTGTAGACTGGACTAGGCTTCCCATATTCATTTTGTAGATGTCTGTCTATAGCAACTACGTGAGTCACTCACTGCAGACTGTAATGGGCAAGGTGTCTTTAATCTGTAGATATCTGTCTATAACAACTATATGAGTCACTCACTGTAGACTGGACTAGGCTTCCCATCTTTAATCTGCAGATATCTGTCTATAGGAACTACATCAGTCACTCACTGCAGACTGGACTGGCCTGGTGTCTTTAATCTGTATATATCTGTCTATAATAACTACATGAGTCACTCACTGTAGACTGGACTAGGCTGGAGTCTTACATCTGTAGATATCTGTCCTTAGCAAATATATGAGTCACTCACTGCAGACTGTACAGGGCTGGTGTCTTTAATCTGTAGATATTTGTCTATAACCAGTACACGAGTCACTCACTGTAGACTGGACTAGGCTTCCCATCTTTAATCTGTAGATATCTCTCTATAGCAACCACATGAGTCACTCACTACAGGTTGGACTGGGCTGGTGTTTTTAATCTGTAGATATCTATCCTTAGCAAATACACAAGTCACTCACTGCAGACTGTACTGTGCTGGTGTCTTTAATCTGTAGATATCTGTCTGTAACAAGTACATGAGTCACTCAGTGTACACTGTACAAAACTGCCTGTCTTAAATCTGTCTATAGCAACTATATGAGTCACTCATTTTAGACTGGACTGAGCTTCCTGTCTTTAATCTGTAGATATGTGTCTATAGCAAATACATGAGCCACTCACTGCAGACTGGACTAGGATTCCCGTTTTTATTCTGTAGATATCTGTCTGTGACAACTATATGAGTCACTCACTGCAGACTGGACTGGGCTGGTGTCTCGAATCTGTAGACATCTATCTATAACAACTGCATGAGTCACTCACTGTAGACTGGACTAGGCTGGTGTATGTAATCTGAAGATATTTGTTGTAAGCAACTACATGAGTCACTCACTGTAGACTGGACTAGGCTTCCCATGTTTAATCTGTAGATATTTGTCAATAGCACCTACATGAGTCACTCACTGTAGAATGTACAAAGTTGCCTGTCTTTAATCTGTCTATAGCAACTATATGAGTCCCTCACTGTAAACTGGACTGGGCTTCCTGTCTTTAATCTGTTGATACCACTCTATAACGACTTCATAAATAACGCACTGCAGACTGAACTGGCCTGCCTGTCTTTAATCTGTAGATATCTATATATAGCAACTACATGAGTCTCTCACTGTAGACTGGACAAAACTGCCTGTCTTTAATCAATAGATAGATGTATATGACAACTACAGGTGTCACTCACTGTAGACTGTAAAAAACTGCCTTTCTTAATTCTGTCTATAACAAATATATGAGTCACTCACTGTAGACTAGACTAGGCTTCCCATGTTTAATCTTTAGATATTTGTCAATAGCAACTACATGAGTCACTCGCTATAGAATGTACAAAGTTGCCTGTCTTTAATCTGTCTATAGCAACTATATGAGTCACTCACTGTAGACTGAACTAGGATTTCCGCGTTTAATCTGTGGATACCCCTATATATCAACTTCATATCTAACTCACTGCAGACTGAACTGGCCTGCCTGTCTTTATTCAGTAGATAGCTGTATATAACAACTACATGAGTCACTCACTGTAGGGTAGACTGGGCTGGTGCCCTTAATCTGTAAATATCTGTCTATAACAACTACATTAGTCACCAACTGTAGACTGGACTAGGCTGGTATATTTAATCTGTAGATATCTGTCATTAGCAACTACATGAGTCACTCACTACAGACTAGACTGGGCTGGTGTCTTCAATCTGAAGATATCTCTCAATAACAACTACAAGTGTCACTCACAGTAGACTGGACTAGACTTCCCATCTTTAATTTGTAGATGTCTGTCTATAACAACTACATGAGTCACTCACTGCAGACTGTACACTGCTGGTGTCTTTAATCTGGAGATATCTGTCTATAACAACTACATGAGTCACTCACTGTAGACTGGACTAGGCTTCCCATCTTTAATCTGTAGATATCTGTCTATAGCAACTACATCAGTCACTCACTGCAGACTGGACTGGGCTGGTGTCTTTAATCTGTATATATCTGTCTATAACAACTACATCAGTCACTCACTGCAGACTGGACCGGGCTGGTGTCTTTAATCTGTATATATCTGTCAATAACAACTACATGAGCCACTCACTGCAGACTAGACTAGGATTCCCGTTTTTAATCTGTAGATATCTGTCTATAACAACTATATGAGTCACTCACTACAGACTGGACTGGGCTGGTGTCTTTAATCTGTTGATATCTGTCTATAGCAACTACATGAGACACTCAATGTAGGCTGTACAAAACTGCATGTCTTTTATGTCTGTAGATATCTGTAAATAACATCGATATGAGTCACTCACTGCAGACTGGACTAGGCTGGTGACTTGAATCTGTAGATATCTGTCTATAACAACTACATGAGTCACTCACTGTAAACTGGACTATGCCGGTGTATTTAATCTGTAGACATCTGTCCTTAGCAACTACATGAGTCACTCACTGTAGACTCAACTAAGTTTCCTATCTTTAATCTGAGGATATCTTTCCTTAGCAACTACATGAGTCACTCACTGCAGAATGTACATGTTGGAAAATGGGTTATTGGTAGGGCAGGTAGGTACCTACACCTGGCAACAAGCCACTAACCTCCACATAGGTACAGTTAGGTCTCAGTAAATTAATCCCAGCTCAACCCTTGGTAGCTTGTCAACGAGCGTCAAGGCTTAACTTAGGAGACAAAGTGTAAAGCATTCAAATATCACAAAACAGTAATTAAATAAAACACAGGAAACAGTTTAAAAATCCAAAACCAATTTATAAAAATAGCTTATATTTTTATCTTTAAAATGACACAAAAACGATTAAAATCGGTTCAGGGGAACCGGAGATATGAATTTTTAAAGTATTATTATTTTCTAGCGCTTAGAAACAAAAAGCGCCAATCGGGTCATCTGGTTGCACCAGGACCGGGGCAAAGTCAAACTTTCAGGCCGACCGCGATGGAGCCCTGCTCGGCTACAAGTCGCCGGAGGCCTCGGTTAAAAAGTTACCTTCTGACTTAGTCTTTATTTTGAAGTTTTTCTTCACCGGGACGAACCTGCCAGTTGAATCCGACCTCCTGGAGCCCTTGTCCGGATACGCGATGTGGGTTTCCTCGGTGGAGATTTTTACCTTCGGACTTAGTCGTTTTTTCGAGATGAAAATCCTTCGACCGGGGTAAACCTGGATCTTGATCCGACGTCCATGGAGCCCTTCTCGGATACGATGGCTGGGAGGTCCCGGTCAACTTTTTACGTTCGGACTTAGTCTCTTTTTTGGATGTTTTTCTTTACCGGGATGAACCACGAAGTCAGGTCGGGTCGCGGTTGAGGCAAGCCGGCTAGAATTTCCGCGGCGGGTCGGTCCCTCTCTGGAGCTTTTTTCCAAAAATTCTCAAATCTTTTCCAAACTTCTGGGGCTTCACCCAGATGTTCTTTTAAGGTTCTTTTGGGGTCCACAGCTCACCCCAAGGGTCCAGAAGTTCTGTGATGGTCCTTGGGGGGTGCGGACTTCAACTCCCAGAATGCACCTGGCGCAAACTCCTTTTTGGCCACTGGACAGTGGTCAGCTGGTCGCTTTCTTCAGGAGTTGGTGCAGGGGACTCTGGTTTAGCAATTTTTCACCTGTAGCAAACAGGGAGTCCCTCCTTGAACCAGTTGAAGCCAGGCAAAGTCCTTCTTGTGGTGAAGCCCAAGTGTGCAGCTGGTGCAGTCCTTCTGAGTGCAGGGTCCAGGTGCAGTCCAGGGGTCCAGCAGGGCAGTCCTTCTTCTTCTTTAGTTCCTTTCTTGTTGAATTCTGGAGGGGATCTGAGGTGTGGGTGCAGGTCTGCCAGTTTTATCCTTGCTCCTGGGTGAAAAGCAGGGGGGCCCTGGTTCTCCAATCAGGGACAGGGTCGTCCCCCTGTGATGACCACTTCCTGGGAAGTGTGGCAAAAATCCATCCCAGAAGGCAAAAGTCTCTAAAAATCCAACATGGATGAATCTGATTTTTGGAGGTTACATCTGGCTGAGCCCACCCACTGGTGTGGCTAAAAATCATAAACACACCCCTCTCCTGCCCTCTCCTAATCTAATCAAGGGGGCACCTAATTGTCTGGGGTTGCAGGATGTGGGGGTGTTGCTGGGTGCTGCAAATGTCCTTCTCTGCCTTTGAAGACCAGTTTGGCAGCCCTCCCCCTTCCTGCCTCACCATCTGCTGAGGGGAGATTCTCTCCCCCAAGCACATTCCTTTGTGTGAAGCCTGGCCACTTCACACCTCATCAAGGCAGCCTGGCAGAAGCTGCTGCAGGCTGGCCAATCAGAGCACAGCAGCAAAAACAATGCAGAGCTGAAATTGGCAACTTTTTAGGTAAAGTCTAAACTTTTTACCTGGACAAGTTATATTAAATCCAACAACTGGAAGTTGTGGGATTTATTACAACAATCAATTTGATACCAAATTCTTGGTATGTAACATTTAAGGAGACTTTAAAATTTAAAATAAAGTCTGCCCATTCTAGCCTATGAAGGCCTTTTACTTCAATGAGGGAAAAACGAATTTGGCTGTTTTTACCTCACCAGGGCTTATAAATCTATTTTTATAAAGTCCCTGCTTATAGTTACATGGCACCCAGCCCTAGGGGCACATAGGGCACACATTAGGGGTGACTTATATGTAAAAATAAGGTAGTTTAAGACTTTGGAAGTACCTTTAATTCCAAAGTCGAATTTGCATATAACTTTAATTTAAAAGCAGCCAGCAAGGCAGGCTTGCTTTTAAAATGACACTGGGCACCTCAGCAGTGCACCTAGGTGTGCACCACCTATGCTGTGGTCCCTAAACCTACATGCCCTACCATATACTAGGGACTTATAGGTAGGTTAACTTAGCCAATTATAATTAGCCTAATTTGCATATCCATTTTACACAGAGCACAGGCCCTGGGACTGGTTAGCAGTACCCAGGGCACCATCAAAGTCAGGAAAACACCAGCAAAAAGTGGAAAATGGGGGCAAAAAGTTATGGGGCCTCTGCAATCAGCCCTGTTTTCCCACAGTACAGGGCTGGTGTCTTTAATCTGTAGATATTTGTCTATTACAAGTACACAAATTACTCTCTATAGACTGGACTAGGCTTCCCATGTTTAATCTGTAGATATCTCTCTATAGCAACTACATGAGTCACTCACTACAGACTGGACTGGGCTTGTGTCTTTAATCTGTAGATATCTGTCTATAACAAGTACATGAGTCACTCACTGTAGACTGGACTAGGCTGGTGTCTTTAATCTGTAGATATCTATCCTTAGCAAATACATGACTCACTCACTGCAGACTGTACTGGGCTGGTGTCTTTAATCTGTAGATGTTAGTCTATAACAAGTACACAAGTCACTCACTGTAGACTGGAATAGGCATCTCATGTGTAATCTGTAGATATGTGTCTATAGTAACTACATGAGTCACTCACTGTAGACTGTACAAAGCTGACTGTCCTTCATCTGTCTATAGCAACTATACGAGTCCCTCAATGTAAACTGGATGGGGCTTCCGGTCTTTAATCTGTTGATACCACTCTATGACAACTTCATAAGTAACGCACTGCAGACTGAACTGGCCTGCCTGTCTTTAATCTGTAGATATCTATCCATAACAACTACTTGAGTCTCTCACTGTAGACTGGACAAAGCTGCCTGTCTTTAATCTGTAAATATATGTCTATAACAACTACAGGTGTCAATCACTGTAGACTATACAAACCTGCCCGTCTTAAATCTGTCTATAGCAACTATATGAGTCACTCATTTTAGACTGAAGTGGGCTTCCTCTCTTTAATCTGTAGATATCTGTCTATAGTAAATACATGAGCCACTCACTGCAGACTGAACTAGGATTCCCATTTTTAATCTGTAGATATCTGTCTGTAACAAATATATGAGTCACTCACTGCAGACTGGACTGGGCTGGTGTCTTTAATCTGTAGATATCTGTCTATAGCAACTACATGAGTCACTCACTGTAGACTGGACTAGGCTGGTGTATTTAGTTTGTAGATATCTGGCCTTAACAAGTACATGAGTCACTCACTGCAGACTGGACTAGGCTTCCCATCTTTAATCTGTAGATATCTGTCTATAGCAACTACATGAATCACTCACTGCAGACTGGACTGGGCTGGTGTCTTTAATCTGTATATATCTGTCCATAACAATGACATGAGTCACTCACTCTAGACTGGACTAGCCTGGAGTCTTTAATCGGTGGATATCTGTCCTTAGCAACTGCGTGAGCCCCTCACTGCAGACTGTACAGGGCTGGTGTCTTTAATCTGTAGATATTTGTCTATAACAAGTACACAAATCACTCACTAAAGACTGGATTGGGCTTTCCATATTTAATCTGTCAATATCTCTGTATAGCAACTACATGAGTCACTCATTGCAGACTGGACTGGGCTTGTGTCTTTAATCTGTAGATAACTATCCTTAGCAACTACATGAGTCACTCACTTCAGACTGTACTGGGCTGGTGTCTTTAATCTGTATATATCTGTCTATAACAATTACATGAATCACTCACTCTAGACTGGACTAGCCTGGAGTATTTAATCAGTGGATATATGTCCTTAGCAACTGCGTGAGTCACTCACTGCAGACTGTACAGGGCTGGTGTCTTTAATCTGTAGATATTTGTCTATAACAAGTACACGAGTCACTCACTATATACTGGACTAGGCTTCCCATCTTTAATCTGTAGATAACTATCCTTAGAAACTACATGAGTCACTCACTTTAGACTGTACTGGGCTGGTGTCTTTAATCTGTAGATATCTGTCTATAGCAACTACATGAGTCACTCACTGTAGACTGTACAAAGATGCCTGTCTTTAATCTGTAGATACCTGTCTATAATATCTATGAGTCACTCACTGCAGACTGGACTGGTCTGGTGTCTTTAATCTGTAAATATCTGTCTATAACAACTACATGAGTAACTCACTGTAAACTGGATTAGGCTGGTGTCTTTAATCTCTAGATATCTGTCCTTAACAACTACATGAGTCACTCACTGCAGACTGGATTAGGCTGGTGTCTCTAATCTGTAGATATCTGTCCTTAACAACTAAATGAGTTACTCACTGCAAATTGGACTGGGCTGGTGTCTTTAATCTGAAGATATCTGTTGATAGCAACTCCATGAGTCACTCACTACAGACTAGTCACTCACTGTAGACTGGACTAGGCTTCCCATGTTTAATCTTTAGATATTTGTCAATAGCAACTACATGAGTCACTCGCTATAGAATGTACAAAGTTGCCTGTCTTTAATCTGTCTATAGCAACTATATGAGTCACTCACTGTAGACTGAACTAGGATTTCCGCGTTTAATCTGTGGATACCCCTATATATCAACTTCATAACTAACTCACTGCAGACTGAACTGGCCTGCCTGTCTTTATTCAGTAGATAGCTGTATATAACAACTACATGAGTCACTCACTGTAGGGTAGACTGGGCTGGTGCCCTTAATCTGTAAATATCTGTCTATAACAACTACATTAGTCACCAACTGTAGACTGGACTAGGCTGGTATATTTAATCTGTAGATATCTGTCATTAGCAACTACATGAGTCACTCACTACAGACTAGACTGGGCTGGTGTCTTCAATCTGAAGATATCTCTCAATAACAACTACAAGAGTCACTCACAGTAGACTGGACTAGACTTCCCATCTTTAATTTGTAGATGTCTGTCTATAACAACTACATGAGTCACTCACTGCAGACTGTACAGTGCTGGTGTCTTTAATCTGTAGATATCTGTCTATAACAACTACATGAGTCACTCACTGTAGACTGGACTAGGCTTCCCATCTTTAATCTGTAGATATCTGTCTATAGCAACTACATCAGTCACTCACTGCAGACTGGACTGGGCTGGTGTCTTTAATCTGTATATATCTGTCTATAACAACTACATCAGTCACTCACTGCAGACTGGACCGGGCTGGTGTCTTTAATCTGTATATATCTGTCAATAACAACTACATGAGCCACTCACTGCAGACTAGACTAGGATTCCCGTTTTTAATCTGTAGATATCTGTCTATAACAACTATATGAGTCACTCACTACAGACTGGACTGGGCTGGTGTTTTTAATCTGTTGATATCTGTCTATAGCAACTACATGAGACACTCAATGTAGGCTGTACAAAACTGCATGTCTTTTATGTCTGTAGATATCTGTAAATAACATCGATATGAGTCACTCACTGCAGACTGGACTAGGCTGGTGACTTGAATCTGTAGATATCTGTCTATAACAACTACATGAGTCACTCACTGTAAACTGGACTATGCCAGTGTATTTAATCTGTAGACATCTGTCCTTAGCAACTACATGAGTCACTCACTGTAGACTCAACTAAGTTTCCTATCTTTAATCTGAGGATATCTTTCCTTAGCAACTATATGAGTCACTCACTGCAGAATGTACAGGGCTGGTGTCTTTAATCTGTAGATATTTGTCTATTACAAGTACACAAATCACTCTCTATAGACTGGACTAGGCTTCCCATGTTTAATCTGTATATATCTCTCTGCAGCAACTACATGAGTCACTCACTACAGACTGGACTGGGCTTGTGTCTTTAATCTGTAGATATCTGTCTATAACAAGTACATGAGTCACTCACTGTAGACTGGACTAGGCTGGTGTCTTTAATCTGTAGATATCTATCCTTAGCAAATACATGACTCACTCACTGCAGACTGTACTGGGCTGGTGTCTTTAATCTGTAGATGTTAGTCTATAACAAGTACACAAGTCACTCACTGTAGACTGGAATAGGCATCTCATGTGTAATCTGTAGATATGTGTCTATAGTAACTACATGAGTCACTCACTGTAGACTGTACAAAGCTGACTGTCCTTCATCTGTCTATAGCAACTATATGAGTCCCTCAATGTAAACTGGATGGGGCTTCCGGTCTTTAATCTGTTGATACCACTCTATGACAACTTCATAAGTAACGCACTGCAGACTGAACTGGCCTGCCTGTCTTTAATCTGTAGATATCTATCCATAACAACTACTTGAGTCTCTCACTGTAGACTGGACAAAGCTGCCTGTCTTTAATCTGTAAATATATGTCTATAACAACTACAGGTGTCAATCACTGTAGACTATACAAACCTGCCCGTCTTAAATCTGTCTATAGCAACTTTATGAGTCACTCATTTTAGACTGAAGTGGGCTTCCTCTCTTTAATCTGTAGATATCTGTCTATAGTAAATACATGAGCCACTCACTGCAGACTGAACTAGGATTCCCATTTTTAATCTGTAGATATCTGTCTGTAACAAATATATGAGTCACTCACTGCAGACTGGACTGGGCTGGTGTCTTTAATCTGTAGATATCTGTCTATAGCAACTACATGAGTCACTCACTGTAGACTGGACTAGGCTGGTGTATTTAGTTTGTAGATATCTGGCCTTAACAAGTACATGAGTCACTCACTGCAGACTGGACTAGGCTTCCCATCTTTAATCTGTAGATATCTGTCTATAGCAACTACATGAGTCACTCACTGCAGACTGGACTGGGCTGGTGTCTTTAATCTGTATATATCTGTCCATAACAATGACATGAGTCACTCACTCTAGACTGGACTAGCCTGGAGTCTTTAATCGGTGGATATCTGTCCTTAGCAACTGCGTGAGCCCCTCACTGCAGACTGTGCAGGGCTGGTGTCTTTAATCTGTAGATATTTGTCTATAACAAGTACACAAGTCACTCACTAAAGACTGGATTGGGCTTTCCATCTTTAATCTGTCAATATCTCTGTATAGCAACTACATGAGTCACTCATTGCAGACTGGATTGGGCTTTCCATCTTTAATCTGTAGATATTTGTCTATAACAAGTACACGAGTCACTCACTATATACTGGACTAGGCTTCCCATCTTTAATCTGTAGATAACTATCCTTAGAAACTACATGAGTCACTCACTTTAGACTGTACTGGGCTGGTGTCTTTAATCTGTAGATATCTGTCTATAGCAACTACATGAGTCACTCACTGTAGACTGTACAAAGATGCCTGTCTTTAATCTGTAGATACCTGTCTATAATATCTATGAGTCACTCACTGCAGACTGGACTGGTCTGATGTCTTTAATCTGTAAATATCTGTCTATAACAACTACATGAGTAACTCACTGTAAACTGGATTAGGCTGGTGTCTTTAATCTCTAGATATCTGTCCTTAACAACTACATGAGTCACTCACTGCAGACTGGATTAGGCTGGTGTCTCTAATCTGTAGATATCTGTCCTTAACAACTAAATGAGTTACTCACTGCAAATTGGACTGGGCTGGTGTCTTTAATCTGAAGATATCTGTTGATAGCAACTCCATGAGTCACTCACTGCAGACTAGTCACTCACTGTAGACTGGACTAGGCATCTCATGTGTAATCTGTAGATATGTGTCTATAGCAACCACATGAGTCACTCACTGTAGACTGTACAAAGCTGACTGTCTTTCATCCGTCTATAGCAACTATATGAGTCCCTCAATGTAAACTGGACGGGGCTTCCTGTCTTTAATCTGTTGATACTACTCTATAACAACTTCATAAGTAACGCACTGCAGACTGAACTGGCCTGCCTGTCTTTAATCTGTAGATATCTATCCATAACAACTACTTGAGTCTCTCACTGTAGACTGGACAAAGCTGCCTGTCTTTAATCTGTAAATATATGTCTATAACAACTACAGGTGTCAATCACTGTAGACTATACAAACCTGCCCGTCTTAAATCTGTCTATAGCAACTATATGAGTCACTCATTTTAGACTGAGGTGGGCTTCCTCTCTTTAATCTGTAGATATCTGTCTATAGTAAATACATGAGCCACTCACTGCAGACTGAACTAGGATTCCCATTTTTAATCTGTAGATATCTGTCTGTAACAAATATATGAGTCACTCACTGCAGACTGGACTGGGCTGGTGTCTTTAATCTGTAGATATCTGTCTATAGCAACTACATGAGTCACTCACTGTAGACTGGACAAGGCTGGTGTATTTAGTTTGTAGATATCTGGCCTTAACAAGTACATGAGTCACTCACTGCAGACTGGACTAGGCTTCCCATCTTTAATATGTAGATATCTGTCTATAGCAACTACATGAGTCACTCACTGCAGACTGGACTGGGCTGGTGTCTTTAATCTGTATATATCTGTCCATAACAATGACATGAGTCACTCACTCTAGACTGGACTAGCCTGGAGTCTTTAATCAGTGGATATCTGTCCTTAGCAACTGCGTGAGCCCCTCACTGCAGACTGTACAGGGCTGGTGTCTTTAATCTGTAGATATTTGTCTATAACAAGTACACAAGTCACTCACTAAAGACTGGATTGGGCTTTCCATCTTTAATCTGTCAATATCTCTGTATAGCAACCACATGAGTCACTCATTGTAGACTGTACAAAGCTGATTGTCTTTCATCCGTCTATAGCAACTATATGAGTCCCTCAATGTAAACTGGACGGGGCTTCCTGTCTTTAATCTGTTGATACTACTCTATAACAACTTCATAAGTAACGCACTGCAGACTGAACTTGCCTGCCTGTCTTTAATCTGTAGATATCTATCCATAGCAACTACATGAGTCTCTCACTGTAGACTGGACAACGCTGCCTGTCTTTAATCTGTAGATATATGTCTATAACAACTACAGGTGTCACTCACTGTAGACTGTACAAACCTGCCCGTCTTAAATCTGTCTATAGCAACTATATGAGTCACTCATTTTAGGCTGGACTGGGCTTCCTCTCTTTAATCTGTAGATATCTGGCTGTAACAAATATATGAGTCACTCACTGCAGACTGGACTGGGCTGGTGTCTTTAATCTGTAGAAATCTGTCTATAGCAACTACATGAGTCACTCACTGTAGACTGGACTGGGCTGGTGTATTTAATCTATAGATATCTGGCCTTAACAAGTACATGAGTCACTCACTGTAGACTTTATTAGCTTCCCATCTTTAATCTGTAGATATCTGTCTATAGCAACTACATGAGTCACTCACTGCAGACTGGAATGGGCTGGTGTCTTTAATCTGCATATATCTGTCTATAACAATGACATGAGTCACTCACTCTAGACTGGACTAGCCTGGAGTCTTTAATCAGTGGATATCTGTCCTTAGCAACTATGTGAGTCACTCACTGCAGACTGTACAGGGCTGGTGTCCTTAATGTGTAGATATTTGTCTATAACAAGTACACGAGTCACTGACTATAGACTGGATTAGGTTTCCCATCTTTAATCTGTCGATATCTCTGTATAGCTACTACATGAGTCACTCATTGCAGACTGGACTGGGCTTGTGTCTTTAATCTGTAGATAACTATCCTTAGCAACTACATGAGTCACTCACTTCAGACTGTACTGGGCTGGTGTCTTTAATCTGTATATATCTGTCTATAACAATTACATGAATCATTCACTCTAGACTGGACTAGCCTGGAGTATTTAATCGGTGGATATATGTCCTAAGCAACTGTGTGAGTCACACACTGCAGACTGTACAGGGCTGGTGTTTTTAATCTGTAGATATTTGTCTATAACAAGTACACAAGTCACTCACTATAGACTGGACTAGGCTTCCCATCTTTAATCTGTAGATATCTGTCTATAACAACTATATTAGTCACTCACTGTAGACCAGACTACAGTGCAACTATGTGGTCTCCAGGTGAAGTGTAATTCCACTTGAACCAAGAAAGATTGCGCTTTCAAGGGGTCGCCTGAGAAAATGTTTTGGAGGAGCTAAAGGAATGGCTCAAGGAACATTGAGGGAAATGTTTGTCGGATTACCTCCAGAAGTCTGAGAAGAAGGACCTGGCCAAGACACACCTGTGGGATGTTGTTCCTTCTTCTCTACCTTATCCTGTAACTGAATCACTCTCTCAGCTAGGCTAGTTGCCAAATCTTTTGATGATACCACCTCTGCTTGGAGCTGAGTGATAGCCTTGAATAGCTCGTCCAGTGTGGCCATGTTGAGAACATACACAAACCAGAAGGATAATAATTTGTGGGCTCACTATTCTGTCAGTCACCAGATCCTCGGGGTCTGTGCACGTTCCCAACACTTCCACCACAAGACAGCTCCAATACTCTGATTAGAATTGTCACAGAGTCTAAGAGAGTCCATGTGGGGAAAAGGGGATTAGGAAGGGAACAGCTGGGAAGGAGACCTGTAGGAAGCAGATAGGTTAAAACACACAATATCAAAATTATATCATATTAATCAGTACTAGGCTATGACTCTAAACATTGTCATTCTGAAAACAAGGACAACCTAAGCATAGACTTAAATAACTAGGCGTCAAGATGACTAGATACCTGTGAGGGAATCAAGAAAGGATTAAATGCAACTTTCAAATTCAAGTATTATCTTTTGCATGAGGATCAGGAAATAATCTGAATGATTTCTAATCCATCATATGAATCATGCTTGAGGAATTTATTATGTACTACAACATCACATCTAGAACTCTAGCATTTTTAGTTTTCTCAAAATTGCAGGAACATGAATTGCGCACATTGGGGATTTTCTCAAAGGTTGTAAATACCATGGAATGATTGTGCACCATGAATAACATTAGTTAGACTCCAGAAATAAATTGCGCGCCTTGCTGACTCGGAGGTCACCAAAGAAATGCAATGAAGTGGTAGCGCATAATGAACACCGTGATTTTAAACACAAGAAATGAATCGCGAGTATTGCTGATTCGAGCACCCGCAAGTAAATGCCATGAAATGGTAATGCTCGCTGAATACCATGAGTTCAACACAAGAAATGAATTGCGCGTTCTGCCGATTCGAATGTCAGCCAAAAAAAAAGTCATGAAATGGTTACACACAATGAATATCATGAATTAGACACAAGAAATGAATCGCGCGTCTTGCCGATTCGAAGCTCACCATGTGAATGCCAAGGAATGGTGGCGCACATTGAATATCATGAATTAAACACAAGAAAAGGAATTGCGCGACTTGCCGATTCGAAGAGTACCATATGAATAACAAGAAATGGTAGCGTACAAGGAATAACATGAATTACACACAAGGATTGAATTGCGCATCTTGCCGATTTGAATGCCACCATGTAACTGCCAAGAAATGGTAGTGCACAATGAATATCAAGGGTTAAAGCACGAGAAACGAAGCGTGTGTCTTGCCGATTCGAATGCCACCATGTAACTGCCAAGAAATGGTAGCGCACAATGAATATCAAGGGTTAAAGCATGTGGAACAATTTGCGCGTCTTGCCGATTCGAATGCCACCATGTAACTGCCAAGAAATGGCAGCGCACAATGAATATCAAGGGTTAAAGCACGAGGAACGAATTGCGCGTCTTGCTGATTCCAATATTAACATGTAAATACCAGAAAAAACCCAGAGCATATTCAAACGCACAAGGTAAAATCTCTCAACATGAAAATTAGGCCCAAGAGCTCAGATACCTTCGAAAACGGGATCGGGGGCCCAGTCCAACCTCCGTCTTACCACCCTGATCAAGGATCACCAATGTAAATGAAGGGCAAACGCCTGGAAGATCAAAGTAGGCCTCCGGAACAGGAGCTCAGGAAGTTGCTAAAGCTCTGCACCAGGACCTCTGAATAAGGAGCACATGGAGCTGGGCTGGATCCCTTTTATAGAGTCTTATCCCAGCCCACCAACCACACCCAGGCACACTGCAGGGAAAGCTTCTAGAAGGCCCTGGAAGGGGACCACACTCCGACACAGTCTGAAAGCCTGCAGCAGTACATTGCATGTGAACAGTATTTATATGCATGCTGAACATAAGTCTTCAGGATTGAACTCTGTAATGCAAAAGGTTAAACAACATCATATTAGCACAATGCATGAATTATGTTATCTTGAAATTGTTAGGTTTTTGCATTCTAGTCGCCCGTAGAGCGTGCACTGCCCTGATGTTGACAGACTTGTGTACTTGTTATAGACAGATTGCTACAGGTTAAAGACACCAGCCCAGTAGAGTCCGCAGTGAGTGACTCATGTATTTGCTAAGGATAGATGTCTACAGATTAAAGACACCAGCCAGTCCAGTCTGTAGTGAGTGACTCATTTAGTTGTTATAGCGAGATATATACTGATTAAAGATGGGAAGCCTAGCCCAGTCTACAGTGAGTGAATCATGTACTGGTTATAGACAAATATCTACAGATTAAAGACACTAACCCTGTACAGTCTGCAGTGAGTGACTCATGTATTTGCTAAGGACAGATATACACAGATTAAATATTCCAGCCTAGTCCAGTCTACAGTGAGTGACTTGTGTACTTGTTTTAGACAGATATATACAGATTAAAGACACCAGCCCAGTCCAGTCTGTAGTGAGTGACTCATGTAGTTGCTATAGACAAATATCTACAGATTAAAGATGGGAAGCCTGGTCCAGTCTACAGTGAGTGACTCATGTAGTTGTTATAGAGAGATAGCTACAGATTAAAGACACCAGACCAGTCTAGTCTGTAGTGAGTGACTCATGTAGTTGCTAAGAGCAGATATCTACAGATTAAATACACCAGTTTAGTCCAGTCTACAGTTGGTGACTAATGTTGTTATAGACAGATATCTACAGATTAAAGACACCAACACAGTCCAGTCTACAGTAAGTGACTCATGTAGTTGTTATATACAACTATCTACTGATTAAAGACAGGCAGGCTAGTTCAGTCTACAGTGAGTGACTCATATAATTGCTATCGACAGATATCTACAGATTAAAGACACCAGCCCAGTCCAGTCTATATTGAGTTACTCATATAGTTTTTATAGACAGATATCTACAGATTAAAGACACCAGCCCAGTCCAGTCTGCAGTGAGTGACTCATAGATGTTATAGACAGCTATCTACAGATTAAAGACAGACAGCTTTGCACAGTCTATAGTGAGTGACTCATGTAGTTGCTATAAAGTGATATCTATGGATTAAAGACAGGCAGGACAGTTCAGTCTGCAGTGGGTTACTTATGAAGTTGCTATAAAGTAGTATCTACAGATTAAAGTCCAGTTCAGTCTACAGTGATTGACTCATATAGTTGCTATAGACAGATTAAACACAGGCAACTTTGTATATTCATCAGTGAGTGGCTCATGTAGTTGTTATAGACAGATACCTAAGTTGAAAGACTGATATCCTAGTGCAGTCTGCAGTGAGTGGCTCATGTATTTGCTATAGACAGATATCTACAGATTGAAAACAAGCAGGCAAGAGTAGTCTGCAGTGCGTTACTTATGAAGTTGCTATAGAGTGTTATCTACAGGTTAAAGACAGGAAGCCCAGTCCAGTCTACTGTGAGGGACTCATATAGTTGCTATAGACAGATGAAAGACAGACATCTTTGTACAGTCTACATTGCGTGACTCATGTAGTTGCTATAGACAGATTAAAGAAAGTCAGCTTCGTACAGTCTGTAGTGAGTGACTCTTGTAGTTGCTATAGACAGATATCTACAGATTAAAAATGGGAAGCCTAGTCCAGACTACAGCGACTGACTCATGTAGATGTCATAGACAGATATCTACAGATTACATAAACCAGCCCAGTCCAGTCTGCAGTGCGTGACTCATGTAGGTGCCATAGACAGATTTCTACAGATTAAAGACACCAGTGAAGTACAATCTGCACTGAGTGACTCATTTAGTTGCTAAGAACAGATATCTACAGATTAAAGACACCAGCATACTCCAGTCTGCAGTGAGTGACTCATATAGTTGTTATAGACAGATATCTACAGATTAAAGACGGGAATCCTAGTCTAGTCTGCAGTGAGTGGCTCATGTATTTGCTATAGACAGATACCTACAGATTGAAGACGGGAAGCATATTCCAGCCTAAAATGAGTGACTCATATATTTGCTTTAGACAGATTAAAGACAGGCAGTTTTGTACAGTCTACAGTGAGTGACACATGCAGTTGTTATAGACATCTATCTACAGATTAAAGACAGGCAGTTTTGTCCAGTCTACAGTGAGTGAGTCCTGTAGTTGCTATGGACAGATATCTATAGATTAAAGACAGGCAGGCCAGTTCAGTCTGCAGTGTGTCACTTATGAAGTTGTTATACAGTGGTATCAACAGATTAAAG
This sequence comes from Pleurodeles waltl, assembly GCF_031143425.1. Taxonomy (NCBI): domain Eukaryota; kingdom Metazoa; phylum Chordata; class Amphibia; order Caudata; family Salamandridae; genus Pleurodeles; species Pleurodeles waltl. The sequence continues at coordinate 1,542,104,374 of NC_090446.1, forward strand.
AAAGGAAGCTCTATCCAGTCTACAGTGAGGGAGTCATATCGTTGCTATAGACAGACGAAAGATAGGCAATGTTTGTACCGTCTATAGTGCATGACTCATGTAGAGGCTATAGACAGATATCTGCAGATTAAAGATTGGAACCCTAGTCCAGTCTACAGTGAGTGACTTGTGTAGTTGCTAAGGACAGATATCTACAGATTAAAGACTCCAGCCTAGTCCAGTCTACAGTGAGTGACTCATGTAGTAGTTATAGACTGATATATACAGATTAAAGACACCAGCCCAGTCCAGTCTTCAGTGAATGGCTCATGTAGTTGCTACAGACAGACATCCACAAATTAAAGATGGGAAGCCTAGTCCAGTCTACAGTAAGTGACTCAAGTAGTTGCTATAGAAAGATACCTTCAGATTAAACACACCAGCCCAATCTAGTCTGTAGTGAGTGACTCATGTAGTTGCTATCTACAGATATCTACAGATTAAAGAGACCAGCCCAGTCCAATCTGCAGTGAGTGACTCATGTAGTTGCTAAGGACAGATATCTACAGATTAAAGACACCGGCCTAAGCCAGTCTACAGTGAGTGAATCATGTAGTTCATACAGACAGATATCTTCAGATGAAATACACCAGCCCAGTACAGTCTGAAGTGAGTGACTCATGTAGTTGCTAAGGATAGATATCTATAGATTAAAGACACCAGCCTAGTCCAGTCTACAGTGAGTGACTCATATAGTTGTTATAGACAGATATCTACAGACTAAAGACACCAGCCCAGTCCGGTCTCCAGTGAAATACTCATGTAGTTGTTATACAAAGATATCTGTACATTAAAGATAGGAACCATAGTCCAGTCTATAGAGAGTGACTCCTGTCCTTGTTATAGACAAATATCTACAGATTAAAGAGACCAGCCCTGTGCTGTCTGCAGTGAGTGACTCATGTAGTTGCTAAGGACAGATATCCACAGATTAAAGATTGGAAACCTAGTCCAGCCTACAGTAAGTGCCTCATGTAGTGTCTAAGGAGAGATAGCTACAGATTAAATACACCAGTCAAGTCCAGTCTACAGTGAGTGACTCATATAGTTGCTATAGACAGATTAAAGACAGGCAGCTTTGTACATTCTACAGTAAGTGCCTCATGTAGTTGCTAAGGAGAGATATCTACAGATTAAATACACCAGTCAAGTCCAGTCTAAAGTGAGTGTAGTTGTTATAGACAGATATCTACAGATTCAAGACACAAGCCTAGTCCAGTCTGCAGTGAGTGACTCATAGATTTTATTTACAGATGTCTACAGATTTTAGACAGGCAGCTTTGTACAGTCTACAGTGAGTGGCTCATGTAGTTGCTATAGACAGATATCTACAGATTAAAGACACCAGCCCAGCCCAGTCCAGTCTGCAGTGAGTGACTTATATAGTTCTTATAGACAGATATCTATAGATTAAAAACGGGAATCCTAGTCAAGTCTGCAGTGAGTGGCTCATGTATTTGCTATAGACAGATATCTGCAGATTAAAGACAGGAAGCCCAGTCCAGTCTAAAATGAGTCACTCATATAGTTGCTATAGAGAGATTTAAGACAGGCAGTTTTGTACAGTCTACAGTGAGAGACACCTGTAGTTGTTATAAACATCTATCTACAGATTAAAGACAGGCAGCTTTGTCCAGTCTACAGTGAGAGACTCATGTAATTGCTATAGATAGATGTCTACAGATGAAAAACAATCAGGCCAGTTCAGTCTGCAGTGCGTTCCTTATAAAGTTGTTATAGAGTGGTATCAACAGATTAGAGACAGGAAACCCAGTCCAGTTTACAGTGAGAGACTCATATAGTGGCTATAGACAGATGAAAGTCAGGCTGCTTTGTACAGTCTGCAGTGAGTGACTCATGTAGTTAATTTAGACACACATCTACAGATTAAACATGAGATGCCTAGTCCAGTCTACAGTGAGTGACTCCTGTACTTGTTAGCGACCGATATCTACAGATTAAAGACACCAGCCCAGTAGAGTCTGCAGTGAGTGACTCATGTATTTGCTACGGATAGATGTCTACAGATTAAAGACACCAGCCTACTCCAGTCTACAGTGAGTGACTCATGTAGTTGCTAAGGGCAGATATCTACAGATTGAAGACACCAGCCCAGTCCAGTCTGTAGTGAGTGACTCATGTAGTTGCAATAGAGAGATCTCTACAGATTAAAGATTGGAAGCCTATTCCAGTCTATAGTGAGTGACTCGTATACTGGTTATAGACAAATATCTACAGATTAAAGACACCAGCCCTGTACTGTCTGCAGTGAGTGACTCATGTATTTGCTAAGGACAGATATCCACAGATTAAAGACTCTAGCCTAGTCCAGTCTACAGTGAGTGACTCATGTAGTTGTTATAGACAGATATATACAGATGAAAGACATCAGCCGAGTCCAGTCTGCAGTGAGTGACTCATGTAGTTGCTATACAAAGATATCTACATATAAAGGATAGGAAGAGTAGTCCAGTCTATAGAGAGTGACTTGTGTAATTGTTATAGACAAATATCTACAGATTAAAGATTGGAAGCCTATTCCAGTCTACAGTGAGGTGCTCATGTAGTTGCTAAGGACAGATATCCACAGATTAAAGATGGGAAACCTAGTCCAGTCTATATTGAGTGACTTATGTAGTTGCTAAGGACAGATATCTACAGATTAAAGACACCAGCCCAGTACAGTCTGAAGTGAGTTACTCATGTAGTTGCTAAGGATTGATATCTACAGATTAAACACACCAGCCTAGTCCAGTCTACAGTGAGTGACTCATATAGTTGTTATAGACAGATATCTACAGATTAAAGACACCAGCACAGTTTAGTCTGCAGTGAGTGACTCATGTAGTTGCTATACAAAGATATCTACATATTAAAGATGGGAAGCGTAGTCCAGTCTATAGAGAGTGACTCGTATACTGGTTATAGACAAATATCTACAGATTAAAGACATTAGCCCTGTACTATCTACAGTGAGTGACTCATGTATTTGCTAAGGACAGATATCCACAGATTAAAGACTCCAGCCTAGTCCAGTCTACAGTGAGTGACTCGTGTAGTTGTTATAGACAGATACATATAGATTAAAGACACTAGCCCAGCCCAGTCTGCAGTGAGTGAGTCATGTAGTTGCAATACACTGATATCTACAGATTAAAGATGGGAAGCCTAGTCCAGTCTACAGTGAGTGACTCATGTATTTGCTAAGGACAGATATCTACAGATTAAAGACACAAGCCTAAGCCAGTCTACAGTGAGTGACTCATGCAGTTGCTATAGACAGATATCTACAGATAAAAGACACCAGCCTAGTACAGTCTGAAGTGAGTGACTCATGTAGTTGCTAAGGATAGATATCTACAGATTAAACACACCAGTCTAGTCCAGTCTACAGTGAGTGACTCATATAGTTGTTATAGACAGATATCTACAGATTAAAGACACCAGCACAGTTTAGTCTGCAGTGAGTGACTCATGTAGTTGCTATACAAAGATATCTACATATAAAGGATGGGAAGAGTAGTCCAGTCTATAGAGAGTTACTTGTGTAATTGTTATAGACAAATATCTACAGATTAAAGATTGGAAGCCTATTCCAGTCTACAGTGAGGTGCTCATGTAGTTGCTAAGGACAGATATCCACAGATTAAAGGTGGGAAACCTAGTCCAGTCTATATTGAGTGATTTATGTAGTTGCTAAGGACAGATATCTACAGATTAATTACACCAGCCTAGTCCAGTTTACAGTGATTGACTCATGTAGTTGTTATAGACAGATATCTACAGATTCAAGACATCACCCTAGTCCAGTCTGCAGTGAGTGACTCATAGGTGTTATTTACAGATATCTACAGTTTAAAGAGAGGCAGCTTTGTACAGTCTACAGTGAGTGGCTCATGTAGTTGCTATAGACAGATATCTACAGATTAAAGACACCAGCACAGTCCAGTCTGCAGTGAGTGACTCATATAGTTGTTATAGACAGATATCTACACATTAGAAACGGGAATCCTAGTCCAGTCTGCAGTGAGTGGCTCATGTAGTTGTTATTGACAGATATATGCAGATTAAAGACACCAGCCCGGTCCAGTCTGCAGTGAGTGACAGATGTAGTTGTTATAGACAGATATATACAGATTAAAGACACCAGCCCAGCCCAGTCCAGTCTGCAGTGAGTGATTTATATAGTTCTTATAGACAGATATCTATAGATTAAAAACGGGAATCCTAGTCAAGTCTGCAGTGAGTGGCTCATGTATTTGCTATAGACAGATATCTGCAGATTAAAGACAGGAAGCCCAGTCCAGTCTAAAATGAGTCACTCATATAGTTGCTATAGAGAGATTTAAGACAGGCAGTTTTGTACAGTCTACAGTGAGAGACACCTGTAGTTGTTATAAACATCTATCTACAGATTAAAGACAGGCAGCTTTGTCCAGTCTAAAGTGAGAGACTCATGTAATTGCTATAGATAGATGTCTACAGATGAAAAACAATCAGGCCAGTTCAGTCTGCAGTGCGTTCCTTATAAAGTTGTTATAGAGTGGTATCAACAGATTAGAGACAGGAAGCCCAGTCCAGTTTACAGTGAGAGACTCATATAGTGGCTATAGACAGATGAAAGTCAGGCTGCTTTGTACAGTCTACAGTGAGTGACTCATGTAGTTAATTTAGACACACATCTACAGATTAAACATGAGATGCCTAGTCCAGTCTACAGTGAGTGACTCCTGTACTTGTTAGCGACCGATATCTACAGATTAAAGACACCAGCCCAGTAGAGTCTGCAGTGAGTGACTCATGTATTTGCTACGGATAGATGTCTACAGATTAAAGACACCAGCCTACTCCAGTCTACAGTGAGTGACTCATGTAGTTGCTAAGGGCAGATATATACAGATTGAAGACACCAGCCCAGTCCAGTCTGTAGTGAGTGACTCATGTAGTTGCAATAGAGAGATCTCTACAGATTAAAGATTGGAAGCCTATTCCAGTCTATAGTGAGTGACTCGTATACTGGTTATAGACAAATATCTACAGATTAAAGACACCAGCCCTGTACTGTCTGCAGTGAGTGACTCATGTATTTGCTAAGGACAGATATCCACAGATTAAAGACTCTAGCCTAGTCCAGTCTACAGTGAGTGACTCATGTAGTTGTTATAGACAGATATATACAGATGAAAGACATCAGCCGAGTCCAGTCTGCAGTGAGTGACTCATGTAGTTGCTATACAAAGATATCTACATATAAAGGATAGGAAGAGTAGTCCAGTCTATAGAGAGTGACTTGTGTAATTGTTATAGACAAATATCTACAGATTAAAGATTGGAAGCCTATTCCAGTCTACAGTCAGGTGCTCATGTAGTTGCTAAGGACAGATATCCACAGATTAAAGATGGGAAACCTAGTCCAGTCTATATTGAGTGATTTATGTAGTTGCTAAGGACAGATATCTACAGATTAAAGACACCAGCCCAGTACAGTCTGAAGTGAGTGACTCATGTAGTTGCTAAGGATTGATATCTACAGATTAAACACACCAGCCTAGTCCAGTCTACAGTGAGTGACTCATATAGTTGTTATAGACAGATATCTACAGATTAAAGACACCAGCACAGTTTAGTCTGCAGTGAGTGACTCATGTAGTTGCTATACAAAGATATCTACATATTAAAGATGGGAAGCGTAGTCCAGTCTATAGAGAGTGACTCGTATACTGGTTATAGACAAATATCTACAGATTAAAGACACTAGCCCTGTACTATCTACAGTGAGTGACTCATGTATTTGCTAAGGACAGATATCCACAGATTAAAGACTCCAGCCTAGTCCAGTCTACAGTGAGTGACTCATGTAGTTGTTATAGACAGATACATATAGATTAAAGACACCAGCCCAGCCCAGTCTGCAGTGAGTGAGTCATGTAGTTGCAATACACTGATATCTACAGATTAAAGATGGGAAGCCTAGTCCAGTCTACAGTGAGTGACTCATGTATTTGCTAAGGACAGATATCTACAGATTAAAGACACAAGCCTAAGCCAGTCTACAGTGAGTGACTCATGCAGTTGCTATAGACAGATATCTACAGATAAAAGACACCAGCCTAGTACAGTCTGAAGTGAGTGACTCATGTAGTTGCTAAGGATAGATATCTACAGATTAAACACACCAGTCTAGTCCAGTCTACAGTGAGTGACTCATATAGTTGTTATAGACAGATATCTACAGATTAAAGACACCAGCACAGTTTAGTCTGCAGTGAGTGACTCATGTAGTTGCTATACAAAGATATCTACATATAAAGGATGGGAAGAGTAGTCCAGTCTATAGAGAGTTACTTGTGTAATTGTTATAGACAAATATCTACAGATTAAAGATTGGAAGCCTATTCCAGTCTACAGTGAGGTGCTCATGTAGTTGCTAAGGACAGATATCCACAGATTAAAGATGGGAAACCTAGTCCAGTCTATATTGAGTGACTTATGTAGTTGCTAAGGACAGATATCTACAGATTAATTACACCAGCCTAGTCCAGTTTACAGTGAGTGACTCATGTAGTTGTTATAGACAGATATCTACAGATTCAAGACATCACCCTAGTCCAGTCTGCAGTGAGTGACTCATAGGTGTTATTTACAGATATCTACAGTTTAAAGAGAGGCAGCTTTGTACAGTCTACAGTGAGTGGCTCATGTAGTTGCTATAGACAGATATCTACAGATTAAAGACACCAGCACAGTCCAGTCTGCAGTGAGTGACTCATATAGTTGTTATAGACAGATATCTACACATTAGAAACGGGAATCCTAGTCCAGTCTGCAGTGAGTGGCTCATGTATTTGCTATAGACAGATATCTACAGATTAAAGACAGGAAGCCCAGTCCAGTCTAAAATGAGTGACTCATATAGTTGCTATCGACAGATTAAACACAGGCAGCTTTGTATATTCTTCAGTGAGTGACTCATGTAGTTGCTATGGACAGATACCTAAGATGAAAGACGGATACCCTAGTGCAGTCTGCAGTGAGTGGCTCATGTATTTGCTCTAGACAGATATCTACAGATTAAAAAGGGGAAGCCCAGTCCAGGCTAAAATGAGTGACTCATATAGTTGCTATAGACATATTAAAGACAGGCAGCTTTGTACAGTCTATAGTGAGTGACTCATGTAGCTGCCATAGACAGGTATCTACATATTAAAGACACCAGCCCAGTCCAGTCTGCAGTTAGTCACTCATGTAGTTGTTATGGACAGATATCTACAGATTACAAACAGGCAGGCCAGAGTAGTCTGCAGTGCGTTACTTATGAAGTTGCTATAGAGTGGTATCTACAGGTTAAAGACGGGAAGCCCAGGCCAGTCTACTGTGAGAGACTCATATAGTTGCTATAGGCAGATGAAAGACAGACAGCTTTGTACAGTCTACAGTGCGTGACTCATGTAGTTGCTATAGACAGATTAAAGACAGTCAGCTTTGTACAGTCTGTAGTGAGTGACTCTTGTAGTTCCTATAGACAGATATCTACATATTAAAGATGGGAAGCCTAGACCAGAATACCGTGACTGACTCATGTAGATGTTATAGACAGATATCTACCGATTACATTAACCAGCCCAGTCCAGTCTGCAGTGCGTGACTCATGTAGGTGCCGTAGACAGATGTCTACAGATTAAAGACAGGAAGCCTAGTCCGGTCTAAAATTAGTGACTCATATAGTTGCTTTAGACAGATTAAAGACAGGCAGTTTTGTACAGTCTACAGTGAGTGACACATGCAGTTGTTATAGACATCTATCTACAGATTAAAGACAGGCAGTTTTGTCCAGTCTATAGTGAGTGAGTCCTGTAGTTGGTATGGATAGATATCTACAGATTAAAGACAGGCAGGCCAGTTCAGTCTGCAGTGTGTCACTGATGAAGATGTTATAGAGTGGTATCAAAAGATTAAAGACAGGAACCTCAGTCCAGTCTACACTGAGGGACTCATATAGTTGCTATAGACAGATGAAAGACAGGCAGCTTTCTACAGTCTACAGTGCGTGACTCATGTAGAGGCTATAGACAGATATCTACAGATTAAAGATTGGAACCCTAGTCCAGTCTACAGTGAGTGATTCATATACTTGCTAAGGATAGATATCTACTGATTAAAGACTCCAGCCTAGTCCCGTCTACAGTGAGTGACTCATGTAGTTTTTATAGACTGATATATACAGATTAAAGACACCAGCCAAGTCCAGTCTGCAGTGAGTGGCTCATGTAGTTGCTATAGACAGACATCTACAAATTGAAGATGGGAAGCCTAGTCCAGTCTACAGTAAGTGACTCAAGTAGTTGCTATAGAGAGACATCTACATATTAAACACACTAGCCCAATCTAGTCTGTAGTGAGTGACTCCTGTAGTTGCTAAGGACAGATATCTACAGATTAAATACAGCAGCCTAGTCCAATCTACAGTGAGTGTAGTGGTTATAGACATACATCTACAGATTCAAGACACCAGCCTAGTCCAGTCTGCAGTGAGTGACTCATAGGTGCTATTTACAGATATCTACAGATTAAAGACAGGCAGCTTTGTACAGTCTACACTGAGTGGCTCATATAGTTGCTATAGACAGATATCTACAGATTTAAGACACCAGCCCAGTCCAGTCTGCAGTGAGTGACTCATATAGTTCTTATAGACAGATGTCTACAGACTAAAAACGTGAATCCTAGTCCAGTCTAAAATGAGTGACTCATATAGTTGCTATAGACATATTTAAGACAGGCAGGTTTGTACAGTCTACAGTGAGTGACACCTGTAGTTGTTATAGACATCTATCTATAGATTAAAGACACGCAGGTTTTTCCAGTCTACAGTGAGAGGCTCATGTAGTTGTTATAGGTAGATGTCTACAGAATAAAGACAATAAGGCCAGTTCAGTCTGCAGTGCGTTACTTATGAGGTTGTAATGGATTAGTATCAACAGATTAAAGACAGGAAGCCCAGTCCAGTTTACAGTGAGGGACTCATATAGTGACTATAGACAGATGGTGAAAGACAGGCAGCTTTGTACAGTCTACAGTGAGTGACTCATGTAGTTAACATAGACACATATCTACAGATTAAACATGAGAAGCCTAGTCCAGTCTACATTGAGTGACTTATGTACTTGTCATAGACCGATATCTACAGATTAAAGACACCAGCCCAGTAGAGTCCACAGTGAGTGACTCATGTATTTGCTAAGGATAGATGTCTACAGATTAAAGACACCAGCCTAGTCCAGTCTGCTGTGAGTGACTCGTGTAGTTGCTATAAAGAGATATCTACAGATTAAAGATGGGAAGACTATTCTAGTCTACAGTGAGTGACTTGTGTACTGGTTATAGACAAATATCTACAGATTAAAAAACACCAGCCCTGTACAGTCTGCAGTGAATGACCAATGTATTTGCTAAGGACAGATATCCACAGATTAAAGACTCCAGCCTAGTCAAGTCTACAGTGAGTGACTCATGTAGTGCTTATAGAAAGATATATACAGATTAAAGACACCAGCCCAGTTCAGTCTGCAGTGACTGACTCATGTAGTTGCTATAGACAGACATCTACATATTAAAGATGGGAAGCCTAGTCCAGTCTACAGTGAGTGTCTCATGTAGTTGATAAGGACAGATATCTACGGATTAAAGACACCAGCCCAGTCCAGCCTACAGTAAGTGACTCATGTAGTTGCTATAGAGAGATATCTACATATTAAACACACCAGCCCAGTCCAGTCTGCAGTGAGTGACTCATGTAGTTGCTAAGGACAGATATCTGCAGATTAAATACACCAGCCTAGTCCAATCTACAGTGAGTGTAGTTGTTATAGACAGACATCTACAGATTCAAGACACCAGCCTAGTCCAGTCTGCAGTGAGTGACTCATAGGTGCTATTTACAGATAACTACAGATTAAAGACACCAGCCCGGTCCAGTCTGTAGTGAGTGACTCATAGGTGCTATTTACAGATAACTACAGATTAAAGACACCAGCCCAGTCCAGTCTGTAGTGAGAGACTCATGTAGTGGCTATAGAGAGATATCTACAGATTAAAGATTGGAAGCCTATGCCAGTCTACAGTGAGTGACTCGTATACTGGTTATAGACAAATATCTACAGATTAAAGACACCAGCCCTGTATTGTCTGCAGTGAGTGACTCATGTATTTGCTAAGGACAGATGTGCACAGACTTGAGACTCCAGCCTAGTCCACTCTACAGTGAGTGATTCATGTAGTTGTTATAGACAGATATATACAGATTAAAGACACCAGCCGAGTCCAGTCTGCAGTGAGTGACTCATGTAGTTGCTAAGGACAGATATCCACAGATTAAAGATGGGAAACCTAGTCCAGTCTACAGTGAGTGAGTCATGTAGTTGCTAAGTACAGATATCTACAGATTAAATACACCAGCCCAGTACAGTCTGCAGGGAGGGACTCGTGTATTTGCTAAGGAAAGATATCTACAGATTAAAGACACCAGCCTAGTCCAGTCTGTAGTGAGTGACTCATATAGTTGGTATAGAGAGATATCTACAGTTTAAAGATGGGATTTCTAGTCCAGTCTACAGTGAGTGACTCGTATACTGGTTATAGACAAATATATACAGATTAAAGACACCAGCCCTGTACAGTCTGCAGTGAGTGACTCATGTATTTGCTAAGGACAGATATCCACAGATTAAAGACTCCAGTCTAGTCCAGCCTACAGTGAGTGACTCATGTAGTTGTTATAGACAGATATATACAGCTTAAAGACACCAGCCCAGTTCAGTCTGCAGTGAGTGACTCATGTAGTTGCTATAGACAGATAACTACATATTAAAGATGGGAAGCCTAGTCCAGTCTATATTGAGTGACTCATGTAGTTGCTAAGGGCAGATATCTACAGATTGAAGACACCAGCCCAGTCCAGTCTGTAGTGAGTGACTCATGTAGTTTCTATAGAGAGATATCTACAGATTAAAGATGGGAAGCTGGTTATAGACAAATATCTACATATTAAAGATACCAGCCCTGTACTGTCTGCAGTGAGTGACTCATGTATTTGCTAAGGACAGATATACACAGATTAAATATTCCAGCCTAGTCCAGTCTACAGTGAGTGACTTGTGTACTTGTTTTAGACAGATATATACAGATTAAAGACACCAGCCCAGTCCAGTCTGCAGTGAGTGACTCATGTAGTTGCAATAAACTGATATCTACAGATTAAAGATGGGAAGCCTAGTCGAGTCTATAGTGAGTGACTCATGTAGTTGCTATGGACAGAGATCTACAGATTAAATACACCAGCCTAAACCAGTCTTCAGTGAGTGATTCATGTAGTTGCTACAGACAGATATCTACAGATTAAAGACACCAGCCCAGTACAGTCTGAAGTGAGTGACTCATGTAGTTGCTAAGGATTGATATCTACAGATTAAACACACCAGCCTAGTCCAGTCTACAGTGAGTGACTCATATAGTTGTTATAGACAGATACCTACAGATTAAAGACACCAGCACAGTTTATTCTGCAGTGAGTGACTCATGTAGCTGCTAGACAAAGATATCTACATATTAAAGATGGGAAGCGTAGTCCAGTCTATAGAGAGTGACTCGTACACCGGTTATAGACAAATATCTACATATTAAAGACACCAGCCCTGTACTGTCTGCAGTGAGTGACTCATGTATTTGCTAAGGACAGATATCCGCAGATTAAAGACTCCTGCCTAGTCCAGTCTACAGTGAGTGACTCATGAAGTTGTTATAGACAGATATATACAGATTAAAGACACCAGCCCAGCCCAGTCTGTAGTGAGTGCCTCATGTAGTTGCAATACACTGATATCTACAGATTAAAGATGGGAAGCCTAGTCCAGTCTACAGTGAGTGACTCATGTAGTTGCTAAGGACAGATATCTACAGATTAAAGACACCAGCCTAAGCCAGTCTACAGTGAGTGACTCATGTAGTTGCTATAGACAGAGATCTACAGATAAAAGACACCAGCCCAGTACAGTCTGAAGTGAGTGACTCATGTAGTTGCTAAGGATAGATATCTACAGATTAAACACACCAGCCTAGTCCAGTCTACAGTGAGTGACTCATATAGTTGTTATAGACAGATATCTACAGATTAAAGACACCAGCACAGTTTAGTCTGCAGTGAGTGACTCATGTAGTTGCTATACAAAGATGTCTACATATAAAAGATGGGAAGCGTAGTCCAGTCTAGAGAGAGTGACTTGTGTAATTGTTATAGACAAATATCTACAGATTAAAGATTGGAAGCCTATTCCAGTCTACAGTGAGTGACCCGTGTATTTGTTATAGACAAATATCTACGGACTAAAGACACCAGCCCTGTACAGTCTGCAGTGAGTGACTCATGTAGTTGCTAAGGACAGATATCCACAGTTTAAAGATTCCATCCTAGTCCAGTCTAGACTGAGTGACTCATGAAATTGTTATAGACAGATATATACAGATTAAAGACACTAGCCCAGTTCAGTCTGCAGTGAGTGACTCATGTAGTTGCTAAAGGCAGATATCTACAGATTAAATATGAGAAGTCTACACCAGTGTATAGTGAGTGACTCATGTAGTTGTTATAGACTGATATCTACAGATTAAAGACACCAGCCCGGTATAGTCCGCAGTTAGTGACTCATGTACTTGCCAAAGACAGACATCTACAAATTAAAGATGGGAAGCCTAGTCCAGTCTACAGTGAGAGACTCATGCAGTTGTTATAGAGAGATATCCACAGATTAAAGACACCAGCCAAGACCAGTCTCCAGTGAGTGACTCATGTAGTTGTTAAAGACAACTATCTACTGATTAATACAGGCATGCCATTCCAATCTGCAATGAGTTACTTACGAAGTTGATATAGAGTGGTATTTACAGATTAAAGATGGGAAGCCCAGTTCAGTCTACATAGAGTGACTGATATAATTGTTATAGACAGATTAAGTACAGGCAGCTTCGTACATTCTACAGTGAGTGACTCATGTAGTTGCTATAGACAGGTATCTACAGACTAAAGATGTGAAGCCTCGTTCAGTCTACAGTGAGTGACTCATATAATTGCTATCAACAGATATCTACAGATTAGAGACCCCAGCCTAGTCCGGTTTACAGTGAGTTACTCATGCAGTTGTTTTATACAGATATCTACAGATTAAAGATATCAGCCCAGTCCATTCTGCAGTGAGGGACACATAGATGTTATAGACAGGTATCTACATATTAAAGACAGGATGCTTTGTACAGTCTACAGTGAGTTACTCGTGGAGTTGCGATATACAGATATCTACGGATTCAAGACAGGCAGGCCAATTCAGTCTGCAGTGGGTTACCTATGAAGTTGCTATAGAGTTGAATCTATAGATTAAAGGCGGGAAGTCCCGTTCAGTCTACAGTGAGTGACTCATATAGTTGCTGTAGACAGATTAAACACTGGCAGCTTTGTATTTTCTTCAGTGATTGACTCATGTAGTTGCTATAGAGAGATATCCACATATTAAAGACGGGAATCCTAGTCCAGTCTGCAATGAGTGGCTCATGTATTTGCTATAGACAAATATCCACTGCTTAAACATGGGACATCCAGTCCAGTCTAAAATGAGTGACTCATATAGTTGCTATAGACATATTAAAGAGAAGCAGCTTTGTACAGTCTATAGTGAGTGACTCATGTAGGTGCTATAGACAGATATCTACATATTAAAGAAACCAGCCCAGTCCAGTCTGCATTGAGTGACTCATGTAGTTGCTATACAGAGATATGTACAGATTAAAGATGGGATGCCTAGTCCAGTCTGCAGTGAGTGACGTGTGTATTTGTTATAGACAAATATCTACGGACTAGAGACACCAGCCCTGTACAGTCTGCAGTGAGTGACTCATGTAGTTGCTAAGGACAGATATCCACAGATTAAAGACTCCAGCCTAGTCCAGTCTAGACTCAGTGACTCATGTAATTGTTATAGACAGATATATACAGATTAAAGACACTAGCCCAGTTCAGTCTGCAGTGAGTGATTTATGTAGTTGCTAAAGGTAGATATCTACAGATTAAAGATGAGAAGTCTATACCAGTCTACAGTGAGTGACTCATGAAGTTGTTATAGACTGATATCTACAGATTAAAGACCCCAGCCCAGTATAGTCCGCAGTTAGTGACTCATGTACTTGCCATAGACAGACATCTACAAATTAAAGATGGGAAGCCTAGTCCAGTCTACAGTGAGTGACTCATGTAGTTGTTATAGAGAGATATATACAGATTAAAGACACCAGCCAAGTCCAGTCTGCAGTGAGTGACTCATGTAGTTGTAAAAGACAACTATCTACTGATTAAGACAGGCATGCCATTCCAATCTGCAATGAGTTACTTACGAAGTTGATATAGAGTGGTATTTACAGATTAAAGATGGGAAGCCCAGTTCAGTCTACATAGAGTGACTCATATAGTTGGTATAGACAGATTAAATACAGGCAGCTTCGTACATTCTACAGTAAGTGACTCATGTAGTTGCTATAGACAGATTTCTACAGACTAAAGATGTGAAGCCTCGTTCAGTCTACAGTAAGTGACTCAGATAATTGCTATCGACAGATATCTACAGATTAGACACACCAGCCTAGTCCAGTCTACAAGGAGTTACTCATGTAGTTGTTTTAGACAGATATCTACAGATTAAAGACACCAGCCGAGTCCAGTCTGCAGTGAGTGACTCATGTAGTTGCTAAGGACAGATATCCACAGATTAAAGATGGGAAACCTAGTCCAGTCTACAGTGAGTGAGTGATGTAGTTGCTAAGTACAGATATCTACAGATTAAATACACCAGCCCAGTACAGTCTGCAGGGAGGGACTCGTGTATTTGCTAAGGAAAGATATCTACAGATTAAAGACACCAGCCTAGTCCAGTCTGTAGTGAGTGACTCATATAGTTGGTATAGAGAGATATCTACAGTTTAAAGATGGGATTTCTAGTCCAGTCTACAGTGAGTGACTCGTATACTGGTTATAGACAAATATCTACAGATTAAAGACACCAGCCCTGTACAGTCTGCAGTGAGTGACTCATGTATTTGCTAAGGACAGATATCCACAGATTAAAGACTCCAGTCTAGTCCAGCCTACAGTGAGTGACTCATGTAGTTGTTATAGACAGATATATACAGATTAAAGACACCAGCCCAGTTCAGTCTGCAGTGAGTGACTCATGTAGTTGCTATAGACAGATAACTACATATTAAAGATGGGAAGCCTAGTCCAGTCTATATTGAGTGACTCATGTAGTTGCTAAGGGCAGATATCTACAGATTGAAGACACCAGCCCAGTCCAGTCTGTAGTGAGTGACTCATGTAGTTGCTGTAGAGAGATATCTACAGATTAAAGATGGGAAGCTGGTTATAGACAAATATCTACATATTAAAGATACCAGCCCTGTACTGTCTGCAGTGAGTGACTCGTGTATTTGCTAAGGACAGATATCCACAGATTAAAGACTCTAGCCTAGTCCAGTCTACAGTGAGTGACTCATGTAGTTGTTATAGACAGATATATACAGATGAAAGACACCAGCCGAGTCCAGTCTGCAGTGAGTGACTCATGTAGTTGCAATAAACTGATATCTACAGATTAAAGATGGGAAGCCTAGTCGAGTCTATAGTGAGTGACTCATGTAGTTGCTATGGACAGAGATCTACAGATTAAATACACCAGCCTAAACCAGTCTTCAGTGAGTGATTCATGTAGTTGCTACAGACAGATATCTACAGATTAAAGACACCAGCCCAGTACAGTCTGAAGTGAGTGACTCATGTAGTTGCTAAGGATTGATATCTACAGATTAAACACACCAGCCTAGTCCAGTCTACAGTGAGTGACTCATATAGTTGTTATAGACCGATACCTACAGATTAAAT
Organism: Pleurodeles waltl; assembly: GCF_031143425.1. Classification (NCBI taxonomy): domain Eukaryota; kingdom Metazoa; phylum Chordata; class Amphibia; order Caudata; family Salamandridae; genus Pleurodeles; species Pleurodeles waltl. The sequence goes on from NC_090446.1 coordinate 1,542,120,386, forward strand.
ACACCAGCACAGTTTATTCTGCAGTGAGTGACTCATGTAGCTGCTAGACAAAGATATCTACATATTAAAGATGGGAAGCGTAGTCCAGTCTATAGAGAGTGACTCGTACACCGGTTATAGACAAATATCTACATATTAAAGACACCAGCCCTGTACTGTCTGCAGTGAGTGACTCATGTATTTGCTAAGGACAGATATCTGCAGATTAAAGACTCCTGCCTAGTCCAGTCTACAGTGAGTGACTCATGAAGTTGTTATAGACAGATATATACAGATTAAAGACACCAGCCCAGCCCAGTCTGTAGTGAGTGCCTCATGTAGTTGCAATACACTGATATCTACAGATTAAAGATGGGAAGCCTAGTCCAGTCTACAGTGAGTGACTCATGTAGTTGCTAAGGACAGATATCTACAGATTAAAGACACCAGCCTAAGCCAGTCTACAGTGAGTGACTCATGTAGTTGCTATAGACAGAGATCTACAGATAAAAGACACCAGCCCAGTACAGTCTGAAGTGAGTGACTCATGTAGTTGCTAAGGATAGATATCTACAGATTAAACACACCAGCCTAGTCCAGTCTACAGTGAGTGACTCATATAGTTGTTATAGACAGATATCTACAGATTAAAGACACCAGCACAGTTTAGTCTGCAGTGAGTGACTCATGTAGTTGCTATACAAAGATGTCTACATATAAAAGATGGGAAGCGTAGTCCAGTCTAGAGAGAGTGACTTGTGTAATTGTTATAGACAAATATCTACAGATTAAAGATTGGAAGCCTATTCCAGTCTACAGTGAGTGACCCGTGTATTTGTTATAGACAAATATCTACGGACTAAAGACACCAGCCCTGTACAGTCTGCAGTGAGTGACTCATGTAGTTGCTAAGGACAGATATCCACAGTTTAAAGATTCCATCCTAGTCCAGTCTAGACTGAGTGACTCATGAAATTGTTATAGACAGATATATACAGATTAAAGACACTAGCCCAGTTCAGTCTGCAGTGAGTGACTCATGTAGTTGCTAAAGGCAGATATCTACAGATTAAAGATGAGAAGTCTACACCAGTGTATAGTGAGTGACTCATGTAGTTGTTATAGACTGATATCTACAGATTAAAGACACCAGCCCGGTATAGTCCGCAGTTAGTGACTCATGTACTTGCCAAAGAAAGACATCTACAAATTAAAAATGGGAAGCCTAGTCCAGTCTACAGTGAGTGACTCATGTATTTGCTAAGGACAGATATCCGCAGATTAAAGACTCCTGCCTAGTCCAGTCTACAGTGAGTGACTCATGAAGTTGTTATAGACAGATATATACAGATTAAAGACACCAGCCCAGCCCAGTCTGTAGTGAGTGCCTCATGTAGTTGCAATACACTGATATCTACAGATTAAAGATGGGAAGCCTAGTCCAGTCTACAGTGAGTGACTCATGTAGTTGCTAAGGACAGATATCTACAGATTAAAGACACCAGCCTAAGCCAGTCTACAGTGAGTGACTCATGTAGTTGCTATAGACAGAGATCTACAGATAAAAGACACCAGCCCAGTACAGTCTGAAGTGAGTGACTCATGTAGTTGCTAAGGATAGATATCTACAGATTAAACACACCAGCCTAGTCCAGTCTACAGTGAGTGACTCATATAGTTGTTATAGACAGATATCTACAGATTAAAGACACCAGCACAGTTTAGTCTGCAGTGAGTGACTCATGTAGTTGCTATACAAAGATGTCTACATATAAAAGATGGGAAGCGTAGTCCAGTCTAGAGAGAGTGACTTGTGTAATTGTTATAGACAAATATCTACAGATTAAAGATTGGAAGCCTATTCCAGTCTACAGTGAGTGACCCGTGTATTTGTTATAGACAAATATCTACGGACTAAAGACACCAGCCCTGTACAGTCTGCAGTGAGTGACTCATGTAGTTGCTAAGGACAGATATCCACAGTTTAAAGATTCCATCCTAGTCCAGTCTAGACTGAGTGACTCATGAAATTGTTATAGACAGATATATACAGATTAAAGACACTAGCCCAGTTCAGTCTGCAGTGAGTGACTCATGTAGTTGCTAAAGGCAGATATCTACAGATTAAAGATGAGAAGTCTACACCAGTGTATAGTGAGTGACTCATGTAGTTGTTATAGACTGATATCTACAGATTAAAGACACCAGCCCGGTATAGTCCGCAGTTAGTGACTCATGTACTTGCCAAAGAAAGACATCTACAAATTAAAAATGGGAAGCCTAGTCCAGTCTACAGTGAGTGACTCATGCAGTTGTTATAGAGAGATATCCACAGATTAAAGACACCAGCCAAGACCAGTCTCCAGTGAGTGACTCATGTAGTTGTTAAAGACAACTATCTACTGATTAATACAGGCATGCCATTCCAATCTGCAATGAGTTACTTACGAAGTTGATATAGAGTGGTATTTACAGATTAAAGATGGGAAGCCCAGTTCAGTCTACATAGAGTGACTCATATAATTGTTATAGACAGATTAAGTACAGGCAGCTTCGTACATTCTACAGTGAGTGACTCATGTAGTTGCTATAGACAGGTATCTACAGACTAAAGATGTGAAGCCTCGTTCAGTCTACAGTGAGTGACTCATATAATTGCTATCAACAGATATCTACAGATTAGAGACACCAGCCTAGTCCAGTTTACAGTGAGTTACTCATGCAGTTGTTTTATACAGATATCTACAGATTAAAGATATCAGCCCAGTCCATTCTGCAGTGAGGGACACATAGATGTTATAGACAGGTATCTACATATTAAAGACAGGATGCTTTGTACAGTCTACAGTGAGTTACTCGTGGAGTTGCGATATACAGATATCTACGGATTCAAGACAGGCAGGCCAATTCAGTCTGCAGTGGGTTACTTATGAAGTTGCTATAGAGTTGAATCTATAGATTAAAGGCGGGAAGTCCCGTTCAGTCTTCAGTGAGTGACTCATATAGTTGCTGTAGACAGATTAAACATTGGCAGCTTTGTATTTTCTTCAGTGATTGACTCATGTAGTTGCTATAGAGAGATATCCACATATTAAAGATGGGAATCCTAGTCCAGTCTGCAATGAGTGGCTCATGTATTTGCTATAGACAAATATCCACTGCTTAAACATGGGACATCCAGTCCAGTCTAAAATGAGTGACTCATATAGTTGCTATAGACATATTAAAGAGAAGCAGCATTGTACAGTCTATAGTGAGTGACTCATGTAGGTGCTATAGACAGATATCTACATATTAAAGAAACCAGCCCAGTCCAGTCTGCATTGAGTGACTCATGTAGTTGTTATACAGAGATATGTACAGATTAAAGATGGGATGCCTAGTCCAGTCTGCAGTGAGTGACGTGTGTATTTGTTATAGACAAATATCTACGGACTAGAGACACCAGCCCTGTACAGTCTGCAGTGAGTGACTCATGAAGTTGCTAAGGACAGATATCCACAGATTAAAGACTCCAGCCTAGTCCAGTCTAGACTCAGTGACTCATGTAATTGTTATAGACAGATATATACAGATTAAAGACACTAGCCCAGTTCAGTCTGCAGTGAGTGACTTATGTAGTTGCTAAAGGTAGATATCTACAGATTAAAGATGAGAAGTCTATACCAGTCTACAGTGAGTGACTCATGAAGTTGTTATAGACTAATATCTACAGATTAAAGACCCCAGCCCAGTATAGTCCGCAGTTAGTGACTCATGTACTTGCCATAGACAGACATCTACAAATTAAAGATGGGAAGCCTAGTCCAGTCTACAGTGAGTGACTCATGTAGTTGTTATAGAGAGATATATACAGATTAAAGACACCAGCCAAGTCCAGTCTGCAGTGAGTGACTCATGTAGTTGTAAAAGACAACTATCTACTGATTAAGACAGGCATGCCATTCCAATCTGCAATGAGTTACTTACGAAGTTGGTATAGAGTGGTATTTACAGATTAAAGATGGGAAGCCCAGTTCAGTCTACATAGAGTGACTCATATAGTTGGTATAGACAGATTAAATACAGGCAGCTTCGTACATTCTACAGTAAGTGACTCATGTAGTTGCTATAGACAGATTTCTACAGACTAAAGATGTGAAGCCTCGTTCAGTCTACAGTAAGTGACTCAGATAATTGCTATCGACAGATATCTACAGATTAGACACACCAGCCTAGTCCAGTCTCCAAGGAGTTACTCATGTAGTTGTTTTAGACAGATATCTACAGATTAAAGATATCAGCCCAGTCCATTCTGCAGTGAGGGACTCATAGATGTTATAGACAGGTATCTACAGATTAAAGACAGGCAGCTTTGTACAGTCTACAGTGAGTTACTCATGGAGTTGCGATATACAGATATCTACGGATTCAAGACAGACAGGCCAATTCAGTCTGCAGTGGGTTACTTATGAAGTTGCTATAGAGTTGAATCTATAGATTAAAGGCGGGAAGTCCAGTTCAGTCTACAGTGAGTGACTCATATAGTTGCTGTAGACTGATTAAACACTGGCAGCTTTGTATTTTCTTCAGTGAGTGACTCATGTAGTTGCTGTAGAGAGATATCCACATATTAAAGACGGGAATCCTAGTCCAGTCTGCAATAAGTGGCTCATGTATTTGCTATAGACAAATATCTACAGATTAAAGATGGGACGCCCAGTCCAGTCTAAAATGAGTGACTCATATAGTTGCTATAGACATATTAAAGACAAGCAGCTTTGTACAGTCTATAGTGAGTGGCTCATGTAGGTGCTATAGACAGATATCTACAGATTAAAGACACCAGCCCAGTTCAGTCTGCAGTGAGTGACTCATGTAGTTGTTATAGAGTGGTATCTACAGATTAAAGTCAGGAAACCCAATCCAGTCTACAGTGAGTGACTCATATAGTTGCTGTAGTCAGATTAAAGACAGTCAGCTTCATACAGTGTGTAGTGAGTGACTCATATAGTTGCTATAGACAGATGAAAGACAGGCAGCTTCATACAGTCTACAGTGAGTGAATAAGTTTGCCGCTATAGACAGATATCTACAGATTAAAGACAGGCAACTGAGGCCAGTGAGCATCTCATACTATTCATGCACTGGTTTTTCCACTGCACAGCAGCTGATTAACGAAAGAAAGACGATTGGGGACCGTGTAAGTGAACCTAGAGGAGAAGGGAATCCATACTGAGTAGCAGTTGCAATTAAGTGAATTTCTGTCCAGGGAGGCTGCTGGGGGAGGGCAGCAGGATTGGAATACATCCCCTCCACCTTGAATAAAGCCTCTGCATATAACATAAAGTGCCTCATTCTGTTTCACAGGTTGAAAGCAAAGGCTTCAATTCCATCACAGTTGCAGTTCGAAGCCTTCACTCGTGGTTTTCCATCGCACACACTTACCCATAACCACCTACATTAGGACATGAGACAAGTGGCATGATTGGGAGAAGTGTAAATGAGAGAAAACATAGACATAGGACATACTCTCTGCCTTGTCATTGCTGGGCTCAAGGTGATCCACAGGTTTTATTTGTCATTAGAACACTTCACATAGTAATTGTGAAGGTATACAAATCAGCAACCTCTCCACATAAACCAACTCAGTCAGCTTTGAAAGGTAAATGGAATTTAATGAAAGTTGAACACAGAGGAATATGACTATTTTGCTGAATACACACACACACACACTCACACGTTGCCACATTTTTAAAATACCTCAGGCTACGTCAATAAACACTCCTTGGTTGAAGGACAGCCAATTTTGCAGGTGGCATCTGTAGCACTAGAAAATACGGCACATAATTTACATATTATCCCAGGCACTTAGCAATATATACAAAGAGTGGTGATGAAATACCTTGTCTACTACACGCATTAGCATTTGAATAAATGTGAAATGTCCTCTGAATCTATTCTTTTACAGCATTTCACAGAATCTTCAGCAAAACAGTTTTAGTTGTTCGAGTTCAAACGAGAGTGCAAGAGTTATCTAAAAGTTTGTTTTCTAATCACAGATCACTTTATAATACTTCTCTGTCAACCAAACAGCCTATAATCCAATTTTTAAATGTCTTCGTACTTGTAAACTAACTTCCTTGCTGTGAGATCTGGCTTCAGCAACCTTGCAGCACAAGCATTGCAAAAAAAGTCATGCCTGAATTTAAAAGATGGCTGTCATCTCTCTAGATATGTGAGAATCTGTGTCCCACTTGGAAATGTAGGCTCTGATTTACACTTTTTTGTTGCAAAACTGCACTAACTCAGTTTTGCACCAGAAAGTTTGGCACCGGCTTGCACCATTTCTGTGCACCAGACAGGCACCATATTTATGGAATGGTGCAAGCCAGTGCAAAGGGTAGGCTAGCGTAAAAAAAAATACGTTAGTCGGGTGGGGCTGGTGGTATGGAAGAAGGGAGTTTTGCACCAAAAAATGACATTAGACAGGTTAGAGTAAAATGAAATGACTATAACCTGCCTAGAGTCATTTTCGGACGCAAAACCATCCATTCCAAATGACTCCTGTCTTAGAAAAGACAGGAGTCATGCCCACCACCCCAATGGCCAGCACAGGGGACCGGGGTCCCCTGGGCATGGCCATTGCACCCAGTGCCATGTAGGGGTGCCCTTTGGACGGGCCACCAATGGTACTTTAAAAATATAAAATTAAATACTTACCTTTACTTACCTATACTTACCTTGGATGGGGTCCCCCATCCTCCGCAGTCCCTATGGTGTGGGTGTCCCTGGGGCCTGGGGAGGGCACCTGTGGGCTTATTCCTTGGTGTTCCACCATGTAAATAGGCCCACAGGTCCCCTAATGCCTGCCCTGACCCAGGCGTTAAGAAATGGGGCAAAGCAAGCTTTGTCCCATTTTTTGACCCCTCCTCCCTGCAGTACACCATTTTTGCACGGGAGAATAAATATGGCGTTAAGACCATATGGTCATTTTTCGCACAAGAACGCCTACCTTGCATCTCATTAAGGCAAGGTAGGTTTCCACTTCCAAAAAATGACTTTAACTCCATAAATTGGGCACTAGACGGGTCTAGCGGCAAAGTATAAATAAGGAGTTAGTTTTGCACCGAATTACAGTAAAATAATTACGCTAATTCAGTGCAAACAGAGTATAAATATGACCTGTAGTGTCTTATTTACAAGGAACTGATGCATCGCGCATCACTACATCAGTTCTGAATGATAATAGTAGCCTATTGTGTGGGGACCAATGTAAAAGTCTGTCAAATGGTGGAAAAGCACTGTGTTCACTTTTACATTGGTTCTGGATGTAATGTGTGCGGTATGGCTATGGGTGGAATTACAGTGGGCATAGTCTACTTATGCGTATGTACATACCTGAGGATGAGTGCCAGTGTAATTAGAGTCAATGCAAGTGTATGTTGTAATACTGGGTGGCAATAAATGTGTTACCTACCTTATGTGTGTACTTAGCTGTTGTCCTTTGCAGTACACTGGCTTGGAGTCGGGACCCATTCCTCCATGGAGAAGTGACCATCCTGGCGTGTCCCTCACAGGGAGTACAGAACGTCACATAGCCTTGCTGCAGTGGATGATGGTGTCATAGGTGCAATGGTATAAGGTTGGTCAAGGGGTCCTACAACATGAGTGTCACATGTGTGGACCCACTACTAGTAGATGGGATGGGAAATACAGACATATCCAAGTGTGTACACTGACTTCTAATGGTCAGATTTGTGTTACAAAGCCACTGATATCTCGAACTTTATTGCAGGATTACTTGAAATTGTTTCAAAAATACACAGAAATAAAACAAGAATAAAAATCAGAAGAAGTGTAGATATGAAATATGCAAGAAAAAGTGCATTCCCACCTCGCAAATCGTCTTCAGCCTACATATAAAACAATATGGTATGCATACGTTTGGTGCGCGTCATCTACGAACAAGAGGTAAGATTGAGAAATATACAACTGCAGAGAGCTGACATGCTACAATGTTGGCAGAGAAATGCTGCATTTCATCATAACAAATCAGCTCCTGCCTATGTAGAAATATGGAATGCATTCCTGAGTACAAATCCTCCACTGCAATGAAGTCATGAAAAAGAGAACTACAATCAGGCACTGTCTTCCTGCAGTGCTAACAAAAGGGACTTAAAAGGATGAAACAATAAGATTAAAGTGTATAGATGGTGCATACCATCATTACAAATCGTCCTCTTGAAGTGAGATGATGCATAGAGGCCTTCGTGCAACATTTACAAGAGATGCTAAAAAGTAGTAAGGAGTTTAAAAGGCATAAGCCCCTTACGGAACCTCATTACAGGTCATCTACATGCCCAGTGCTCATATATTTTACCTACTTTACCTATGTACCATATGATCGCAGCAAGGAGGCTAAAGTGTTCTGTGCAAACCGTAGTAAAGATGGGTGTTAGCAAAAAATCTAAAATATGTAAGTGTCGGGCATTTCATTAATGAGGCTCCTTTTCGGGCAGCGCTGCCCCTCCCAGTGCTAACCCTTGCTGATCCCATGCTTCCCAGAGGACCCTGCTGGCTTCAACAAAGAATTTCCCAAAGCAGGCAACCTTCCTGGGGACTACCGCTGCGAACATGTACTTCAGGGCCTCTTTGCATGTTATCAACCCAAATTTCAGAAATAGGGGCTTTAATAATAAGCATCTCTGTGAGACCAGTCCCAGACAGCAGCATATAAGATGGATTACTGATTCAGTATGATGTTTACACAACGTGCAGTGCTGCTAGAAACCATGTGGATTTCCAATGACATTTGTACTCCCAGGCAGGAAGAGTTAAGAGCCACATCCGAAGAATGCTTTGAAAAGCTTGAGCACCCAATGCTGCTTTTAGAGAGCCACATATGACTCCTCAAGACCATCTGCACCTCTGATATTCCTAATACAAGCAAAGCCTCTTTCCCTTGAGGCCCGCACCCCATGCTCTTTTAAAGTCTTTTTTAGCAGCTCCATTGATATAAGGGGTTCCTGCGTGTAGGAGCCAGATCGAAGAATTCCTCTGCACTCCTTAAGTACTTGGCCCAGTTGCTGGAATTACCTATGAGGATTACTTTCAGGGACCATTGCAAACTACCAATGTTAGCTTTGCAGGCTTGGCGCTAGAGCTTAATTGCATCCTATTACTATTCTCTCCGGGACAAATTCTAGACGTATTCCTGCGTGCCCAGTGAGTCTAGGAATCTGAAATATTTTCTTGTAGGCTTTCATGTGACAGTTCTCAAACAGGGCGGTGATAGTTGGTGATAATTTGGCCTTGATGACTTTCCTAATTGCCTCTGCAGTCAGAGATTAAAGCCGGTAATAGAGTTTGGACAGGAGGTAAGTAGTTCTCTCTGCTTTCGCTGCTAATGATGCAGCCTGATTTGAGGTTGTGCTGGAGTCTGATATCCAAACCCCAAAGTAGTGGTACTTAGATTCTGTCTCTACCTCTAACAGGCTGAGATTCCATTCCATCAGATGTTTTTCGGATAGGCAGCCAAAGTTCAGAACCTTAGTCTTAGCCGCATTTGCCCGTAAAGCATTTTTTATGTTATAGCAGTGCAGTATGTCCAAACCCCTTTTCAGCCCTATCCGAGTCTGGGTGCACATACTGAATTATAGGGAGCTTTGTCTCACAAAGTTTCAGGGGGAATGTATTCCCTTTGAGCAACTCCCCACCCAGGTCAGCCGTGTATAGGTTGAAAAGAGTGGGGCGATGATGCAGCCTTGTTTTAAACCTCTGTTGGTATACATTTTTCTGTTGCATGCATCTGGGATCTCTTAATTCGCACCCATGTGCCAGACTATAGTGCAGTTATGGACGCCGGCAGCTTTCTGGATATCCCCCAAGCGGCGAGTTTCTTCTAAAGGGTATTGTGTTCAACACCATCAAAAGCCACACTATAGTCAATAAAGCAAGTGCAGAGTGCAGCTGATGAGGACCTCTGTGCCCTGGTACCCAAGTATGAAAGAGAAAGTACGTTGTGTGTAGTAGAACAATTGGATCCAAACCTGGTCTGATACATGGGTATGATCTTATTTTCCATGATCCAGTTTTCAAGCTCTTGTAAGAGCCCTTTTGCAAAGGCCTTACCATCCACATCCAATAATGCTATCAACCTATAATTTTATGTTCAAGTAATGTCCCCCTTTTTGTGTATTGGGTGCAGAATCAACTCTTTCCAGACTTCTGGAACCACAGAAAACCATAGGCAGTCATTGAATAAAGTGGTCATGGGCTCAACCCAGATATCGTCACCTTTGAAAATGCTCCCCAGAAGCTCATTTGTTCCTGGTGCCCCATCACGCTGAATACTGCTAAGGATGGTGTGCACTGTCTCGGCTGTAACATTTAGGGATCTGTTATCAAGACCATCTAATACATGTTGCAGCCCTGCAGTGCTTTGAGCGTCTGCGTAACCTGGATCCACATATAACTTTACCACATGCCTTTTCCAGCCGCAGGAGGAGATCACACTGTCCTTGCTGGTGATGTGTGAATAGGGGGGGTGTTTACATAACCCCAGAATTCTCTGCTTTTCCTTGGTGACATCAACACATGTATTCGTAACCAGAATTCTTCTATATCCTTTGTCTTTAGATTCCAAATCGTTTTCTTGTGTTCTTTCTTTGCCAGCCTCCTAAGGGCTTCCGTAGAGGATGATGTATTTTTCCTATATCGTGATTCCGCCTGCCGGCACACTTTCTTACTGCGTGATACTCCCAGGATGCTGAAACTTTATTGACCCCACTTCTTTTAGCCCCTAGTTGCTGATGCTGACTGGAGCTGGTTAGTGCACCATGGAGCATTATAATCATGGTTCTCCAATGGTCTACCACCCATTTTGCCCCAATTTCTAGCACTCGAGGACCATTGGCCTGTTTCCATAATGCAAACTTTACAGAACAAGCTGTGTCCCATTTGGTCCGTTTTACCAATAGGCATAGATTATATGTTAGTTGCTTCCCACTAGCTGTATAGGTCAGATGCCTTGCCGCTCCAAGACCGATTTCAATTACCACAGGATTGCGGTCGTTTTCGGTTCTGCCAATGATCTGATGACTTGGGCATCTAGCCCACAGGGTTGTTTTTGCAAAGATGTAATTTTTTTTTTTTTGTGGTCTTAGGCTCTCCTGGTCCAGTCCTTTTGGTGCCAGTCCTTTTTAGAACCAGTCACAGGTCCATGGCATTGGGGGTACAGCAACACCATCTCCCAGCATGCACCAGTGATGACAACAAAAGTCAGAGGGGCAATTTGCAAACAGTCCTCTTTAACTTTCCTGGTCTGTCACTTAACAGGGGACTATCCAACTAGTCCTTGGAGTTCACTCCTTGGCCCTTTGGTACAAAGAGGCACAGGTCCAGCCCTCATGGTTCTTTGCAATGAGTCAAATTGCATGAGCAGGCCTTTTGAAGTCCTCCCTTGGTGCAACAGATGCATCCCTTAATTGTGCAGCTTCTCTTTGTGCGGGTAAGAAGTTCAGAAGATGTGGTCCTTTTTCTGTTCTGAGGTGTTGGGCTCAAGTTGCCTACATTATTCATTGCACACGCTCGTGGGAAGGTGGGACACCCTAGCAAGTGGTCTACCACTTCCTACAAGCTACCCAACCCACCTTATGACTATTCCTGGGAAGTGTGGCATCACCCTATTTCAGAATGGACACATTCACCTAACTTTAACATGGCTCAGCTCTTCCTCCTAGGCTTGGGACTCTCTGCCTCTCCCCAGAGGGGTTGCTTCTAAAGACACCACACTTCTTTCAAGTTTACTACTATTCTAATTGCGCCAGAGACAGTCTGGGCCCAAAACGTAGAGAAGGGCGAAGTTTTAAGATCAGTGACATCTGTTCTATGGGAAAACTCACCCTTGAAGTGTAACTAGCCTGTGGCTACCACCCTCATTCTTTCAGGCGATGGAACTCACACCTCCACCCTTCAGATAATCCTTTGTCCTAGGCTTTTACAACAGTACCTAAGGTCATCAAAAAGTGGGACAAAATGTAGAGGTAAACCAGCAAAAAGCCGTCAAGCCCCCACTCATAGACCAAATAGGATGAATGTATGTACATGTGAGCTTGCACAAAGTAGAACCAGTGTAGTCCTGGAGACAAGTCTTATTCATTATGGTAAAGGTGCACACTTTAGTTTATGGTAAAGTTTTAAGTGCAAGCAGGTGTTCACTTAATCAAGACAGAGACCAAGTACAACTAGTGTGAGTTGTGTGAGATGGAGACATATGTTTCAAAAAGGTTGTGGCTTAAATCAAAGATATGTTGCAAAACATATGAGAAAAACTAAATTTTCTCCTTACAATTCATAGTTAAACTGTGGATTTCTGTGTACATGCTGACCTCAATGTCATGTGTTACTACAGAAAAATGTATATACACTGGATATTTATAAGGTGCAGATATTTATTTCTAGTTTAGTGAAAATGTTGAGACATTAGACATTGTTAAAGCATGTATAGTGGATGGGTGATTCTTAGATTGTTAATTTGAGATAGTTGTAAGTTTTGTTGTAATGGTGAACGCCATTCTTCAGGAATATGTAGCTGTACTTTTACAAACTACAAAGGGCTGTTCATGGGGCCTGTGGTGCATGCCTTATCAGTGGCAAAGCATAGATGCAAAGCCATTGACTTTAATTTCTATGCCAGATGATCTCACTGAGGTAAGACATGGCCTTTAGCAGTGCCCAGCCATGCTTTAGCACAGTGATGCATTCACTATAAGTGGCCAACCCACTTTTCACATGGTCTGTTTCCTACTCAGTGCAGATGGATGACTGCGTAATCTGCTACTCCTGCCCTTCCTGACCACCTTCAGTTACCAGCTTGTTGACACTGCTTATTGACCCTGCTCTTCCCATCCACCCTCCATTGCCAGCTTGCTGCCTCTGCCCCTCTGACCTGCCCTTCATGGTCCATGTGCTGCTCCCACCACCCCTGTCAGCCCTTTGTGGTCTATTGTGCTGCCTCTGCCCCTCCCTGCTGCCCTGTTGCCATGTTGAATCTCCCTCCAGCCGGCCCACGGTAGTGCTTGTGCTGTCTGAGATTCCTAGTAGCACCAAGATGCCCTTGAAAGTCAGCTTGCTGCCCTTCTCCTCTGCAGTCCATATGCTGCTCCTGCCTGCTGTACACATCTGTTGTGATGCCCCTCCCTCCCTCTCCAATATACCCTCCAAGGTCAGTTTGCTAGCCCTGTCCCTTAGGCCAGCCCTCTGTGGTCCTTTTGCTACCCTTCACCATTGCTTTTCCTGCATGATTCGTTGTCCTTCCCCAGCCCATTGCCTTCCAAGGTTGGCTTTCTGCCTCTGCCACTCCAGCCACCTGTGGTTGGGTGTGCAGACCTGCAAGACATGAGCTATAGCAGCCTTATCTATTTCCACGAAAGTGAGATCTATGGAACAGGATAGTGGCCATTGCAGGAGTCTAAGAAGGCTGGAGGGAGTAACAAAGACTGCTAGTTTTGGCCCCTAAGCCCTATCCAAGGTGGAACCTAGAACATGGAGTCCACTGCTGCAGAGTTATATTTAGATTGAATTGTCTCCCCGACAGCTGTGCCACCAGATACGTTGGGTTGATAGGAGATGTACCGTGTGCAAGGGGGCAGGGCAGAAAACTGACCATGCATTCTTTGTCTGCCCAGTTTTAAAGCCAGTTAGATGTCATTTTTTAAAACCCCTGATTCCGAAGTATAGTATTGAATCAGGTAGATCAGCCACTCAGTTCCTATACATCTCAGTCAATGAGAAGATATGTTATCAAATGTAATTTTGTATTAAAAATGTTAACCATGCAATCTAATTGTATTTTAACTGAATGTAAAATGTCTAAAACTGAATGAAGACAAATTCAGAGGTGTTGGTGGTAGGAAGCAACCCCTCCCTCAGAAATAAACGTAGCTGGCCGAATGAGCTAGGGACGCTTCCGGCACCTGCTTCATCTGTGAAGAGTTTACGTGAATGGGTTGGTGAAAGGCTCACTATGGAAATCCAGGCACAAAAATTGGCAGCATGTTGCTTTGGACTTTTTTGTGCCTTAAGAAACTTCTTGAGCTTTCTTCCTGTCAACCTGCACAGAACAGTATTTCAGGGTCTCATCAACTTGTGCTTGGTCTATGGGAACTCTATCTTCTTAGGCAACTCTTAATATGTTACCAACCAGCTGCAGATGATGCAGAATGCAGAAGCACGCATGCTTTTTAGAATTCCCATACGCACCTCAGCTGAGTTGCACTGGCAGCTCTTCACTGGCTGCCGGTCCGGGAAAGAATACGACTCAAGTCCCTATGCCTGGTCCATCAAGCTGTACAAAGAAGAGGACACTTGCCAGTGTCTAATCTCTTCCCATGTCCCAAACAAACCTTACTCTCCGGGGGTCAACACTTTCTCTGGGCTCCTAGGATTTAGAAAGTAAGGAGAGGTGGAAGCTCTTTTGGATTTCTAACTACTAAGCTCTGGAACGAGCTCCCTTCCCACATTAGACAGGAGAAATCAGAAGTCTTTAGAAAACCACTAAAAACCAATTTATTTAAGGGACTTATAGCTGTCTTTATCCAGAGCTAAAATCTTGCCAGAGCTGGGAGGCCCATTGGGTAGCCATGTGCTTTATAAATTCTGGAAGATAAAAATAGAAATAGAAATGTCTGACATAGCTTTAAGACTGATTTGTTGATTTACTGAGATCTCCTTTTGTTGAATCTAAAATGTCATATGTGGTATTAGGCTGAACATGTCTATTTACTGTAGATCTCTTTGTAGATCTAAAAAATGTAAATCTTGAGCAGCTCCTCTCTCAGTCCTCCAAGGTCATCTTGCTGCTGTTTCCCCACCGGCTTCCCTTGTGGTGCCCTGTGCTGCTCCTGCACTTCCTACCTGACTTCCAAAGCCAGTTTGCTGTCCCTGCCCATCCAACTTACCCTCATTGGTCTGTGTGCTGCCTCTGCCCAGACACCTTGCCATCTGAGGTTAGCTTGCTACCCCAACCACATGCCCTCTATTGTACTTATTCTGACCCTGCCCATAGCCACCTGACAGACGTGGTCCCTTGTGTTGCCGCTGACTTTCTTGCCAGGCTCAGTGGCGTAACAAAGGCCCCAGCATCCGCCTGCGGTACGGAAACCTCCAAACTCCAGGGGGCCCCCAGCACAATACCCTGGACTCAAATTTCCTGAGTGAGTACAGAGGAAGCCCAGTCCCTCCAGACTAGCGAGTACAATTGAGTGGCTCTCTCAATCAGCTGGAACACTTTCTGCATCCTACTTTCAACAAAAGCACCCTTTCACTACAGTGCAACAATATTTACATTGTGCTCAGGGTAATTTTTGTGCAGGAAGAAACTAAAGCAAATAGTGTTTTTAAGGCTTTTTAAATATAAAGCTAATTTTTGTGTTAGGTCTGCGTGAAAATGTAGCCCAAACATGAAGCAAAATCTGATGTAAATCTATTTTTGTACTGGCTTGCTTTTCAGTTCCACTCATAACAATAGACTTCCCTTTATTATTATGAATAGACTGCTATTGCAGACGTTTATGACATCTCAACATAAAGACTTCCATGACTAACATAATATAATGTTACTATTTTTAAACCAAGAAAGGATGTTCTAGCAGCAACCAGTTCTGAGTTTTTATATATATATATATATATATATATATATATATATATATATATATATATATATATATATATTGTTTTCACTATTCTTGAATGGGGTTCAACTTACAACTTGAAAATAGAGCATGAAAACTTGGAGATTGGGAAAAAAAACAAGAATTACTTTTTCCCCACACTGGTGTTCAACCAGCAGTGTTTCTCAGGCAACAGTACTTTACCGACAGAACACCACAACTTTTTGACACTTTCCACAAAAAAAACCATATGTTCTTATGCAGGAACAGTGTCGGGCTGGTACTGGAGGACTTCAGGTGAAACACTGTCCCCAGTGTCATTGATGATCCTGATGAACAAGTGGATGCGTCTGCTTCATCAAGCTGCTGCTCTGCTCTTATTGGGCATCTGAAATCAACCGACCTCATGTGTTTTCACATTACTGACATCCTTGTATGCTGTAACACAAAAGAAATCTTTGACACATAAGTGGCAAATGATGATTCTCGCACTTACCTTTTTCTCCATGTGTTAGACCGAACAAGGTGAGATAGTGGTTCCCTAAATCTTTTGCTTTTTCCTGTAGGTTTTTCTGATTCTCTCTTAGTGGCCTTAGGGCTCTGGCCCCTTTCTTACTGTAAGTACAGTGTGAAATTGCATGCACATTTCCTACATATGTTAAGAAGTGGTGCTGGCCAGTGTGTCCATGTGTGCTCACTGTTGTTCTAACCATGTGCTGAGCCTGTCATAGCAGGCCTGTGTGTGCGCACTGGCACCTATGGTGTCCTTAAACATTAGCTCAGCCTGTCACAGCAGGCCTCTGTGTGCACTCTTCTGTGGTGTTTTTAAACATGTATCCCACCTGTCATAACAGTCCTGTGTGCGCGCACTTGCAACTGTGGTGTTTTTAAACATATATTCAGCCTTTCAACGCAGACCTGTTTGTGCACACTTGCACAAATAATGTTCTTAAATATGTGTCCAGCCTGCCCCTAGTGTCAGGATACTTCAATTCGATTTCCTCAGAAGCAGAAGATAACTCCTCAGTCCCGACCTGAGCTGCTCACAACGAATATTAATCCTTTGTGCTGAGTACCCCGGAGGGGGAAAGGGGAATGGGATGGTAGAGAAATTGCCACAGAGATGATGAACGCCAGTACTCAGTCTGCCTCTTCACATCTAAGATTGGATACAGCACCTGCAAGAGTCACAGTCGCAATTACTAGGGACATACAACATCAGTTTTTTTCACTTTCTACTCTCAACACTTAATTCTCTTTAATTCTATTATTTCTTCACTCACCCTGAGTTCTTTGTAGCCTTGCTTCTCTCTATAAATGATAGCTCTTCTTAAAAAATGCTTATTACTGATTCTGGAAGAACTTCTTAACCATTGTTACAGATTGGTTTTATGTTGCTATATATATATATATATATATATATATATATATATATATATATATATATATATATAGTTGGTGATAATGCGTTCTTCAAATCAGCTGATGTTATTTAATTTCGCCTGTCTTATTGTGACTTCTGTCAATACTTGTATTTGTAAATGCTTGTTTATTAAAGTTTGTTTCTCCTTTCTTACTTCAACATTTGTTGATAACTTGTATTTGTAAATGCTTGTTTATTACAGTTAGTTTCTCCTTCCTTACTTCGACATCTGTCAATAACTCGTAGTTGTAAATGCTTGTTTATTTAAGTTCGTTTCTCCTTTAAACTCTATTTGGGTTTATTACCATTGAATTTGTAAATGCTTATTTGTTAACAGTTCTTTTCTCCTTTAAACTTGGCCTTCGTTTATAACCTTGACATTTGTAGATACTTGCTCTTTTAAAGTTCGTTTTTTCTTTGACTTTAATATCTTAAACAAGAACCTTGTAAACATAAGGTTAATTCAAACATTAACTCTGTAGCCTTGCCGACTTCCACGGGAACGGTCTACTATCAAACTCTTCGAATAAACCTTGACAATATTTATCCGTTTTCTGTAATATAATCTTCAAATGTAATTTTACCTCACAGGAGTTTCTGTTCTGAAGCGAGCTCTCTCTCCACACAGCTGATTCCTGTCAGACCTCAGTTGAAGTGCAAGGCTTCCAGCTGGAGAGCTCGTAACCTAGCAACCAACCGATTGCAAGACTAGAACTGTAACTAACCTTCAGGACTCACAGCGGTCATCTTGGATTTTCTCTTCTTGATTCTTCCTTTGAAATAAGCGTAAGATCACTCTGCAAACCTTCTTCCAGTTTGGGCTTTGCTGTCTCCACTGAGGATATCTCTTTGCTTTTCTCATGCACTTCTTTGATTTGACTTGGCAAGTTTGTGTGGTCATGACAGTACTCCCCCTCAAGGAACAGTTCTCCAATTTGGGTTTGCTTGGGTAGGTTCTATGAAAGTTTCTCACTAATCTTGAAGCATGTACATACTCATGCGCTCCCAGGATCGTTCCTCTGGACCATAACCTTTCCAATCAATTAGATAATAAAGCTGGCCATTACGGATTTTGGAATCTAAGATTTGATTGACCTCATACTCTTCTGCAGAGCTAATCTGGATAGGAATTGGAGGGGAGTTTTGACGTAAATTTGGAGGACTGTTCTTTAACAAGGAGACTTGGAAAACAGGATGTATCTTTAGATGAGCTGGCAACTGCAATTTAACTGCCACTGGATTGATCATCTTGTCAACTTTGAATGGGCCTATAAATCATGGCTGAAATTTGCGATTTCCTTTGAGACGTAAATGACGAGTGGATAACTCAGTCTTTTGCTTGAATGATGTTTTTTCTAGCCCTAACTAACGTGGTCTGCAAATCCCTCACTATCTCTTCTACTGCAGGCACTGAATCATCTTCTTTACCCAACATTACATTAGGATGTCTACCATGGTTCAGATAGAAGGGGGTGAACCCAGTGGTGGAATGAACAGCATTATTGTAAGCAAATTCAGCTGCCCACATCAACTCGGGCCATTCCTTCTCTTTATCAAATAAATGGAGTCTTAAATACTGTTCTAACTCTTGATTCACTCTCTCTGTTTGCCCATCAGTTTCAGGATGGTAACTGGTAGAGTAACGAGAATCAATTCCTAATCTTTTACTAAAGGCCTTCCAAAAGCGAGAAACAAATTGGGATCTCCTGTCTGAAACTAGAATTTTTGGGATACCATGGGCGCGTACTATGTGTTGTGCAAACAACTGTGCAACCTGTGGGGCTCGAGGGATTTCTTTCAAAGGAATGAAATGCGCCATTTTAGTGAAAGTGTCTACAAAAACTAGAATAGTATTAAAACCTTGGCTACTAGGGAGGTCCACTATAAGATCCATAGTAACAGTATGCCAGGCATGGGGTGCAGTGGGCAAAGGTCTTAACAGACCTTGTGAAGCTGTTCTATTTGATTTCCCTCTTTGACATTTGTCACAAGTTGACACATATTGTCTTGTCTGAGTCTTCATTTTTGGCCACCAAAATTCTCGTTGTATTAAATTTTGAGTCTTTTGAATTCTTTTGTGTCCAGCCAATTGATCGTCATGATAGGCCTGAAGAATGTTTTCTTGCAGCTCCACAGTGGGAACATACAGTGCACCTTTAAAGTATGGCAAACCTTTTTTGATTTCTCTTCCTTGGCCTTCTTTGGACCACTTCAGCATTCCTTCGAATGTTAAGTTTTCTTGAATTTCTTTGGTTACATTTTCATACAATATGGCAGATATGAACTTCTCTTGTGGCATAATCAATTCTTTTTCTGGAGGCTCTTTAACTGCACCGGTATCAATTCAAGATAGAGCATCTGCCTTCCCATTTACTTTTCCTGGTCTGAAAGTGATAACAAAATCAAAGTCTGCAAAATATAGGGACCAACGCAGTTGTCTAGCTGTTAGAGTTCAAGCTGATTTTAAAAACTGTAAATTTCGGTGGTCCGTGTAAACGGTCACTTTATGCTTAGCTCCCAAAATGTAATGCCTCCACTCACGAAAAGTTTCTTTGACTGCCAATAGCTCCTTATCCGCAATTGAATAATTTATCTCTGGTGGTGTTAATTTTCGAGAGAAATAGGCCCCGGGATGTAATTGACCTGTATCTTTATGACGCTGGGAAAGGATACCTCCTATGGCAATATCTGAAGCATCTGCCTCCACATAATATGGCTCATCTGGATTGGGGTGGAGCAAGATTGGAGCTGAGACAAAGGAATTCTTCAAAAAATTAAAAGCATTTTCAGCTTCTTTTGTCCACTCAAACTTCACTCCTTTCTTCAACAATCGAGTAATGGGTGTAACTGTTTGAGAAAAATTGGATATGAATCTTCGATAAAAATTAGCGAACCCCAAGAAACTCTGGATATCTTTGACATTGCAAGGAGAAGGCCAATGTTGCACTGTCTTTATCTTGGCAGGATCCATACTAACTCCTTCTGGTGACAAAATGAATCCTAAGAACTCAACTCATTCCACATGAAATCCACACTTCTCCAATTTTACATAGAGGTGGTTTTCTAGCAACCTTGTGAGGATGGAACGAACATGGGAAATGTGCTCCTGTAGATTGTCGGAAAAGATTAAAATGTCATCAATATAAACCACAGCAATCCGGTCGAGGAATTCTCGTAATATATCATTAACGAAATGCTGGAAGGCAGCGGGAGCATTGCATAACCCATAAGGCATCACTTGATATTCAAATAATCTGTATCGAGTCCGAAAAGCGGTTTTCCATTCATCCCCTGAAGCCACTCGAATCAAATGATATGTTCCTCGCAGGTCCAATTTGGTGTAGATTCTAGCATTCTTTACTTGATCTAATAAAACTGACACTAAAGGCAGTGGGTGTCGATTCTTGACGGTAACCTGATTGAGGGCTCGATAATCATTGCAAGTTCGAAGACTCCCATCCTTCTGTGGTATGAAAAATAGTTGGGATGACACTGGAGATTCAGAAGGACGAATAAAACCATTAGCAAGATATTGATCCAAATACTCCTTTAAATGTTGATTCTCTGCTTCGGTCAATGCGTATATTCTGCTACATGGCAATATCGCACCTGGCTCCAGTTCAATTTTGCAGTCGTAGGGTCGATGTGGTGGCAATTTCTCAGCCTCCTTTTCATCAAAAACGGCGACTAAATCCTCATATTCTCTTGGAATTTCTGCTGTCTTTAGTGCACAGATCACTGAAGAGTGTGATGATAAACAGGCCGCTTGGGACTTGGTGGACACTTCCACTCCATCATGAAAGCAATTCTCTTTGCAGTAAGAGGAATTCATCTTGATCGTTCTTTTGCTCCAATCAATTTGTGGATTATGATCTGTAAACCAGGGCAGACCCAAAATGAGTTGAAATTGTGGAGCATCTATCAAATTAAAGATTATCTGCTCCTGATGTCCACCAAAACCTTGCATCTGAATTGGTTCGGTCTCATGGGAAATGGGTCCTGAAGAAAGATTGGTTCCATCCACAGCTCTTACTACTTCCAAAGTAGATTTCTTGATAAATCAAATACCCATTTTACGAGCGTATTTGGGCCCGTATTTATACTTTTTTAGCGCCGCGTTTGCGCCGCTTTTTGACGCAAAAGCGGCGCAAACTAACAAAATACCATTGGATTTTGTAAGTTTGCGTTGCTTTTGCGTCAAAAAGCGGCGCAAATGCGGCACTAAAAAAGTATAAATTCGGGCCTTGATATCACAGAAGTTGCCCGTAGCTCCAGAGTCTATCATAACTGAGATCCCTTGAATTTCCTTCTCAAGGGTCTTAACTGATAATGTTTGTACCAAATGTGGCACTGCGGTTTGTAAGGTATTCGCCACTCGTTGATCTAAAGGAGTTGTCTTGGGTTCTGCTTTCATCAGGGCAACTCCCTCTACTGATGAAGCTGGCCTTTTCCCGACTGAAGAGCTTTGGGTTTCTTGGGACAGTTTTTAACAAAATGCCCAGATGCACCGCAATATAAACATAGTTGATTCACTCTTTGTTGGAAAATGGGTTATTGGTAGGGCAGGTAGGTACCTACACCTAGCAACAAGCCACAAACCTCCACATAAGTACAGTTAGGTCTCAGTAAATTAATCCCAGCTCTACCCTTGGTAGCTTGGCATCGAGCGTCAAGGCTTAACTTAGGAGACAAAGTGTAAAGCATTCAAATATCACAAAACAGTAATTAAATAAAACACAGGAAACAGTTGAAAAAATCCAAAACCAATTTATAAAAATAGCTTATATTTTTATCTTTAAAATGACACAAAAACGATTAAAATCGGTTCAGGGGAACCGGAGATATGAATTTTTTAAGTATTAATATTTTCTAGCGCTTAGAAACAAAAAGTGGCAATCGGGTCATCTGGTTGCACCAGGACCGGGGCAAAGTCAAACTTTCAGGCCGACCGCGATGGAGCCCTGCTCGGCTACAAGTCGCGGGAGGCCTCGGTTAAAAAGTTACCTTCTGACTTAGGGCCTGATTTTAACCTTGGCGGACGGCGGAGGCCGTCCGCCAAGGTTCCGCCGCCAAATGACCGCACCGCGGTCACAAGACCGCGGCGGCCATTCTAACATTTCCTCTGGGCCGGCGGACGCTCTCCAAAAGAGCGCCCGCCGGCCCAGAGGAAATGCCCCTGCAACGAGGACGCCGGCTCAGAATTGAGCCGGCGTAGTTGCAGGGGTGCGACGGGTGCAGTTTGCACCCGTCGCGTATTTCAGTGTCTGCATGGCAGACACTGAAATACTTTGCGGGCCCTCTTACGGGGGCCCCGCGGCACCCCCTACCGCCATCCTGTTCCTGGCGGGAGACCCGCCAGGAACAGGATGGCGGTAGGGGGTGTCAGAATCCCCATGGCTGCGGAGCGCGCTCCGCAGCCATGGAGGATTCCCCCGAGCAGCGGAAAGTCGGCGGGAGACCGCCGACTTTCCGCTTCTGACCGCGGCTGAACCGCCGCGGTCAGAATGCTCGTGGGAGCACCGCCAGCCTGTTGGCGGTGCTCCCGTGGTCGGTGGCCCTGGCGGCCACCGGCCGCCAGGGTCAGAATGACCCCCTTAGTCTCTTTTTTGATGTTTTTCTTCCCCGGGACGAACCTGCCAGTTGGATCCGACCTCCTGGAGCCCTTGTCCGGATACGCGAAGTCGGTTTCCTCGGTGGTGATTTTTACCTTCGGACTTAGTCGTTTTTTTGAGATGAAAATCCTTCGACCGGGGTAAACCTGGATCTTGATCCGACGTCCGTTTAGCCCTTCTCGGATACGATGGCTGGAAGGTCCCGGTCAACTTTTTACGTTCGGACTTAGTCTCTTTTTTGGATGTTTTTCTTTACCGGGACGAACCACGAAGTCAGGCCGGGTCGCGGTTGAGGCAAGCCGGCTAGAATTTCCACGTCGGGTCGGTCACTTTATGGAGCTTTTTTTCAAAAATTCTCCAATCTTTTCCAAACTTCTGGGGCTTCACCCAGATGTTCTTTTAAGGTTCTTTTGGGGTCCACAGCTCACCCCAAGGGTCCAGAAGTTCTGTGATGGTCCTTGGGAAGTGCGGACTTCAACTCCCAGAATGCACCTGGCGCAAACTCCTTTTTGGCCACTGGACAGTGGTCAGCTGGTCACTTTTTCAGGAGTTGGTGCAGGGGACTCTGGATAGCAATTTTTCACCTGTAGCAAACAGGGAGTCCCTCCTTGAACCAGTGGAAGCCAGGTAAAGTCCTTCTTGTGGTGAAGCCCAAGTGTGCAGCTGGTGCAGTCTTTCTGAGTGCAGGGTCCAGGTGCAGGCCAGGGGTCCAGCAGGGCAGTCCTTCTTCTCCTTGTAGTTCCTTCTTCTTGAAATTTGGTGGGGATCTGAGGCGTGGGTGCAGGTCTGCCAGTTTTATCCTTGCTCCTGGGTGAAAAGAAGGGGGGTACTGGTTCTCCAATCAGGGACAGGGTCGTCCCCCTGTGATGACCACTTCCTGGGAAGTGTGGCAAAAATCCATCCCAGAAGGCAACAGTCTCTAAAAATCCAAAATGGATGAATCTGATTTTTGGAGGATAGATCTGGCTGAGCCCACCCACTGGTCTGGCTAAAAATCATAAACACACCCTTCTCCTGCCCTCTCCTAATCTAATTAAGGGAGCACCTAATTGTCTGGGGTTGCAGGATGTGGGGGTGTTGCTGGGTGCTCCAAATGTCCTTCTCTGCCTTTGAAGACCAGTTTGGCCGCCCTCCCCCTTCCTGCCTCACCATCTGCTGAGGGGAGATTTCTCTCCCCCAAGCACATTCCTTTGTGTGAAGTCAGGCCACTTCACACCTCATCAAGGTAGCCTGGCAGAAGCTGCTGCAGGCTGGCCAATCAGAGCACAGCAGCAAAAACAATGCAGAGCTGAAATTGGCAACTTTTTAGGTAAAGTCTAAACTTTTTACCTGAACTAGTTATAATAAATCCAACAACTGGAAGTTGTAGGATTTATTACAACAATTAATTTGATACCAAATTCTTGGTATGTAACATTTAAGGAGACTTTAAAATTTTAAATAAAGTCTGCCCATTCTAGCCTATGAAGGCCATTTACTTCAATGAGGGAAAAACGAATTTGGCTGTTTTTACCTCACCAGGGCTTATAAATCTATTTTTATAAAGTCCCTGCTTATAGTTACATGGCACCCAGCCCTAGGGGCACATAGGGCACACCTTAGGGGTGACTTATATGTAAAAATAAGGTAGTTTAAGACTTTGGAAGTACCTTTAATTCCAAAGTCGAATTTGCATATAACTTTAATTTAAAAGCAGCCAGCAAGGCAGGCTTGCTTTTAAAATGACACTGGGCACCTCAGCAGTGCACCTAGGTGTGCACCACCTATGCTGTGGTCCCTAAACCTACATGCCCTACCATATACTAGGGACATATAGGTAGGTTAACTTAGCCAATTATAATTAGCCTAATTTGCATATCCATTTTACACAGAGCACTGGCCCTGGGACTGGTAAGCAGTACCCAGGGCACAGCCAAGAGTCAGTAACCACCAGTACCTATCCAGAAAGAGTGGGGGTGATCAGGCAAAAAAAAAGGACTTTCCTACACTCTTCTTTTCTCTTTTTCTTCCTTAGATAAAGGACCTCGGATGGAACCAATTTGCATTGGTTCTTCTATCGTTATCCCTTCTCCGGCTCTCGTATGATCATTTCTTACACGATCAATTCTCAGGGGAAATGGTCGATACTCTCTTCTCTTTTCTGCTCTTCGTTCAGTTAACCGGTGGTCAATCTGTAACACAAGATCAATTAACTCCGAAATTTCGCTGGGTCTATTTGGAACTTGTGCTAAGGCATCTTTCAATTCATCTCTCAGTCCACGATAAAATATGGCGGCTCTTTTTGACTCCGGCCAGGCAGTCTCTACAATGAGTTTATTGAAATGAGCCAGATAGGCTACTAGATCTTTATTACCTTGCCTGATTTCCAGTAGTTCATTGTCAGTGGCTTGAGCTGCAGTTCGCCGATCAAATATTCTTAAGAACTCTTCCTTGAAATTTTGGAAATTATATAAAACAGGATAATTTCTGGAAATTATTGGCATGGACCATGAGGCCGCATCTCCTATCAAATAAGACAATATAAATGCCACTTTGGACTGGTCTTCGGAAAAAATGACTGGTCTACATAAAAAATGCAATGAGCATTGGGTCAGAAAAATCTGCGTCTTATTTGGATCCCCACCGAAGCGCTCGTGTTGAGCCAAAGGAATAATAGGGGAAACCGCATGAATTACTTGAGTGGATATACCTGCAGACTGTGAAGGGCTAGGGATTTATGAAAACACAGATTCATTTGATTTAGCGGTGTTCCCTAACTCATTTATTCGCTGTTTTATTTGGACTGTTTCTTCTATGGTGTTATTTAATTGTTTCTGTAACCCTTCCAAAACGGTGGCTAATGCTTTTATATCAATTCCTTCTGCCATTCTGCTCAGGAGGAAATCTGTTTTCCCTAACATTAGGGTGCTGGCACTTCAATCTGTCAGGATACTTCAATTCGATTTCCTCAGAAGCAGAAGATAACTCCTCAGTCCCGACCCGAGCTACTCACAACGAATATTAATCCTTTGTGCTGAGTACCCCGGAGGGGGAAAGGGGAATGGGATGGTAGAGAAACTGCCACAGAGATGATGAACGCCAGTACTCAGTCTGCCTCTTCACATCTAAGATTGGATACAGCACCTGCAAGAGTCACAGTCGCAATTACTAGGGACATACAACATCAGTTTTTTCACTTTCTACTCTCAACACTTAATTCTCTTTAATTCTATTATTTCTTCACTCAACTTGAGTTCTCTGTAGCCTTGCTTCTCTCTATAAATGATAGCTCTTCTTAAAAAATGCTTATTACTGATTCTGGAAGAACTTCTCAACCTTTGTTACAGATTGGTTTTATGTTGCTATATATATATATATATATATATATATATATATATATATATATAGTTGGTGATAATGCGTTCTTCAAATCAGCTGATGTTATTTAATTTCTCCTGTCTTATTGTGACTTCTGTCAATACTTGTATTTGTAAATGCTTGTTTATTAAAGTTTGTTTCTCCTTTCTTACTTCGACATTTGTTGATAACTTGTATTTGTAAATGCTTGTTTATTACAGTTAGTTTCTCCTTCCTTACTTCGACATCTGTCAATAACTTGTAGTTGTAAATGCTTGTTTATTTAAGTTTGTTTCTCCTTTAAACTCTATTTTGGTTTATTACCATTGAATTTAGAAATGCTTATTTGTTAACAGTTCTTTTCTCCTTTAAACTTGGCCTTCGTTTATAACCTTGACATTTGTATATACTTGCTCTTTTAAAGTTCGTTTTTTATTTGACTTTAATATCTTAAACAAGAACCTTGTAAACATAAGGTTAATTCAAACATTAACTCTGTAGCCTTGCCGACTTCCACGGGAATGGTCTACTATCAAACTCTTCGAATAAACCTTGACAATATTTATCCGTTTTCTGTAATATTATCTTCAAATGTAATTTTACCTCACAGGAGTTTCTGTTCTGAAGCTCTCTCTCTCTCCACACAACTGATTCCTGTCAGACCTCAGTTGAAGTGCAAGGCTTCCAGCTGGAGAGCTCATAACCTAGCAACCAACCGATTGCAAGACTAGAACTGTAACTAACCTTCAGGACTCACAACGGCCATCTTGGATCTTCTCTTCTTGATTCTTCCTTTGAAATAAGCGCAAGATTACTCTGCAAACCTTCTTCCAGTTTGGGCTTTGCTGTCTCCACTGAGGATATCTCTTTGATTTTCTCATGCACTTCTTTGATTTGACTTGGCAAGTTTGTGTGGTCATGACACCTAGCAGGCTTGTGTGTGTGCAAGGGCATGTGTGCCCAGGGAGCGAAGAGTATCCATGTGTGTTTTCACAACCATGAGGAGCGCTCTGCCCATAGGTTAGCATGGGGAACGTTTACAATTACTCCTAACTGCAATGGTGAATTGCAGTGGAGCAGCCTCATAATGTTTCCTATCATTGAAATCGTCCTGACAAACCCCTTCCTATTGTAAAGGTAGTTTTTTTCAATAATGACGGAGAAATGCCACTTCTAGAAAATGGGCATTTCTCTACTCTAAAATGCTTTGTGTGCCTTTTTAAACCGACTCAAGTTCACTCTGGAGGCTGGGGAAGCACATCTACGCGTTTCCTAGAGCTATAAACCTTGGGCATGCAACTGGATTGACAGACATCTGCCATTTGGGGGCCTGGCTGGATAGTTTGGAGGGAGAGTTTTGACACTTGGCCTCCCAGAGACGGATCATGGCCCCACTGAAGATTAAGACCTGTATTCCACAGCCTCATGGCAGACAGCACTAACATTTTGGGGGGACTTCTGTGCTTCAAAGGGGAACCCTCTGAACCACACCCAACTTCAAAGGCATGCTACAGTATAACTACTGGTGCCACACTGCAGCAAACTAGAGATACACTTGTGGGGATGCATGACCAGATGTACTAGACTGTGTGGTGCACATTGCCATAGGAATCTGTTGTGCATAAGGAGTGATTACTGCCCTTGGAAGAGACCACTCTTCCTTCCTGAAATGTGGCTTGTGTGGGTTTATTGCATGCTGCGGTATAGTACCCCTAAGTGTGCTCTCCAAGGGCTTGTTGGCTTGCCCCCTGTTCTTTTGTGGAGGTCACAGGTGAATCAAATACATCCTGTGAGGGACCTACTCCTTCTACCTGTGACATCTGGAGAGAGTGTACTCTTAATTTCCCACATCATCTGCTCGATCCCATCTGGTAGCAGCAATGTGAGCATGGAATCAAGTATTGTACCTGGAGACCGGATTTCCCGGTGTGGAGCCCCAAAGGATCCACCGGTATTCAAGGATTTTGCCCCTGTATCAAGGGTCCTCGACACGCATAAGCATCTTGTTGGTGGTGAGTGGATTCACTGGTTGCGGGACACCACATGGCCCACTGTAGGAGGCTAGCTCTCTATATAGTCTACAAAAATGATATGCACTGTATGGACAGTCCAAGCAACCACACCTTGGTAGCCAGAGGTAAAAGCTATACCAACTAATACTCTAATTTTTGTGGTAGCTTGGTGGAGCAGTTAGGCCAATCTTAGAGAACTGCTAAACATTTTTTATACTCAGAGTATCAATAAATGTGGACACATTACACAAAAGAATAACTCGAGACCAATTTACAAACATACTTCAGATTTGTACAAAATTTTTAAGATCAAGATCACCCAAAAAAGTTATCATTTTTCAAAGTGTAGCAAAATAGTCTTCGTGTGTGTAATTACGCACCATAGAAATCAATGGGATTTTTTTTAAAATGCACATAAAATCAGGCAATGTTTTCACCAATTTAGTCTTCTTGTCTTCTGTGTTTAGGTCTAGGTCATTGATATGTCCTGTGGGCCACCTGGAGAAGTTCGGGTGGTCTCCAGTTCAAGCGGGAGTAGCAGCTGAAAGTCTTTGAGCTGTTGCAGGACAGGCTAGGAAGACCACTTGGAAATGCACTGCACAGTCAGACGTGAAGGTGAGTCTAGTGTGTCCCTTTGGAGCGTGTAGGCTGCAAGGGGTTGGTGACTTCTAGAGCACCGCTTGTTCTCTGATGCAAGGGCCTGGGAGGCAGGGTGCAGAGCCGATTAATCATCCAAGAGCTGTGCGTAAAGGAGCCTTTGGAACCAGGCGGCAGGTCACTTGGAAGGTGGATTGCAGGTCAGCAGGGCCACGCTGTGGGTTGTTTTTTGGGTGAACTGAAGTCCTTCAACTGGTGCTTGCTCTTGGAGAGTCTGGAGTGGACTTTTCTTCCGAGTGTCCGATGTTGGGGTTCCTGTACACCTGACTATCGCACGGTTTAGCTGCTGAAGGTTGCAGTACCACCAAACCTGGCACACTTACAGGGTTTGTCCTCTGGGTCCATCAGGTGGAAGTTGATCCAGCTGATGTGTCTGATTCATTGGTCAGCGGACGTCAGTGAACTGGATTTCACTGGTTTTTGCTTCTTGGTTGCACAGAGTGATGGTTCACTCTGGAAGGAGGTCCTTGGCAATTTTATAGAAGGTTGGAGGTCCTCTGGGGTTTCTCAGAGTCTGTCCGATGTCCCGTTGACCCCTCAGTGGTGATTGTTCTAGCAGACATGATTTGGCTTCTTTTTCTTTGTGCAGCAGGACTTCTGTTCTCGAGCCTTGGATCTTCTTTGTCATTGGCCTTCTTGTGTCCATCAAATCCTATCTGCAGGTCTAGGGAAGCCCACTAAATACAGCATTTAGGGGGCGTTTTAGGGCAGTACGTGGTAGTGGCCAATGGCCATCTACCTTTGGGTGGCTACACTCAATATATGACCACGTCCTGTAGGGAGGGATCACATCTCCATCCCTGATTGGCTATTTTCCTGCCATGCAAGATGGAGGAAAATGAAATGTGGAGGCCTAAGGGGTGGTGCAGACAGAGGGTGGCCACTCCTCCTAGTCTTTGTGCACTTTCCCACTGTTGCTGCTGCCAAAGTGCAGGTTTGCAATGGAGATGGCCATCTGCTGCTAGCAGCAGGGCTGGGGGATGAGTTTCAAGGGCGGCAAGCCCTTTGAAGTTCGCAGGCAGGGCAGTGCACATTTCTGCAGGAGGAGGTGTAACACCTCTGCCTAGGAAGGACTGTGTTTTCTGGTCCCAGAGAGCTGAGGCCCTCACCCCAGGGTCCAGAATCTTGTCTGGTGGTGGCAGGCTGGTTGGGACCAGCCAGCAGCCATGTCAGGGTGGGTTAGCTTTGCAGGGGTCACCTCTAAGGTGGCCCGTGGGTACACTTTGCAATAAATCCAGTGCTGGCACCTGTTTGGATTTGTTGTTCTGAGTTGTTTGATTCTAAACAACCCAGGGTTCAGAGTGGCCATCCTGTAGCTGTGAAACTCGTATTGACCAGTGTGCAGCACATGCATTTAAAATGGCTGCTCTGTACACTTACTATGTGCCAGATTTGGGGAGGACACATATGGTCATATTGCTCATGCACCTATGCCTACACATGAATTATAGTGCACCCTGTGTTAGGGCTGTAAGGTCTGCCAGAGGGGTGCTTACCTATATTGCATGCAGTGTGTCTCACAGGCTGTGTACCATGTCATGTTTGCACTTCAGGATTGCACCAGGACACTCAGCCTGCAACGACAGTGCTGAGTACACTTGGATGGAGAATCCCTGAGGGTGGCACAATCTGTGCTGCTACCTTCGGGTGCCTACCCTTAGTACCCCATGCCCTGGATACCTAAGTACCATTTACAAGGGACTTATAGTGGCAGCTAAATGTGTTGCCAATTGTGCCAATGCATCAAAACAGTTTTGGGACGAGATCTGGCCCTGGGAACTTATTTAGCAGGGATCCAGGGCACTTACAACGTTGAAACCATATCACATACCAGACAAAAAGTGTGGGGCTAAACATATCAAAGACCCGCTTTGCTGACCATGATGCATTTCTCTTGTGCAACACACCGACTGCATGCTCATTTTTTGTGGTGTCTGATTCACAGGTTGCTTCCCTCAGAGGTGGGCGTACCCGTAGCAGTGCTACATTCTACCTCTTGTGGCACAGCTGAACTTGCGTTCTCTGTGTGAGACTGAAATTGTGTTGTGCGGCTCACTTTATTGCGCACCAGACATTGTGCCTCCCTCCAGGGAGGTAGGAATTTGGTAAATCTCTGTGTATGGCTGGGATTGTCTGGTGCGACTCAAGTCATCTTGCACCAGACGTTGTGCCTCATTCCAGGGAGGTACTAATTTGTTAAAGCTCTATGTATGACTGGAATTGTCTGGCGTGACTCAAGTAATCCGACACCAGATTTTGTGCCTCATTCCAGGGAGGTACGGATTTGGTAAATCTCAGTGTGTGACTTGGATTGCCTGGTGAGTCTCAAGGCATCATGCACCAGATGTTTTGCCTAATTCCAGGGAGGTCCAAATTCAGTAGCTCTTCGTGTGTGAACAGAATTTTCTGGTGCTACTCAAGTCATTGCATACCAGACATTGTGCCCCTTTTACAGGGGGTCACGGAGGAGTATATTCATGTACTGGAGTACCAGGCTTGTCTGGGTGCTATTTTGAGTGGTGGGTGTCCTATGGTGACCCTCTCCCCGTACCTTGCAGAACAGGGCCCATGCCAGGAGGCACAGTGTGGAGACCTTTGAATGAACTTTCAGAGTGGGAACCAAACCTCCATTTGTCGCATGCTTTGCGATCAACTTGTTATCTATTCTTTTCCCCCACCTTTGTCCCATGACCTGAATAAGTGTGACTCCAGCTGCGATCGGCCTAGTATCCAGGGACAGGTTTCTTTATTGAATCATTTGCATTCTAGTATAAAAAACATGAGCTGCGATTATAAGGAAGATGAAACATTACACAGTAATCTTCATTGCAACCAGTTTAAAGAAGATGAGCAACCATTTTGTGTGAGTGCAGGACTTCTAGTGATTCCTGCCTGACCCTTATGCCTAGATCTGAGAGCATAGTAGTGATAACCCATCTGCCGTCCCAATCTAAGGAATAAACCAGACCCCATACCTGAGTAGGGTTGCAAGGGTCTGCCTGTTGTGAGGAAGGACATCCTCTCAGGAAGCTGTCAGCACCAGGATCAGCAAGGCTTTCTTCGGTATGGTGTGCTCCCCTCAACAGTCATGACTGGAATGCCATCTATCCCTCTTAGGGCTTTGTGTTATTTCTATAACAATCCACACCGAAGGGCTCCTTTACAAGCCCTTTGCGGCACCGTAGCATCATTTTTTTTTATACAGCAGCATAGAGCTGTACCCCACCCCGTTCCATATTTACAAACTGGTACAATGGTACCATTGCGCCAGTTTGTCAACCCTTGCGCCACATTATACCTGCACCAGGTAAAATGTATACAAGGGAGACGTTCTCCTGCTAGGAGGCCCAATGGAATGACATAGTGTAACCTATAGGATTTCGCTGCCTCATCTAGCATCTTTTTGTGACACCTGCTCAAGGGCAGGCATTAAAGTGATGCTAGGCTGTTTTAAATGGGCCTCCCCGACCTTAGTGGGACTAGCGTCAACACTTTTTATGCTAATCTAGCAAAGCGCAACAACTGCATCAGAAATTCTGATGCACCTGTGCAAATAAGGTGCCATGGTCGTTGTATTGTAAAAATAGCACTACTGTGGTGTCATTAGGGGGGCGCAGGGCGGCAAAAGCAAACTAGCACATTGTGATCGATGCACCAGTTTGTTGTAAATAAGGCCCAGAGTTCCTGGAACAGTCCTGATGTATTTTAGTGTCTTGTGTAGAGGAGCTGACACCTGTGCGGGTAACACATGTTAGTATATCACGTTCTGTACATAACTGTGGAAGAGGCAAGGAGTTCACGCTTTACAATGTTTTGATGAGAATGTGCTGCACGAACCCCATCTTCTTGGAAAGAAGCAACTGATTACGATGTTTAGCATAAGGATTATAGTCTTCTTTGATTTACATACTTTGCAGCATTCTGTGACAAAAAAAAGGTAGAGTTAGAGGTTGCAAACAACTAATTATCAGACTGGGGCAATAATACCAGAAATGACACCACATGATTTTTCACCCACTGAAGAGATCACAGGAATTTATATCAATTGGCTGAGACCCGGATCAGAGGACAAAACTTTGACTTCTAACTCTGATGGCA
This sequence comes from Pleurodeles waltl, assembly GCF_031143425.1. Lineage (NCBI taxonomy): Eukaryota > Metazoa > Chordata > Amphibia > Caudata > Salamandridae > Pleurodeles > Pleurodeles waltl. Next base: position 1,542,153,156 of record NC_090446.1, read on the forward strand.
TAATGTTCGCTGGAGGTGATGTTATGCTTTAAGGTGCCTGCACGCTAACATGTGACTCTCCCAAGTGCCTGCTCACAGTGCCTGTTCACTGTAAGGTCTCTCTCCTGCAAAAAGTATACACATAAATGGATGGAACAGCTTTCACCTTTTGGATGTGGCTAGATTTGGCTAAAGAGTGTGTAAAAATAGTGCACGCCTTCTGGTAGGCTGTAGGGTGAGTATTATTGAGACTGCCCCAACATGACACCTCCTTATATCTGTGCATCCCCACCCCACGTCACTGCACCTGTCATGTCTCCACAATGTTTTTATAAAAAAAATAGACAATGTCTGCAAAAGAATTCCTTTGGATCTTATCACTTGTAGAATTTCGAGGGGTGGAAACCTGAAATTGAGCTTAAACATTGTTACATTTATTATTGACACCTGTGGAACAGTGTGCTATCTATTCACATCAGCACAGTATGCCTGCACACCACGCCTATGTACCAGATCATTATGAAGGCAGACAAATTCAGTATTACCACAACTCAGTATATTGTGTGAGTAAAGGTGATCCATTGTGTTATGCATAGACCAAGCTTTATGGTGCAAACACCAGTGCACCAAACAGACACAGCAGTGAGCTGTTCATATAAACCACTACATTGGGAACATAAACTAATATGCTGTGTTTAAAAGCCAGATACCCTGAACTGTATGCCTTGTTAGGCAAACCAGTGTGCTTGATTAGTGCCCTAGCAGCTTACCTACATGTTAACCAGTATTCTGATTACTCAAACCAGTGTTCCTGTGTTACAAGTACTGCAGGCAAAACAATATAACTTGTGTGTACCAATGCAGTGCACACATATGCACATTAAATACTCTTCATACATAAACTATATTTGCTATGTGAATTACTGTGTAGGATATAAACCAATATGTGTCACATATGAAGTAATTGAATTTTGGCCTCTTTGCCACCACAAATCAAACCTTGTTCCTGCATCCAACAACTTTCCAGGGTAGACTGTCTATTGCCTATCCCCCCATGTCAGGTCGGTACAATTCACCCATTGGCTGTTTATATAATCTATGCTTCACTGTCTTTAGTATGTGTCCAGACATCCCCTGCCCCCTTACTCTCCCCTCCTGATCCACGAAGTTCAGGACTCAGTGCTGCAGACATATTGCAACGCCCCCACACCACAGTAAGATGATACCACTCCAGCCGACTCAAACAAACCTGGGACTTCTTAGATATTCTTTTCTTCAGGACAGTTACAGGGATCCAGATCGTATGATACAAGTACCTAAGGGTATACCCAAGGAATTGACTTTTATTTATAAGTACCCTTAGTATGCCTCAAAAACAAAAATGTGTATTGTAAATATCAAGATTCTTCTTTCCCCCAACCACATATGACTGCCAACATATTTTAACCAAGCTGTGTATCAACACTGGTCATCGGTCTTCTTCAGGGATTAAGAACTCCCTGCCTAAATCATACTTGCATTGCATGCAAAAATATGAGCCATAAGGCTGGGATACCTGTCTGAGGTAACTCAGTAGTGAGCCCTGAAGATAGGAAAACAATGTCTAATAATATGTAAATATAAAACAATCTTACTAGAAACATTCATTTTAAGATTTGGTTTATTTAATGTAATACCGGATACACAGATACATATGTTCGATGGGATGTGTAGCTGCAGAAACACATCTTTGCATATGTCCGCCATTTAGTGTTGGCTTGGAGTGTTACATGTTGTTTTTGTTCGAAGAAGCTTTTTCGGATCACAAGATTAAGTGGCCCCTCCTCTTGTTTATAGTATGCATGGGCATCGAGTCCTTTGTTAGATTGTTTTCTTTCTGCCATCGGGTTCGGACACGTTTCCTCTCGCTCCGCTGGATCTCGGTTCGGTACTATCTGAACTTTTCTCTTCTTACTCTAAATGTCGGTATTGTTTTCGATCACGTTTTCTCACTGATATTCGATCCGATTCTATCGTCGGGGTCGATTAAACGTCCTTTTGGGCGACAGAACCCTTTTCGGGCCTGCTTCAACTTGTGGACATCAAAGGATGTCAGGCTGCTGGATCGGACTCCGTTTCGCTTTTGCCATTGGCGTCACGCCAAGTTCCCGTACACCAACCAACACTCTGTGTGCAACCCCTGCCTCTCTCCCGATCACAAGGAGGAAAGCTGTGAAGCCTGTCGATCCTTCTGTTCCAAGAACACTCTGCATGATCGAAGAGCGCGTCCGTTAGAGATGGCATCCAAGTCATTGAACAAACGCCCAATTTTTTTGGAGAGGAACAAGCTCAGACTGCAGTTTCCATTGCAGATTCTGATTCCAACTGAGTCTCCGATGGGGACAGCCAATAGATTCCGGTGGCACAGTATGTGAGCACATCAGCCCCTTGCCATCACCAAAAACCATCTAAAAAGACATCAGCACTGGTCTTGGCTCCACCACTGCTGGCCGACTATGGTTGGACCCGAAAAATACATTCCGATGACCAACCATGGGGTTCGGCACCGAAAAAACCCAAAGTGCATTCGGCGTTGACCGAACAGCGTACCACATCTGTTTCGGGATCGAGTCAAAGAGTGGACACTTCCACCTTGGAGCCGAAACACCCATCTTCCACCTCAAAGCCAAAAAAACTACCATCCATTTGAGAGCCGACTTGTGGTCAGCCACGTGCCACTGTGCTGATCACAACTCCTGAAGGGACCCTACCATAGAAAGGCTGGTAAAAACACAGTGCTGGTGGCCACACCCTTAGATTGCACACTGTCTGCTTTGCATTCTGAGGGTGCTGTTGTGCTACAGGATTGGCCTCAGCTCCCACAAGGGAGCCAAGATCAATACCATAGCACTGTTCCCACAGGGCTAACTGGCGGAAACATCGTAATTCGATGTTCCAGCTATTCAGCCTGGTGGGAACATCATAATACAGCAGGGGTTGAGGCAGCCGGGTTGACAGCCGCCTCATCTCCGTGAGTTTGAGGGTCAGCTCGTCAAACCACCAAACTCGTAATTAGCCCACACATATTAGAATGTTAAGATTACTGTGACCAAACAAAAGCCCAGTCCTTTGCTACAAGTTTAACCCTCCAGACAGGCTGCTATTTTTTATCTTTTTCTGCCCTCCCCACTTCTATTACACATCATCCTAGAGGATTAGATATAAAGTGCTCCCAAGTAATTTGTGGGTCGCAGCATGCCCCATCCCTCAGTAGAACGGGAAGGACCCAGTGATGAAGCGTGCCACCAATAATCCTGGTGGGTGATGGTTTGCTAAGGAAATTAATCAGTTTCCGGATTCTGTCTGGATGGTTAGCCTTGTAGCAAAGGGCTGGGCTTTTGTTTGGCTTAAGGTATATGATTTTATAGGAGGGTAAGCCACACCCCTCATATCATTTTCTTCCTTACTGCCTCTTTAGTGTTTTGTATGATTGTAGTGACTTCTTGTAACAAGGTCTGTGGCTGAACATAATTAGGTGGATAGTGGATAAGAGGCAGTCTGTTGTCTGTCATAATAACCCCTTTGTATTATGCCACTGTCACATTAAAATTAAAAAGACTTGGGTGCTGCAGCCTTCTCTATCTAATGAGCCCCTACACTGCTGCTGAGTAGACACAATGCCCTCATTGTGCAGGATATTTCAACACATATCAGCATTGTGATGCATGCATGCAAAACATATATGTAACACTGCTCATTGTTTCTATACCGACTATATAGCACCCGCACAATTCTTTTAAAGTGGGGCTCTGTGTGGATGCACGTTGTTTGAAATGCAGTTCCTCACAGGCCACCATCATTCATTTAGCCCGAGGGATGCCTGAGGTTGGCGGAGTTTTGGGAGGGTTTATTTTCAGCCATACATGCTGTCACTCGTCACCTTTCTCCTTGTACCCCCCTGATGGTCCTCCCGGGCTATGCCAAGGATGTCCCGGCATGTAATCACCAACTTATTGCAGTGTTCCTCCTTCTAGTGCAGAGTGGCCATACTCTGAGGTTTGCAACCCACTCCTACAGTACCAGCTTGGATGCGAGACGCAACATATTGCCAGGAGCAATTGACAAACGTTTAAGAATTGATGCCTTTGCAGTTGTGCCCCAAGAATATTTGGGAACCACTCTTTACTTATGTGTGCCCCAGGAACTCTCCCACAAATTCTGGGGATTGTCCCTAACTCATTAACATCGCACTTCCTAAATGATGTGAGAGATCCTGATAAATCACCATAGCAGATGCTGTAGCATGATCCGAACAACTTGTCACCGCTCTCTCATTTATCTATGAGTTTTGCATATATGATATACTGGGGGTGAGCACATTCTACCGATAATGTTTGTTTCAAGCTGCATGTGGATGGGCATTTTTTTGTCATTGTCTTTATACATTTACCAAAGTGATAACATGCTTTTTCCCTCTCTACCCTCCTCACCTTCTTTTCTCCATTTTCTTTTCTTTCTCCCTTCTTTCCCTACCACAGAGTTGTGACAGTTGCCTTGTGTTTGTTCTATGTCAATAATAAAAATACATTGCTGGGAATACTGGGAATTGCAGTACAGTTAGTTGCAAGAACACTGAAATGCCTCTAAATATTTATGAGAGGTTTGCTCTGTTTAATTATTGATGAGATGGGATCGACAAATCAGTTCTGCTTTATTATCACTTAAAAAACTAGAACCTCTAATGGGCAGTGAAATGTAGAATACTCTATCATAGTAAATGGTTGTAAAAAAAGAATATTACAAGTGGATGTGATATCAGACTCTAACCTATGGTGGGAGCCACTAAATATAAGCCAGTAATAGGGTAGGCTACAAGCCCAGAACACAAGGTGAAATTAATTTTCTTTACATATTTCCCAACCAAAGGATTTGAAAAGTTTTTCAATATGAAGAAAGTTGCACTAATATTGAAATACATAGGATCGACAGAGGAAATTCTTCACTTGTATTATACTACATGACAAGCAATCACACCCCCAAAATAATGTCCTACTAGCAAGAGCCCTGGAATGGTATGGTGAAGAACAATAACCTGTCATAGCAAGCGTAATACAAGTGAAGTGATAGGGGGTATGCCCACTCAACTTTGTTATTGAGACACATATTTATTGTTTCAAATAGATAAACCCACTGTTCTACATGAAGAACCTTGCTATCAATAGCACCTGCTCAATGACAATCCATTCCAGGTCTGATTCCAGGACACTTGATGGGCCACCGATCTCGAACCCACTCCCCCACAAAAATATCACACCGCAACCTTTGCATCATCCAGCACACTGAACATGAAATAACAGATTAACACAGTCACCTCGGTCTGTTTCCACTCTCTTGTTAGAGTTTTAAAGTAAAATATATTAATAATGAATACAATAATCAAACAATAAAAATACAATTGATAGTTTGAATAAATGATGCAGTACAAATTTAGCTACAAGAGAACATCCTCTCTAAAAACACAACTTACATATTAATATTGTTAATTTTAAATACGCATTCACTATATACATATATATATATTAGACTATTACAAGTATTTGTCAGTGCAGTAAATGTAACAGAAAACAATTCATTAATGTGTAGAAACCTCTTCATGTCTAGGAAGATGAGTATGTGAAGATTAAGCTAAAGAGTTTAGGAAATTTGTAATGGGTATCCATAGTATGTCTCTTCTAATTGCAAGAGATGAAGGGGATACATGAGCTCTATCTCTTTATAGCAAACACCATACCTCCAAGCCTGAAAGGATCATTCGGAAGAGTCTTTCCGAGATTTAGTAACCGCCATGGTCATAATACTCAAAAAAAGACTGCCAGCCTGTGGGCGGTCTTACTGCCGCTTTAACACCGTCCGCCAGGGTTGTAATGACCCCCCAAGTCTTTAAAAGAAGGCTTAAAAAAAGGCCCAAATATTTAATTTTATCATTATTCCAGTGGAAATTGGATAAATTAAAATCCTCAGGAAAACAGAATTTATTTAAAAAGAGAAGTATTTCACATTTATTTTTATTCAATTTATATCCCGAAAGAGAAGCAAAATGTTCAACTTCCGACAAAAAAGTAGGTGGTTCTGATGTAAAAAGTAAAATATTGTCTGCAGAAGTGAACATTTTAATTGTTTTTCCCCATATTGAAAACCATGGAAATTTGAATTGTCACTAAGTTTCATTAGAAAAGGTTCCAAAGCAAGAATTAACAGAATTGGTGACAAAAGGCATCCCTGATGGACTCCCCTATGAATTGAAAATGAAGCAGAAATTAGACCATTTAGAAAAATGGCTGCTCTAGGAGAAACACCCAATAATGATATTAATTTTATGAATTTTGTTCCAAACCCAAACCAGGAAAGAGTGGAGAAAATAAAAAGGCAATTAACACGATCAAAAGCGTTTTCAGTGTCTAGGGCAATTGCTGAAAGAGGTTCTTTATAGGTAACAGATTTACTCAAAATAATAAAGAATGTATTATCTTGTTATTATCCTTGTATTATCTGATAACATACGGCCTTTAGTAAAGCCAGATTGCTCCTTACCAATTAACTCAGGAAGAAGAGGTTCTAGACGAAGAGCCAAATTTTAGCAAAGATTTTATAATTAAATAAACTAGGGATGTAGGTCTATAATTTTTACACAACTGTGGGTCTTTGTTATCTTTTGGTGTAAGGCAAAATAAAGCATATTGAAAAGAAACTCCAGTAGAGTTAGATGTGATAAAATATGAAAAAAGTTGATATAATTTTGGAGTTAATAATTTAGAGAAATGCAAATAAAATTCTATAGTGTAACCATCCGGCCCAGAAGCTTTGCATTTCTTGATAAGATTAGTTTCCACACCCTTACTTTGCTCTGCAAAATCTTCAAATAGCTACCCATCAGCATGAGAAAATCAGCCATGCAAGCCTTAGTCCCCAGCCAGCTGGACTACTGCAACAAACTGTATGCAGGAACCACCACCACATTCATTAGAAGGCTCCTGACATTATAGACCTCAGCGGCCAGGTTGATGCTCAACCTGACCAAATGCACCCTCATCACCTGAACAACCTCCACTGGCTACCATTAACAAATATGCTATTTCAAATTACTGATGCAAGCCTACAAAGCCCTTCACAACCAAGGACTAGCTTACATAAACCATTGCATGAAACTTCCACTAACCACCCAGGAACATTTGCTTCACCTCCCTCGCAGAGACACAGCGCAGCCAATGTAACCACAGCAGAAGCTCCTCCTTCTCCCGCCTCATTATCAAAACTGGAAGACCGTCACCCTTCAACTCTGAACATCACCTTTGCTGACAGACTTCAGGAAGAGACTCAAGATATGGTTCTTCGACTAATCCCATCCTGGGTGATAAGCCACGTTTTATAAGTACTGGTTGATTGATTTTTCAGAATGGTCTTTCTACACAAAATGTCATATCATTTTGGTACATGTTTTCCTAAACCTTATGCTCAATGTTTCTGATCTTCAATTTTCTTGTTGTCATCTCTATGTATCTGAGCAAACAGGGGCATGTGATCATGTAGAGAACATTGGCTAAATGATAGTCCTCTGTTTGAGGACCAATGGAGTGCCCATCATTAAATCTATTTACATAGCACTTTTTGCATACCTACAAATATTCAAATGCCAGTATGAGAATGTCAATCACAGGTTGAAGAATCCTTGTTGTGATGACTCTATTTTTAGTGTTGGATTTTATAGGTTGTGGGTGAACCAATTCATCTTTCAGAGATTTAATATATCTGAAGGAATACATTGGTTTCTTAAAGTTCAGTGCTCCAGAGGTTAGAGTTCTTCGATGTTTATTAACTATTCTTTGTATTGAATTATAATGAATAGCTTGGGTTGTTATACAGATGAGGTGATCAGTCTCTGGATTCTGAAATGTTTGTAATAAAAGGTCTCCTAGACTGTTGCCTTTATTATTCTTATAGGTTACTCTTTCTCCAGCAGTGTTTTTTGTTAACATAACTGCAGGGTGCAGTTACGCACTAACCTGAAGAATTGTCCAACTGGGAGAATATCACAAAGGATTTTAGGATGAACGCTATCACCCAAAGAGGTTATTATAATCCGTTGGTCTTTAACATATATTACAATCACTTGGTTTTTAAAATACCTCATACTTATGAGTCTCTTTGGAGTTATTATCTTCAAATTTGAGAAACATATATAAGATTTGTTTCTACTCCTAGTGAACCTGAGGAATCAGAGAAAGAAAGAGCTTCTTCTTAATTATCAGACCCAATAATGAATATATCATCAATGTAACATTTCCACAGTGAACTATTCCCAGAGAAAGACTAGGAAAGTTTGAAGATGTGCGATTTTCCAAATTTGTGGACATATACATATGCTACACTAGAGGCAGAGATGCGTCACATTGATTTACCGTGCACCAGTAAATTAAAATCGTCTTCAAACTTAAAGTAATTCCTGCTAAGGGTCATCTGTACACAATTTAGAAGAAACTCAACCGGGGTTTTTGAGGCCCATTCAGTTTGGGATAGAAGCACATCAAGGACCTTCAGAGACTCCTCTTGGGGAATATTTGTATAAAGCTCCTCAACTTCCAAAGTCATCATAAGGTTGTGTGAGGATTAAAAGGTATACCCTTCAAGATTTTAAGGATGGCTTTTGTAGGTAGGTAAATTGAGTACCAATAAATTATGTAATGTTAACACTTGGGGGGTCATTAAGGGTTTGGTAGATGGAAAAAGGCCTCTTGCCAAACTCTCGCGGTCAGGTTGCCGCCAGTGCAGCCGCCTTCCTGCGGGCCCCATTAGGAGTTCTCCGATGGGTCAGCGGGTGAAAACGGTAATTCCACCAGCTAGCCCAGCCAGGAACAACCCACAACATCGATGCCGGCTCACAACTGAACCTGGGCAATGTTTCAGTGTGTAGGGTGCAACAGCAGACGTTACGCTTTTCACTGTCTGCAATGCAGACAGTGAACAGTGCGATGGGGATGTCCATGGGGGCTCCTGCACTGCCCATGGCGATTGCCTGGGTAGGGCGGGGCCCCCTGCACTCCACCTCTGCCAGCTTTTACATGGCGGTGCAACTGCCATGTAAAAGCTGGCAGGGAGGGGGGGTCGTAATCCCCATGGAGGGGCTGCATGCAGAGCTGCCCTGGCGGGTAAGGCCGCCAGTCCCTCCAGTGGAGGGAAACTGGCGGTGCTGGCGGTCCGACCATGGCCCAACCACCACGGTCATAATGTGGCTGTCTGACCACCCCCGAAGCAGTTAGACCACTGCTTTGGCAGCAGTCAGAGCACCACCGTGGCCACCAAGGTCTTTACAGTAGCATGAATCAGCAAAAGTGTAGTATGAAAGGCTATTTATTAACAAGTTATTATTATGAGTAGTGCAGCACTATTGTTCTTTCTTAATTCTGACGAGCTTTTTGTAGAAACGCTTCCATTTCCATCAATTGGATGTTATGCTTGTGGTTGCTACTTTATTAATGGATTGTGTTTGCTAATTTCAAAGTAAAATGAGAATCTCCATGCTACAGATACCTGAAGTGTGTTGTCCCTAAAGATAGGTGTGCCAAAGGCGCTTCCTTGTTGTTGAGTTTGTTGCTCTCATTGAGTAAGGTGGCTGGTGTTTATTGCTTGTCTAGAAGAATGCTTTGATAGTAAAGTTACATTCTGTAATATGATTTTGTGCATTTGACTGTGTGACATATTTCAATTTATTTTATTTGGATAGTTTTAAGATGTATGTTGACCTGGTGTAGAAGGCACTGCTGTTGAGTTATAGGCATTTTGCCAAGAAGAAGGCGTTGTGGGTCTGTCAAGTGTGTTTATATTCACAAAGGGAATTATAAGCATAGTAGGAAAGGTGTCCCAAAATTAATATTGTTCAGTGGAAGATGCTGTTGGGTCTCCAAACACATGTGATGTGCGTATATCTATTTCCTACTTCATTGGTGGTTTTGTGGTGTCTGTTATTTTTGTTCTGGTTGTAGAACACTATTAGCTACACTAAATGGCATACCTTATGCACTTTGGTGACTATAGAGGAAGTTAAGCACATTAGTTTCAACTGCTGCTGAAACTGCAAGTTGGTTATTTTTAAACCAACAGTATTCCTTGTTGTGTAGGAATTATCTTGCACATGCTGGGTAAGTGTGAAAGAACAAAAATGAGATTGTTGTGGGCCTTTAGCTAAGATCAGAGTGTGTTTCTAGTCTGAGCTCAACTGTTGTGCCCGGTAGGTGGGCTGTGGTGTATGAGGCAGGAACGCTGTTCTTTCTTCATCTAAACATCTAGTGACCACTTCTCTTCTTTTTGCCATAGGCGCAGTCCCCTGATGCAGGCCACACCTACATGGTAAGATAAATGTAAAGTTCCTCTCAGCACAAAATGGCTGTTTCTGATTGCTCAGATAAATGTTATTTTTTATACGTCTGAGTTTTCCTAGTTCTAACTAGGTCCTTTTCAACTGCCCCATGATCCAGTGAGAGGTTAATAAGGTCTGGGTTCTGTATTACTTTGTCATGGGTACCTAAGCTTACAAAACAGAATCTTTTGAATTGGCATGGGAACATACTCTCTTACATAGATTGTAGAATATGTTTAGCAAATTTACATTTTGGGCTGACATTAGTGTGCTTGTGGAAACAATGTATTTTAATTCATTCTCCAAAGGCCTTTTGGTGCTGTAAAAATAAAAACAAGGACTGTTGATAGGCAGTACTAACTACTGCCAGGCCAGAATTAAAATTTTGCAAAACTAGCAAAGAAATGCCACCAAGGGTGCATTCAGAGCTGAGATGTTTCAAAAGATGACAACCTTCACTGAGAAGTATCCCACCCTACAGTTGGATCTCTGTTGTAAGGGTGGAGGGTGTTGAATGCACCAGTTTTACATTTAGAGGGGAGGTGTTACACAAGATGGATGTCTTCCCTGAGAAGCACCCTACCCCACAGTTGTATCTCTGTTGTTCTGTTGGAAAGTACAGAGTGAACTGAGAACAATTCTACCATAAGTTTGCATCTCTGTTGCAGGGAAGTAGAGCGTGGGCCACACCACATGTATATTAAAAGCTGAGATGATCCACAAGATGACACCTTCACCGAGACATATCCCACCTAAGAGTTGGATCTCTTTTGCAGGATAGTAGAGCGAGGACTCCTAAGAAAGTCTTTGTGACGCAGGCAGAGGGCCACAGCCACATGGAAGGTCTGTCCTGACTTTGTCCTGTTTCTAGTAGAAGCCCATGAACAAGGGCTGTGAGAGATTCGATTCCACTGTTCATCCACTCCCTGAAATCACACCTGTTCGTTGACATATGAAACACATGCCTTCATACATTTTTTTCAGGAAAACAATAATGATACATAAGCGAAACAATATAGCAAATAGAATGGAGGAAACAAACAAAATAAATGCCACAGAACAAAAGCCGCAATAAGACTGTCCATGTCGATACAATCCAGCTATGTATCTCCTGAAGGTGTCTTAATACTGTCTCTTTCGCTCGCAGGCATTACAGCTTGGAGATCAGACAACATACGATCACCTGCAAAGGTAACCAATGGTAAACGTCACCTTCTTGTCCTCACTGTCATATCTGCATCATCTTTAGCCAAAGATGGAAGCCATGAAAAGGCTCAGCATGAACGGAAGGAATGACTGAGGGGATAGAGCACACTTGGGCGGGGAGAACGTGAGAAATAGGCATATACATTGGAAATAGTCTAGCCCTCATCATTTACCTTTATGGATCATTTTGTCTCTTGGTATCTTATTCCGTAAATACATTTTGATTTGGTAACAACTGGCAAAAGTACAATAATGAACACACTGCATAAGGAACAGCTTCTTGTGTGGTGCAACTTAATTGTATCAGGCAAAGGTTTATTTGTGGCATGATAACTTGTTGTTTAGTCATCCAGGCCCATATTTATCAAGGTTTTACATCACCCTTGAGTTACAGAAGGGCACGCACAGTGCAGCAAAACCTAGAAGGAGATTTACCAAGCCCCGAAATGCCACCTTGCATGGCCCTGTGGGGCTCACTACATATCAAGTAACACAAAGTAGTGCAAGTCCACTGGGAAGGCAATCTATGGCTGGAGAGCGGGTGTTCTCATCCACTCACAGATTTTGGTGAATTCCCAGATTTAGAAAGACTCATAAACTTGGGAATGCTTCAAAATGCTATGCCTGGAGAGGTGCTACTAGGACAAATATCCTTATTTCTCCTCATTTTATCCTCTTTGAAAGTGTGCTGTATTCTGCAATACCCTTAGAAAGAGGAAACATCCTCACAGGATTGTCCTTAGCTGCAATAAAAACAATCCTGCCTGCAACACAGGCACCCTTGCATCATGGCACAAGTGCAAGAGCAAGCAGGGGACGTGACTGTACCATATCTTAGCAGATATGGTGCATTTCTGCCCTCCCTTTTTCATGCACCACAGCAAGTTGTTTTGCTGTGTTGCATGAAAAAATTATGAATCCAAATGTTTCCAGTGCACATAAGTGATTTGCTGATGCTGAAAAGTAAAGATTTAGGGTAACATGGTAGACACTCAGGCATCTATATGTTAAATTTCTTCTCCTTAAGCAGCGCTTCCAGGGGATTACGTCCTCGTTCTCTGCCAGCATTATCATGGCGGCAGCACTGCCATCAAAAGGCTAGCAGAGAACAGGTGCAGTGTGCCCCAGGGTGGCCCCTGCACTGCCCATGCATTTGGCTTGGGCAGTTCAGGGGCCCCCATTGCCAGCACCATCGCAATGTTCACTGTCTGCTTTGCAGACAGTGAACATTGTAAGGGTGTTGCTGCACCCTGTGCACTACAGCTTTACGGCCGGCATGATTACAAGACAATGCTGTAGGGTGTTTCCCGCTAGGTCAGCTGACCTAGCGGGAAACTCATGATGGGACCGGCGGGGAGGTAGCCACTATGGCGGCAACCTCCCCATCGGATGGCAGAAACGGTCCGCCGAACCCGTAATCAGGCCCTATGTTTGCGTCAGGCATAATGTATGCAAGGGAGCGTTCCCATGCAAGGAGGCCCACAAAAATGGCACAGTGAAATTGACAACATTTCAATGCGCCATTTTTTCCATACTTTTTAATGCCTACCTTAGGCAGGCATTAAAATGACACACCCATTCTAACCCATGGGCCTCCCCGCTCTTTGCTGCACTACATCAACATTTTTGACACTAGTGCAGCAAACCACCACAATAGCGTAAAAAATGTTGACACTATTGTGCTAAAGACTGCCATGGTACACTGTATTATAAATACGGTGCAACCATGGTGTTGTTAGGTGGCAGTAGGGGGACACGAGAAAGTGGTGCATCCGGACCGATGCAGCACTTTCTTGTATATCTGTCCCTATGTGGTAAAAGTCATAATCTGGTCACATTTCTCCAAATATTCTGGAAACAAGACCTACCTCTGCCCCTTCTCAGATTGCTTCTCTGATCTGTGCAAGATTTGACCAGTATTAATGCCCTAAGTCCCTTAATCTGAATCACCTTTACGCTTTCCCAGTTTTGACAGACAATATAACCAATGTGTAGTGAGGTCCATTAACTTTACCAAGACCACAAAATGTGGTAAACTGGTAGCTGGGATTTGGACCCAGGCCATGACACTCCTAGGTCATGCCATCAAACAGTGTTCCTGCACTAGTTTTCCATTAAAGATTGAAATATAGAACAAGGAAATTGAAAACAAAAAGGAAGGAAACAGTTTTAACTAAGTGATGAGGGTGGTGCTGATGACATCACCAAGAGACCCCTCAAGTTGTTTGATGCTACATAGCAGTAGTCAGTGAGGGGGTTTACTCTTCACTTCTTGTTGAATGGATTGCATGTCTATCTGAACATTCCTTGCAATGTGATACCCTAAAGACTATTTTCTTAAGGACTGCATTGATTTAATTTATATGATGCCAGGGACATTAGAGAACACCTCAGTTGGAAACTAGTGTCCAGTAAGGTTTTTCTAAACCACACAACGTCACCCTCAGTCTCAAGAGAAGGGGGTAACTTTAGCATATACTTATAGTAAATTTTGGAAAGGATCGCCCTCTAGTATCTGACGGCAGGAATGTGGAATTTGAGGATAGCAGTTAAACTTCCGTAGGTTGGTTTTTGTGCGAAAACAGGGCTGATTGCAGAGACCCCCCTAACTTTTTGCCCCCATTTCCCACTTTTGGCTGGTGTTTTCCTGACTCTGATGGTGCCCTGGGTACTGCTAACCAGTTCCAGGGCCTGTGCTCTGTGTAAAATCAGTATGCAAGTTAGGCTAATTATAATTGGCTAAGTCAACCTACCTATAACTCCCTAGTATATGGTAGGGCATGTAGGTTTAGGGACCACAGCATAGGTAGTGCACCCATTGGTGCACTGCTGAGGTACCCAGTGTCATTTTAAAGGCAGGCCTGCCTTGCTGGCTGCTTATAAATTAAAGTTATATGCAAATTCAACTTTGGAATGAAAAGTATTTCCAAAGTCTTAAACTACCTTATTTATACATATAAGTCACCCCTAAGGTGTGCCCTATGTGCCCCTAGGGCTGGGTGCCATGTAACTATAAGCAGGGACCTTATAAAAGTAGTTGTATAAGCCCTGGTGAGGTTAAAACAACCAAATTAGTTTTTCCCTCATTGTAGTAAATGGCCTTCATAGGCTAGAATGGGGACACTTAATTTTAATTTTAAAGTAATGATACCAAGTGTTTGGTATCAAATCAATTGTTATGATAAATCCCACAACTTCCAGTTGTGGGATTTAATATAACTTGTTCAGGTAAAGAGTTTTAAACTTTACCTGAAAAGTTGCCAATTTCAGCCCTGCATTGTTTTTGCTGCTGTGCTCTGATTGGAAACCCTCTGGCAGCCTGGCCAGGCTGCATTGATGAGGTGTGAAGGGGCCTGGCTTCACACAAAGAGATGTGCCTGTGGGAGGGAATTTCCCCTCAGCAGATGGTGAGGCAGGAATAGGGAGGGCTGCCAAACTGGTCTTTAAAGGCAGAGAAGGACATTTGGGGCACCCCAGCAACACCCCCACATCCTGCAACCCCAGACAACTAGGTGCCCCCTTGATTAGATTAGGAGAGGGCAGGAGAGGGGTGTGTTTATGATTTTTAGCCACACCAGTGGGTGGGCTCAGCCAGATGTAACCTCCAAAAATCAGATTCAGCCATGATGGATTTTTGAAGAATGTTGCCTCCTGGGATTGATTTTTGCCACACTTCCCAGGAAGTGGTCATCACAGGGGGAAGGACCCTGCACCTGATTGGAGAATCAGGACCCCCCTGTTTTTCACCCAGGAGCAAGGATAAAACTGGCAGACCTGCACCCACACCTCAGTTCCCTACCACATCCCTACCAGGAAGAACTACAGAAGAAGAAGGACTGTCCTGCTGGACCCATGGCCTGCACCTGGAACCTGCACTCAGAAGGACTGCACCAGCTGCACACTTGGGCTTCACCACAAGAAGGACTTTGCCTGTCTTCAACTGGTTCAAGGAGGGACTCCCTGTTTGCTACAGGTGAAAAATTGCTAACCAGAGTCCCCTGCACCAACTCCTGAAGAAATCAACCAGCTGACGACTGCCTAGTGGCCAAAAAGGAGTTTGCGCCAGGTACATTCTGGGAGTTGTAGTTCGCACCCCCAAGGATCATCTCAGAGCTTCTGGACCCTTGGGGTGAGCTGTGGACCCCAAAAGTACCTTAAAAGAACATCTGGGAGAAGACCCAGAAGTTTGGAGAAGTTTGGAGAAGTTTTGAAAAAAAGCTCCATAAAGGGATCAACCCGCCGCAGCAACTCTAGCTGGCCTGCCTCAACCTTGACCCGGCATGATTTGCAGGTTCGTCCCGGTAAAGAAAATCTCCAAAAAAGTCCAAAGGTAAAAAGTTGGCTGGGACCTTCCAGCCAGCGTATCCGAGGAGGGCTCCAGGGACGTCGGATCAAGATCCAGGTTTGCTCCGGTCGAAGGATTTTCACCTCGAAAAAACATCTAAGTCCGAAAGTAAAAATCTCTACCGAGGGCTCCCGCGACGCATATCCGGAGAAGAGTTCCAGGAGGTCGGATTGGACTGGGAGGTTCGGCCCGCTGAAGAAAATCTTCAGAAAAGAGACTAAGGCCCTCATTCCGACATTGGCCGGCGGCGGTCGCCGCCGGCATGTCGGGGGCCGCCAGAATACCGTTCCGCGGTCGAAAGACCGCGGCGGTGATTCTGACTTTCCCACTGGGCTGGCGGGCGGCCGCCTTCAGGCCCAGCCCAGCGGGAAAGAGGCTTCCACGATGAAGCCGGCTCGGAATCGAGCTGGCGGAGTGGAAGCTGTGCGACGGGTGCAGTTGCACCCGTCGCGTATTTCACTGTCTGCAAAGCAGACAGTGAAATACATTTAGGGGCCCTCTTACGGGGGCCCCTGCAGTGCCCATGCCAGTGGCATGGGCACTGCAGGGGCCCCCAGGGGCCCCGCGACCCCCCTACCGCCATCCGGTTCCCGGCGGGAGAACCGCCGGGAACTGGATGGCGGTAGGGGGGGTCGGAATCCCCTCGGCGGCGCAGCTAGCTGCGCCGCCTTGGAGGATTCCTATGGGCGGCGGTACACTGGTGGGAGACCGCCAGTGTTGCCGGTCCGACCGCAGCTTTACCGCCGCGGTCGGAATGCCCATTGGAGCACCGCCAGCCTGTCGGCGGTGCTCCCGCGGCCCTCCACCCTGGCGGTTTGAAACCGCCAGGGTCGGAATGAGGGCCTAAGTACGAAGGTAAACTTTTGACCATGGCCTCCCGCGAGCTGTAGCCGAGCAGGGCTCCATCACAGTCGGCCTTAAACTTTGACTTTGCCCCGGTCGAGGTGCAACCAGATGACCCGATTGGCGCTGTTTGTTGCTAGGCGCTAAAAAACAATAATTCTTAAAAAATGTATATCTCTGGTTCCCCTTATCCGATTTTATTCGTTTTTGCGTCATTTTAAAGATAAAAATATAATCTATTTTTATAAATTTATTTTGGAATTTTAAACTGTTTACCGTGTTTTATTTAATTAGCTGTTTGTGATATTTGAATGCTTTACACTCTGGCCCTCATTCCGACCCTGGCGGTTTCAAACCGCCAGGGTGGAGGACCGCGGGAGCACCGCCGACAGGCTGGCGGTGCTCCAATGGGCATTCCGACCGCGGCGGTAAAGCCACGGTCGGACCGGCAACACTGGCGGTCTCCCGCCAGTGTACCGCCGCCCATAGGAATCCTCCAAGGCGGCGCAGCTAGCTGCGCCGCCGAGGGGATTCCGACCCCCCCTACCGCCATCCAGTTCCCGGCGGTTCTCCCGCCGGGAACCGGATGGCGGTAGGGGGGGTCGCGGGGCCCCTGGGGGCCCCTGCAGTGCCCATGCCACTGGCATGGGCACTGCAGGGGCCCCCGTAAGAGGGCCCCTAAATGTATTTCACTGTCTGCTTCGCAGACAGTGAAATACGCGACGGGTGCAACTGCACCCGTCGCACAGCTTCCACTCCGCCGGCTCGATTCCGAGCTGGCTTCATCGTGGAAGCCTCTTTCCCGCTGGGGTGGCGGGCGGCCTGAAGGCGGCCGCCCGCCAGCCCAGCGGGAAAGTCAGAATCACCGCCGCGGTCTTTCGACCGCGGAACGGTATTCTGGCGGCCCCCGACATGCCGGCGGCGACCGCCGCCGGCCAATGTCGGAATGAGGGCCTCTGTCTCCTAAGTTAAGCCTTGTCGCTCGTTGCCAAGCTACCAAGGGTTGAGCTGGGTTTAATTTACTGAGACCTAACTGGACCTAAGTGGAGGTTAGTGGCCTATTGCTAAGTGTAGGTACTTACCTGCCCTTACCAATAACCCATTTTCCAACATTTTTAGTGGCAGCGGTGGGATCCTGTACTTGTGTTCAGTATCACATTACAGTTTTAAGTAAAACAAATGAAAAATCCTTTAAATTGTCCTAGTGCAAACATTGTTTTTAGTTTTTAATTTGGATTAATTTCAATTATTGAATTTTTGTGATTTTTCTAAATTCTTGTTTCCAATTTTTGAAAAACGTTTTTGTTGACACAAAACTAGGAAACCATGGAGCTTGATCTGTCTAGCCTACCCACACTGACAGTAGTCCAGCTTAGGGGTTTGTGTACTGCAAGGGGGCTGCCTGCAACCACTGACCTCAGGAAGCATGTCCTGATTAAATACCTGACAGCATGGGCTGAGGCCCAAGAGGTAGGCTCAGAGGAAGCTCCAGAGGAGGAAGAAGTAGGGGAGGATGCTAGCTCTAACCACTCAGGGGAGGGAGGGCATCTGAGCCTAAGTGATGATGAGGAAGACCGGTCCTCACTACACAGTCACTAGGGTCATACCCAAAGCTAGTTGGGGAAAGGGGTCCCATCGGAAGGAGAGAACCTGTCCCTCAGGGAAAGAGAGCTGCAGGCCCAGCTAGCATTTATAGCTTTGGAAGCACAGAAGCTGGCCCTGGAAGAGAAAAAGTGGGCAAAGAAAGAGAAAAGAGATGGTGGCCGTGTTGCATAGGCTCTCATTATTCTAATGAGACTACTGGATGTCGAGCAGCAAGATCATTCACAGTGTGGGGGACTAAGTCTGACCCACTGTGGATGACACTTGTCACTCTAAATCCGGGTTTTGTACCGGCTAACTAGCAGGGCCTCATCTCTCCCTAATGGCAGAGACAATTGGGCAGCCGAGCGCATGACATCTTAGTACTTTCAGGGAAGTCGTTGTCACTCAGGCCACAACCGGTTCTCTCACACACAGTGCGGTCTCATATATAAATGACAAAGGCAGTTTAAGTTTTAAATATTGGTTTAATAAAACGACTGCATTTTGGATAGCAAAGCGTGAGCTGCAATAACCAGAACTATACAACACAGTAAAATTAAAATAGTAACGATGAGAGTGAAGCACAAGAATAAGGCGATCATAGTGCCGCTAGATTGTTTTCTCTCTAAGTTATATTTCGAGCAAAGCATGTGAAGCTCTATGCCTGCCTTTCAGGTTGCCCCAGAAGGACATCAACTCTCATACCTGAGCAAAGGCCTGTAATCTGCATCAGCATCTGCAACGGGGCATTCAGCATCTAGTTGTCGATCCCTGGCTGGAATCTCCCTCTTGACGTATACTAGGACTAGAAAGTGTTTTTATAATTAACACGCAGATGTTCTAAGAAAATGTCCCTACGTAAGGATGTGTATTTTCTACGAATACTGGAGACTGCGGCCCGTATTTATACTCCGTTTGCGCCGAATTAGCGTAGTTTTTTTCGACGCAAATTCGGCGCAAAACTAACGCCATATTTATACTTTGGCGTTAGACGCGTCTAGCGCCAAAGTATGAGTAAAGAGCGTCATTTTTTTGCGTGAACGCCTTCCTTGCGTTAATGAGATGCAAGGAAGGCGTTCCCGTCTAAAAAAATGACGGCGACGCAAATGCGTCGTATTTATACTCCCGGGCAAAAATCACGCCCGGGAGGTGGCGGGTCAAAAAACCCCGCATTTGCGCCACTATTTAACGCCTGGGTCAGGGTAGGCGTTAAGGGGCCTGTGGGCTCAAAATGAGCCCACAGGTGCCCTCCCCTGCCCCCAGGGACCCCCCCTGCCACCCCTGCCCACCCCAGGAGGACACCCAAGGATGGAGGGACCCACCCCAGGGACATTCAGGTAAGTTCAGGTAAGTATTATTTTTTACATTTTTTTTTTTTTTTTGGGTGGCATAGGGGGGCCTTATTTGTGCCCCCCTACATGCCACTATGCCCAATGACCATGCCCAGGGGACATAAGTCCCCTGGGCATGGCCATTGGGCAAGGGGGCATGACTCCTGTCTTTACTAAGACAGGAGTCATTTAAATGGCGTCTGGGCGTCGAAAATAATGGCGCAAATCGGGTTGAGGCGATTTTTTTGCCTCAACCTGACTTGCCCCATTTTAAGACGCCCTAACGCCATTTTCCCCCTAC
The DNA here is from genome assembly GCF_031143425.1 of Pleurodeles waltl. NCBI lineage: Eukaryota > Metazoa > Chordata > Amphibia > Caudata > Salamandridae > Pleurodeles > Pleurodeles waltl. Next base: position 1,542,173,135 of record NC_090446.1, read on the forward strand.
GCCGGCGCTGCCTGGTCTACGTGTTTTTTTTCCACGCACACCATGCAGCGCCGGTCTGCTAGCGCCGGCTAACGCCATTCCATAAATACGGCGCCCGCATGGCGCTTCAGAATGGCGTTAGACGGCGCAAAATTTTTTGACGCTAAACTGCGTTAGCGCAGTTTAGCGTCAAAAAGTATAAATATGGGCCTAAACTTCTACCATGTTCACTGGCAATGTACCAGACTGTAGCCTTGACTGAAGCACAGGGCGATCAAGAATGCATTATTTGAGAACACAGTGCTGAACTAAGCTAAACAGTGTGATAGAAGAAATTAAAACAAGACCGTAAAACTGGTTATTGTAAAATAACAGTGCAAATCTGAATAAAATATATCTAGGACAAAGTGCACAGCGGCCTAGTGTGTTAAACTAATGTGCATGAAGCTATATTAAAAATGGATACACTACAGCAGGGACAGAGAAGCTGAGGTGTCCATGGGTGGGGGGTTTGCCCCAGATTACCCGATGGGGTGGTTCCTGCTTATGTAGAGGGGGATGACATAGACAAGTGGTTGGAGGCCTTTGAGAGGGCACTCCAAATGAGAAAGGTTAGGCCTCAATACTGGGGTTCACTTTTATGGGAGTTGGTCCCCAACTCAGGGAGTGATAGGCTTCTGACCTTAAGTGGGGAGGAGACAGATTCATACCCTAGTATGAAGAGGTGCTTAACGAAGAAGTTTGGTCTGACCCCAGAGCAGTATAGGATGAAGTTCAGGGACACCCAGCAGGTCAATACCCAGTCTTGGGTTGACTTTGTGGACACCTCACTTAAGGCACTAGAGGGCTGGATTCATGGTAAAAAATAAATACTTATGAGGGGTTATAAAATCTGATCATAAGAGAGCACATCTTGACCAATTGTATCCAAGAAAGGTTACACCAGCATCTAGTGGACTCTAAGCTGACCAACCCTAGAGAGCTAGGGGAGGCAGCTGATGAGTGGTTGAGAACCAGGGTGGTTGTCAAGTCTCAGGGGGGAGACTCCAAGGGGGGGGGTCAGGTCCCCACAAACCTAAGGAGGGAGGTGGTAAGCCCACCACAGAGACTCCCTCTGTACCCCAGAACCTTAAGAAGGAGGAGAGTGAATCCCACTCCCACTCTGACAAGCAGAGACAAGGAGACCCAGGGTTAAAAAAGCTCTTGGACAGTAAGGCTTGATTTGACTGTCAGCAGACAGGTCACTTCAGAGGAGATGCAGCCTGTCCTAAGAAGGTGGTTAGCACTGGGCTGTCCAGTGTAGCCATGGAGGAGGACTCCTCAGATGATGACATCCTCCTAGCATTGAGCTGGGAGACAGGACCAGATGGTAAGCTGGTGATCCCTGAGGGTGGGAGTAGGCACTTTCACCCCATTCAGGTGAATGGGATCCCTACTACTGGCCTGAGAGACACCTGTGCCAATCACACTATAGTGAGTGACCGGTTAGTGACCCCAGACATATATGTCCCAGGAGAGACCAGGAAAGTCAGGATAGCCACAGGGGAGGTCACCTCCAAACCTGTAGCCATAGTGCCCCTAGAGAGGGAGGGTATCCTTGACTGGTTTAGGGTGGTAGTCAGAGCTGACCTCCACCTAGATTGTATCCTGGGCAATGACCTCCCATAGGTGAGTCTGGTCCCAGATGGGGCAGTCGCCCAGGGCGCCCCCCCAACCCAAAGTCCTGGGGAGTCAGGCAGCTGTCCAGATGCAGGGTGTTGCCCCTGCACTGACAGAAGGGAGAGTGGAACGAGGGTGTCTGCCACACGAGGTGGTAGCCCCCACTCTAGAAAGCAAGAGGGGTGCCCGGACCCCACAGTTGCCCCTAAAGCAGCTCAGCCACCTGTCAGTGGAGAACTTAGGGTGTGGTTCTGGATATTGACAGCTGTCAGTAGCCTCTGCTGGGTGCTAGCCTTCCTGGCAGCACTGTACTTGGCCTGGGAGGCAGCCCCCAGGGCCGAAAGCAAAGTAGGCCCACTGACCCTATTGGTCATAATGGGGTTGCTCAAGTGTTGGGTGACAGCTTTGGGTAAGCTAGGTATTGCCCTAGCAAAGTTAGGAGTAGGGGAGGTGGGCCCCTCACTGCCCAAGTTGGCAGAGAGAGAGGAGGAAGACCCCCCCTAGAGGGAAGTTTCAGTTTGAGATGGGTCCTTTCACTGTTGGGATGGATTCACTATCCAGCGGGATTGACCCTGGCAGGAGGATGTAAGGCAGAGTAGGCCCAGCAAAGGGACAGCCTGTTCTCCTCACTGTCTTCCTCGCCTAACAAGCCAGGAAGACTCTCCCAGGGTTGGGCTGAGTCTCCTGGACGTGTGGGCTGGGGGGGGGGGCTTGTGTGAGAAAACAGGGCTGATTGCAGAGACCCCTTAACTTTTTGCCCCCATTTTCGACTTCTGGCTGGTGTTTTCCTGACTCTGATGGTACCCTGGGTACTGCTTACCAGTCCAGGGCCTGTGCTCTGTGTAAAATCAGTATGCAAATTAGGCTAATTATAATTGGCTAAGTCAACCTACCTATAACGCCCTAGTATATGGTAGGGCATCTAGGTTTAGGGACCACAGCATAGGTAGTGCACCCATAGGTGCACTGCTGAGGTGCCCAGTGTCATTTTAAAGGCAGGCCTGGATTGCTGGGTGCTTTTAAATTAAAGTTATATGCAAATTCGACTTTGGAATTAAAAGTAGTCCAAAAGTCTTAAACTACCTTATTTTTGCATATAAGTCACCCCTAAGGTGTGCCCTATGTGCCCCAGGGCTGGGTGCCATGTAACTAAAGCAGGGACCTTATAAAAGTAGTTTTATAAGCCCTGGTGAGGTAAAAACAGCCAAATTCGTTTTTTCCTCATTGTAGTGAATGGCCTACATAGGCTAGAATGGGGAGACTTTATTTTAATTTGAAAAGTCCCCTTAAGTAATGGATACCAAGAGTTTGGTATCAACTTAATCGTTATAATAAATCCCACAACTTCCAGTTGTTAGATTTAATATAACTTGTTCAGGTAAAGAGTTTTAAACTTTACCTGAAAAGTTGCCAATTTCAGGCCTGCATTGTTTTTGCTGGTGTGCACTGATTGGCCAGCCTCTGGCAGCCTGGTCAGGCTGCATTGATGAGGCGTGAAGTGGCCTGGCTCCACACAAAGAGATGTGCCTGTGGGAGGGAATTTCCCCTCAGCAGATGGTGAGGCAGGAAGGGGGAGGGCTGCCAAACTGGTCTTCAAAGGCAGAGAAGGACAATTGGAGCACCCCAGCAACACCCCCAGACCCTGCAACCCCAGTCAACTAGGTGCCCCCTTGATTAGATTAGGAGAGGGCAGGAGAGTGGTGTGTTTATGATTTTTAGCCACACCAGTAGGTGGGCTCAGCCAGATGTAACCTCCAAAAATCATATTCAGCCATGATGGATTTTTGAAGAATGTTGCCTCCTGGGATTGATTTTTGCCACACTTCCCAGGAAGTGGTCATCACAGGGGGAAGGACCCTGCGACTGATTGGACAATCAGGACCCCCCTGTTTTTCACCCAGGAGCAAGGATAAAACTGGCAGACCTGCACCCACACCTCAGTTCCCTACCACATCCCTACCAGGAAGAACTACAGAAGAAGAAGGACTGCCCTGCTGGACCCTGGCCTGCATCTGGAACCTGCACTCAGAAGGACTGCACCAGCTGCACACTTGGGCTTCACCACAAGAAGGACTTTGCCTGTCTTCAACTGGTTCAAGGAGGGACTCCCTGTTTGCTACAGGTGAAAAATTGCTAACCAGAGTCCCCTGCACCAACTCCTGAATAAATCAACCAGCTGACCACTGCCCAGTGGCCAAAAAGGGGTTTGCGCCAGGTTCATTCTGGGAGTTGTAGTCCGCACAGCCAAGGATCATCTCAGAGCTTCTGGACCCTTGGGGTGAGCTGTGGACCCCAAAAGAACCTTAAAAGAACATCTGGGAGAAAACCCAGAAGTTTGGAGAAGTTTGGAGAACTTTTGAAAAAAAGCTCCATAAAGGGACCGACCCGCCGCGGCACCTCTAGCCCGCTTGCCTAAACCGTGACCCGGCCTGATTTGCAGGTTCGTCCCGGTAAAGAAAATCTCCAAAAAAGAGACTATGGGGGTCATTCCTACATTGGCTGGCGGTGGGCACCGCCCCCCAAGCGGGAACCGCCAATTGCCCGCTCCGCGGTCAAAAGACCTCGGAGGCCATTCTGACTTTCCCGCTGGGCCGGCGGGCGCCCACCAAGTGAGCACCCGCCGGCCCAGCGGGAAAGGGCCTGTAACACTGAAGCCGGCTCCGAATGGAGCCGGCGGTTTTGCAGGTGTGCGACGGGTGCAGTTGCACCCGTCGCGATTTTCACTGTCTGCTATGCAGACAGTGAAAATCATGCTGGGGCCCTGTTAGGGGGCCCCTGCACTGCCCATGCGAGTGGCATGGGCAGTGCAGGGGCCCCCAGGGGCCCCACGACACCTGTTCCCGCCATCCTGTTCCTGGCGGTAAAAACCGCCAGAAACAGGCTGGCGGGAAGGGGGTCGGAATCCCCATGGCGGCGCTGCTTGCAGCGCCGCCATGGAGGATTCGCCCAACCGGGGTTAATCCGGCGGGAAACCGCCGGACCCGGTTTTCCAACCGCGGTGGAATGGGCAGGGAAGCACTGTTGGCGGTGCCTCCGTCATTTTAACCCGCCAGGGTTAGAATGACCCCCTGAGTCTGAAGGTAAAAAGTTGACCAGGACCTCCCAGCCAGCGTATCCGAGGAGGGCTCCAGGGACGTCGGATCAAGATCAAGGTTTGCCCCAGTCGATGGATTTTTACCTCGAAAAAACGACTGAGTCCGAAGGTAAAACTCTCCACCGAGGGCTCCCGCGACGTGTATCCAGAGAAGAGTTCCAGGAGGTCGGATTGGACTGGCAGATTTGTTCCGCTGAAGAAAATCTTCAGAAAAGAGACTAAGGGCCTGATTACAACTTTGGAGGACGGTGTTAAACCGTCCCAAAAGTGGCGGATATACCTACCTACCGTATTACGAGTCCATTATATCCTATGGAACTCGTAATACGGTAGGTGGTATATCCGTCACTTTTGGGACGGTTTAACACCGTCCTCCAAAGTTGTAATCAGGCCCTAAGTCCGAAGGTAAACTTTTGACCGAGGCCTCCCGCGAGCTGTGGCCGAGCAGGGCTCTATCGCAGTCGGCCTTAAACTTTGACTTTGCCCCGGTCGAGGTGCAACCAGATGACCCGATTGGCGCTTTTTGTTTCTATGCACTAAAAAATTATAATTCTTAAAAAATTCATATCTCCGGTTCCCCTTATCCGATTTTATTCGTTTTTGTGTCATTTTAAAGATAAAAATATAATCTATGTTTACAAATTGGTTTTTATAAATTTGTTTTGGATTTTTAAACTGTTTCCTGTGTTTTATTTAATTACTGTTTTGTGATATTTGAATGCTTTACACTCTGGGCCTGATTCTAACTTTGGAGGACGGTGTTAAACCGTCCCAAAAGTGGCGGATATACCACCTACCGTATTACGAGTCCATTATATCCTATGGAACTCGTAATACGGTAGGTGGTATATCCGCCACTTTTGGGACGGTTTAACACCGTCCTCCAAGGTTAGAATCAGGCCCTCTGTCTCCTAAGTTAAGCCTTGTCACTCATTGTCAAGCTACCAAGGGTTGAGCTGGGTTTAATTTACTGAGACCTAACTGGACCTAAGTGGAGGTTAGTGGCCTATTGCTAAGTGTAGGTACTTACCTGCCCTTACCAATAACCCATTTTCCAACAGTTGTAATAAACTGAGATGACTTAGGGCAAGCGAGTAATGCAGGGGCACCATCAGTGGGGTCATATAGCCAAGACCAGCGTAACCGTATGCAAGATTAGTTGCTGCTGGAAGCAGAGAATGTAGCAGGTTCAGACTGACTCCCAAGAAGAAAAAGGAGAACTAAGTTAGTGACTTTGAGAGGGTTTTACGTCTTTCAGACTGCATCGTAATCATAGCGGAGAACCACCTGAAGCCATCACCTGGTGAGGGTACTGGTGGGCTCTGGTTGTGTTACAAATATTATGCCCTTATAAAGAACTTTACCTAAAAGGGAGGGTAAGATAGACACAAAAATAATGTTTTCCTATACATATAATGGTAAGTATAAAAATAATGAAAAAATATTGTTTCACACTAATATAAAAAAGCATAATTTTTTAATAAATATGTGGTTATAAAAAGTACATTGTAATTTAACATATAATATTGATAGCATGTAAATTAAATATATTTAAATAACATCTACAAATATATAAATGTATAGTTATTTAAACAAACATACATACATATGTATAAGTTAATGTTTACATACACATATATCAAGTAAAACTATTATAACAAATATTAAATGTAATTTATATTATGATTTTCTATTTTTAAATGTATTGATATAACAAATATGTATATATATATATATATATATATATATATATATATATATATATATATATATATATTAGACCTAGCATACTTGGCCTTTCTGCCCCTGATACCTATGTTTTGACTGTGTGCTGGACTCTTTTTTTTCTGGTTTTGGTACTCTGGACACTTTACCACTGCTGATCAGTGCTAAAGTGCAAGTGCTCCTTGTGTAAAATGTATGTGTAATTGGCTTTACCATGATTGGCATATTTGATTTATTAGTATGTCCCTAGTAAAATGTACTAGAGCTGCCCAGGGCCTGTGAATCAAATTCTACTAGTCGGCCTGCAGCACTGGTTGTTTCACCCACATTAGTAGCCCTCTAAACATGGCTCAGACCTGCCACTGCAGTGTCTTTGTGTGCAGTTGTAAACTGCCAATTAGACCTAGCCAGTGTACACACGTGCCAGGCCCAAACCTTCCCTTTTTATAGATGTAAAGCACCCATGAGGTAGGCCCTAGGTAGCCCCTGGGTAAGGGTACAGTGTATGGTAAAGGTGGGACATGTACTGATGTGTTTTACATGTCCTAACAGTGAAATACTGCCAAATTCGGTTTCACTGCTGCAAGGACTATCTCCCTCAAAGGCTAACAGGGCGGCTGCCTTTAAATAACAAATAACTTTTGGGTGAAGTTTCCCTTTGGGAACACATAGAAATCTGGAGTTTGATGTCCCTGAACTCACAATTTAAAAGTACATCTTTTGTTAAAGTTGGGTTTTTAAATTGTCAGTTTGAAAATGACACTTTTAGAAAGTGGGCATTATCTTGCTTAAACTATTCTGTGACTCTTCCTGCTTGTGTATTCCCTGTCTGGGTCAGACTGACAGTTTGGGTTGTTTGTGAATCCCTCTAGACAGTGACACAAAGGGAGCTGGGGTGTAGCCTGCATATCCTGATGAGCCATCGTGGCTAGAGTGGAGAGAGGAGTGGTCACTTACTCGTCAAAGGGCTGTGGCTGCCCTCACACAATGGTAGTCTCCAACCCTCTGGTGTGAGTCTGGAACTAGGCGTGGGCATTCAAGGATCTTGTGAACAACAGACACTTTACTTTGAAGTTTGCCAACTTGAAAGGTAGAAAGGGGTATAGGTATTGGATTTTCAAATTACTTCTGGATTCAAGAGAAACCTCTGCCAAGGAGAGGAGCTGAAGAGCTGGTGGCTTGTGACTGTGCTTTGCTGGGTTGGCCTGCAGTTGCTGCTTTCTGTCTAAAAGAGGACAAAGACTGGACTTTGTGGTATATTCCTGCTTGTGAAGAATCTCCAAGGGCTTGGATTGAGCTTGCCTCCTGTTTTGAAGTCTCAGGACCATCAAAGACTTTCTCCCAAGCACCTGGACTCTCTGCTAAGACTCCTGCCCTGCCAAGTGGTGCCCTACCCAGTCCCTCGGCCCATGAAAGGTGAAGCTGATAGAAGAAGGACTGAAATCTATGCACCACCTGCAACGCGGTTGTAAAAATGCCATGCCGACCGCTTCACGGCTGATTTTGACGCACCACCTGCATCGCAGCTAGAGAAACAACACAACATCCGCTTGCAGCTGCTGAAAAAGATGCAAACCCCATGCAGCACAGCTTTCCATCACACTGTGGCTGGATTTCTCACGCATCATCGTTGGGTGTCAAAATAATTGTAAACCTCCGCAGAGCCTAGGTGTCCCATCCTGAAAACAACACACGGCCTCTCTTGCAGGAGAGAAAAACGATGCATCGCTGACTTTTTCAATGTCCGTGTGGCTTTACTTTTGATGCAAACCAGGTACTTTGTGTAACAAAAACATTTCCATTGTTTTCTATGGAGTAAGGATTTTTGTTGTTTTGGTCTTGTTTGATTTACATAAAGATTGGCGATTTTACTAAACTGGTGTGGTGTCCATTTTGTAGTGTTTTCGCTATATTTCTGTGTGTGCTGGTACAAATACTTTACTCATTGCCTTTGAGATAAGCCTGACTGCCAAGCTACCAAGGGGTTGAGCAGGGGTTATCATAAGTGAGTATCTCCCTTGTCCTAACTAAAGTGAGGGTCCCTGCTTGGACAGAGTGCAAACTGACTGTCAATCAGCGACCCCATTTCTAATAATATACATAGCTGCAGTCAAGCCACAGCAAACAGCTATGTCCTGGGGTGGGCACCCTGGAACACAGCAGGAGATGGCCCTGGGTGGTTGCAGTCCCCCAGGCCATCAGTGGCTCCATGAGGAGGGCCGTAGGGCCGGCCTCCAACAAGGACATAGCCCCGGGGGGTGGTGGTCCCCAGAGCTTCGGGGTCCCAAAGGGACCCTCTTTTTCTTTTGAAATATTTGCCCTGGGGTGTGGTGGTCCCCAGGGCAGCGGGGGAGCTGTGTGGCCCCTTCAAATCAATAACATTTTGCCCCAGGGAGGTGGTGGTCCCTGGGGCAGTGGGAGGGGTCCATGAGGCCCTCTCCCACATATTAAAACACAGCCCTGGGGAGGTGGCGGTCCCTAAGGCAGTGGGGGGCATGCAACCCCCGCATATCAATTAATAGCCCCAGGGAGGTAGTGGTCCCCGGGGCAGCAGGGGAGGGCCAGGAGGACACCCTACATTTGTAAATAAATTCCCCAGGGAATTGGCCCATCCTGAGGCTTAGTTAAAAACAAGCACGGGAGCCTGTGTTTGTTTTTATTTTTATTTTTTATTTTTACCACAGAGATTTGCGACCCCATCGTGAATTTGAAGTAACAATTTAAAAAATGCTTTTTAGCCCTGGGGGGTTCGTTTGAGAACCCACCACTAGAGTTAAGGAGTCAGGGTGTCCGTACCCCGGCCCCTTTTGTCTATTTCTTTTTACTTTTTTGGGGGATTCTGCTTCAGCCGAGTCCCAGGATGGCTGATAACACTTCAATGACTTCAGTTTTTGAAGTGTTCTGAGACAATCAGATCTCTGCACCAGATTGGAAGGGGTCGTAAATCATTTGTGTGCCTAGATATACAAATTTGGATTTTCTTTAATTTCTCTAAAACTACTGAATGGAATTACAACCAATTAAAAAAAATTGCTCTCTTGACCAGGGCCTACCTTTCTGCCAAATTTGGTGTAATGCCATCCAATAGTTTTTGTGCTACTGCTTTTCAAAATCCCTAAGGAAAAATGAATGGGGAAAACGTGTTTTGGGACCCCCTCCTTTTTCTCTGCCTTCCTGGACGGATCACCCCAAAAGTTTCCAGACTGCAGCTGACAGCACTGCAACATTTTTTTGGAAAGTGTTGTGAAGATTCATCAAGCGGGCCAAAGATAAAAGCAAGTAAATAAAACGTTTTTTATATAGAAACTAGGTCCTAAATATATCTATCTAGTGGCGACAAAGGTTACAGGGGCATTATAGTTCGAAAATACAAAACAAAATCCTTAGAAATTCACTGGAAAGTGAATATCTATATATTGGTATTCTAAGTAAATATATATATATATATATATATATATATATATATATATATATGTATATATATATATATATATATATATCTTCACACCAGCTTGACAATTATGTCAAAGATGCAGCACTCACAGGATTGCACAAATCTTCATATACTATATGAAATGATACGAAACAAACCAACACCAACGCGTTTCGACCTTCACGGTCTTGATCACGGTGATTACACAATCCATTAAGTGCCCTATTTATGGAAATCCTCTCAGCCATGCCTTTATGTGGCATTCTGGGATATGTAGTTTGCAATATGTACATATATATATATATATATATATATATATATATATACTGAATTAAAAACTCAATACAATCAATTGTGAACACCAAACCAATACCTTTTCTTATACCCACCAAGTTCCCATGACAAAGAAAACTAATATTAAAATAACAAGATTAAAATAACAATGGATACTCTACTCCAATTGATCATGATTTACACTGTCATCATTATCTAAACATATCACGAATATATATAATTGTAATTCCACATATATAATTACAGATCATGTCCCTGTACCTCGTTATAGGGTCAAGTGCCCCAACTGCAAGAACTCTCCACTATCCAATTTTCTACAGGTAACATACCCAATTACTTTTTTCATAAATAATATAACACAATTATATAACCATAATTATAGATGACAGTATAATTCTTCATCACAGTTTATCCCAAACAGAATCTTAGTTTTTAATCTGATGATATATCTGGACTCCAAACTTCTCAATTTCTGAACTCTATAACCTCCCCGTTCATGTTTTTGTATCGTAGCAATGCCATACTATTTCATAGACAACCAATCTGATTCTGGATGAATTTTCCAATGCTTAGTCATAGCATAAGTATTATCCTCATTTTGCACTGCTCTGATGTGTTCCAAGATATGCTTTTTTAAAGGGCATATAGTACTTCCAACGTATCTAAGACCACACCGGCATTCTAAGACATATACCACAAAAGTTGTTTCACAGGTGATTCTTTCTCTAATCATAATCTCTTTTCCCCCTAAAATCTGTTATAGCCTTTTTGTTGCAACCATTTTTACACGCTTTGCACTTTTTGCAACAAAAAAAGCCCTTATTCCCATCTGCTAGCCAATCGGGAATTTTAGAGGTCTCAAAATGACTTTTCACTAGCATATCTTTTAAAGATGGCACTTTCCTGTATGTAATTGAGGGGCGAGTACCCACTCTCTGTCCTATGTCACTATCTCTTTGGATCAGATACCAACATCTGTTTAATATATTCACTATCTGTTGGTTCTCTTTACTATAGTCCAAAACAAGTCTTATCTCATTCTCTTTTATCATTAGTTGCTCTGGTACTTTTCTGTTCTTAACCAATACCTGTGCTTGTGTCTTTTCCCTTGCTTTGGTCTCTCCTTGTTTTATAGCCTTCAATTTGTAACCACTATTCAAGAATCTCTGTCTAGTCTCACCAAATTTTTCATTCATGTCTTGTTCATTTGAACAATTTCTTTTAATGCGAAAAAACTCCCCATACAGAATACTTTTGATCAATGATCTAGGATGGAAACTTGTACCATGTAGGATGCTGTTGGTTGCTGTAGATTTTCTATGTAGTGTAGTTTGTAATTCTTCTGCTTTAATATACACTAATACATCTAAGAATTAAATAGAACTCTTACTTGTCTTGTAAGTGAAGCGCATTCCAACATAATTTCTATTCAACCTACTGAAAAATTCCTTGAATATTTCCTCAGTTCCATGCCAGATCAAAAATGGGTTGTCTATATATCGCAGCCACATCACCACTTTATCCATGTAATGGTCGTTTTCTTGACCCCAAGCTATGCATTTCTCCCACCACCCCATCATGAGATTTGCATAGCTTGGAGAAAATGATACTCCTATAGCTGTCCCACAGATTTGTTTATATACCTGATGATTGAACATAAAAATATTATTGTTGAGACATAATTGTATCATCTCCAATGACATCTCAGAATGTTTTAAGAAATGGATACTTTTTTGCCTCAGAACAAATTTCACTGCATTTATACCCACTTGATATGAAATTGAGGTATATAATGATACCACATCTATGGTCACTAGCAAATAATCTGATTGCCATGCTACTCCATCCAACGACCTAAAAAAATCACCAGAATCTTGTATATATGAATTCAGGTCTTTAACCATTGGGGCCAAGTAATGATCTACATAATTCGACACACCCTCATATAATGAGCCACAGCTTGAGAGTATAGGTCTACCTGGTGGTTACTCTAAAGTTTTTTGGATCTTCTGCCAAAAATATAAGATTGGCATAATTGGATTTTCATTCATTATGAGTAACTTTTCATCAAAGCTGATCAATCCTTCTGAATACCACTTCTCTAATCTCTCATTTAAATCCAATACTAATTCATAATAGGATTCTTAGTCAATTTACAGTAGTTCAAATCCATATTCAGCTGGCTATACGCCTCCTCTCTATATAATCATTCTTGTCCCAGATCACAATGTTGCCTCCTTTGTCCACAGGTTTAATTACTATTGATTGATTTTCCATCAAGCCCTTCAATGCTTCTCGTTGATTTTTCGTCAAATTCTATATACAGATATATATATATATATATATCACTTAGAATGTATATATTTACTTGGCTGAAGCTGAATCCCAACATGGCTGCCATCGCTTTCTTGTTGAAGTGTTGGCAGCCAATCAGGTCTCAGCACGAGATCGGAAGGGTTTGAGATGCCTTTGCGGCCCTATATATACAAATTTGGATTTTCTTTAATTTATCTAAAACTACTGAACGGGTTTACACAAAATCACAAAAAGGTTGCTTTCTGGGCCAGACCCTAGCTTTCAAATAAATTTGATGCAATTCCGTCCAGTGGTTTCAGCACTATCGCAATTCAAAATTCCTATGGAAAAATGAATGGGGAAAAGTGTTTTGGGGCCCCTCCCTTTCTCTTAGCCCCCACTTGACAGATCATCCTGAAACTTCCAGACAGATGTTAAAGTGAGCGTTGGAGTTTCTTGGAAAAGTCTGTGAAGATTCAGCAAACGGCACCAAAGTTATTAGCAAAACAAAAAACGCTTTTCCTATGGAATCTATGGGCCTCATTACGAGTCTGGCATTCTACTGATTGCCAGACTTGAGGTCGGACTGCTGCCTATGCAGTGGTCCAATCGCTACATTATGACCGCAGCGGTTGTGTTGCGGTTGGATCACCAGCACTGCCAGGATTAGTTGTCCCGGCGGTCTGGCTGTTGTGGTGGTTCTAATCCACCAGGACAGTGCTGAAAGCAGCGCTGCCCTGCGGATTATGAGTTCGTTCTCTGCCAGTGATATCATAGCGGTAACACCACCATGAAAAGGCTGGCGGAGAATGGGTGAAAGGGTCACGAGGGGTGAAAATCCTAATTGAAAGTGGCATGGTCAGTGTGGACGTACCATCACCCCAGGGGTGTGATTTAGACGTGTTTTGGGGGCAAATTATGGGTTTAAAATAATTTTATGTCACCATGAGCGATATTCACAAAACATCCTGAATATTCACACATTTTCGCAATTTATTTGCAAAATATTTGCAAATGTGAAAATTTTTTTACAGAAAAACCACAGACTTATTCATACACTAATTCATTGACTCATACATGCACTCAGAGACTCATGCGCCCACTTACTCACCCACTCAGACACTCATGAACCACTCAGCCCCACACAGACTCACACACTCACTTTCAGACCCACTCAAACACTCATGCACCCACTCACAGATCTACTGACAGAGAGAGACCATGTAGCCAACCTGCACGGCGCTCGACCAAAGGACGTGCATGGCACGGGATTGGGTAGTTATAAGGATGTGGTTGAAAGGCCTGGCTGCAGGCCAGGCCTTCCACCGTGTGTGGTGGGGATTGGAATAACGTATAGTAATTACAATTACTTTACATTTAAAAACCATAGAAATTCACTGAAAACAACAAAGGTCATATGGACGTTATAGTTATGTTCTGAATTTACTCTATAGAAATTCAGCAGTTATAGTTCTTTCACATAACTATAACTCACACCTTAAGGTAACTATACCTTGTGCCTTTGCCGAGCTCAGCTAATTATTCAACATATTATATCATTGATGGCATCTTTGATATTATCACTGCAGCATTTGCAATCAGATAACTTGTGATGAGAAAGCTGTGCAAGGCAACGGTGCGAGTTATAATTACGTTAGGGCTCTTGCTGTCCAAAAGCAGACTTAGGCCCATATTTATGGTTGGTTTGCACCGCTTAAGCATCAGTTTTTCTTAACTCAAACTGGGCAAACCTAACGTCATATTTATACTTTGACGCTAGACCTATCTTGCATCAAAATATTGGGCTTAACACCATTTCTAGGATGCACCAACCCACCTTGCGTCAATGAGTTGCAAGGTAGGCGTTCCTGTTCAAGAAATGACTCTCACCCCCTAGCGCCATATCTATACTCTGGTGCAGAGACCACGCACAAGGAGTAGGCTGACTCAGATAATGGCGCTAAGCCTGCTTAGCGCCATTATCTAGTGCCTGGATCAGACCAGGAGTTAGGGTGGCTGTGGATCCACTTCCAAGGTCAAACACCATGGAATGGGCCCACAGATGCCCACCCAAAGCCCCAGGAACACCCCCACCCACACCAGAGGGACTCCACAGGATGGGGGACACCATCCCAGGTAAGTTAAGGTAAGTTTTTATTTTAATTTTTAGGTGTGCCATTGGGGGGCCCTGGCATGGGGACCCCTGCCAGGCACTGAGTCTAATGGCCTTGCCCAGGGGACACTGGTCCCCTGTGCAGGCCATTGGGATGGTGGGCATGAATCCTGTCTATACTTAGACAGGAGTCATGTTTGAGGCTGCTTGTGCATCAGAAAAATTACGCTCGGCTGGTTAGCGGCATATATTTTGCTGCTAACCAGCCTAACGTCATTTCAGACCCACTAGCGCCATATTCCCTAATGCCATCCATGCCCGGCTAGTGTCTTTTTCTAGATGCTAGCCATTCCTTACCCCCATCTTGCGTCATTCTATAAATATGACATTAAGATGGCTCTAAGGAATGGCGTTATCCTGTGTTAATATTTTTGCAGCAAAACTGCAAGGGGCAGTTTTGCAACAAAAACCATAAATATGAGCCTTTGTTTGCTATTGCTTGGTTGGGGCTGTCAGCTCCAACCAAGCAAAAGCAAATAGCTATGGCCTGGGGTTGGGCACTCTGGGACATAGCGGAGATGGCTTTGAGGGGTGCAGTCCCCAGGGTCATCATTGGCTCCTTGAGGGGGCCGGTGTGGCCCCCGTTCAATGACTATTACCCCAAGGAGTTGGTGGTCCTGGGGGTCCAAAACAGACCCCTTTACTCTTTTTTGTAGGCCCCGGGAGGTTGTGGTCCCTGGGGCTGTGTGTGTGGGGAGGGGAGTGGCCCCCACTTCCATTTTAGATTTTGCCGACATCATATTACTTAGGGGCCCCTGGAGTAGGCAGTGCCACGGCCCCCCACATCCTATTACTTAAAAGCCCTGGGGTGGTGGCAGTCTCCGAGGCAGCGGCCACACAGCCCCTCAACATCATATCACTTACAAGCCCCAAGGAGATGATGGTCCCCGAGGGTGCGGTGGGCCGGGTAGCCCCCCGCACATACATTTTTATTTAGCCCCCGCAAGGTGGCAGTCCACCGGGCAGCAGGGGGGCTGGGCAGCTTCCCTGATTAAAATTTCACATCTCCAGAGACCTAGCTCACCCTGCAGCTGGTTATAGAATAGAACAAGCACTGGGGCCCGTGCTTGTTCTTTTTTAAAAATTTTCACTGGATTTGTGGATCCGCCTTGACTTGGGGTGACATATTTTGTTTTTAAAATGCTTTTTAGCTATGGGGGGGGAGGGGTAGTCTCTGAGACCCCAGCACCGGAGCTAAGGGTCAGAGTGTACCTACCCTGGCCCCTTTTCTTTTTTATGTTTTTTTCTATGCCAACATTTCCTTGCTGAAGTGTTGGCAGCCAATCAGATTTCAGCACGAGATAGGGAGGATTTGCGGGGCCTTCCTGTCCCTATATATAAAAATTTGGATTACCTTTAATTTCTCAAAAAAGACTAAACAGATTTACACCAAATAACAAAAAGTGCACTTCCTGGACCATGGCCCCCTCTGCAGGGCTGAGCTTGGCCACAGGAACCCCATCCCCTATGGCCTGGCCATGTGACCTAGGTGCCCGAAAGGCACCCAGTGACAATGTCAGGGACCACAGGGGAAGCCAGAAGGCCCCCACAGTCCCAGGCAGCTCTCCAAGCCTACGCAATCTCGGTCTCAAAGGTCATTACGTGTTGTGGACATGTTTTGCTCCCCCCCACATGAGAGATAAAAGTATCTGACATGTGGCCCCACATAGATACTATTAATGTGAACTATGACAAGCTGAGCACGCTAAAGA